>NW_028322252.1:5504393-6115992 GCF_059928025.1 Delphinapterus leucas | reverse complement strand
GCAATGAAATCTACGTCATCAGGACCGTAGCGGCATAATGAGTGGATTCAGGTACGATGATTCTATGAGAAATAAGTCAGACAGAAAAAGAAACATCATAAGTTATCACTAATACACGGAATGTAAACTTGGCTACCCATGAACTGAATTACAAAACAGAACAGGGTCTCAAATTTAGCAAACCAACTTATGCTTGCTTATGGGGAAAGGTCAGTTGGGATGCTGCATAAAACCAGAGATTGAAATTAGCACAGATACCGTTCCATAAGCCAAATATATAATAGACAAAACCTACTCCTTGCTCAACGAAATGGACTCAACACCCAATATTCAACGCCTGGGAAGATACCTGACAAGTAAGACTCTTAAAACCCATGGATTTATATGTCTCCATAAGGAAATCAAGCGTGTGTACAGTGGCCTAAAAGCAGCAGTGAAAATCCGATAAATCCCATTATCAAAATGAATTTCAAAAACAAAACACAATGACAGTGAAATAGAGAGCAATTCTTAAATAATTCATTCAGGGCTTGTGATGCAACCTGTATTTACCACATCTACACCCAGAGCTGGATGAGACATAAGGCTGGACACTTCAGGCTGATAGCATTGGTGAGGTTCGGTGAGCAAACGCAGACCCTTTGAAGTCATACTGCATGGTACCCATTCCATAGGTCCCAACTCTCCAGGTTTAAGGGATTCTTCCTTCAGCTAAAACATGCATGGGAAACCCAGAGTATGGTCCACCATGTGATTGGGAAACGTTTTCAAATGCATCTCAGTTTTCGTCCCCTGGTACTCGGGTTCAACATTTGAACGCTTTACTAACACTCTCCCCACTTGGAGAGTCAGTGCCATTAACCTCCTGTTTGGCACAGTTTGCAATTTCTGTGCAAGATGAACAGGAATAGGGAGAAGCAATGAGAGACTAGCTGTAGGTGTCTGCACGGGCAAATGGAATGCTCATTGCCCACCAGGAAGAGGAATTATCCAAAGGCTCAGCGTGCCCTGCCGGGAACAGATTAGGGCCTGAAGCAATCCTGCGGTTTTGCGGCCAGCTCACAAGAAAGCGAGTTGAAGAAATGAGCTCAGGGGCACTGTAATTCACAAACCTGCAGAGTTATGAATGACAGCTATCATCCAAAAATGTATTGAAGTAAGTCTTCGAAGAGGACTTGAAAGCGGGGCAGAATTTCAGGAATACGATTTTAGGGGGTAGACTGGAATTGTACTAAAAGCATAGGAAAAGAGGGAGAATGTAGACAATGATGCACTTGGCCAAAAAGGGCGTATGCGTTTTTTCCTGAATATATTCAGGAAAAAACGCATACGCACTTTTTGGCCAACCAAGCAAGCGTGTAAAGGAAATCTGCACTACAATGAAGTCTCACTGCCCCCTGGTCAAAAGGGCCATCTGAAAAAAATGTAAAATCCAGAAAGCCAGGACAGGTCATGGAGAACAGGGAGCCTTGTCATGCTGATGGGCGGGATGTAAATTGCCAACAACCACTCTGGAGAAGTGTATGGTGTTTCCAGAAACACGTAGGAAACAAAGCAACACAGCCTATGGCACTTCCACTTATGGTCCTATAGCTTAGGGAAATTAAATTCAAAAACACACAGCCACCCCAGAGTTTGCGACGGCTCTGTTTACAAGAACCTCGTCTACGGTACAAGTAAAATATCCCAGAAAGCAAAAAATGTATAAAGAAGTTGTGGTACGCACGTACAATGGAATATCACTCAGCAATGAAATCTACGTCATCAGGACCGTAGCGGCAAAATGAGTGGATTCAGGTACGATGATTCTATGAGAAATAAGTCAGACAGATAAAGAAACATCATAAGTTATCACTAATACACGGAATGTAAACTTGGCTACCCATGAACTGAATTACAAAACAGAACAGTGTCTCAAATTTAGCAAACCAACTTATGCTTGCTTATGGGGAAAGGTGAGTTGGGGTGCTGCATAAAACCAGAGATTGAAATTAGCACAGATACCGTTCCATAAGCCAAATATATAATAGACAAAACCTACTCCTTGCTCAACGAAATGGACTCAACACCCTATATTCAACGCCTGGGAAGATACCTGACAAGTAAGACTCTTAAAACCCATGGATTTATATGTCTCCATAAGGAAATCAAGCGTGTGTACAGTGGCCTAAAAGCAGCAGTGAAAATCCGATAAATCCCATTATCAAAATGAATTTCAAAAACAAAACACAATGACAGTGAAATAGAGAGCAATTCTTAAATAATTCATTCAGGGCTTGTGATGCAACCTGGATTTTCCACATCTACACCCAGAGCTGGGTGAGACATAAGGCTGGGCACTTCGGGCTGATAGCATTGGTGAGGTTCGGTGAGCAAACGCAGACCCTTTGAAGTCATACTGCATGGTACCCATTCCATGGGTCGCAACTCTCCAGGTTTAAGGGATTCTTCCTTCAGCTAAAACATGCATGGGAAACCCAGACTATCGTCCGCTGTGTGATTGGGAAACGTTTTCAAATGCATCTCAGTTTTCGTCCCCTGGTACTTGGTTTCACAATTCCAGACGCTTTACTAACACTCTCCCCACTTGGAGAGTCAGTGCATTTAACCTCCTGTTTGGCACACTTTGCAATTTCTGCGCAAGATGAACAGGCATAGGGAGAAGCAATGAGAGACTAGCTGTTGGTGTCTGCACGGGCAAATGGAACTCTCATTTCCCACCAGGAAGAGGAATTAACCAAAGGCTCAGCGTGCCCTGCCGGAAACAGATTAGGGCCTGAAGCAATCTTGCGGTTTTGCGGCCAGCTCACAAGAAAGCGAGTTGAAGAAAGGAGCTCAGGGGCACTGTAATTCACAAACCTGCAGAGTTATGAATGACACCTATCGTCCAAAAATGTATAGAAGTAAGTCTTCGAAGAGGACTTGAAAGCGGGGCAGAATTTCAGGAAAACGATTTCAGGGGGTAGACTGGAATTGCACTTAAAGCATAGGAAAAGAGGCAGAATGTTGACAATGATGCACTTGGCCAAAAAGGGCGTATGCGTTTTTTCCTGAATATATTCAGGAAAAAACGCATACGCCCTTTTTGGCCAACCAAGCAAGCGTGTAAAGGAAATCTGCACTACAATGAAGTCTCACTGCCCCCAGGTCAAAAGGGCCATCTGAAAAAAGTGTAAAATCCAGAAAGGCAGGACAGGTCATGGAGAACAGGGAGCCTTGTTATGCTGATGGGCGGATTTAAATTGCCAACAGCCACTCTGGAAAAGTGTATGGTGTTTCCTGAAACACGTAGGAAACAAAGCAACACAGCCTATGGCACTTCCACTTATGGTCCTATAGCTTAGGGAAATTAAAATCAAAAACACACACCCACCCCAAAGTTTGCGATGGCTCTGTTTACAAGAACCTCATCTACGGTAGCAGTTAAATATCCCAGAAAGCATAAAATGGATAAAGAAGTTGTGGTACGCACGTACAATGGAATATCACTCAGCAATGAAATCTACGTCATCAGGACCGTAGCGGCATAATGAGTGGATTCAGGTACGATGATTCTATGAGAAATAAGTCAGACAGAAAAAGAAACATCATAAGTTATCACTAATACACGGAATGTAAACTTGGCTACCCATGAACTGAATTACAAAACAGAACAGGGTCTCAAGTTTAGCAAACCAACTTATGCTTGCTTATGGGGAAAGGTCAGTTGGGATGCTGCATAAAACCAGAGATTGAAATTAGCACAGATACCGTTCCATAAGCCAAATATATAACAGACAAAACCTACTCCTTGCTCAACGAAATGGACTCAACACCCTATATTCAACGCCTGGGAAGATACCTGACAAGTAAGAATCTTAAAACCCATGGATTTATATGTCTCCATAAGGAAATCAAGCGTGGTACAGTGGCCTAAAAGCAGCAGTGAAAATCCGATAAATCCCATTATCAAAATGAATTTCAAAAACAAAACACAATGACAGTGAAATAGAGAGCAATTCTTAAATAATTCATTCAGGGCTTGTGATGCAACCTGTATTTACCACATCTACACCCAGAGCTGGATGAGACATAAGGCTGGACACTTCAGGCTGATAGCATTGGTGAGGTTCGGTGAGCAAACGCAGACCCTTTGAAGTCATACTGCATGGTACCCATTCCATGGGTCCCAACTCTCCAGGTTTAAGGGATTCTTCCTTCAGCTAAAACATGCATGGGAAACCCAGAGTATGGTCCACCGTGTGATTGGGAAACGTTTTCAAATGCATCTCAGTTTTCGTCCCCTGGTACTCGGGTTCAACATTTGAACGCTTTACTAACACTCTCCCCACTTGGAGAGTCAGTGCCTTTAACCTCCTGTTTGGCACAGTTTGCAATTTCTGCGCAAGATGAACAGGCATAGGGAGAACCAATGAGAGACTAGCTGTTGGTGTCTGCACGGGCAAATGGAACGCTCATTTCCCACCAGGAAGAGGAATTAACCAAAGGCTCAGGGTGCCATGCCGGAAACAGATTAGGGCCTGAAGCAATCCTGCGGTTTTGCGGCCAGCTCACAAGAAAACGAGTTGAAGAAAGGGGCTCAGGGGCACTGTAATTCACAAACCTGCAGAGTTTTGAATGACAGCTATCGTCCAAAAATGTACTGAAGTAAGTCTTCAAAGAGGACTTGAAAGCGGGGCAGAATTTCAGGAAAACGATTTCAGGGAGTAGACTGGAATTGCACTTAAAGCATAGGAAAAGAGGCAGAATGTCGACAATGATGCACTTGGCCAAAAAGGGCGTATGCGTTTTTTCCTGAATATATTCAGGAAAAAACGCATACGCCCTTTTTGGCCAACCAAGCAAGCGTGTAAAGGAAATCTGCACTACAATGAAGTCTCACTGCCCCCGGTTAAAAGGGCCATCTGAAGAAAGAGTAAAATCCAGAAAGACAGGACAGGTCATGGAGAACAGGGAGCCTTGTTATGCTGATGGGCGGGATGTAAATTGCCAACAGCCACTCTGGAGAAATGTATGGTGTATCCTGAAACACGTAGGAAACAAAGCAACACAGCCTATGTCACTTCCACTTATGGTCCTATAGCTTAGGGAAATTAAAATCAAAAACACACAGCCACCCCAAAGTTTGGGATGGCTCTGTTTACAAGAACCTTGTCTACGGTACAAGTTAAATATCCGAGAAAGGAAAAAATGGATAAAGAAGTTCTGGTACGCACGTACAATGGAATATCACTCAGCAATGAAATCTACGTCTTCAGGCCCATAGCGGCATAATGAGTGGATTCAGGTACGATGATTCAACGAGAAATAAGTCACACAGAAATAGAAACATCATAATATATCAGTAATACACGGAATGTAAACTTGGCTACACATAAACTGAATTACAAAACAGAACAGGGTCTCAAATTTAGAAAACCAACTTATGCTTGCTTATGGGGAAAGGTGAGTTGGGGTGCTGCATAAAACCAGAGATTGAAATTAGCACAGATACCGTTCCATAAGACAAATATATAATAGACAAGACCTACTCCTTGCTCAACGAAATGGACTCAACACCCCATATTCAACGCCTGGCAAGATACCTGACAAGTAAGAATCTTAAAACCCGTGGATTTATATGTCTCCATAAGGAAATCAAGCGTGTGTACAGCGGCCTAAACGCAGCAGTGAAAATCCGATAAATCCCATTTTCAAAATAAATTTCAAAAACAAAACACAATGACAGTGAAATAGAGAGCAATTCTTAAATAATTCATTCAGGGCTTGTGATGCAACCTGGATTTACCAAATCTACACCCCGAGCTGGGTGAGACATAAGGCTGGACACTTCGGGCTGATAGCATTGGTGAGGTTCGGTGAGCAAACGCAGACCCTTTGAAGTCATACTGCATGGTACCCATTCCATGGGTCCCAACTCTCCAGGTTTAAGGGATTCTTCCTTCAGCTAAATCATGCATGGAAAACCCAGAGTATGGTCCACCATGTGATTGGGAAACGTTTTCAAATGCATCTCAGTTTTCGTCCCCTGGTACTCGGGTTCAACATTTGAACGCTTTACTAACACTCTCCCCACTTGGAGAGTCAGTGCCATTAACCTCGTGTTTGGCACAGTTTGCAATTTCTGCGCAAGATGAACAGGAATAGGGAGAAGCAATGAGAGACTAGCTGTAGGTGTTTGCACGGGCAAATGGAACGCTCATTTCCCACCAGGAAGAGGAATTAACCAAAGGCTCAGCGTGCCCTGCCGGAAACAGATTAAGGCCTGAAGCAATCCTGCGGTTTTGCGACCAGCTCACAAGAAAGCGAGTTGAAGAAATGAGCTCAGGGGCACTGTAATTCACAAACCTGCAGAGTTATGAATGACAGCTATCGTCCAAAAATGTATTGAAGTAAGTCTTCGAAGAGGAATTGAAAGCGGGGCAGAATTTCAGGAAAACGATTTCAGGGGGTAGACTGGAATTGTACTAACAGCATAGGAAAAGAGGCAGAATGTCGACAATGATGCACTTGGCCAAAAAGGGCGTATGCGTTTTTTCCTGAATATATTCAGGAAAAAACGCATACGCCCTTTTTGGCCAACCAAGCAAGTGTGTAATGGAAATCTGCACTACAATGAAGTCTCACTGCCCCCCGGTCAAAAGGGCCATTTAAAAAAAATGTAAAATCCAGAAAGTCAAGACAGGTCATGGAGAACAGGGAGCCTTGTCATGCTGATGGGCGGGATGTAAATTGCCAACAACCACTCTGGAGAAGTGTATGGTGTTTCCAGAAACACGTAGGAAACAAAGCAACACAGCCTATGGCACTTCCACTTATGGTCCTATAGCTTAGGGAAATTAAAATCAAAAACACACAGCCACCCCAGAGTTTGGGATGGCTCTGTTTACAAGAACCTCATCTACGGTAGAAGTTAAATATCCGAGAAAGCATAAAATGGATAAAGAAGTTGTGGTACGCACGTACAATGGAATATCTCTCAGCAATGAAATCTACGTCATCAGGACCGTAGCGGCATAATGAGTGGATTCAGGTACGATGATTCTATGAGAAATAAGTCAGACAGAAAAAGAAACATCATAAGTTATCACTAATACACGGAATGTAAACTTGGCTACCCATGAACTGAATTACAAAACAGAACAGGGTCTCAAATTTAGCAAACCAACTTATGCTTGCTTATGGGGAAAGGTCAGTTGGGATGCTGCATAAAACCAGAGATTGAAATTAGCACAGATACCGTTCCATAAGCCAAATATATAATAGACAAAACCTACTCCTTGCTCAACGAAATGGACTCAACACCCAATATTCAACGCCTGGGAAGATACCTGACAAGTAAGACTCTTAAAACCCATGGATTTATATGTCTCCATAAGGAAATCAAGCGTGTGTACAGTGGCCTAAAAGCAGCAGTGAAAATCCGATAAATCCCATTATCAAAATGAATTTCAAAAACAAAACACAATGACAGTGAAATAGAGAGCAATTCTTAAATAATTCATTCAGGGCTTGTGATGCAACCTGTATTTACCACATCTACACCCAGAGCTGGATGAGACATAAGGCTGGACACTTCAGGCTGATAGCATTGGTGAGGTTCGGTGAGCAAACGCAGACCCTTTGAAGTCATACTGCATGGTACCCATTCCATAGGTCCCAACTCTCCAGGTTTAAGGGATTCTTCCTTCAGCTAAAACATGCATGGGAAACCCAGAGTATGGTCCACCATGTGATTGGGAAACGTTTTCAAATGCATCTCAGTTTTCGTCCCCTGGTACTCGGGTTCAACATTTGAACGCTTTACTAACACTCTCCCCACTTGGAGAGTCAGTGCCATTAACCTCCTGTTTGGCACAGTTTGCAATTTCTGTGCAAGATGAACAGGAATAGGGAGAAGCAATGAGAGACTAGCTGTAGGTGTCTGCACGGGCAAATGGAATGCTCATTGCCCACCAGGAAGAGGAATTATCCAAAGGCTCAGCGTGCCCTGCCGGGAACAGATTAGGGCCTGAAGCAATCCTGCGGTTTTGCGGCCAGCTCACAAGAAAGCGAGTTGAAGAAATGAGCTCAGGGGCACTGTAATTCACAAACCTGCAGAGTTATGAATGACAGCTATCATCCAAAAATGTATTGAAGTAAGTCTTCGAAGAGGACTTGAAAGCGGGGCAGAATTTCAGGAATACGATTTTAGGGGGTAGACTGGAATTGTACTAAAAGCATAGGAAAAGAGGGAGAATGTAGACAATGATGCACTTGGCCAAAAAGGGCGTATGCGTTTTTTCCTGAATATATTCAGGAAAAAACGCATACGCACTTTTTGGCCAACCAAGCAAGCGTGTAAAGGAAATCTGCACTACAATGAAGTCTCACTGCCCCCTGGTCAAAAGGGCCATCTGAAAAAAATGTAAAATCCAGAAAGCCAGGACAGGTCATGGAGAACAGGGAGCCTTGTCATGCTGATGGGCGGGATGTAAATTGCCAACAACCACTCTGGAGAAGTGTATGGTGTTTCCAGAAACACGTAGGAAACAAAGCAACACAGCCTATGGCACTTCCACTTATGGTCCTATAGCTTAGGGAAATTAAATTCAAAAACACACAGCCACCCCAGAGTTTGCGACGGCTCTGTTTACAAGAACCTCGTCTACGGTACAAGTAAAATATCCCAGAAAGCAAAAAATGTATAAAGAAGTTGTGGTACGCACGTACAATGGAATATCACTCAGCAATGAAATCTACGTCATCAGGACCGTAGCGGCAAAATGAGTGGATTCAGGTACGATGATTCTATGAGAAATAAGTCAGACAGAAAAAGAAACATCATAAGTTATCACTAATACACGGAATGTAAACTTGGCTACCCATGAACTGAATTACAAAACAGAACAGTGTCTCAAATTTAGCAAACCAACTTATGCTTGCTTATGGGGAAAGGTGAGTTGGGGTGCTGCATAAAACCAGAGATTGAAATTAGCACAGATACCGTTCCATAAGCCAAATATATAATAGACAAAACCTACTCCTTGCTCAACGAAATGGACTCAACACCCTATATTCAACGCCTGGGAAGATACCTGACAAGTAAGACTCTTAAAACCCATGGATTTATATGTCTCCATAAGGAAATCAAGCGTGTGTACAGTGGCCTAAAAGCAGCAGTGAAAATCCGATAAATCCCATTATCAAAATGAATTTCAAAAACAAAACACAATGACAGTGAAATAGAGAGCAATTCTTAAATAATTCATTCAGGGCTTGTGATGCAACCTGGATTTTCCACATCTACACCCAGAGCTGGGTGAGACATAAGGCTGGGCACTTCGGGCTGATAGCATTGGTGAGGTTCGGTGAGCAAACGCAGACCCTTTGAAGTCATACTGCATGGTACCCATTCCATGGGTCGCAACTCTCCAGGTTTAAGGGATTCTTCCTTCAGCTAAAACATGCATGGGAAACCCAGACTATCGTCCGCTGTGTGATTGGGAAACGTTTTCAAATGCATCTCAGTTTTCGTCCCCTGGTACTTGGTTTCACAATTCCAGACGCTTTACTAACACTCTCCCCACTTGGAGAGTCAGTGCATTTAACCTCCTGTTTGGCACACTTTGCAATTTCTGCGCAAGATGAACAGGCATAGGGAGAAGCAATGAGAGACTAGCTGTTGGTGTCTGCACGGGCAAATGGAACTCTCATTTCCCACCAGGAAGAGGAATTAACCAAAGGCTCAGCGTGCCCTGCCGGAAACAGATTAGGGCCTGAAGCAATCTTGCGGTTTTGCGGCCAGCTCACAAGAAAGCGAGTTGAAGAAAGGAGCTCAGGGGCACTGTAATTCACAAACCTGCAGAGTTATGAATGACACCTATCGTCCAAAAATGTATAGAAGTAAGTCTTCGAAGAGGACTTGAAAGCGGGGCAGAATTTCAGGAAAACGATTTCAGGGGGTAGACTGGAATTGCACTTAAAGCATAGGAAAAGAGGCAGAATGTTGACAATGATGCACTTGGCCAAAAAGGGCGTATGCGTTTTTTCCTGAATATATTCAGGAAAAAACGCATACGCCCTTTTTGGCCAACCAAGCAAGCGTGTAAAGGAAATCTGCACTACAATGAAGTCTCACTGCCCCCCGGTCAAAAGGGCCATCTGAAAAAAGTGTAAAATCCAGAAAGGCAGGACAGGTCATGGAGAACAGGGAGCCTTGTTATGCTGATGGGCGGATTTAAATTGCCAACAGCCACTCTGGAAAAGTGTATGGTGTTTCCTGAAACACGTAGGAAACAAAGCAACACAGCCTATGGCACTTCCACTTATGGTCCTATAGCTTAGGGAAATTAAAATCAAAAACACACACCCACCCCAAAGTTTGCGATGGCTCTGTTTACAAGAACCTCATCTACGGTAGCAGTTAAATATCCCAGAAAGCATAAAATGGATAAAGAAGTTGTGGTACGCACGTACAATGGAATATCACTCAGCAATGAAATCTACGTCATCAGGACCGTAGCGGCATAATGAGTGGATTCAGGTACGATGATTCTATGAGAAATAAGTCAGACAGAAAAAGAAACATCATAAGTTATCACTAATACACGGAATGTAAACTTGGCTACCCATGAACTGAATTACAAAACAGAACAGGGTCTCAAGTTTAGCAAACCAACTTATGCTTGCTTATGGGGAAAGGTCAGTTGGGATGCTGCATAAAACCAGAGATTGAAATTAGCACAGATACCGTTCCATAAGCCAAATATATAACAGACAAAACCTACTCCTTGCTCAACGAAATGGACTCAACACCCTATATTCAACGCCTGGGAAGATACCTGACAAGTAAGAATCTTAAAACCCATGGATTTATATGTCTCCATAAGGAAATCAAGCGTGGTACAGTGGCCTAAAAGCAGCAGTGAAAATCCGATAAATCCCATTATCAAAATGAATTTCAAAAACAAAACACAATGACAGTGAAATAGAGAGCAATTCTTAAATAATTCATTCAGGGCTTGTGATGCAACCTGTATTTACCACATCTACACCCAGAGCTGGATGAGACATAAGGCTGGACACTTCAGGCTGATAGCATTGGTGAGGTTCGGTGAGCAAACGCAGACCCTTTGAAGTCATACTGCATGGTACCCATTCCATGGGCCCCAACTCTCCAAGTTTAAGGGATTCTTCCTTCAGCTAAAACATGCATGGGAAACCCAGAGTATGGTCCACCGTGTGATTGGGAAACGTTTTCAAATGCATCTCAGTTTTCGTCCCCTGGTACTCGGGTTCAACATTTGAACGCTTTACTAACACTCTCCCCACTTGGAGAGTCAGTGCCTTTAACCTCCTGTTTGGCACAGTTTGCAATTTCTGCGCAAGATGAACAGGCATAGGGAGAACCAATGAGAGACTAGCTGTTGGTGTCTGCACGGGCAAATGGAACGCTCATTTCCCACCAGGAAGAGGAATTAACCAAAGGCTCAGGGTGCCATGCCGGAAACAGATTAGGGCCTGAAGCAATCCTGCGGTTTTGCGGCCAGCTCACAAGAAAACGAGTTGAAGAAAGGGGCTCAGGGGCACTGTAATTCACAAACCTGCAGAGTTTTGAATGACAGCTATCGTCCAAAAATGTACTGAAGTAAGTCTTCAAAGAGGACTTGAAAGCGGGGCAGAATTTCAGGAAAACGATTTCAGGGAGTAGACTGGAATTGCACTTAAAGCATAGGAAAAGAGGCAGAATGTCGACAATGATGCACTTGGCCAAAAAGGGCGTATGCGTTTTTTCCTGAATATATTCAGGAAAAAACGCATACGCCCTTTTTGGCCAACCAAGCAAGCGTGTAAAGGAAATCTGCACTACAATGAAGTCTCACTGCCCCCGGTTAAAAGGGCCATCTGAAGAAAGAGTAAAATCCAGAAAGACAGGACAGGTCATGGAGAACAGGGAGCCTTGTTATGCTGATGGGCGGGATGTAAATTGCCAACAGCCACTCTGGAGAAATGTATGGTGTATCCTGAAACACGTAGGAAACAAAGCAACACAGCCTATGTCACTTCCACTTATGGTCCTATAGCTTAGGGAAATTAAAATCAAAAACACACAGCCACCCCAAAGTTTGGGATGGCTCTGTTTACAAGAACCTTGTCTACGGTACAAGTTAAATATCCGAGAAAGGAAAAAATGGATAAAGAAGTTCTGGTACGCACGTACAATGGAATATCACTCAGCAATGAAATCTACGTCTTCAGGCCCATAGCGGCATAATGAGTGGATTCAGGTACGATGATTCAACGAGAAATAAGTCACACAGAAATAGAAACATCATAATATATCAGTAATACACGGAATGTAAACTTGGCTACACATAAACTGAATTACAAAACAGAACAGGGTCTCAAATTTAGAAAACCAACTTATGCTTGCTTATGGGGAAAGGTGAGTTGGGGTGCTGCATAAAACCAGAGATTGAAATTAGCACAGATACCGTTCCATAAGACAAATATATAATAGACAAGACCTACTCCTTGCTCAACGAAATGGACTCAACACCCCATATTCAACGCCTGGCAAGATACCTGACAAGTAAGAATCTTAAAACCCGTGGATTTATATGTCTCCATAAGGAAATCAAGCGTGTGTACAGCGGCCTAAACGCAGCAGTGAAAATCCGATAAATCCCATTTTCAAAATAAATTTCAAAAACAAAACACAATGACAGTGAAATAGAGAGCAATTCTTAAATAATTCATTCAGGGCTTGTGATGCAACCTGGATTTACCAAATCTACACCCCGAGCTGGGTGAGACATAAGGCTGGACACTTCGGGCTGATAGCATTGGTGAGGTTCGGTGAGCAAACGCAGACCCTTTGAAGTCATACTGCATGGTACCCATTCCATGGGTCCCAACTCTCCAGGTTTAAGGGATTCTTCCTTCAGCTAAAACATGCATGGAAAACCCAGAGTATGGTCCACCATGTGATTGGGAAACGTTTTCAAATGCATCTCAGTTTTCGTCCCCTGGTACTCGGGTTCAACATTTGAACGCTTTACTAACACTCTCCCCACTTGGAGAGTCAGTGCCATTAACCTCGTGTTTGGCACAGTTTGCAATTTCTGCGCAAGATGAACAGGAATAGGGAGAAGCAATGAGAGACTAGCTGTAGGTGTTTGCACGGGCAAATGGAACGCTCATTTCCCACCAGGAAGAGGAATTAACCAAAGGCTCAGCGTGCCCTGCCGGAAACAGATTAAGGCCTGAAGCAATCCTGCGGTTTTGCGACCAGCTCACAAGAAAGCGAGTTGAAGAAATGAGCTCAGGGGCACTGTAATTCACAAACCTGCAGAGTTATGAATGACAGCTATCGTCCAAAAATGTATTGAAGTAAGTCTTCGAAGAGGAATTGAAAGCGGGGCAGAATTTCAGGAAAACGATTTCAGGGGGTAGACTGGAATTGTACTAACAGCATAGGAAAAGAGGCAGAATGTCGACAATGATGCACTTGGCCAAAAAGGGCGTATGCGTTTTTTCCTGAATATATTCAGGAAAAAACGCATACGCCCTTTTTGGCCAACCAAGCAAGTGTGTAATGGAAATCTGCACTACAATGAAGTCTCACTGCCCCCCGGTCAAAAGGGCCATTTAAAAAAAATGTAAAATCCAGAAAGTCAAGACAGGTCATGGAGAACAGGGAGCCTTGTCATGCTGATGGGCGGGATGTAAATTGCCAACAACCACTCTGGAGAAGTGTATGGTGTTTCCAGAAACACGTAGGAAACAAAGCAACACAGCCTATGGCACTTCCACTTATGGTCCTATAGCTTAGGGAAATTAAAATCAAAAACACACAGCCACCCCAGAGTTTGGGACGGCTCTGTTTACAAGAACCTCGTCTATGGTACAAGTAAAATATCCGAGAAAGCAAAAAATGGATAAAGAAGTTGTGGTACGCACGTACAATGGAATATCTCTCAGCAATGAAATCTACGTCATCAGGCCCGTAGCGGCACAATGAGTGGATTCAGGTACGATGATTCTACGAGAAATAAGTCACACAGAAAAAGAAACATCATAAGATATCACTAATACACGGAATGTAAAGTTGGATACACATGAACTGAATTACAAAACAGAACAGGGTCTCAAATTTAGAAAACCAACTTATGCTTGCTTATGGGGAAAGGTGAGTTGGGGTGCTGCATAAAACCAGAGATTGAAATTAGCACAGATACCGTTCCATAAGCCAAATATATAATAGACAAGCCCTACTCCTTGCTCAACGAAATGGACTCAACACCCCATATTCAACGCCTGGCAAGATACCTGACAAGTAAGAATCTTAAAACCCATGGATTTATATGTCTCCATAAGGAAATCAAGCGTGTGTACAGCGGCCTAAACGCAGCAGTGAAAATCCGATAAATCCCATTATAAAAATAAATTTCAAAAACAGAACACAATGACAGTGAAATAGAGAGCAATTCTTAAATAATTCATTCAGGGCTTGTGATGCAACCTGGATTTTCCACATCTACACCCAGAGCTGGGTGAGACATAAGGCTGGGCACTTCGGGCTGATAGCATTGGTGAGGTTCGGTGAGCAAACGCAGACCCTTTGAAGTCATACTGCATGGTACCCATTCCATGGGTCGCAACTCTCCAGGTTTAAGGGATTCTTCCTTCAGCTAAAACATGCATGGGAAACCCAGACTATCGTCCGCTGTGTGATTGAGAAACGTTTTCAAATGCATCTCAGTTTTCGTCCCCTGGTACTTGGTTTCACCATTCCAGACGCTTTACTAACACTCTCCCCACTTGGAGAGTCAGTGCCTTTAACCTCCTGTTTGGCACAGTTTGCAATTTCTGCGCAAGATGTACAGGCATAGGGAGAACAAATGAGAGACTAGCTGTTGGTGTCTGCACGGGCAAATGGAACGCTCATTTCCCACCAGGAAGAGGAATTAACCAAAGGCTCAGCGTGCCATGCCGGAAACAGATTAGGGCCTGAAGCAATCCTGCGGTTTTGCGGCCAGCTCACAAGAAAACGAGTTGAAGAAAGGGCCTCAGGGGCACTGTAATTCACAAACCTGCAGAGTTATGAATGACAGCTATCGTCCAAAAATGTACTGAAGTAAGTCTTCAAAGAGGACTTGAAAGCGGGGCAGAATTTCAGGAAAACGATTTCAGGGGGTAGACTGGAATTGCACTTAAAGCATAGGAAAAGAGGCAGAATGTCGACAATGATGCACTTGGCCAAAAAGGGCGTATGCGTTTTTTCCTGAATATATTCAGGAAAAAACGCATACGCCCTTTTTGGCCAACGAAGCAAGCGTGTAAAGGAAATCTGCACTACAATGAAGTCTCACTGCCCCCCGGTCAAAAGGGCCATCTGAATAAAGACTAAAATCCAGAAAGACAGGACAGGTCATGGAGAACAGGGAGCCTTGTTATGCTGATGGGCGGGATGTAAATTGCCAACAGCCACTCTGGAGAAATGTATGGTGTATCCTGAAACACGTAGGAAACAAAGCAACACAGCCTATGTCACTTCCACTTATGGTCCTATAGCTTAGGGAAATTAAAATCAAAAACACACAGCCACCCCAAAGTTTGGGATGGCTCTGTTTACAAGAACCTTGTCTACGGTACAAGTTAAATATCCCAGAAAGGAAAAAATGGACAAAGAAGTTCTGGTACGCACGTACAATGGAATATCACTCAGCAATGAAATCTACGTCTTCAGGCCCATAGTGGCATAATGAGTGGATTCAGGTACGATGATTCTACGAGAAATAAGTCACACAAAAAAAGAAACATCATAAGATATCACTAATACACGGAATATAAACTTGGCTACACATAAACTGAATTCCAAACAGAACAGGGTCTCAAATTTAGAAAACAAACTTATGCTTGCTTATGGGGAAAGGTGAGTTGGGGTGCTGCATAAAACCAGAGATTGAAATTAGCACAGATACCGTTCCATAAGCCAAATATATAATAGAGAAGACCTACTCCTTGCTCAACGAAATGGACTCAACACCCCATATTCAACGCCTGGCAAGATACCTGACAAGTAAGAATCTTAAAACCCATGGATTTATATGTCTCCATAAGGAAATCAAGCGTGTGTACAGCGGCCTAAAGGCAGCAGTGAAAATCTGATAAATCCCATTATCAAAATAAATTTCAAAAACAAAACACAATGACAGTGAAATAGAGAGCAATTCTTAAATAATTCATTCAGGGCTTGTGATGCAACCTGGATTTACCACATCTACACCCAGACCTGGGTGAGACATAAGGCTGGACACTTCGGGCTGATAGCATTGGTGAGGTTCGGTGAGCACACGCAGACCCTTTGAAGTCATACTGCATGGTACCCATTCCATGGGTCCCAACTCTCCAGGTTTAAGGGATTCTTCCTTCAGCTAAAACATGCATGGAAACCCAGACTATCGTCCGCCGTGTGATTGGGAAACGTTTTCAAATGCATCTCAGTTTTCGTCCCCTGGTACTCGGGTTCACCATTCCAGACGTTTTACTAACACTCTCCCCACTTGGAGAGTCAGTGCCTTTAACCTCCTGTTTGGCACAGTTTGCAACTTCTGCACAAGATGAACAGGCATAGGGAGAACCAATGAGAGACTAGCTGTTGGTGTCTGCACCGGCAAATTGAACCATCATTTCCCATCAGGAAGAGGAATTAACCAAAGGCTCAGCGTGCCCGGCCGGAAACATATTAGGGTCTGAAGCAATCCTGCGGTTTTGCGACCAGCTCACAAGAAAAGGAGGTGAAGAAAGGAGCTCAGGGGCACTGTAATTCACAAACTTGCAGAGTTATGAATGACAGCTATCGTCCAAAAATGTACTGAAGTAAGTCTTCAAAGAGGACTTGAAAGCGGGGCAGAATTTCAGGAAAACGATTTCAGGGGGTAGACTGGAATTGCACTTAAAGCGTAGGAAAAGAGGCAGAATGTCAACATTGATGCACTTGGCCAAAAAAGGCGTATGCGTTTTTTCCTGAATATATTCAGGAAAAAACGCATACGCCCTTTTTGGCCAACCAAGCAAGCATGTAAAGGAAATCTGCACTACAATGAAGTCTCACTGCCCCCCGGTCAAAAGGGCCATTTGAAAAAAGAGTAAAATCCAGAAAGACAGGACAGGTCATGGAGAACAGGGAGCCTTGTCATGCTGATGGGCGGGATGTAAATTGCCAACAGCCACTCTGGAGAAATGTATGGTGTATCCTGAAACACGTAGGAAACAAAGCAACACAGCCTATGTCACTTCCACTTATGGTCCTATAGCTTAGGGAAATTAAAATCAAAAACACACAGCCACCCCAAAGTTTGGGACGGCTCTGTTTACAAGAACCTCGTCTACGGTACAAGTAAAATATCCCAGAAAGTAAAAAATGGATAAAGAAGTTGTGGTACGCACGTACAATGGAATATCACTCAGCAATGAAATCTACGTCATCAGGCCCATAGCGGCATAATGAGTGGATTCAGATACGATGATTCTACGAGAAATAAGTCACACAGAAAAAGAAACATCATAAGTTATCACTAATACACGGAATGTAAAGTTGGCTACACATGAACTGAATTACAAAACAGAACAGGGTCTCAAATTTAGAAAACCAACTTATGCTTGCTTATGGGGAAAGGTGAGTTGGGGTGCTGCATAAAACCAGAGATTGAAATTAGCACAGATACCGTTCCATAAGCCAAATGTATAATAGACAAGCCCTACTCCTTGCTCAACGAAATGGACTCAACACCCCATATTCAACGCCTGGCAAGATACCTGACAAGTAAGAATCTTAAAACCCATGGATTTATATGTCTCCATAAGGAAATCAAGCGTGTGTACAGCGGCCTAAATGCAGCAGTGAAAATCCAATAAACCCCATTATCAAAATAAATTTCAAAAACAAAACACAATGACAGTGAAATAGAGAGCAATTCTTAAATAATTCATACAGGGATTGTGATGCAACCTGGAATTACCACATCTACACCCAGAGCTGTGTGAGACATAAGGCTGGACCCTTCGGACTGAAAGCATTGGTGAGGTTCAGTGAGCAAACGCAGACCTCTTGAAGTCATACTGCATGGTACCCATTCCAAGGGTCCCAACTCTCCAGGGTTAAGGGATTCTTCCTTGAGCTAAAACATGCATGGGAAACCCAGAGTATGGTCCACCATGTGATTGGGAAACGTTTTCAAATGCATCTCAGTTTTCGTCCTCTGGTACTCGGGTTCACCATTCCAGACGCTTTACTAACACTCTCCCCACTTGTAGAGGCAGGGCCTTTAACCTCCTGTTTGGCACAGTTTGCAATTTCTGCGCAAGATGAACAGGCATAGGGAGAACCAATGAGAGACTAGCTGTAGGTGTCTGCACGGGCAAATGGAACGCTCATTTCCCACCAGGAAGAGGAATTAACCAAAGGCTCAGCGTGCCATGCCGGAAACAGATTAGGGCCTGAAGCAATCCTGCGGTTTTGCGGCCAGCTCACAAGAAAACGAGTTGAAGAAAGGGGCTCAGGGGCACTGTAATTCACAAACCTGCAGAGTTTTGAATGACAGCTATCGTCCAAAAATGTACTGAAGTAAGTCTTCAAAGAGGACTTGAAAGCGGGGCAGAATTTCAGGAAAACGATTTCAGGGAGTAGACTGGAATTGCACTTAAAGCATAGGAAAAGAGGCAGAACGTCGACAATGATGCACTTGGCCAAAAAGGGCGTATGCGTTTTTTCCTGAATATATTCAGGAAAAAACGCATACGCCCTTTTTGGCCAACCAAGCAAGCGTGTAAAGGAAATCTGCACTACAATGAAGTCTCACTGCCCCCCGGTCAAAAGGGCCATCTGAAAAAAGTGTAAAATACAGAAAGGCAGGACAGGTCATGGAGAAGAGGGAGCCTTGTTATGCTGATGGGCGGGATGTAAATTGCCAACAGCCACTCTGGAGAAGTGTATGGTGTTTCCTGAAACACGTAGGAAACAAAGCAACACAGCCTATGGCACTTCCACTTATGGTCCTATAGCTTAGGGAAATTAAAATCAAAAACACACAGACACCCCAATGATTGGGACGGCTCTGTTTACAAGTACCTCGTCTACGGTACAAGTTAAATATCCGAGAAAGCAAAAACTGGATGAAGCAGTTGTGGTACGCACGTACAATGGAATATCACTCAGCAATGAAATCTACGTCATCAGGCCCGTAGCGGCATAATTAGTGGATTCAGGTACGATGATTCTACGAGAAATAAGTCACACAGATAAAGAAACATCATAAGATATCACTAATACACGGAATGTAACCTTGGCTACACGTGAACTGAAATACAAAACAGAACAGGGTCTCAAATTTAGAAAACCAACTTATGCTTGCTTATGGGGAAAGGTGAGTTGGGGTGCTGCATAAAACCAGAGATTGAAATTAGCACAGATACCGTTCCATAAGCCAAATATATAATAGACAAGACCTACTCCTTGCTCAACGAAATGGACTCAACACCCCATATTCAACGCCTGGGAAGATACCTGACAAGTAAGAATTTTAAAAACCATGGATTTATATGTCTCCATAAGGAAATCAAGCGTGTGTACAGCGGCCTGAACACAGCAGAGAAAATCCGATAAATCCCATTATCAAAATAAATTTCAAAAACAAAACACAATGACAGTGAAATAGAGAGCAATTCTTAAATAATTCATTCAGGGCTTGTGATGCAACCTGGATTTACCACATCTACACACAGAGCTGCGTGAGACATAATGCTGGGCACTTCGGGCTGATAGCATTGGTTAAGTTGGGTGAGCAAATGCAGAGCCTTTGAAGTCATACTGCATGGTACCCATTCCATGGGTCGCAACTCTCCAGGTTTAAGGGATTCTTCCTTCAGCTAAACATGCATGGGAAACCCAGAGTATGGTCCACCGTGTGATTGGGAAACGTTTTCAAGTGCATCTCAGTTTTCATCCCCTGGCACTCGGGTTCACTATTCCAGACGCTTTACTAACACTCTCCCCACTTGGAGAGTCACTGCCTTTAACCTCCTGTTTGGCACAGTTTGCAATTTCTGCGCAAGATGAACAGGAATAGGGAGAACCAATGAGAGACTAGCTGTAGGTGTCTGCACGGGCAAATGGAACGCTCATTTCCCACCAGGAAGAGGAATTAAACAAAAGCTCAGCGTTCCCTGCCAGAAAGAGATTATGGCCTGAAGCAATCCTGCGGTTTTGCGGCCACCTCACAAGAAAGCGAGTTGAAGAATGGAGCTCAGGGGCAGTGTAATTCAGAAACCTGCACAGTTATGAATGACAGCTATCGTCCAAAAATGTATTGAAGTAAGTCTTTGAAGAGGACTTGAAAGCGGGGCAGAATTTCAGGAAAACGATTTCACGGGGTAGACTGGAATTGCACTTAAAGCATAGGAAAAGAGGCAGAATGTCGACAATGATGCACTTGGCCAAAAAGGGCGTATGCGTTTTTTCCTGAATACGTTCAGGAAAAAACGCATACGCCCTTTTTGGCCAACCAAGCAAGCGTGTAAAGGAAATCTCCACTACAATAAAGTCTCACTGCCCCCCAGTCAAAAGGGCCATCTGAAAAATGTGTAAAATCCAGAAAGGCAGGACAGGTCATGGAGAACAGGGAGCCTTGTTATGCTGATGGGCGGGATGTAAATTGCCAACAACCACTCTGGAGAAGTGTATGGTGTTTTCTGAAACAGGTAGGAAACAAAGCAACACAGCCTATGGCACTTCCACTTATGGTCCTATAGCTTAGGGAAATTAAAATCAAAAACACACAGCCACCCCAATGATTGGGACGGCTCTGTTTACAAGTACCTCGTCTACGGTAGAAGTTAAATATCCCAGAAAGCAAAAAATGCATAAAGATGTTGTGGTACGCACGTACAATGGAATATCACTCAGCAATGAAATCTACGTCATCAGGCCCATTGCGGCATAATGAGTGGATTCAGGTACCATGATTCTACGAGAAATAAGTCACACAGAAAAAGAAACATCATAAGATATCACTAATACACGGAATGTAAACTTGGCTACACATGAACTGAATTACAAAACAGAACAGGGTCTCAAATTGAGAAAAACAACTTATGCTTGCTTATGGGGAAAGGTGAGTTGGGGTGCTGCATAAAACCAGAGATTGAAATTAGCACAGTTACCGTTTCATAAGGCAAATATATAATAGACAAGACCTACTCCTTGCTCAACGAAATGGACTCAACAACCCATATTCAACGCTTGGGAAGATACCTGACAAGTAAGAATCTTAAAACCCATGGATTTATATGTCTCCATAAGGAAATCAAGCGTGTGTACAGCGGCCTAAACGCAGCAGTGAACATCCGATAAATCCCATTATCAAAATGAATTTCAAAAACAAAACACAATGACAGTGAAATAGAGAGCAATTCTTAAATAATTCATTCAGGGCTTGTGATGCAACCTGGATTTACCACATCTACACCCAGAGCTGGGTGAGACATAAGGCTGGACACTTCGGGCTGATAGCATTGGTGAGGTTCGGTAAGCAAACGCAGACCCTTTGAAGTCATACTGCATGGTACCCATTCCATGGGTCCCAACTCTCCAGGTTTAAGGGATTCTTCCTTCAGCTAAAACATGCATGGGAAACCCACAGTACAGTGCACTGTGTGACCGGGAAACGTTTTCAAATGCATCTCAGTTTTCGTCCCCTGGTACTCGGGTTCATCATTCCAGACGCTTTACTAACATTCTCCCCACTTGGAGAGTCAGTGCCATTAACCTCCTGTTTGGCACAGTTTGCAATTTCTGCGCAAGATGTACAGGAATAGGGAGAACCAATGAGAGACTAGCTGTAGGTGCCTGCACGGGCAAATGGAACGCTCATTTCCGACCAGGAAGAGGAATTAAACAAAGGCTCAGCGTTCCCCCCTGGAAAGAGATTATGGCCTGAAGCAATCCTGCGGTTTTGCGGCCAGCTCACAAGAAAGAGAGTTGAAGAAAGGAGCTCAGGGGCACTGCAATTCACAAACCTGCAGAGTTATGAATGACAGCTATCGTCCAAAAGTGTATTGAAGTAAGTCTTCGAAGAGGACATGAAAGCGGGGCAGAATTTCAGGAAAACGATTTCAAGGGGTAGACAGGAATTGCACTTAAAGCATACGAAAAGAGGCAGAATGTCGACAATGATGCACTTGGCCAAAAAGGGCATATGCGGTTTTTCCTGAATATATTCAGATAAAAACGCATACGCACTTTTTTGCCAATGAAGCAAGTGTTTAAAGGAAATCTGCACTACAATGAAGTCTCACTGCCCCCCGGTCAAAAGGGCCATCTGAAAAAAGTGTAAAATCCAGAAAGGCACGACAGGTCATGGAGAACAGGGAGCCTTGTTATGCTGATGGGCGTGATGTAAATTGCCAACAGCCACTCTGGAGAAGTTTATGGTGTTTCCTGAAACACGTAGGAAACAAAGCAACACAGCCTATGGCACTTCCACTTATGGTCCTATAGCTTAGGGAAATTAAAATCAAAAACACAGCCACCCCAAAGTTTGGGACGGCTCTGTTTACAAGAACCTCGTCTACAGTACAAGTTAAATATCCGAGAAAGCAAAAACTGTATAAAGCAGTTGTGGTACGCACGTACAATGGAATATCACTCAGCAATGAAATCTACGTCATCAGGCCCGTAGCAGCATGAGTGGATTCAGGTACGATGATTCTACGAGAAATAAGTCACACAGAAAAAGAAACATCATAAGATATCACTAATACACGGAATTTAACTTGGCTACACATGAACTGAATTACAAAACAGAACAGGGTCTCAAATTGAGAAAACCAACTTATGCTTGCTTATGGGGAAAGGTGAGTTGGGGTGCTGCATAAAACCAGAGATTGAAATTAGCACAGATACCGTTCCATAAGCCAAATATATAATAGACAAGACCTACTCCTTGCTCAACGAAATGGACTCAACACCCCATATTCAACGCCTTGCAAGATACCTGACAAGTAAGAATCTTAAAAGCCATGGATTTATATGTCTCCATAAGGGAATCAAGCGAGTGTACAGCGGCCTAAACGCAGCAGTGAAAATCCGATAAATCCCATTATCAAAATAAATTTCAAAAACAAAACACAATGACAGTGAAATAGAGAGCAATTCTTAAATAATTCATTCAGGGCTTGTGATGCAACCTGGATTTACCACATCTACACCCAGAGCTGGGTGAGACATAAGGCTGGACACTTCGGGCTGATAGCATTGGTGAGGTTCGGTGAGCAAACGCAGACCCTTTGAAGTCACCCTGCATGGTATCCATTCCATGGGTCCCAAATCTCCATGTTTAAGGGATTCTTCCTTCAGGTAAAACATGCGTGGGAAACCCAGAGTATGGTCCACCGTGTGATTGGGAAACGTTTTCAAATGCATCTCAGTTTTCGTCCCCTGGTACTCGGGTTCACCATTCCAGACGCTTTACTAACACTCTCCCCACTTGGAGAGTCAGTGCCTTTAACCTCCTGTTTGGCCCAGTTTGCAATTTCTGCGCAAGATGAACAGGAATAGGGAGAACCAATGAGAGACTAGCTGTAGTTGTCTGCACGGGCAATTGGAACGCTCATTTACCACCAGGAAAAGGAATTTACCAAAGGCTCAGCGTGCCCTGCCGGAAACAGATTAGTCCCTAAAGCAATCCTGCAGTTTTGCAGCCAGCTCACAAGAAAGCGAGTTGAAGAAAGGAGCTCTGGGACACCGTAATTCACAAACCTGCAGAGTTATGAATGACAGCTATCATCCAAAAATGTACTGAAGTAAGTCTTCGAAGAGGACTTGAAAGCGGGACAGAATTTCAGGAAAACTATTTCAGGGGGCAGACTGGAATTGCACTTACAGCATAGGAAACGAGGCAGAATGTCGACAATGATGCACTTGGCCAAAAAGAGCGTATGCGTTTTTTCCTGAATATATTCAGGAAAAAACGCATATGCCGTCTTTGGACAACCAAGCAAGCGTGTAAAGGAAATCTGCACTACAATGAAGTCTCACTGCCCCCCGGTCAAAAGGGCCATCTGAAAAAAGTGTAAAATCCAGAAAGGCAGGACAGGTCATGGAGAACAGGGAGCCTTGTTATGCTGATGGGCGGGATGTAAATTGCCAACAGCCACTCTGGAGAAGTGTATGGTGTTTCCTGAAACGCCTAAAAAACAAAGCAACGGAGCCTATGGCACTTCCACTTATGGTCCGACAGCTTAGGGAAATTAAAATCAAAAACACAAAGCAACCCCAAAGTTTGGAACGGCTCTGTTTACAAAAACCTCGTCTACGGTACAAGTTAAATATCCGAGAAAGCAAAAAATGGATAAAGAAATTGTGGTACGTACGTACAATGGAATATCACTCAGCAATGAAATCTACGTCATCAGGCCCGTAGCGGCATAATGAGTGGATTCAGGTATGATGATTCTACGAGAAATAAGTCACACAGAAAAAGAAACATCATAAGATATCACTAATACATGGAATGTAAACTTGGCTACACGTGAAATGAATTACAAAACAGGACAGTGTTTCAACTTTAGAAAACCAACTTATGCTTGCTTATGGGGAAAGGTGAGTTGGGGTGCTGCATAAAACCAGAGATTGAAATTAGCACAGATACCGTTCCATAAGCCAAATATATAATAGACAAGACCTACTCCTTGCTCAACGAAATGGACTCAACACCCCATATTCAACGCCTGGGAAGATACCTGACAATTAAGAATCTTAAAACCCATGGATTTATATGTCTCCATAAGGAAATCAAGCATATGTACAACGGCCTAAACGCAGCAGTGAAGATCCGATAAATCCCATTATCAAAATTAATTTCAAAAACAAAACACAGAGGGGGGACCTTGAAGATGACGGAAGAGTAAGACGCGGAGATCGCCTTCCTCCCCACGGATACACCAGAAATACATCTACACGTGGAACAACTCCTACAGAACACCTACTGAAGGCTGGCAGAAGACCTCAGCCGTCCCAAAAGGCAAGAAACTCCCCACGTACCTGGGTAGGGCAAAAGAAAAAACAGAGACAAAAGAATAAGGACGGCACCTGCGCCAGTAGGAGGGAGCTGTGAAGGAGGAAAAGTTTCCACACACTTGGAAGCCCCTCCGCGGGCGGAGACTGCGGGAGGCGGAGGGGGGGGCTTCGGGACCGAGGAGTAGTGCACAGCGACGGGTGCGGAGGGCAAAGCGGGGAGATTCCCGCACAGAGGATCAGTGCCGACCGGCACTCACCAGCCCGAGAGGCTTGTCTGCTCACATGCCCGGGCGGGCGGGGCTGCGAGCTGAAGCTCGGGTTTCGGTTTTGGATGGAGCGCAGGGAGAGGACTGGGGTTGGCGGCTTGAACATAGCCTGAAGGGGTTAGTGCACCACGACTAGCCGGGAGGGAGTTCGGGGAAAAGCCTGCACCTGCCGAAGAGGCAAGAGACTTTTTCTTCCCTCTTTGTTTCCTGGTGCGCGAGGAGAGGGGTTTAAGAGCGCTGCTTAAAGGAACTCCAGAGACGGGCGCGAGCCGCGGCTAAAAGCGCGAACCCCAGAGACGGGCGCGAGCCGCGGCTAAAAGCGCGAACCCCAGAGACGGGCGCGAGCCGCGGCTAAAAGCGCGGACCCCAGAGACGGGCGGGAGACGCTAGGGCTGCTGCTGCCGCCACCAAGGGGCCTGTGCAGCCCGCCCCTGCCAGGTTCCCGGGAACCTCCACACCCCTCTTCCGCGGAGCCTGTGCAGCCCGCCACTGCCAGGTTCCCGGGAACCAGGGACAACTTCCCCGGGAGAACGCACGGCGGGCCTCAGGCTGGTGCAACGTCACGCCGGCCTCTGCCGCAACGTCACGCCGCCTCTGACGCCGCAGGCCCGCCCCGCACGCAGTGCCCCTCCTTCCCCCCCCTCACCCCCGGCCTGAGTGAGCCTGAGCCCCCGAATTAGCGGCCCCTTTAACCCTTTCCTGTCTGAGCAAAAAACAGACGCCCTCCAGCGACCTACACGCAGAGGCAGGGCCAAATCCAAAGCTGAGCTCCTGTGAGCTGTGAGAACAAAGAGGAGAAAGGGAAATCTCCCCCAGCAGCCTCAGAAGCAGCGGATTAAAGCTCCACAATCAACTTGATATACCCTGCATCTGTGGAATACCTGAATAGACAAGAAATGATCCCAAATTGAAGAGGTGGAATTTAGGAGCGAGATCTATGATTTTTTTCCCTTTTCCTCTTTTTGTGAATGTGTACGTGTATGCTTATGTGTGAGATCTTGTCTGTATACTCTTGCTTCCACCATTTGTCCTAGGGCTCTATCCGTCCATGGTTTTTAAAAAAAAAATTTTTTTTTCTCAATAATTTTAATTGTAATAACTTTATTATACTTTACCGTCGTTCCTTCTTTCTTTCTTTCTTTCTTTCCGTCCTTCCCTCCTTTAGACAACGAATCACCCCAAATTGAGGAGGTGGTCTCTGAGAGCAAGATTTATGATTTTTCCCCCTTTACCTCTTTTTGTGAAGGTGTATGTGTATGCTTCTGTATAAGATTTTCTCTGTATAGCTTTGCTTCCAACATTTGTCCTAAGGTTCTATCCGTCCCTCTTTTTTTTTTTTTCTAAATATTTTTTAATTCAATAAATATATTATACTTTATTTTATTTTTACTGTATCTTCTTTCTTTCTGTCTTTTTTCCTTCTTTCCCTCCTTCCTTCCTTCCTTCCTTCCTTCCTTCCTCCCTCCCTCCCTCCTTTCTTTCCTTCTTTGCTTCTTTCTTCCTTCCTTCCTTTCCTCCTTTCCTTCTTTCTTTCCTCATACATCTACTAATTCTCTCTACTTTTTCTCCCTTTTATTCTGAGCCGTGTGGATGAAAGGCTCTTGGTGCTCCAGCCAGGAGTCAGGGCTCTGCCTCTGAGGTAGGAGAGCCAACTTCAGGACACTGGTCCAAAGAGACCTCCCAGCTCCACATAATATTAAACGGTGGAAATCTCCCAGTGACCTCCATCTTAACACCAGCACCCAGCTTCACTCAACGACCAGCAAGCCACAGTGCTAGACAACCTATGCCAAACAACTAGCAAAACAGGAACACAACCCCACCCATTAGCAGAGAGGCTGCCTAAAATCATAATAAGGCCACAGACACCCCAAAACACACCACCAGACGTGAACCTGCCCACTAGAGAGACAAGATCCAGCCTCATCCACCACAACACAGGCACTAGTCCCCTCCACCAGGAAGCCTACACAACCCACTGAAACAACCTTAGCCACTGGAGACAGACATCAAAAACAACGGGAACTACGAACGTGCAGCCTGCAAAAAGGAGACCCCAAACACAGTAAGATAAGCAAAATGAGAAGACAGAAAAACACACAGCAGATGAAGGAGCAAGATAAAAATGCACCAGACCTAACAAATGAAGAGGAAATAGGCAGTCTACCTGAAAAAGAATTCAGAATAATGATAGTAAGGATGATCCGAAATCTTGGAAGTAGAATGGACAAAATGCAAGAAGCAGTTAACAAGGACCTAGAAGAAATAAAGGTGAAACAAGCAATGATGAACAACGCAATAAATGAAATTAAAAGTACTCTAGATGGGATCAATAACAGAATAACTGAGGCAGAAGAACGGATAAGTGACCTGGAAGATAAAATAGTGGAAATAACTACTGCAGAGCAGAATAAAGAAAAAAGAATGAAAAGAACTGAGGACAGTCTCAGAGACCTCTGGGACAACATTAAACGCACCAACATTCGAATTATAGGGGTTCCAGAAGAAGAAGAGAAAAAGAAAGGGACTGAGAAAATATTTGAAGAGATTATAGTTGAAAACTTCCCTAATATGGGAAAGGAAATAGTTAATCAAGTCCAGGAAGCACAGAGAGTCCCATACAGGATAAATACAAGGAGAAATACGCCAAGACACATATTAATCAAACTGTCAAAAATTAAATACAAAGAAAGCATATTAAAAGCAGCAAGGGAAAAACAGCAAATAACACACAAGGGAATCCCCATAAGGTTAACAGCTGATCTCTCAGCAGAAACCCTACAAGCCAGAAGGGAGTGGCAGGACATACTGAAAGTGATGAAGGAGAAAAACCTGCAACCAAGGCTACTTTACCCAGCAAGGATCTCATTCAGATTTGATGGAGAAATTAAAACCTTTACAGACAAGCAAAAGCTGAGAGAGTTTAGCACCACCAAACCAGCTTTACAGCAAATGCTAAAGGAACTTCTCTAGACAAGGAACACAAGAGAAGGAAAAGACCTATAATAACGAACCCAAAACAATATAGAAAATGGGAATAGGAACATACATATCGATAATTACCTTAAATGTAAATGGACTAAATGCTCCCACCAAAAGACACAGATTGGCTGAATGGATACAAAAACAAGACCCTTATATATGCTGTCTACAAGAGACCCACTTCAGACCTAGAGACACATACAGACTGAAAATAAGGGGATGGAAAAAGATATTCCATGCAAATGGAAACCAAAAGAAAGCTGGAGTAGCAATTCTCATATCAGACAAAATAGACTTTAAAATAAGGACTATTACAAGAGACAAAGAAGGACACTACATAATGATCAAGGGATCGATTCAAGAAGAAGATATAACAATTGTAAATATTTATGCACCCAACATAGGAGCACCTCAATACATAAGGCAAATACTAACAGCCATAAAAGGGGAGATTGACAGTAACACATTCATAGTAGGGGACTTTAACACCCCACTTTCACCCATGGACAGATCATCCAAAATGAAAATAAATAAGGAAACACAAGCTTTAAATGATACATTAAACAAGATGGACTTAATTGATATTTATAGGACACTCCATCCAAAAACAACAGAATACACATTTTTCTCAAGTGCTCATGGAACATTCTCCAGGATAGATCATATCTTGGGTCACAAATCAAGCCTTGGTAAATTTAAGAAAATTGAAATTGTATCAAGTATCTTTTCTGACCACAACGCCATGAGACTAGATATCAATTACAGGAAAAGATCTGTAAAAAATACAAACACATGGAAGCTAAACAATACACTACTTAATAATGAAGTGATCACTGAAGAAATCAAAGAGGAAATAAAAAAATACCTAGAAACAAATGACAATGGAGACACAACGACCCAAAACCTATGGGATGCAGCAAAAGCAGTTCTAAGGGGGAAGTTTATAGCAATACAAGCCCACCTTAAGAAGCAGGAAACATCTCGAATAAACAACCTAACCTTGCACCTCAAGCAATTAGAGAAAGAAGAACAAAAAAACCCCAAAGCTAGCAGAAGGAAAGAAATCATAAAAATCAGATCAGAAATAAATGAAAAAGAAATGAAGGAAACGATAGCAAAGATCAATAAAACTAAAAGGTGGTTCTTTGAGAAGATAAACAAAATAGATAAACCACTAGCCAGACTCATCAAGAAAAAAAGGGAGAAGACTCAAATCAATAGAATTAGAAATGAAAAAGGAGAAGTAACAACTGACACTGCAGAAATAAAAAAAATCATAAGAGATTACTACAAGCAACTCTATGCCAATAAAATGGACAATCTGGAAGAAATGGGCAAATTCTTAGAAATGCACAACCTGCCAAGACTGAATCAGGAAGAAATAGAAAATATGAACAGACCAATCACAAGCACTGAAATTGAAACTGTCATTAAAAATCTTCCAACAAACAAAAGCCCAGGACCAGATGGCTTCACAGGTGAATTCTATCAAACGTTTAGAGAAGAGCTAACACCTATCCTTCTCAAACTCTTCCAAAATATAGCAGAGGGAGGAACACTCCCAAATTCCTTCTACGAGGCCACCATCACCTTGATACCAAAACCAGACAAGGATGTCACAAAGAAAGAAAACTACAGGCCAATATCACTGATGAACATAGATGCAAAAATCCTCAACAAAATACTAGCAAACAGAATCCAACAGCACATTAAAAGGATCATACACCATGATCAAGTGGGGTTTATTCCAGGAATGCAAGGATTCTTCAATATACGCAAATCTATCAATGTGATAAACCATATTAACAAATTGAAAGAGAAAAACCATATGATCATCTCAATAGATGCAGAGAAAGCTTTTGACAAAATTCAACACCCATTTATGCTAAAAACCCTGCAGAAAGTAGGCATAGAGGGAACTTTCCTCAACATAATAAAGGCCATATATGACAAGCCCACAGCAAACATCATCCTCAATGGTGAAAAACTGAAAGCATTTCCACTAAGATCAGGAACAAGACAAGGTTGCCCACTCTCACCACTCTTATTCAACATAGTTTTGGAAGTTTTAGCCACAGCAATCAGAGAAGAAAAGGAAATAAAAGGAATCCAAATCGGAAAAGAAGAAGTAAAGCTGTCACTGTTTGCAGATGACATGATACTATACATAGAGAATCCTAAAGATGCTACCAGAAAACTACTAGAGCTAATCAATGAATTTGGTAAAGTAGCAGGATACAAAGTTAATGCACAGAAATCTCTGGCATTCCTATATACTAATGATGAAAAATCTGAAAGTGAAATCAAGAAAACACTCCCATTTACCATTGCAACAAAAAGAATAAAATATCTAGGAATAAACCTACCTAAGGAGACGAAAGACCTGTATGCAGAAAATTATAAGACACTGATGAAAGAAATTAAAGATGATACAAATAGATGGAGAGATATACCATGTTCTTGGATGGGAAGAATCAACATTGTGAAAATGACTCTACTACCCAAAGCAATCTACAGATTCAATGCAATCCCTATCAAACTACCACTGGCATTTTTCACAGAACTAGAACAAAAAATTTCACAATTTGTATGGAAACACAAAAGACCCCGAATAGCCAAAGCAATCTTGAGAACGAAAAAAGGAGCTGGAGGAATCAGGCTCCCTGACTTCAGACTATACTACAAAGCTACAGTAATCAAGACAGTATGGTACTGGCACAAAAACAGAAAGATAGATCAATGGAACAGGATAGAAAGCCCAGCGATAAACCCACGCACATATGGACACCTTATCTTTGATAAAGGTGGCAGGAATGTACAGTGGAGAAAGGACAGCCTCTTCAATAAATGGTGCTGGGAAAACTGGACAGGTACATGTAAAAGTATGAGATTAGATCACTCCCTAACACCATACACAAAAATAAGCTCAAAATGGATTAAAGACCTAAATGTAAGGCCAGAAACTATCAAACTCTTAGAGGAAAACATAGGCAGAACACTCTATGACATAAATCACAGCAAGATCCTTTCTGACCCACCTCCTAGAGTAATGGAAATAAAAACAAAAATAAACAAATGGGACCTAATGAAACTTCAAAGCTTTTGCACAGCAAAGGAAACCATAATCAAGACCAAAAGACAACCCTCAGAATGGGAGAAAATATTTGCAAATGAAGCAACTGACAAAGGTTTAATCTCCAAAATTTACAAGCAGCTCATGCAGCTCAATAACAAAAAAACAAACAACCCAATCCAAAAATGGGCAGAAGACCTAAATAGACATTTCTCCAAAGAAGATATACAGAATGCCAACAAACACATGAAAGAATGCTCAACATCATTAATCATTAGAGAAATGCAAATCAAAACTACAATGAGATATCATCTCACACCAGTCAGAATGGCCATCATCAAAAAATCTAGAAACAATAAATGCTGGAGAGGGCGTGGAGAAAAGGGAACACTCTTGCACTGCTGGTGGGAATGTGAATTGGTTCAGCCACTATGGAGAACAGTATGGAGGTTCCTTAAAAAACTACAAATAGAATTACCATATGACCCAGCAATCCCACTACTGGGCATATACCCTGAGAAAACCAAAATTCAAAAAGAGTCATGTACCAAAATGTTCATTGCAGCTCTATTTACAATAGCCCGGAGATGGAAACAACCTAAGCGCCCATCATCGGATGAATGGATAAAGAAGATGTGGCACATATATACAATGGAATATTACTCAGCCATAAAAAGAAACGAAATTGAGCTATTTGTAATGAGGTGGATAGACCTAGAGTCTGTCATACAGAGTGAAGTAAGTCAGAAAGAAAAAGACAAATACCGTATGCTAACGCATATATATGGAATTTAAGGGGGAAAAAAATGTCATGAAGAACCTAGGGTTAAGACAGGAATAAAGACGCAGACCTACTGGAGAACGGACTTGAGGATCTGGGGAGGGGGAAGGGTGAGCTTTGACAGGGTGAGAGAGAGTCATGGACATATACACACTAACAAACGTAGTAAGGTAGATAGCTAGGGGGAAGCAGCCGCAAGGCACAGGGATATTAGCTCGGTGCTTTGTGACAGCCTGGAGGGGTGGGATAGGGAGAGTGGGAGGGAGGGAGATGCAAGAGGGAAGACATATGGGAACATATGTATATGTATAACTGATTCACTTTGTTATAAAGCAGAAACTAACACACAATTGTAAAGCAATTATACCCCAATAAAGATGTTTAAAAAAAAAAAAAAAAAAAAGAAAATATTGGGAGCCCAGGAGTTAGGGCCTGACGCCAGAGGGCCCTCATTACCGAGGGGAGGAGACACCCAGCAGGCACCAAATCCCACCAGAGGGCCGACGTCGCCAAGGCGGGGTGTACCAGCCAGGCAGGAGTGACCTCAGAGAAGAGGGCCCACCTCACAGAAGTGTGAGGAACCCAACAAGGATCAGACTCTCACCGGAGGGCCCACATCACCAAGGGGATGGGAACCAGGCAGGAGTGTCCTCACACCAGTGGGGCCACATCAGCCAAAGGTGAGGAACGCAGCACATGTGGCCTCAAACCAGAGGACACACATCACCAAGGGGCTAGGAGTGAGGCAGGTGTCTGGAGGGGCACATTTAACTCTAATTTCCCACCAGGAAGTGGAATGAACCAAAGTCTCAGAGTGCCGTGCCGGACCCTGATTACGGCCTGAAGCAAACCTGCGGTTCTGTGGCCAGTTTTCAAGGAAACGAGTTAAGAAAGGAAATCACGGGCACTGTAATTCACAAACCTGCAGAGTTATAAATGACAGCTATTGGCAAAAATATATGGAAGTAAGTCTGCAAAGAGGACTTGAAAACGAGGCAGAATTGCAGGAATCATATTTCAGGAGGTAGATTGGAATTGCATTTAAAGCATGTGAAAAGCGGCAGATCTTTGACAGTGATGCACTTGGACCAAAGTGCGTAAACATTTTTTCCTGAATATATTCAGGAAAAAACACATATGCCCTTTTTGGCCAACCAAGCACTCGAGCAATGGAAATCCGCACTACAATGAAGTCTCATTTCCCATTCGTCAAAAGGGCCATCTGAAAAAAGTGTAAAAACCAGAAACACAGGACAGGCCATGGAGAACAGGGAGCCTTGTTATGCTGATGGGCGGGATGTAAATGCCAACAGCCACTCTGGAGAAGTGTATGGTGTTTCCTGAAACACCTAAGAAACAAAGCAACGGAGACTACGGCACTTCCACTTATGGTCTTATAGATCACGGAAATTAAAATCAAAAACAGACAGCCACCCCAAAGTGTCGGACGGCTCTGTTTACAAGAACCTCGTCTACGGAACAAGTTAAATATCCCAGAAAGCGAAAAATGGATAAAGAAGTGTGGTACGTACGTACAAATGAATATCACTCACCAATGAAATCTATTTCATCAGGCCCGTCGCGGCATAATGAGTGGATTCAGGTACGATGATTCTAAGTGAAATAAGTCACACAGAAAATGAAACATCATAAGTTATCACTAATACACGGAATGTAAACTTGGCTACACATGAACTGAATTACAAAACAGAACAGGGTCTCAAATTTAGAAAACCAACTTATGCTTGCTTAAGGGGAAAAGTGAGTTGGGGTGCTGCATAAAAGCAGAGATAGAAATTAGCACAGATACCTTTCCATAAGCCAAATATGTAATAGTCAAGACCTACGCCTTGCTCAACGAAATGGACTCAACACCTCATATTCAACGCCTAGGAATACACCTGACTAGTAAGAATCTTCAAACCCATGGATTTATATGTCTCCTTAAGACAATCAAGCGTGTGTACAGCTGCATGAACGCAGCAGAGAAAATCCAATAAATCCCATTATCAAAATGAATTAGAAAAACAAAACACAATGAGAGTGAAATAGAGAGCAATTCTTAAATAATTCATTCAGGGCATGTGATGCAACCTGGATTTACCACATCTACATCCAGAGCTGGGTGAGACATAAGGCTGGACACTTCGTGCTGATAGCATTGTTGAGGTTCGGTGAGCAAACGCAGACCCTTTGAAGTCATACTGCATGGTACCCATTCCATGGGTCCAAACTCTCCAGGTTTAAGGGATTCTTCCTTCAGCTAAAACATGCATGGGAAACCCAGAGTATGGTCCACCGTGTGATTGGGAAACGTTTTCTAATGCATCTCAGTTTTCGAACCCTTGTACTCGGGTTCACCATTCCAGACGCTTTACTAACACTCTCCCCACTTGGAGAGTCAGTGCCTTTAACCTCCTGTTTGGCACAGTTTGCAATTTCTGCGCAAGATGTACAGGAATAGGGAGAACCAATGAGAGACTAGCTGTAGGTGTCTGCACAGGCAAAAGGAATGCTCATTTCCCACCAGGAAGAGGGATTAAACAAAGGCTCAGGGTGCTCTGCCGGAAACAGATTAGGGCCTGAAGCAATCCTGCGGTTTTGTGGCCAGCTCACAAGAAAGCGAGTTGAAGAAAGGAGCTCAGGGGCACTGTAATTCACAAACCTGCAGAGTTATGAATGACAGCTATCGTCCAAAAATGTATTGAAGTAAGTCTTCGAAGAGGACTTGAAAGCGGGGCAGAATTTCAGGAACACGATTTCAGGGGATAGACGGGAATTGCACTTAAAGCATAGGAGAAGAGGCAGAATGTCGACCATGATGCACTTGGCCAAAAAGGGCGTATGCGTTTTTTCCTGAATATATTCAGGAAAAAACGCATACGCCCTTTTTGGCCAACCAAGCAAGCGTGTAAAGGAAATCTGCACTACAATGAAGTCTCACTGCCCCCCGGTCAAAAGGGCCATCTGAAAAGAGTGTAAAATCCAGAAAGGCAGGACAGGTCATGGAGAACAGGGAGCCTTGTTATGCTGATGGGTGGGATGTAAATTCCCAACAACCACTCTGGAGAAGTGTATGGTGTTTCCAGAAACACGTAGGAAACAAAGCAACACAGCCTATGGCACTTCCACTTATGGTCCTATAGCTTAGGGAAATTAAAATCAAAATCACACAGCCACCCCAAAGTTTGGGACGGCTCTGTTTACAAGAACCTCGTCTACAGTACAAGTTAAATATCCGAGAAAGCAAAAAATGGATAAAGAAGTTGTGGTACGCATGTACAATGGAATATCACTCAGCAATGAAATCTACGTCATCAGGTCCCTATCGGCATAATGAGTGGATTCAGGTACGAAGATTCTACGAGAAATAAGTCACACAGAAAAAGAAACATCATAAGATATCACTAATACATGGAATGTAAACTTGGCTACACATGAACTGAATTACAAAACAGAACAGGGTCTCAAATTTAGAAAACCAACTTATGCTTGCTTATGGGGAAAGGTGAGTTGGGGTGCTGCATAAAACCAGAGATTGAAATTAGCACACATACCGTTCCATAAGCCAAATATATAATAGACAGGACCTACTCCTTGCTCAACGAAATGGACACAATACCCCATATTCAACGCCTGGGAAGATACCTGAAAAGTAAGAATCATAAAAACCATTGATTTATATGTCTCCATAAGGAAAACAAGCGTGTGTACAGCAGCCTAAACGGAGCAGTGAAAATCCGATAAATCCCATTATCAAAATAAATTTCAAAAACAAAACACAATGACAGTGAAATAGAGAGCAATTCTTAAATCATTCATTCAGGGCTTGTGATGCAACCTGGATTTACCACATCTACACACAGAGCTGGGTGAGACATAAGGCTGGACACTTCGGGCTGATAGCATTGGTGAGGTTCGGTGAGCAAACGCAGACCCTTTGAAGTCATCCTGCATGGTACCCATTCCATGGGTCCCAACTCTCCAGGTTTAAGGGATTCTTCCTTCAGCTAAAACATGCATGGGAAACGCAGAGTATCGACCGCCATGTGATTGGGAAACGTTTTCAAATGCATTACAGTTTTCGTCCCCTGGTACTCGGGTTCACCATTCCAGACGCTTTACTAACACTCTCCCCACTTGGAGAGTCAGTGCCTTTAACCTCCTGTTTGGCACAGTTTGCAATTTCTGTGCAAGATGAACAGGAATAGGGAGAACCAATGAGAGACTAGCTGTAGGTGTCTGCACGGGCAAATGGAACGCTCATTTCACACCAGGAAGAGGAATTAACCATATGCTCAGCCTGCCCTGCCGGAAACAGATTCGGGCCTGAAGCAATCCTGCGGTTTTGTGGCCAGCTCACAAGAAAGATACTTGAAGAAAGGAGCTCAGGGGCACTGTAATTCACAAACCTGCAGAGTTATGAATGACAGCTATCGTACAAAAATGTACTGAAGTAAGTCTTCGAAGAGGACTGGAAAGCGGGGCAGAATTTCAGGAAAATGATTTCAGGGGGCAGACTGGAATTGCACTTAAAGCATAGGAAAATAGGCAGAATGTCGACAATGATGCACTTGGCCATAAAGGGCGTATGCGTTTTTTCCTGAATATATTCAGAAAAAAACGCATACCCCCTTTTTGGCCAAACCAGCAAGCGTGTAAAGGAAATCTGCACTACAATGAAGTCTCACTGCTCCCCAGTCAAAAGGGCCATCTGAAAAATGTGTAAAATCCAGAAAGGCAGGACAGGTCATGGAGAACAGGGAGCCTTGTTATGCTGATGGGTGGGATATAAATTGCCAACAGCCACTCTGGAGAAGTGTATGGTGTTTCCTGAAACACGTAGGAAACAAAGCAACACAGCCTATGGCACTTCCAAATATGGTCCTATAGCTTAGGGAAATTAAAATCAAAAACACACAGCCAGCCCAATGTTTGGGATGGCTCTGTTTACAAGAACCTCGTCTACGGTACAAGTTAAATATCCGAGAAAGCAAAAAATGGATAAAGAAGTTGTGGTACGCACGTACAATGGAATATCACTCAGCAATGAAATCTACGTCATCAGGTCCCTATCGGCATAATGAGTGGATTCTGGTACGATGATTCTACAAGAAATATGTCACAAAGAAAAAGAAACATCATAAGATATCACTAATACACGGAATGTAAACTTGGCTACACATAAACTGAATTACAAAACAGAACAGGGTCTCAAATTTAGAAAACCAACTTATGCTTGCTTATGGGGAAAGGTGAGTTGGGGTGCTGCATAAAACCAGAGATTGAAATTAGCACAGATACCGTTTCATAAGGCAAATATATAATAGACAAGACCTACTCCTTGCTCAACGAAATGGATTCAACACAACATATTCAACGCCTGGGAAGATACCTGACAAGTAAGAATCTTAAACCCCATGGATTTATATGTCTCCATAAGGAAATCAAGCGTGTGTACAGCGGCCTAAACGCAGCAGTGAACATCCGATAAATCCCATTATCAAAATGAATTTCAAAAACAAAACACAATGACAGTGAAATAGAGAGCAATTCTTAAATAATTCATTCAGGGCTTGTGATGCAACCTGGATTTACCACATCTACACCCAGAGCTGGGTGAGACATAAGGCTGGACACTTCGGGCTGATAGCATTGGTGAGGTTCGGTGAGCAAACGCAGACCCTTTGAAGTCATCCTGCATGGTACCCATTCCATGGGTCCCAACTCTCCAGGTTTAAGGGATTCTTCCTTCAGCTAAAACATGCATGGGAAACCCACAGTACAGTGCACTGTGTGACCGGGAAACGTTTTCAAATGCATCTCAGTTTTCGTCCCCTTTTACTCGGGTTCACCATTCCAGACCGTTTACTAACACTCTCCCCACTTGGAGAGTCAGTGCCTTTAACCTCCTGTTTGGCACAGTTTGCAATTTCTGCGCAAGATGAACAGGAATAGGGAGAACCAATGAGAGACTAGCTGTAGGTGTCTGCACGGGCAAATGGAACGCTCATTTCCCACCAGGAAGAGGAATTAAGCAAAGGCTCAGCGTTCCCCCCCTGGAAAGAGATTATGGCCTGAAGCAATCCTGCGGTTTTGCTGCCAGCTCACAAGAAAGAGAGTTGAAGAAAGGAGCTCAGGGGCACTGCAATTCACAAACCTGCAGAGTTATGAATGACAGCTATCGTCCAAAAATGTATTGAAGTAAGTCTTCAAAGAGGACATGAAAGCGGGGCAGAATTTCAGGAAAACGATTTCAAGGGGTAGACTGGAATTGCACTTAAAGCATACGAAAAGAGGCAGAATGTCGACAATGATGCACTTGGCCAAAAAGGGCGTATGCGGTTTTTCCTGAATATATTCAGGTAAAAACGCATACGCCCATTTTGGCCAACGAAGCAAGCGTGTAAAGGAAATTTGCACTACAATGAAGTCTCACTGCCCCCCGGTCAAAAGGGCCATCTGAAAAATGTGTAAAATCCAGAAAGGCACGACAGGTCATGGAGAAGAGGGAGCCTTGTTATGCTGATGGGCGGGATGTAAATTGCCAACAGCCACTCTGGAGAAGTGTATGGTGTTTCCTGAAACACGTAGAAAACAAAGCAACACAGCCTATGGCACTTCCACTTATGGTCCTATAGCTTAGGGAAATTAAAATCAAAAACACACAGCCACCCCAATGTTTGGGACGGCTCTGTTTACAAGTACCTCGTCTACGGTACAAGTTAAATATCCGAGAAAGCAAAAACTGGATAAAGCAGTTGTGGTACGCACGTACAATGGAATATCACTCAGCAATGAAATCTACGTCATCAGGCCCGTAGCGGCATAATTAGTGGATTCAGGTACGATGATTCTACGAGAAATAAGTCACACAGAAAAAGAAACATCATAAGATATCACTAATACACGGAATGTAACCTTGGCTACACGTGAACTGAAATACAAAACAGAACAGGGTCTCAAATTTAGAAAACCAACTTATGCTTGCTTATGGGGAAAGGTGAGTTGGGGTGCTGCATAAAACCAGAGATTGAAATTAGCACAGATACCGTTCCATAAGCCAAATATATAATAGACAAGACCTACTCCTTGCTCAACGAAATGGACTCAACACCCCATATTCAACGCCTGGGAAGATACCTGACAATTAAGAATCTTAAAACCCATGGATTTATATGTCTCCATAAGGAAATCAAGCATGTGTACAACGGCCTAAATGCAGCAGTGAAGATCCGAAAAATCCCATTATCAAAATTAATTTCAAAAACAAAACACAGAGGGGGGACCTTGAAGATGGCGGAAGAGTAAGACGCGGAGATCGCCTTCCTCCCCACGGATACACCAGAAATACATCTACACTTGGAACAACTCCTACAGAACACCTACCGAAGGCTGGCAGAAGACCTCAGACGTCCCAAAAGGCAAGAAACTCCCCACGTACCTGGGTAGGGCAAAAGAAAAAACAGAGACAAAAGAATAAGGACGGCACCTGCGCCAGTAGGAGGGAGCTGTGAAGGAGGAAAAGTTTCCACACACTTGGAAGCCCCTCCGCGGGTGGAGACTGCGGGAGGCGGAGGGGGGGGCTTCGGGACCGAGGAGTAGTGCACAGCGACGGGTGCGGAGGGCAAAGCGGGGAGATTCCCGCACAGAGGATCAGTGCCGACCGGCACTCACCAGCCCGAGAGGCTTGTCTGCTCACCCGCCCGGGCGGGCGGGGCTGCGAGCTGAAGCTCGGGTTTCGGTTTTGGACGGAGCGCAGGGAGAGGACTGGGGTTGGCGGCTTGAACATAGCCTGAAGGGGTTAGTGCACCACGACTAGCCGGGAGGGAGTTCGGGGAAAAGCCTGCACCTGCCGAAGAGGCAAGAGACTTTTTCTTCCCTCTTTGTTTCCTGGTGCGCGAGGAGAGGGGTTTAAGAGCGCTGCTTAAAGGAACTCCAGAGACGGGCGCGAGCCGCGGCTAAAAGCACGAACCCCAGAGACGGGCGCGAGCCGCGGCTAAAAGCGCGAACCCCAGAGACGGGCGCGAGCCGCGGCTAAAAGCGCGGACCCCAGAGACGGGCGGGAGACGCTAGGGCTGCTGCTGCCGCCACCAAGGGGCCTGTGCAGCCCGCCCCTGCCAGGTTCCCGGGAACCTCCACACCCCTCTTCCGCGGAGCCTGTGCAGCCCGCCACTGCCAGGTTCCCTGGAACCAGGGACAACTTCCCCGGGAGAACGCACGGCGGGCCTCAGGCTGGTGCAACGTCACGCCGGCCTCTGCCGCAACGTCACGCCACCTCTGACGCCGCAGGCCCGCCCCGCACGCAGTGCCCCTCCTTCCCCCCCCTCACCCCCGGCCTGAGTGAGCCTGAGCCCCCGAATTAGCGGCCCCTTTAACCCTTTCCTGTCTGAGCAAAAAACAGACGCCCTCCAGCGACCTACACGCAGAGGCAGGGCCAAATCCAAAGCTGAGCTCCTGTGAGCTGTGAGAACAAAGAAGAGAAAGGGAAATCTCCCCCAGCAGCCTCAGAAGCAGCGGATTAAAGCTCCACAATCAACTTGATATACCCTGCATCTGTGGAATACCTGAATAGACAAGAAATGATCCCAAATTGAAGAGGTGGAATTTAGGAGCGAGATCTATGATTTTTTTCCCTTTTCCTCTTTTTGTGAATGTGTACGTGTATGCTTATGTGTGAGATCTTGTCTGTATACTCTTGCTTCCACCATTTGTCCTAGGGCTCTATCCGTCCATGGTTTTTAAAAAAAAAATTTTTTTTCTCAATAATTTTAATTGTAATAACTTTATTATACTTTACCGTCGTTCCTTCTTTCTTTCTTTCTTTCTTTCCGTCCTTCCCTCCTTTAGACAACGAATCACCCCAAATTGAGGAGGTGGTCTCTGAGAGCAAGATTTATGATTTTTCCCCCTTTACCTCTTTTTGTGAAGGTGTATGTGTATGCTTCTGTATAAGATTTTCTCTGTATAGCTTTGCTTCCAACATTTGTCCTAAGGTTCTATCCGTCCCTCTTTTTTTTTTTTTTTCTAAATATTTTTTAATTCAATAAATATATTATACTTTATTTTATTTTTACTGTATCTTCTTTCTTTCTGTCTTTTTTCCTTCTTTCCCTCCTTCCTTCCTTCCTTCCTTCCTCCCTCCCTCCCTCCTTTCTTTCCTTCTTTGCTTCTTTCTTCCTTCCTTCCTTTCCTCCTTTCCTTCTTTCTTTCCTCATACATCTACTAATTCTCTCTACTTTTTCTCCCTTTTATTCTGAGCCGTGTGGATGAAAGGCTCTTGGTGCTCCAGCCAGGAGTCAGGGCTCTGCCTCTGAGGTAGGAGAGCCAACTTCAGGACACTGGTCCAAAGAGACCTCCCAGCTCCACATAATATTAAACGGTGGAAATCTCCCAGTGACCTCCATCTTAACACCAGCACCCAGCTTCACTCAACGACCAGCAAGCCACAGTGCTAGACAACCTATGCCAAACAACTAGCAAAACAGGAACACAACCCCACCCATTAGCAGAGAGGCTGCCTAAAATCATAATAAGGCCACAGACACCCCAAAACACACCACCAGACGTGAACCTGCCCACTAGAGAGACAAGATCCAGCCTCATCCACCACAACACAGGCACTAGTCCCCTCCACCAGGAAGCCTACACAACCCACTGAAACAACCTTAGCCACTGGAGACAGACATCAAAAACAACGGGAACTACGAACGTGCAGCCTGCAAAAAGGAGACCCCAAACACAGTAAGATAAGCAAAATGAGAAGACAGAAAAACACACAGCAGATGAAGGAGCAAGATAAAAATGCACCAGACCTAACAAATGAAGAGGAAATAGGCAGTCTACCTGAAAAAGAATTCAGAATAATGATAGTAAGGATGATCCGAAATCTTGGAAGTAGAATGGACAAAATGCAAGAAGCAGTTAACAAGGACCTAGAAGAAATAAAGGTGAAACAAGCAATGATGAACAACGCAATAAATGAAATTAAAAGTACTCTAGATGGGATCAATAACAGAATAACTGAGGCAGAAGAACGGATAAGTGACCTGGAAGATAAAATAGTGGAAATAACTACTGCAGAGCAGAATAAAGAAAAAAGAATGAAAAGAACTGAGGACAGTCTCAGAGACCTCTGGGACAACATTAAACGCACCAACATTCGAATTATAGGGGTTCCAGAAGAAGAAGAGAAAAAGAAAGGGACTGAGAAAATATTTGAAGAGATTATAGTTGAAAACTTCCCTAATATGGGAAAGGAAATAGTTAATCAAGTCCAGGAAGCACAGAGAGTCCCATACAGGATAAATACAAGGAGAAATACGCCAAGACACATATTAATCAAACTGTCAAAAATTAAATACAAAGAAAGCATATTAAAAGCAGCAAGGGAAAAACAGCAAATAACACACAAGGGAATCCCCATAAGGTTAACAGCTGATCTCTCAGCAGAAACCCTACAAGCCAGAAGGGAGTGGCAGGACATACTGAAAGTGATGAAGGAGAAAAACCTGCAACCAAGGCTACTTTACCCAGCAAGGATCTCATTCAGATTTGATGGAGAAATTAAAACCTTTACAGACAAGCAAAAGCTGAGAGAGTTTAGCACCACCAAACCAGCTTTACAGCAAATGCTAAAGGAACTTCTCTAGACAAGGAACACAAGAGAAGGAAAAGACCTATAATAACGAACCCAAAACAATATAGAAAATGGGAATAGGAACATACATATCGATAATTACCTTAAATGTAAATGGACTAAATGCTCCCACCAAAAGACACAGATTGGCTGAATGGATACAAAAACAAGACCCTTATACATGCTGTCTACAAGAGACCCACTTCAGACCTAGAGACACATACAGACTGAAAATAAGGGGATGGAAAAAGATATTCCATGCAAATGGAAACCAAAAGAAAGCTGGAGTAGCAATTCTCATATCAGACAAAATAGACTTTAAAATAAGGACTATTACAAGAGACAAAGAAGGACACTACATAATGATCAAGGGATCGATTCAAGAAGAAGATATAACAATTGTAAATATTTATGCACCCAACATAGGAGCACCTCAATACATAAGGCAAATACTAACAGCCATAAAAGGGGAGATTGACAGTAACACATTCATAGTAGGGGACTTTAACACCCCACTTTCACCCATGGACAGATCATCCAAAATGAAAATAAATAAGGAAACACAAGCTTTAAATGATACATTAAACAAGATGGACTTAATTGATATTTATAGGACACTCCATCCAAAAACAACAGAATACACATTTTTCTCAAGTGCTCATGGAACATTCTCCAGGATAGATCATATCTTGGGTCACAAATCAAGCCTTGGTAAATTTAAGAAAATTGAAATTGTATCAAGTATCTTTTCTGACCACAACGCCATGAGACTAGATATCAATTACAGGAAAAGATCTGTAAAAAATACAAACACATGGAAGCTAAACAATACACTACTTAATAATGAAGTGATCACTGAAGAAATCAAAGAGGAAATAAAAAAATACCTAGAAACAAATGACAATGGAGACACAACGACCCAAAACCTATGGGATGCAGCAAAAGCAGTTCTAAGGGGGAAGTTTATAGCAATACAAGCCCACCTTAAGAAGCAGGAAACATCTCGAATAAACAACCTAACCTTGCACCTCAAGCAATTAGAGAAAGAAGAACAAAAAAACCCCAAAGCTAGCAGAAGGAAAGAAATCATAAAAATCAGATCAGAAATAAATGAAAAAGAAATGAAGGAAACGATAGCAAAGATCAATAAAACTAAAAGCTGGTTCTTTGAGAAGATAAACAAAATAGATAAACCACTAGCCAGACTCATCAAGAAAAAAAGGGAGAAGACTCAAATCAATAGAATTAGAAATGAAAAAGGAGAAGTAACAACTGACACTGCAGAAATAAAAAAAATCATAAGAGATTACTACAAGCAACTCTATGCCAATAAAATGGACAATCTGGAAGAAATGGACAAATTCTTAGAAATGCACAACCTGCCAAGACTGAATCAGGAAGAAATAGAAAATATGAACAGACCAATCACAAGCACTGAAATTGAAACTGTCATTAAAAATCTTCCAACAAACAAAAGCCCAGGACCAGATGGCTTCACAGGTGAATTCTATCAAACGTTTAGAGAAGAGCTAACACCTATCCTTCTCAAACTCTTCCAAAATATAGCAGAGGGAGGAACACTCCCAAATTCCTTCTACGAGGCCACCATCACCTTGATACCAAAACCAGACAAGGATGTCACAAAGAAAGAAAACTACAGGCCAATATCACTGATGAACATAGATGCAAAAATCCTCAACAAAATACTAGCAAACAGAATCCAACAGCACATTAAAAGGATCATACACCATGATCAAGTGGGGTTTATTCCAGGAATGCAAGGATTCTTCAATATACGCAAATCTATCAATGTGATAAACCATATTAACAAATTGAAGGAGAAAAACCATATGATCATCTCAATAGATGCAGAGAAAGCTTTCGACAAAATTCAACACCCATTTATGCTAAAAACCCTGCAGAAAATAGGCATAGAGGGAACTTTCCTCAACATAATAAAGGCCATATATGACAAGCCCACAGCAAACATCATCCTCAATGGTGAAAAACTGAAAGCATTTCCACTAAGATCAGGAACAAGACAAGGTTGCCCACTCTCACCACTCTTATTCAACATAGTTTTGGAAGTTTTAGCCACAGCAATCAGAGAAGAAAAGGAAATAAAAGGAATCCAAATCGGAAAAGAAGAAGTAAAGCTGTCACTGTTTGCAGATGACATGATACTATACATAGAGAATCCTAAAGATGCTACCAGAAAACTACTAGAGCTAATCAATGAATTTGGTAAAGTAGCAGGATACAAAGTTAATGCACAGAAATCTCTGGCATTCCTATATACTAATGATGAAAAATCTGAAAGTGAAATCAAGAAAACACTTCCATTTACCATTGCAACAAAAAGAATAAAATATCTAGGAATAAACCTACCTAAGGAGACGAAAAACCTGTATGCAGAAAATTATAAGACACTGATAAAAGAAATTAAAGATGATACAAATAGATGGAGAGATATACCATGTTCTTGGATGGGAAGAATCAACATTGTGAAAATGACTCTACTACCCAAAGCAATCTACAGATTCAATGCAATCCCTATCAAACTACCACTGGCATTTTTCACAGAACTAGAACAAAAAATTTCACAATTTGTATGGAAACACAAAAGACCCCGAATAGCCAAAGCAATCTTGAGAACGAGAAAAGGAGCTGGAGGAATCAGGCTCCCTGACTTCAGACTATACTACAAAGCTGCAGTAATCAAGACAGTATGGTACTGGCACAAAAACAGAAAGATAGATCAATGGAACAGGATAGAAAGCCCAGCGATAAACCCACGCACATATGGACACCTTATCTTTGATAAAGGTGGCAGGAATGTACAGTGGAGAAAGGACAGCCTCTTCAATAAATGGTGCTGGGAAAACTGGACAGGTACATGTAAAAGTATGAGATTAGATCACTCCCTAACACCATACACAAAAATAAGCTCAAAATGGATTAAAGACCTAAATGTAAGGCCAGAAACTATCAAACTCTTAGAGGAAAACATAGGCAGAACACTCTATGACATAAATCACAGCAAGATCCTTTCTGACCCACCTCCTAGAGTAATGGAAATAAAAACAAAAATAAACAAATGGGACCTAATGAAACTTCAAAGCTTTTGCACAGCAAAGGAAACCATAATCAAGACCAAAAGACAACCCTCACAATGGGAGAAAATATTTGCAAATGAAGCAACTGACAAAGGATTAATCTCCAAAATTTACAAGCAGCTCATGCAGCTCAATAACAAAAAAACAAACAACCCAATCCAAAAATGGGCAGAAGACCTAAATAGACATTTCTCCAAAGAAGATATACAGAATGCCAACAAACACATGAAAGAATGCTCAACATCATTAATCATTAGAGAAATGCAAATCAAAACTACAATGAGATATCATCTCACACCAGTCAGAATGGCCATCATCAAAAAATCTAGAAACAATAAATGCTGGAGAGGGTGTGGAGAAAAGGGAACACTCTTGCACTGCTGGTGGGAATGTGAATTGGTTCAGCCACTATGGAGAACAGTATGGAGGTTCCTTAAAAAACTACAAATAGAATTACCATATGACCCAGCAATCCCACTACTGGGCATATACCCTGAGAAAACCATAATTCAAAAAGAGTCATGTACCAAAATGTTCATTGCAGCTCTATTTACAATAGCCCGGAGATGGAAACAACCTAAGCGCCCATCATCGGATGAATGGATAAAGAAGATGTGGCACATATATACAATGGAATATTACTCAGCCATAAAAAGAAACGAAATTGAGCTATTTGTAATGAGGTGGATAGACCTAGAGTCTGTCATACAGAGTGAAGTAAGTCAGAAAGAAAAAGACAAATACCGTATGCTAACGCATATATATGGAATTTAAGGGGAAAAAAAATGTCATGAAGAACCTAGGGTTAAGACAGGAATAAAGACGCAGACCTACTGGAGAACGGACTTGAGGATCTGGGGAGGGGGAAGGGTGAGCTTTGACAGGGTGAGAGAGAGTCATGGACATATACACACTAACAAACGTAGTAAGGTAGATAGCTAGGGGGAAGCAGCCGCAAGGCACAGGGATATTAGCTCGGTGCTTTGTGACAGCCTGGAGGGGTGGGATAGGGAGAGTGGGAGGGAGGGAGATGCAAGAGGGAAGACATATGGGAACATATGTATATGTATAACTGATTCACTTTGTTATAAAGCAGAAACTAACACACAATTGTAAAGCAATTATACCCCAATAAAGATGTTTAAAAAAAAAAAGAAAATATTGGGAGCCCAGGAGTTAGGGCCTGACGCCAGAGGGCCCTCATTACCGAGGGGAGGAGACACCCAGCAGGCACCAAATCCCACCAGAGGGCCGACGTCGCCAAGGCGGGGTGTACCAGCCAGGCAGGAGTGACCTCAGAGAAGAGGGCCCACCTCACAGAAGTGTGAGGAACCCAACCAGGATCAGACTCTCACCGGAGGGCCCACATCACCAAGGGGATGGGAACCAGGCAGGAGTGTCCTCACACCAGTGGGGCCACATCAGCCAAAGGTGAGGAACGCAGCACATGTGGCCTCAAACCAGAGGACACACATCACCAAGGGGCTAGGAGTGAGGCAGGTGTCTGGAGGGGCACATTTAACTCTAATTTCCCACCAGGAAGTGGAATGAACCAAAGTCTCAGAGTGCCGTGCCGGACCCTGATTACGGCCTGAAGCAAACCTGCGGTTCTGTGGCCAGTTTTCAAGGAAACGAGTTAAGAAAGGAAATCACGGGCACTGTAATTCACAAACCTGCAGAGTTATAAATGACAGCTATTGGCAAAAATATATGGAAGTAAGTCTGCAAAGAGGACTTGAAAACGAGGCAGAATTGCAGGAATCATATTTCAGGAGGTAGATTGGAATTGCATTTAAAGCATGTGAAAAGCGGCAGATCTTTGACAGTGATGCACTTGGACCAAAGTGCGTAAACATTTTTTCCTGAATATATTCAGGAAAAAACACATATGCCCTTTTTGGCCAACCAAGCACTCGAGCAATGGAAATCCGCACTACAATTAAGTCTCATTTCCCATTCGTCAAAAGGGCCATCTGAAAAAAGTGTAAAAACCAGAAACACAGGACAGGCCATGGAGAACAGGGAGCCTTGTTATGCTGATGGGCGGGATGTAAATGCCAAGAGCCACTCTGGAGAAGTGTATGGTGTTTCCTGAAACACCTAAGAAACAAAGCAACGGAGACTACGGCACTTCCACTTATGGTCTTATAGATCACGGAAATTAAAATCAAAAACAGACAGCCACCCCAAAGTGTCGGACGGCTCTGTTTACAAGAACCTCGTCTACGGAACAAGTTAAATATCCCAGAAAGCGAAAAATGGATAAAGAAGTGTGGTACGTACATACAAATGAATATCACTCACCAATGAAATCTATTTCATCAGGCCCGTCGCGGCATAATGAGTGGATTCAGGTACGATGATTCTAAGTGATATAAGTCACACAGAAAATGAAACATCATAAGTTATCACTAATACACGGAATGTAAACTTGGCTACACATGAACTGAATTACAAAACAGAACAGGGTCTCAAATTTAGAAAACCAACTTATGCTTGCTTAAGGGGAAAAGTGAGTTGGGGTGCTGCATAAAAGCAGAGATAGAAATTAGCACAGATACCTTTCCATAAGCCAAATATGTAATAGTCAAGACCTACGCCTTGCTCAACGAAATGGACTCAACACCTCATATTCAACGCCTAGGAATACACCTGACTAGTAAGAATCTTCAAACCCATGGATTTATATGTCTCCTTAAGACAATCAAGCGTGTGTACAGCTGCATGAACGCAGCAGAGAAAATCCAATAAATCCCATTATCAAAATGAATTAGAAAAACAAAACACAATGAGAGTGAAATAGAGAGCAATTCTTAAATAATTCATTCAGGGCATGTGATGCAACCTGGATTTACCACATCTACATCCAGAGCTGGGTGAGACATAAGGCTGGACACTTCATGCTGATAGCATTGTTGAGGTTTGGTGAGCAAACGCAGACCCTTTGAAGTCATACTGCATGGTACCCATTCCATGGGTCCCAACTCTCCAGGTTTAAGGGATTCTTCCTTCAGCTAAAACATGCATGGGAAACCCAGAGTATGGTCCACCGTGTGATTGGGAAACGTTTTCAAATGCATCTCAGTTTTCGAACCCTGGTACTCGGGTTCACCATTCCAGACGCTTTACTAACACTCTCCCCACTTGGAGAGTCAGTGCCTTTAACCTCCTGTTTGGCACAGTTTGCAATTTCTGCGCAAGATGTACAGGAATAGGGAGAACCAATGAGAGACTAGCTGTAGGTGTCTGCACGGGCAAAAGGAATGCTCATTTCCCACCAGGAAGAGGGATTAAACAAAGGCTCAGGGTGCTCTGCCGGAAACAGATTAGGGTCTGAAGCAATCCTGCGGTTTTGTGGCCAGCTCACAAGAAAGCGAGTTGAAGAAAGGAGCTCAGGGGCACTGTATTTCACAAACCTGCAGAGTTATGAATGACAGCTATCGTCTAAAAATGTATTGAAGTAAGTCTTCGAAGAGGACTTGAAAGCGGGGCAGAATTTCAGGAACACGATTTCAGGGGATAGACGGGAATTGCACTTAAAGCATAGGAGAAGAGGCAGAATGTCGACCATGATGCACTTGGCCAAAAAGGGCGTATGCGTTTTTTCCTGAATATATTCAGGAAAAAACGCATACGCCCTTTTTGGCCAACCAAGCAAGCGTGTAAAGGAAATCTGCACTACAATGAAGTCTCACTGCCCCCCGGTCAAAAGGGCCATCTGAAAAAAGTGTAAAATCCAGAAAGGCAGGACAGGTCATGGAGAACAGGGAGCCTTGTTATGCTGATGGGTGGGATGTAAATTCCCAACAACCACTCTGGAGAAGTGTATGGTGTTTCCAGAAACACGTAGGAAACAAAGCAACACAGCCTATGGCACTTCCACTTATGGTCCTATAGCTTAGGGAAATTAAAATCAAAATCACACAGCCACCCCAAAGTTTGGGACGGCTCTGTTTACAAGAACCTCGTCTACAGTACAAGTTAAATATCCGAGAAAGCAAAAAATGGATAAAGAAGTTGTGGTACGCATGTACAATGGAATATCACTCAGCAATGAAATCTACGTCATCAGGTCCCTATCGGCATAATGAGTGGATTCAGGTACGATGATTCTACGAGAAATAAGTCACACAGAAAAAGAAACATCATAAGTTATCACTAATACATGGAATGTAAACTTGGCTACACATGAACTGAATTACAAAACAGAACAGGGTCTCAAATTTAGAAAACCAACTTATGCTTGCTTATGGGGAAAGGTGAGTTGGGGTGCTGCATAAAACCAGAGATTGAAATTAGCACACATACCGTCCCATAAGCCAAATATATAATAGACAGGACCTACTCCTTGCTCAACGAAATGGACACAATACCCCATATTCAACGCCTGGGAAGATACCTGAAAAGTAAGAATCTTAAAAACCATTGATTTATATGTCTCCATAAGGAAAACAAGCGTGTGTACAGCAGCCTAAACGGAGCAGTGAAAATCCGATAAATCCCATTATCAAAATAAATTTCAAAAACAAAACACAATGACAGTGAAATAGAGAGCAATTCTTAAATCATTCATTCAGGGCTTGTGATGCAACCTGGATTTACCACATCTACACACAGAGCTGGGTGAGACATAAGGCTGGACACTTCGGGCTGATAGCATTGGTGAGGTTCGGTGAGCAAACGCAGACCTTTTGAAGTCATCCTGCATGGTACCCATTCCATGGGTCCCAACTCTCCAGGTTTAAGGGATTCTTCCTTCAGCTAAAACATGCATGGGAAACGCAGAGTATCGACCGCCATGTGATTGGGAAACGTTTTCAAATGCATCACAGTTTTCATCCCCTGGTACTCGGGTTCACCATTCCAGACGCTTTACTAACACTCTCCCCACTTGGAGAGTCAGTGCCTTTAACCTCCTGTTTGGCACAGTTTGCAATTTCTGCGCAAGATGAACAGGAATAGGGAGAACCAATGAGAGACTAGCTGTAGGTGTCTGCACGGGCAAATGGAACGCTCATTTCACACCAGGAAGAGGAATTAACCATATGCTCAGCCTGCCCTGCCGGAAACAGATTCGGGCCTGAAGCAATCCTGAGGTTTTGTGGCCAGCTCACAAGAAAGAGAGTTGAAGAAAGGAGCTCAGGGGCACTGTAATTCACAAACCTGCAGAGTTATGAATGACAGCTATCGTACAAAAATGTACTGAAGTAAGTCTTCGAAGAGGACTGGAAAGCGGGGCAGAATTTCAGGAAAATGATTTCAGGGGGCAGACTGGAATTGCACTTAAAGCATAGGAAAATAGGCAGAATGTCGACAATGATGCACTTGGCCATAAAGGGCGTATGCGTTTTTTCCTGAATATATTCAGAAAAAAACGCATACGCCCTTTTTGGCCAAACCAGCAAGCGTGTAAAGGAAATCTGCACTACAATGAAGTCTCACTGCTCCCCGGTCAAAAGGGCCATCTGAAAAATGTGTAAAATCCAGAAAGGCAGGACAGGTCATGGAGAACAGGGAGCCTTGTTATGCTGATGGGTGGGATATAAATTGCCAACAGCCACTCTGGAGAAGTGTATGGTGTTTCCTGAAACACGTAGGAAACAAAGCAACACAGCCTATGGCACTTCCAAATATGGTCCTATAGCTTAGGGAAATTAAAATCAAAAACACACAGCCAGCCCAATGTTTGGGATGGCTCTGTTTACAAGAACCTCGTCTACGGTACAAGTTAAATATCCGAGAAAGCAAAAAATGGATAAAGAAGTTGTGGTACGCACGTACAATGGAATATCACTCAGCAATGAAATCTACGTCATCAGGTCCCTATCGGCATAATGAGTGGATTCCGGTACGATGATTCTACGAGAAAAATGTCACAAAGAAAAAGAAACATCATAAGATATCACTAATACACGGAATGTAAACTTGGCTACACATAAACTGAATTACAAAACAGAACAGGGTCTCAAATTTAGAAAACCAACTTATGCTTGCTTATGGGGAAAGGTGAGTTGGGGTGCTGCATAAAACCAGAGATTGAAATTAGCACAGATACCGTTTCATAAGGCAAATATATAATAGACAAGACCTACTCCTTGCTCAACGAAATGGATTCAACACAACATATTCAACGCCTGGGAAGATACCTGACAAGTAAGAATCTTAAACCCCATGGATTTATATGTCTCCATAAGGAAATCAAGCGTGTGTACAGCGGCCTAAACGCAGCAGTGAACATCCGATAAATCCCATTATCAAAATGAATTTCAAAAACAAAACACAATGACAGTGAAATAGAGAGCAATTCTTAAATAATTCATTCAGGGCTTGTGATGCAACCTGGATTTACCACATCTACACCCAGAGCTGGGTGAGACATAAGGCTGGACACTTCGGGCTGATAGCATTGGTGAGGTTCGGTGAGCAAACGCAGACCCTTTGAAGTCATCCTGCATGGTACCCATTCCATGGGTCCCAACTCTCCAGGTTTAAGGGATTCTTCCTTCAGCTAAAACATGCATGGGAAACCCACAGTACAGTGCACTGTGTGACCGGGAAATGTTTTCAAATGCATCTCAGTTTTCGTCCCCTGGTACTCGGGTTCATCATTTCAGACGCTTTACTAACACTATCCCCACTTGGAGAGTCAGTGCCTTTAACCTCCTGTTTGGCACAGTTTGCAATTTCTGCGCAAGATGAACAGGAATAGGGAGAACCAATGAGAGACTAGCTGTAGGTGTCTGCACGGGCAAATGGAACGCTCATTTCCCACCAGGAAGAGGAATTAAGCAAAGGCTCAGCGTTCCCCCCCTGGAAAGAGATTATGGCCTGAAGAAATCCTGCGGTTTTGCTGCCAGCTCACAAGAAAGAGAGTTGAAGAAAGGAGCTCAGGGGCACTGCAATTCACAAACCTGCAGAGTTATGAATGACAGCTATCGTCCAAAAATGTATTGAAGTAAGTCTTCAAAGAGGACATGAAAGCGGGGCAGAATTTCAGGAAAACGATTTCAAGGGGTAGACTGGAATTGCACTTAAAGCATACGAAAAGAGGCAGAATGTCGACAATGATGCACTTGGCCAAAAAGGGCGTATGCGGTTTTTCCTGAATATATTCAGGTAAAAACGCATACGCCCATTTTGGCCAACGAAGCAAGCGTGTAAAGGAAATTTGCACTACAATGAAGTCTCACTGCCCCCCGGTCAAAAGGGCCATCTGAAAAATGTGTAAAATCCAGAAAGGCACGACAGGTCATGGAGAAGAGGGAGCCTTGTTATGCTGATGGGCGGGATGTAAATTGCCAACAGCCACTCTGGAGAAGTGTATGGTGTTTCCTGAAACACGTAGGAAACAAAGCAACACAGCCTATGGCACTTCCACTTATGGTCCTATAGCTTAGGGAAATTAAAATCAAAAACACACAGCCACCCCAATGTTTGGGACGGCTCTGTTTACAAGTACCTCGTCTACGGTACAAGTTAAATATCCGAGAAAGCAAAAACTGGATAAAGCAGTTGTGGTACGCACGTAGAATGGAATATCACTCAGCAATGAAATCTACGTCATCAGGCCCGTAGCGGCATAATTAGTGGATTCAGGTACGATGATTCTACGAGAAATAAGTCACACAGATAAAGAAACATCATAAGATATCACTAATACACGGAATGTAACCTTGGCTACACGTGAACTGAAATACAAAACAGAACAGGGTCTCAAATTTAGAAAACCAACTTATGCTTGCTTATGGGGAAAGGTGAGTTGGGGTGCTGCATAAAACCAGAGATTGAAATTAGCACAGATACCGTTCCATAAGCCAAATATATAATAGACAAGACCTACTCCTTGCTCAACGAAATGGACTCAACACCCCATATTCAACGCCTGGGAAGATACCTGACAATTAAGAATCTTAAAACCCATGGATTTATATGTCTCCATAAGGAAATCAAGCATGTGTACAACGGCCTAAATGCAGCAGTGAAGATCCGAAAAATCCCATTATCAAAATTAATTTCAAAAACAAAACACAGAGGGGGGACCTTGAAGATGGCGGAAGAGTAAGACACGGAGATCGCCTTCCTCCCCACGGATACACCAGAAATACATCTACACGTGGAACAACTCCTACAGAACACCTACCGAAGGCTGGCAGAAGACCTCAGACGTCCCAAAAGGCAAGAAACTCCCCACGTACCTGGGTAGGGCAAAAGAAAAAACAGAGACAAAAGAATAAGGACGGCACCTGCGCCAGTAGGAGGGAGCTGTGAAGGAGGAAAAGTTTCCACACACTTGGAAGCCCCTCCGCGGGCGGAGACTGCGGGAGGCGGAGGGGGGGGCTTCGGGACCGAGGAGTAGTGCACAGCGACGGGTGCGGAGGGCAAAGCGGGGAGATTCCCGCACAGAGGATCAGTGCCGACCGGCACTCACCAGCCCGAGAGGCTTGTCTGCTCACCCGCCCGGGCGGGCGGGGCTGCGAGCTGAAGCTCGGGTTTCGGTTTTGGACGGAGCGCAGGGAGAGGACTGGGGTTGGCGGCTTGAACATAGCCTGAAGGGGTTAGTGCACCACGACTAGCCGGGAGGGAGTTCGGGGAAAAGCCTGCACCTGCCGAAGAGGCAAGAGACTTTTTCTTCCCTCTTTGTTTCCTGGTGCGCGAGGAGAGGGGTTTAAGAGCGCTGCTTAAAGGAACTCCAGAGACGGGCGCGAGCCGCGGCTAAAAGCACGAACCCCAGAGACGGGCGCGAGCCGCGGCTAAAAGCGCGGACCCCAGAGACGGGCGGGAGACGCTAGGGCTGCTGCTGCCGCCACCAAGGGGCCTGTGCAGCCCGCCCCTGCCAGGTTCCCGGGAACCTCCACACCCCTCTTCCGCGGAGCCTGTGCAGCCCGCCACTGCCAGGTTCCCGGGAACCAGGGACAACTTCCCCGGGAGAACGCACGGCGGGCCTCAGGCTGGTGCAACGTCACGCCGGCCTCTGCCGCAACGTCACGCCGCCTCTGACGCCGCAGGCCCGCCCCGCACGCAGTGCCCCTCCTTCCCCCCCCTCACCCCCGGCCTGAGTGAGCCTGAGCCCCCGAATTAGCGGCCCCTTTAACCCTTTCCTGTCTGAGCAAAAAACAGACGCCCTCCAGCGACCTACACGCAGAGGCAGGGCCAAATCCAAAGCTGAGCTCCTGTGAGCTGTGAGAACAAAGAAGAGAAAGGGAAATCTCCCCCAGCAGCCTCAGAAGCAGCGGATTAAAGCTCCACAATCAACTTGATATACCCTGCATCTGTGGAATACCTGAATAGACAAGAAATGATCCCAAATTGAAGAGGTGGAATTTAGGAGCGAGATCTATGATTTTTTTCCCTTTTCCTCTTTTTGTGAATGTGTACGTGTATGCTTATGTGTGAGATCTTGTCTGTATACTCTTGCTTCCACCATTTGTCCTAGGGCTCTCTCCGTCCATGGTTTTTAAAAAAAAAATTTTTTTTCTCAATAATTTTAATTGTAATAACTTTATTATACTTTACCGTCGTTCCTTCTTTCTTTCTTTCTTTCTTTCCGTCCTTCCCTCCTTTAGACAACGAATCACCCCAAATTGAGGAGGTGGTCTCTGAGAGCAAGATTTATGATTTTTCCCCCTTTACCTCTTTTTGTGAAGGTGTATGTGTATGCTTCTGTATAAGATTTTCTCTGTATAGCTTTGCTTCCAACATTTGTCCTAAGGTTCTATCCGTCCCTCTTTTTTTTTTTTTTCTAAATATTTTTTAATTCAATAAATATATTATACTTTATTTTATTTTTACTGTATCTTCTTTCTTTCTGTCTTTTTTCCTTCTTTCCCTCCTTCCTTCCTTCCTTCCTTCCTTCCTTCCTCCCTCCCTCCCTCCTTTCTTTCCTTCTTTGCTTCTTTCTTCCTTCCTTCCTTTCCTCCTTTCCTTCTTTCTTTCCTCATACATCTACTAATTCTCTCTACTTTTTCTCCCTTTTATTCTGAGCCGTGTGGATGAAAGGCTCTTGGTGCTCCAGCCAGGAGTCAGGGCTCTGCCTCTGAGGTAGGAGAGCCAACTTCAGGACACTGGTCCAAAGAGACCTCCCAGCTCCACATAATATTAAACGGTGGAAATCTCCCAGTGACCTCCATCTTAACACCAGCACCCAGCTTCACTCAACGACCAGCAAGCCACAGTGCTAGACAACCTATGCCAAACAACTAGCAAAACAGGAACACAACCCCACCCATTAGCAGAGAGGCTGCCTAAAATCATAATAAGGCCACAGACACCCCAAAACACACCACCAGACGTGAACCTGCCCACTAGAGAGACAAGATCCAGCCTCATCCACCACAACACAGGCACTAGTCCCCTCCACCAGGAAGCCTACACAACCCACTGAAACAACCTTAGCCACTGGAGACAGACATCAAAAACAACGGGAACTACGAACGTGCAGCCTGCAAAAAGGAGACCCCAAACACAGTAAGATAAGCAAAATGAGAAGACAGAAAAACACACAGCAGATGAAGGAGCAAGATAAAAATGCACCAGACCTAACAAATGAAGAGGAAATAGGCAGTCTACCTGAAAAAGAATTCAGAATAATGATAGTAAGGATGATCCGAAATCTTGGAAGTAGAATGGACAAAATGCAAGAAGCAGTTAACAAGGACCTAGAAGAAATAAAGGTGAAACAAGCAATGATGAACAACGCAATAAATGAAATTAAAAGTACTCTAGATGGGATCAATAACAGAATAACTGAGGCAGAAGAACGGATAAGTGACCTGGAAGATAAAATAGTGGAAATAACTACTGCAGAGCAGAATAAAGAAAAAAGAATGAAAAGAACTGAGGACAGTCTCAGAGACCTCTGGGACAACATTAAACGCACCAACATTCGAATTATAGGGGTTCCAGAAGAAGAAGAGAAAAAGAAAGGGACTGAGAAAATATTTGAAGAGATTATAGTTGAAAACTTCCCTAATATGGGAAAGGAAATAGTTAATCAAGTCCAGGAAGCACAGAGAGTCCCATACAGGATAAATACAAGGAGAAATACGCCAAGACACATATTAATCAAACTGTCAAAAATTAAATACAAAGAAAGCATATTAAAAGCAGCAAGGGAAAAACAGCAAATAACACACAAGGGAATCCCCATAAGGTTAACAGCTGATCTCTCAGCAGAAACCCTACAAGCCAGAAGGGAGTGGCAGGACATACTGAAAGTGATGAAGGAGAAAAACCTGCAACCAAGGCTACTTTACCCAGCAAGGATCTCATTCAGATTTGATGGAGAAATTAAAACCTTTACAGACAAGCAAAAGCTGAGAGAGTTTAGCACCACCAAACCAGCTTTACAGCAAATGCTAAAGGAACTTCTCTAGACAAGGAACACAAGAGAAGGAAAAGACCTATAATAACGAACCCAAAACAATATAGAAAATGGGAATAGGAACATACATATCGATAATTACCTTAAATGTAAATGGACTAAATGCTCCCACCAAAAGACACAGATTGGCTGAATGGATACAAAAACAAGACCCTTATATATGCTGTCTACAAGAGACCCACTTCAGACCTAGAGACACATACAGACTGAAAATAAGGGGATGGAAAAAGATATTCCATGCAAATGGAAACCAAAAGAAAGCTGGAGTAGCAATTCTCATATCAGACAAAATAGACTTTAAAATAAGGACTATTACAAGAGACAAAGAAGGACACTACATAATGATCAAGGGATCGATTCAAGAAGAAGATATAACAATTGTAAATATTTATGCACCCAACATAGGAGCACCTCAATACATAAGGCAAATACTAACAGCCATAAAAGGGGAGATTGACAGTAACACATTCATAGTAGGGGACTTTAACACCCCACTTTCACCCATGGACAGATCATCCAAAATGAAAATAAATAAGGAAACACAAGCTTTAAATGATACATTAAACAAGATGGACTTAATTGATATTTATAGGACACTCCATCCAAAAACAACAGAATACACATTTTTCTCAAGTGCTCATGGAACATTCTCCAGGATAGATCATATCTTGGGTCACAAATCAAGCCTTGGTAAATTTAAGAAAATTGAAATTGTATCAAGTATCTTTTCTGACCACAACGCCATGAGACTAGATATCAATTACAGGAAAAGATCTGTAAAAAATACAAACACATGGAAGCTAAACAATACACTACTTAATAATGAAGTGATCACTGAAGAAATCAAAGAGGAAATAAAAAAATACCTAGAAACAAATGACAATGGAGACACAACGACCCAAAACCTATGGGATGCAGCAAAAGCAGTTCTAAGGGGGAAGTTTATAGCAATACAAGCCCACCTTAAGAAGCAGGAAACATCTCGAATAAACAACCTAACCTTGCACCTCAAGCAATTAGAGAAAGAAGAACAAAAAAACCCCAAAGCTAGCAGAAGGAAAGAAATCATAAAAATCAGATCAGAAATAAATGAAAAAGAAATGAAGGAAACGATAGCAAAGATCAATAAAACTAAAAGCTGGTTCTTTGAGAAGATAAACAAAATAGATAAACCACTAGCCAGACTCATCAAGAAAAAAAGGGAGAAGACTCAAATCAATAGAATTAGAAATGAAAAAGGAGAAGTAACAACTGACACTGCAGAAATAAAAAAAATCATAAGAGATTACTACAAGCAACTCTATGCCAATAAAATGGACAATCTGGAAGAAATGGACAAATTCTTAGAAATGCACAACCTGCCAAGACTGAATCAGGAAGAAATAGAAAATATGAACAGACCAATCACAAGCACTGAAATTGAAACTGTCATTAAAAATCTTCCAACAAACAAAAGCCCAGGACCAGATGGCTTCACAGGTGAATTCTATCAAACGTTTAGAGAAGAGCTAACACCTATACTTCTCAAACTCTTCCAAAATATAGCAGAAGGAGGAACACTCCCAAATTCCTTCTACGAGGCCACCATCACCTTGATACCAAAACCAGACAAGGATGTCACAAAGAAAGAAAACTACAGGCCAATATCACTGATGAACATAGATGCAAAAATCCTCAACAAAATACTAGCAAACAGAATCCAACAGCACATTAAAAGGATCATACACCATGATCAAGGGGGGTTTATTCCAGGAATGCAAGGATTCTTCAATATACGCAAATCTATCAATGTGATAAACCATATTAACAAATTGAAGGAGAAAAACCATATGATCATCTCAATAGATGCAGAGAAAGCTTTCGACAAAATTCAACACCCATTTATGCTAAAAACCCTGCAGAAAATAGGCATAGAGGGAACTTTCCTCAACATAATAAAGGCCATATATGACAAGCCCACAGCAAACATCATCCTCAATGGTGAAAAACTGAAAGCATTTCCACTAAGATCAGGAACAAGACAAGGTTGCCCACTCTCACCACTCTTATTCAACATAGTTTTGGAAGTTTTAGCCACAGCAATCAGAGAAGAAAAGGAAATAAAAGGAATCCAAATCGGAAAAGAAGAAGTAAAGCTGTCACTGTTTGCAGATGACATGATACTATACATAGAGAATCCTAAAGATGCTACCAGAAAACTACTAGAGCTAATCAATGAATTTGGTAAAGTAGCAGGATACAAAGTTAATGCACAGAAATCTCTGGCATTCCTATATACTAATGATGAAAAATCTGAAAGTGAAATCAAGAAAACACTTCCATTTACCATTGCAACAAAAAGAATAAAATATCTAGGAATAAACCTACCTAAGGAGACGAAAAACCTGTATGCAGAAAATTATAAGACACTGATAAAAGAAATTAAAGATGATACAAATAGATGGAGAGATATACCATGTTCTTGGATGGGAAGAATCAACATTGTGAAAATGACTCTACTACCCAAAGCAATCTACAGATTCAATGCAATCCCTATCAAACTACCACTGGCATTTTTCACAGAACTAGAACAAAAAATTTCACAATTTGTATGGAAACACAAAAGACCCCGAATAGCCAAAGCAATCTTGAGAACGAGAAAAGGAGCTGGAGGAATCAGGCTCCCTGACTTCAGACTATACTACAAAGCTACAGTAATCAAGACAGTATGGTACTGGCACAAAAACAGAAAGATAGATCAATGGAACAGGATAGAAAGCCCAGCGATAAACCCACGCACATATGGACACCTTATCTTTGATAAAGGTGGCAGGAATGTACAGTGGAGAAAGGACAGCCTCTTCAATAAATGGTGCTGGGAAAACTGGACAGGTACATGTAAAAGTATGAGATTAGATCACTCCCTAACACCATACACAAAAATAAGCTCAAAATGGATTAAAGACCTAAATGTAAGGCCAGAAACTATCAAACTCTTAGAGGAAAACATAGGCAGAACACTCTATGACATAAATCACAGCAAGATCCTTTATGACCCACCTCCTAGAGTAATGGAAATAAAAACAAAAATAAACAAATGGGACCTAATGAAACTTCAAAGCTTTTGCACAGCAAAGGAAACCATAATCAAGACCAAAAGACAACCCTCAGAATGGGAGAAAATATTTGCAAATGAAGCAACTGACAAAGGTTTAATCTCCAAAATTTACAAGCAGCTCATGCAGCTCAATAACAAAAAAACAAACAACCCAATCCAAAAATGGGCAGAAGACCTAAATAGACATTTCTCCAAAGAAGATATACAGAATGCCAACAAACACATGAAAGAATGCTCAACATCATTAATCATTAGAGAAATGCAAATCAAAACTACAATGAGATATCATCTCACACCAGTCAGAATGGCCATCATCAAAAAATCTAGAAACAATAAATGCTGGAGAGGGTGTGGAGAAAAGGGAACACTCTTGCACTGCTGGTGGGAATGTGAATTGGTTCAGCCACTATGGAGAACAGTATGGAGGTTCCTTAAAAAACTACAAATAGAATTACCATATGACCCAGCAATCCCACTACTGGGCATATACCCTGAGAAAACCATAATTCAAAAAGAGTCATGTACCAAAATGTTCATTGCAGCTCTATTTACAATAGCCCGGAGATGGAAACAACCTAAGCGCCCATCATCGGATGAATGGATAAAGAAGATGTGGCACATATATACAATGGAATATTACTCAGCCTTAAAAAGAAATGAAATTGAGCTATTTGTAATGAGATGGATAGACCTAGAGTCTGTCATACAGAGTGAAGTAAGTCAGAAAGAAAAAGACAAATACCGTATGCTAACGCATATATATGGAATTTAAGGGGGAAAAAATGTCATGAAGAACCTAGGGGTAAGACAGGAATAAAGACGCAGACCTACTGGAGAACGGACTTGAGGATCTGGGGAGGGGGAAGGGTGAGCTTTGACAGGGTGAGAGAGAGTCATGGACATATACACACTAACAAACGTAGTAAGGTAGATAGCTAGGGGGAAGCAGCCGCAAGGCACAGGGATATTAGCTCGGTGCTTTGTGACAGCCTGGAGGGGTGGGATAGGGAGAGTGGGAGGGAGGGAGACGCAAGAGGGAAGACATATGGGAACATATGTATATGTATAACTGATTCACTTTATTATAAAGCAGAAACTAACACACAATTGTAAAGCAATTATACCCCAATAAAGATGTTTAAAAAAAAAAAACACAATGACAGTGAAATAGAGAGCAATTATTAAATAATTGATTCAGGGCTTGTGATGCAACCTGGATTTACCACATCTACACCCAGAGCTGGGTGAGACATAAGGCTGGACACTTCAGGCTGATAGCATTGGTGAGGTTCACTGAGCAAACGCAGACCCGTTGAAGGCATACTGCATGGTACCCATTCCATGGGTCCCAACTCTCCAGGTTTAAGGGATGCTTCCTTCAGCTAAAACATGCATGGGAAACCCAGAGTATGGTCCACCGTGTGATTGGGAAACGTTTTCAAGTGCAACTCAGTTTTCGTCCCCTGGCACTCGGGTTCACTATTCCAGACTCTTTACTAACACTCTCCCCACTTGGAGAGTCAGTGCCTTTAACCTCCTGTTTGGCACAGTTTGCAATTTCTGCGCAAGATGAACAGGAATAGGGAGAACCAATGACAGACTAGCTGTAGGTGTCTGCACGGGCAAATGGAACGCTCATTTCCCACCAGGAAGAGGAATTAACCAAAGGCTCAGTGTGCCCCGCCGGAAACATATTAGGGCCTGAAGCAATCCTGCGGTTTTGCGAGCAGCTCACTAGAAAGACAGTTGAAGAAAGGAGCTCAGGGGCACTGTAATTCACAGACCTGCAGAGTTATGAATGACAGCTATCGTCCAAAAATGTACTGAAGTAAGTCTTCGAAGAGGACTTGAAAGCGGGGCAGAATTTCAGGAAAACGATTTCAGGGGGTAGACTGGAATTGCACTAAAAGCATAGGAAAAGAGGCAGAATGTCGACAATGATGCACTTGGCCAAAAAGGGCGTATGCGGTTTTTCCTGAATATATTCAGATAAAAACGCATACGCACTTTTTGGCCAACGAAGCAAGTGTTTAAAGGAAATCTGCACTACAATGAAGTCTCACTGCCCCCCGGTCAAAAGGGCCATCTGAAAAATGTGTAAAATCCAGAAAGGCACCACAGGTCATGGAGAACAGGGAGCCTTGTTATACTGATGGGCGTGATGTAAATTGCCAACAGACACTCTGGAGAAGTTTATGGTGTTTCCTGAAACACGTAGGAAACAAAGCAAAACAGCCTATGGCACTTCCACTTATGGTCCTATAGCTTAGGGAAATTAAAATCAAAAACACAGCCACCCCAAAGTTTGGGACGGCTCTGTTTACAAGAACCTCGTCTACGGTACAAGTTAAATATCCGAGAAAGCAAAAACTGTATAAAGCAGTTGTGGTACGCACGTACAATGGAATATCACTCAGCAATGAAATCTACGTCATCAGGCCCGTAGCGGCATAATGAGTGGATTCAGGTACGATGATTCTACGAGAAATAAGTCACACAGAAAAAGAAACATCATAAGATATCACTAATACACGGAATGTAATCTTGGCTACACATGAACTGAATTACAAAACAGAACAGGGTCTCAAATTGAGAAAACCAACTTATGCTTGCTTATGGGGAAAGGTGAGTTGGGGTGCTGCATAAAACCAGAGATTGAAATTAGCACAGATACCGTTCCATAAGCCAAATATATAATAGACAAGACCTACTCCTTGCTCAACGAAATGGACTCAACACCCCATATTCAACGCCTGGGAAGATACGTGACAAGTAAGAATCTTAAAACCCATGGATTTATATGTCTCCATAAGGGAATCAAGCGAGTGTACAGCAGCCTAAACGCAGCAGTGAAAATCCGATAAATCCCATTATCAAAATAAATTTCAAAAACAAAACACAATGACAGTGAAATAGAGAGCAATTCTTGAATAATTCATTCAGGGCTTGTGATGCAACCTGGATTTCCCACATCTACACCCAGAGCTGGTTGAGACATAAGGCTGGACACTTCGGGCTGATAGCATTGGTGAGGTTCGGTGAGCAAACGCAGACCCTTTGAAGTCACCCTGCATGGTATCCATTCCATGGGTCCCAAATCTCCATGTTTAAGGGATTCTTCCTTCAGGTAAAACATGCGTGGGAAACCCAGAGTATGGTCCACCGTGTGATTGGGAAACGTTTTCAAATGCATCTCAGTTTTCGTCCCCTAGTACTCGGGTTCACCATTCCAGACGCTTTACTAACACTATCCCCACTTGGAGAGTCAGTGCCTTTAACCTCCTGTTTGGCACAGTTTGCAATTTCTGCGCAAGGTGAACAGGAATAGGGAGAACCAATGAGAGACTAGCTGTAGGTATCTGCACGGGCAAATGGAACGCTCATTTACCACCAGGAAAAGGAATTTACCAAAGGCTCAGCGTGCCCTGCCTGAAACAGATTAGTCCCTGAAGCAATCCTGCAGTTTTGCGGCCAGCTCACAAGAAAGCGAGTTGAAGAAAGGAGCTCTGGGACACCGTAATTCACAAACCTGCAGAGTTATGAATCACAGCTATCGTCCAAAAATGTACTGAAGTAAGTCTTCGAAGAGGACTTGAAATCAGGGCAGAATTTCAGGAAAACTATTTCAGGGGGCAGACTGGAATTGCACTTACAGCATAGGAAACGAGGCAGAATGTCGACAATGATGCACTTGGCCAAAAAGAGCGTATGCGTTTTTTCCTGAATATATTCAGGAAAAAACGCATATGCCGTTTTTGGACAACCAAGCAAGCGTGTAAAGGAAATCTGCACTACAATGAAGTCTCACTGCCCCCCGGTCAAAAGGGCCATCTGAAAAAAGTTTAAAATCCAGAAGGGCAGGACAGGTCATGGAGAACAGGGAGCCTTGTTATGCTGATTGTCGGGATGTAAATTGCCAACAGACACTCTGGAGAAGTGTATGGTGTTTCCTGAAACGCCTAAAAAACAAAGCAACGGAGCCTATGGCACTTCCACTTATGGTCCGACAGCTTAGGAAAATTAAAATCAAAAACACAAAGCAACCCCAAAGTTTGGAACGGCTCTGTTTACATAAACCTCGTCTACGGTACAAGTTAAATATCCGAGAAAGCAAAAAATGGATAAAGAAATTGTGGTACGTACGTACAATGGAATATCACTCAGCAATTAAATCTACGTCATCAGGCCCGCAGCGGCATAATGAGTGGATTCAGGTACGATGATTCTACGAGAAATAAGTCACACAGAAAAAGAAACATCATAAGATATCACTAATACACGGAATGTAAACTTGGCTACACGTGAAATGAATTACAAAACAGGACAGGGTTTCAAATTGAGGAAACCAACTTATGCTTGCTTATGGGGAAAGGTGAGTTATGGTGCTGCATAAAACCAGAGATTGAAATTAGCACAGATACCCTTCCATAAGGCAAATATATAATAGACAAGACCTACTCCTTGCTCAACGAAATGGACTCAACACCACATATTCAACGCCTGGGAAGATACCTGACAATTAAGAATCTTAAAACCCATAGATTTATATGTCTCAATAAGGAAATCAAGCATGTGTACAACGGCCTAAACGCAGCAGTGAAGATCCGAAAAATCCCATTATCAAAATTAATTTCAAAAACAAAACACAATGACAGTGAAAATGAGAGCAATTCTTAAATAATTGATTCAGGGCTTGTGACGCAACATGGATTTACCACATCTACACCCAGAGCTGGGTGAGACATAAGGCTGGACACTTCAGGCTGAAAGCATTGGTGAGGTTCGGTGAGCAAACGCAGACACTTTGAAGTCATACTGCATGGTACCCATTCCATGGGTCCCAACTCTCCAGGTTTAAGGGATTCTTCTTCAATTAAAACATGCATGGGAAACCCAGAGTATGGTCAACCGTGTGATTGGGAAACGTTTTCAAATGCATCTCAGTTTTCGAACCCTGGTACTCGGGTTCACCATTCCAGACGCTTTACTAACACTCTCCTCACTTGGAGAGTCAGTGCCTTTCACCTCCTGTTTGGCACAGTTTGCAATTTCTGCGCAAGGTGAACAGGAATAGGGAGAACCAATGAGAGACTAGCTGTAGGTGTCTGCACGGGCAAATGGAACACTCATTTCCCACCAGGAAGAGGAATTAACCAAAGGCTCAGCGTGGCCTGCCGGAAACAGATTAGGGCCTGAAGCAATCCTGCGGTTTGGCGGCCAGCTCACAAAGAAGCGAGTTGAAGAAAGGAGCGCAGGGGCACTGTAATTCACAAATCTGCAGAGTTATGAATGACAGCTATCGACCAAAATGTACTGAAGTAAGTCTTCGAAGAGGACTTGAAAGCGGGGCAGAATTTCAGGAAAACGATTTCAGGGGGTAGACAGGAATTGCGCTTAAAGCATAGGAACAGAGGCAGAATGTCGACAATGTTGCACTTGGCTAAAAAGGGCATATGCGTTTTTTCCTGAATATATTCAGGAAAAAAAGAAAACGCACTTTTTGGCCAACCAAGCAAGCGTGTAAATGAAATCGGCACTACAATGAAGTCTCACTGCCCCCCGTTCAAAATGGCCACCTGAAAAAAGTGTAAAATCCAGAAAAGCAGGATAGGTCATGGAGAACAGGGAGCCTTGTTATGCTGATGGGCGGGATGTAAATTGCCAACAGCCACTCTGGAGAAGTGTATGGTGTTTCCTGAAACGCGTAGGAAACAAAGCAACACAGCCTATGGCCCTTCCACTTATGGTCCTATAGCTTAGGGAAATTAAATTCAAAAAGACACAGCCACCCCAAAGTTTGGGACGGCACTGTTAACAAGAACCTCGTCTACGGTACAAGTTAAATATCCAAGAAATCAAAAAATGGATAAAGAAGTTGTGGTATGCACGTACAGTTGAATATCACTCAGCAATGAAATCTACGTCATCAGGCCGTAGCGGCATAATGAGTGGATTCAGGTATGATGATTCTACGAGAAATAAGTCACACAGAAAAAGAAACATCATAAGATATCCCTAATACACGGAATGTAAACTTGGCTACACATGTACTGAATTACAAAACAGAACAGGGTCTCAAATTTAGAAAACCAACTTATGCTTGCTTATGGGGAAAGGTGAGTTGGGGTGCTGCATAAAACCGGAGATTGAAATTAGAACATATACCGTTCCATAAGCCAAATATATAATAGACAAGACCTACTCCTTGCTCAACGAAATGGACTCAACACCCCATATTCAACGCCTGGGAAGATACCTGACAAGTAAGAATCTTAAAACCCATGGATTTATATGTCTCCATAAGGAAATCAAGCGTGTGTACAGCGGCCTAAACGCAACAGTGAACATCCGATAAATCCAATTATCAAAATAAATTTCAAAAACAAAACACAATGACAGTGAAATAGAGAGCAATTCTTAAATAATTCATTCAGGGCTTGTGATGCCACCTGGATTTACCACATCTACACCCAGAGCTGGGTGAGACAAAGGCTGGACACTTCGCGCTGATAGCATTGGTGAGGTTCGGTGAGCAAATTCAGACCCTTTGAAGTCTTACTGCATGGTACCCATTCCATGGGTCCCAACTGTCCAGGTTTAATGGATTCTTCTTCAGGTAAATCATGCATGGGAAACCCAGAGTATGGCCCACCGTGTGATTGGGAAACGTTTTCAAATGCATCTCAGTTTTCGTTCCCTGGTACTCGGGTTCACCATTCCAGACGCTTTACAAACACTCTCCCCACTTGGAGAGTCAGTGCCTTTAACCTCCGGTTTGGCACAGTTTGCAATTTCTGTGCAAGATGAACAGGAATAGGGAGAACCAATGAGAGACTAGCTGTAGGTGTCTGCACGGGCAAATGGAACGCTCATTTCCCACCAGGAAGAGGAATAAACCAAAGGCTCACTGTACCCTGCCAGAAACAGATTAGGGCCTGAAGGAATCCTGCGGTTTTGCGGCCAGCTCACAAGAAAGCGAGTTGAAGAAAGGAGCTCAAGGGCACTGTAATTCACAAACCTGCAGTGTTATGAATGACAGCTATCGTCCAAAAATGTACTGAAGTAAGTCTTCGAAGAGGACTTGAAAGCGGGGCAGAATTTCAGGAAAACGATTTCAGGGGGTAGACTGGAATTGCACTTAAAGCATAGGAAAAGAGGCAGAATGTCGACAATGATACACTTGGCCAAAAAGGGCGTATGCGTTTTTTCCTGAATATATTCAGGAAAAAACGCATACGCCCTTTTTGGCCAACCAAGCAAGCCTGTAAAGAAAATCTGCACTACAATGAAGTCTCACTGCCCCCCGGTCAAAAGGGCCATCTGAAAAAAGTGTAAAATCCAGAAAGGCAGGACAGGTCATGGAGAACAGGGAGCCTTGTTATGCTGATGGGCGGATGAAAATTGCCAACAGCCACTCTGGAGAAGTGTATCGTGTTTCCTGAAACAGGTAGGAAACAAAGCAACACAGCCTATGGCACTTCCACTTATGGTCCTATAGCTTAGGGAAATTAAAATCAAAAACACACAGCCACCGCAAATTTTCGGACGGCTCTGTTTTCAAGAACCTCGTCTACGGTACAAGTTAAATATCCAAGAAAGCAACAAATCGATAAAGAAGTTGTGGTACGCACGTACAATGGAATATCACTCGGCAATGAAATCTAAGTCATCAGGTCCCTAGCGGCATAATGAGTGGATTCAGGTACCATGATTCTACGAGAAATAAGTCACACAGAAAAAGAAACATCATTAGATATCCCTAATACACGGAATGTAAACTTGGCTACACATGAACTGAATTACAAAACAGAACAGGGTCTCAAATTGAGAAAACCATCTTATGATTGCTTACGGGGAAAGGTGAGTTGGGGTGCTGCATAAAACCAGAGATTGAAATTAGCACTGATACCGTTCCATAAGCCAAATATATAATAGACAAGACCTACTCCTTGCTCAACGAAATGGACTCAACACCCCATATTCAACGCCTGGGAAGATACCAGACAAGTAAGAACCTTAAAACCCATGGATTTATATGTCTCCATAAGGAAATCAAGCGTGTGTACAGCGGCCTAAAAGCAGCAGTGAAAATCCGATAAATCCCATTATCAAAATAAATTTCAAAAACAAAACGCAATGACAGTGAAATAGAGAGCAATTCTTAAATAATTCATTAAGGTCTTGTGATTCAACCTGGATTTACCACTTCTACACCCAGAGCTGGGTGAGACATAAGGCTGTACACTTCGGGCTGATAGCATTGGTGAGGTTCGGTGAGCAAACGCAGACCCTTTGAAGTCATACTGCATGGTACCCATTCCATGAGTCCCAACTCTCCAGGTTTAAGGGATTCTTCCTTCAGCTAAAACATGCATGGGAAACCCAGAGTATGGTCCACCGTGTGATTGGGAAACGTTTTCAAATGCATCTCAGTTTTCGCCCCTGGTACTCGGGTTCACCATTCCAGATGCTTTACTAACACTCTCCCCACTTGGAGAGTCAGTGCCTTTAACCTCCTGTTTGGCACAGTTTGCAATTTCTGCGCAAGATGAACAGGAATAGGGAGAACCAATGAGATACTAGATGTAGGTGTCTGCACGGGCAAATGGAACGCTCATTTCCCACCAGGAAGAGGAATTAACCAAAGGCTCAGCGTGCCATGCCATAAAGAGATTATGGCGTGAAGCAATCCTGCGGTGTTGCGGCCAGCTCACAAGAAAGCGAGTTGAAGAAAGGAGTTCAGGGGCAGTGTAATTCAGAAACCTGTAGAGTTATGAATGACAGCTATCGTCCAAAAATGTATTGAAGTAAGTCTTCGAAGAGGACTTGAAAGCGGGGCAGAATTTCAGGAACACGATTTCAGGGGGTAGACTGGAATTGCACTTAAAGCATAGGAAAAGAAGCAGAATGTCGACAATGATGCACTTGGCCAAAAAGGGCGTATGCGTTTTTTCCTGAATATATTCAGGAAAAAACGCATACGCCCTTTTTGGGCAACTAAGCAAGCGTGTAAAGGAAATCTGCACTACAATGAAGTCTCACTGCCCCCCGGTCAAAAGGGCCATCTGAAAAAATTGTAAAATCCAGAAAGGCAGGACAGGTCATGGAGAACAGGGAGCCTTGTTATGCTGATGGGCGGGATGTAAATTGCCAACAACCACTCTGGAGAAGTGTATGGTGTTTCCAGAGACACGTAGGAAACAAAACAACACAGCCTATGGCACTTCCACTTATGGTCCGACAGCTTAGGAAAATTAAAATCAAAAAGACACAGCCACCCCAAAATTTGGGACATCTCTGTTTACAAGAACGTCCTCTACGGTACAAGTTAAATATCCGAGAAACCAAAAAATGGATAAAGAAGTTGTGGTACGCACGTATAGTGGAATATCACTCAGCAATGAAATCTACGTCATCAGGCCCGTAGCGGCATAATGAGTGGATTCAGGTACGATGATTCCACGAGAAATAAGTCACACAGAAAAAGAAACATCATAAGATATCACTAATACACGGAATGTAAACTTGGTTACACATGAACTGAATTACAAAACAGAACAGGGTCTCAAATTGAGAAAACCAACTTATGCTTGCTTATGGGGAAAGGTGGGTTGGGGTGCTGCATAAAACCAGAGATTGAAATTAGCACAGATACCGTTCCATAAACCAAATATATAATAGACAAGCCCTACTCCTTGCTCAACGAAATGGACTCAACACCCCATATTCAACGCCTGGGAAGATACCTGACAAGTAAGAACCTTAAAACCCATGGATTTATATGTCTCCATAAGGATATCAAGCGTGTGTACAGCAGCGAAAACGCAGCAGTGAACATCCGATAAATCCCATTATCAAAATGAATTTCAAAAACAAAACACAATGAGAGTGAAATAGAGAGCAATTCTTAAATAATTCATTCAGGGCTTGTGATGCAACCTGGAATTACCACATCTACACCCAGAGCTGGGTGAGACATAAGGCTGGACACTTCGGGCTGATAGCATTGGTGAGGTTTGGTGAGCAAACGCAGACAATTTGAAGTCATACTGCATGGTACCCATTCCATGGGTCTCAACTCTCCAGGTTTAAGGGATTCTTCTTCAGTTAAAACAAGCATGGGAGACCCAGAGTATGGTCAACCGTGTGATTGGGAAACGTTTTCAAATGCATCTCAGTTTTCGTCCCCTGGTACTCGGGTTCACCTTTCCAGACGCTTTACTAACACTCTCCTCACTTGAAGAGTCAGTGCATTTCACCTCCTGTTTGGCACAGTTTGCAAATTCTGCGCAAGGTGAACAGGAATAGGGAGAACCAATGAGAGACTAGCTGTAGGTTTCTGCACGGGCAAATGGAACACTCATTTCCCACCAGGAAGAGGAATTAACCAAAGGCTCAGCGTGGCCTGCCGGAAACAGATTAGGGCCTGAAGCAATCCTGCGGTTTGGCGGCCAGCTCACAAGGAAGCGAGTTGAAGAAAGGAGCTCAGGGGCACTGTAATTCACAAACCTGCAGAGTTATGAATGACAGCTATCGACCAAAATGTACTGAAGTAAGTCTTCGAAGAGGACTTGAAAGCGGGGCAGAATTTCAGGAAAACGATTTCAGGGGGTAGACAGGAATTGCGCTTAAAGCATAGGAACAGAGGCAGGATGTCGACAATGATGCACTTGGCTAAAAAGGGCATATGCGTTTTTTCCTGAATATATTCAGGAAAAAACGCAAACGCACTTTTTGGCCAACCAAGCAAGCGTGTAAATGAAATCGGCACTACAATGAAGTCTCACTGCCCCCCGGTCAAAATGGCCACCTGAAAAAAGTGTAAAATCCAGAAAGGCAGGATAGGTCATGGAGAAAAGGGAGCCTTGTTATGCTGATGGGCGGGATGTCAATTGCCAACAGCCACTCTGGAGAAGTGTATGGTGTTTCCTGAAACACGTAGGAAACAAAGCAACACAGCCTATGTCACTTCCACTTATGGTCCTATAGCTTAGGGAAATTAAAATGAAAAAGACACAGCAACCCCAAATTTTGGGACGGTTCTGTTTACAAGAACCTCGTCTACGGTACAAGTTAAATATCCAAGAAATCAATAAATGGATAAAGAAGTTGTGGTATGCACGTACAGTGGAATATCACTCAGCAATGAAATCTACGTCATCAGGCCCGTAGCGGCATAATGAGTGGATTCAGGTATGATGATTCTACGAGAAATAAGTCACACAGAAAAAGAAACATCATAAGATATCCCTAATACACGGAATGTAAACTTGGCTACACATGTACTGAATTACAAAACAGAACAGGGTCTCAAGTTTAGAAAACCAACTTATGCTTGCTTATGGGGAAAGGTGAGTTGGGGTGCTGCATAAAACCGGAGATTGAAATTAGCACATATACCGTTCCATAAGCCAAATATATAATAGACAAGACCTACTCCTTGCTCAACGAAATGGACTCAACACCCCATATTCAACGCCTGGGAAGATACGTGACAAGTAAGAATCTTAAAACCCATGGATTTATATGTCTCCATAAGGAAATCAAGCGTGTGTTCAGCGGCCTAAACGCAACAGTGAACATCCGATAAATCCAATTGTCAAAATAAATTTCAAAAACAAAACACAATGACAGTGAAATAGAGAGCAATTCTTAAATAATTCATTCAGGGCTTGTGATGCCACCTGGATTTACCACATCTACACCCAGAGCTGGGTGAGACAAAAGGCTGGACACTTCGCGCTGATAGCATTGGTGAGGTTCGGTGAGCAAATTCAGACCCTTTGAAGTCTTACTGCATGGTACCCATTCCATGGGTCCCAACTCTCCAGGTTTAAGGGATTCTTCCTTCCGTTAAAACATGCATGGGAAACCCAGAGTATGGTCCACCTTGTGATTGGGAAACGTTTTCAAATGCATCTCAGTTTTCGTTCACTGGTACTCGGGTTAACCATTCCAGACGCTTTACTAACACTCTCCCCACTTGGAGAGTCAGTGCCTTTAACCACCGGTTTGGCACAGTTTGCAATTTCTGCGCAAGATGAACAGGAATAGGGAGAACCAATGAGAGACTAGCTGTAGGTGTCTGCACGGGCAAATGGAACGCTCATTTCCCACCAGGAAGAGGAATAAACCAAAGGCTCACCGTGCCCTGCCAGAAACAGATTAGGGCCTGAAGGAATCCTGCCGTTTTGCGGCCAGCTCACAAGAAAGCGAGTTGAAGAAAGGAGCTCAAGGGCACTGTAATTCACAAACCTGCAGAGTTATGAATGACAGCTATCGTACAAAAATGTACTGAAGTAAGTCTTCGAAGAGGACTGGAAAGCGGGGCAGAATTTCAGGAAAATGATTTCAGGGGGCAGACTGGAATTGCACTTAAAGCATAGGAAAATAGGCAGAATGTCGACAATGATGCACTTGGCCATAAAGGGCGTATGCGTTTTTTCCTGAATATATTCAGAAAAAAACGCATACGCCCTTTTTGGCCAAACCAGCAAGCGTGTAAAGGAAATCTGCACTACAATGAAGTCTCACTGCTCCCCGGTCAAAAGGGCCATCTGAAAAATGTGTAAAATCCAGAAAGGCAGGACAGGTCATGGAGAACAGGGAGCCTTGTTATGCTGATGGGTGGGATATAAATTGCCAACAGCCACTCTGGAGAAGTGTATGGTGTTTCCTGAAACACGTAGGAAACAAAGCAACACAGCCTATGGCACTTCCAAATATGGTCCTATAGCTTAGGGAAATTAAAATCAAAAACACACAGCCAGCCCAATGTTTGGGATGGCTCTGTTTACAAGAACCTCGTCTACGGTACAAGTTAAATATCCGAGAAAGCAAAAAATGGATAAAGAAGTTGTGGTACGCACGTACAATGGAATATCACTCAGCAATGAAATCTACGTCATCAGGTCCCTATCGGCATAATGAGTGGATTCCGGTACGATGATTCTACGAGAAAAATGTCACAAAGAAAAAGAAACATCATAAGATATCACTAATACACGGAATGTAAACTTGGCTACACATAAACTGAATTACAAAACAGAACAGGGTCTCAAATTTAGAAAACCAACTTATGCTTGCTTATGGGGAAAGGTGAGTTGGGGTGCTGCATAAAACCAGAGATTGAAATTAGCACAGATACCGTTTCATAAGGCAAATATATAATAGACAAGACCTACTCCTTGCTCAACGAAATGGATTCAACACAACATATTCAACGCCTGGGAAGATACCTGACAAGTAAGAATCTTAAACCCCATGGATTTATATGTCTCCATAAGGAAATCAAGCGTGTGTACAGCGGCCTAAACGCAGCAGTGAACATCCGATAAATCCCATTATCAAAATGAATTTCAAAAACAAAACACAATGACAGTGAAATAGAGAGCAATTCTTAAATAATTCATTCAGGGCTTGTGATGCAACCTGGATTTACCACATCTACACCCAGAGCTGGGTGAGACATAAGGCTGGACACTTCGGGCTGATAGCATTGGTGAGGTTCGGTGAGCAAACGCAGACCCTTTGAAGTCATCCTGCATGGTACCCATTCCATGGGTCCCAACTCTCCAGGTTTAAGGGATTCTTCCTTCAGCTAAAACATGCATGGGAAACCCACAGTACAGTGCACTGTGTGACCGGGAAATGTTTTCAAATGCATCTCAGTTTTCGTCCCCTGGTACTCGGGTTCATCATTTCAGACGCTTTACTAACACTATCCCCACTTGGAGAGTCAGTGCCTTTAACCTCCTGTTTGGCACAGTTTGCAATTTCTGCGCAAGATGAACAGGAATAGGGAGAACCAATGAGAGACTAGCTGTAGGTGTCTGCACGGGCAAATGGAACGCTCATTTCCCACCAGGAAGAGGAATTAAGCAAAGGCTCAGCGTTCCCCCCCTGGAAAGAGATTATGGCCTGAAGAAATCCTGCGGTTTTGCTGCCAGCTCACAAGAAAGAGAGTTGAAGAAAGGAGCTCAGGGGCACTGCAATTCACAAACCTGCAGAGTTATGAATGACAGCTATCGTCCAAAAATGTATTGAAGTAAGTCTTCAAAGAGGACATGAAAGCGGGGCAGAATTTCAGGAAAACGATTTCAAGGGGTAGACTGGAATTGCACTTAAAGCATACGAAAAGAGGCAGAATGTCGACAATGATGCACTTGGCCAAAAAGGGCGTATGCGGTTTTTCCTGAATATATTCAGGTAAAAACGCATACGCCCATTTTGGCCAACGAAGCAAGCGTGTAAAGGAAATTTGCACTACAATGAAGTCTCACTGCCCCCCGGTCAAAAGGGCCATCTGAAAAATGTGTAAAATCCAGAAAGGCACGACAGGTCATGGAGAAGAGGGAGCCTTGTTATGCTGATGGGCGGGATGTAAATTGCCAACAGCCACTCTGGAGAAGTGTATGGTGTTTCCTGAAACACGTAGGAAACAAAGCAACACAGCCTATGGCACTTCCACTTATGGTCCTATAGCTTAGGGAAATTAAAATCAAAAACACACAGCCACCCCAATGTTTGGGACGGCTCTGTTTACAAGTACCTCGTCTACGGTACAAGTTAAATATCCGAGAAAGCAAAAACTGGATAAAGCAGTTGTGGTACGCACGTAGAATGGAATATCACTCAGCAATGAAATCTACGTCATCAGGCCCGTAGCGGCATAATTAGTGGATTCAGGTACGATGATTCTACGAGAAATAAGTCACACAGATAAAGAAACATCATAAGATATCACTAATACACGGAATGTAACCTTGGCTACACGTGAACTGAAATACAAAACAGAACAGGGTCTCAAATTTAGAAAACCAACTTATGCTTGCTTATGGGGAAAGGTGAGTTGGGGTGCTGCATAAAACCAGAGATTGAAATTAGCACAGATACCGTTCCATAAGCCAAATATATAATAGACAAGACCTACTCCTTGCTCAACGAAATGGACTCAACACCCCATATTCAACGCCTGGGAAGATACCTGACAATTAAGAATCTTAAAACCCATGGATTTATATGTCTCCATAAGGAAATCAAGCATGTGTACAACGGCCTAAATGCAGCAGTGAAGATCCGAAAAATCCCATTATCAAAATTAATTTCAAAAACAAAACACAGAGGGGGGACCTTGAAGATGGCGGAAGAGTAAGACACGGAGATCGCCTTCCTCCCCACGGATACACCAGAAATACATCTACACGTGGAACAACTCCTACAGAACACCTACCGAAGGCTGGCAGAAGACCTCAGACGTCCCAAAAGGCAAGAAACTCCCCACGTACCTGGGTAGGGCAAAAGAAAAAACAGAGACAAAAGAATAAGGACGGCACCTGCGCCAGTAGGAGGGAGCTGTGAAGGAGGAAAAGTTTCCACACACTTGGAAGCCCCTCCGCGGGCGGAGACTGCGGGAGGCGGAGGGGGGGGCTTCGGGACCGAGGAGTAGTGCACAGCGACGGGTGCGGAGGGCAAAGCGGGGAGATTCCCGCACAGAGGATCAGTGCCGACCGGCACTCACCAGCCCGAGAGGCTTGTCTGCTCACCCGCCCGGGCGGGCGGGGCTGCGAGCTGAAGCTCGGGTTTCGGTTTTGGACGGAGCGCAGGGAGAGGACTGGGGTTGGCGGCTTGAACATAGCCTGAAGGGGTTAGTGCACCACGACTAGCCGGGAGGGAGTTCGGGGAAAAGCCTGCACCTGCCGAAGAGGCAAGAGACTTTTTCTTCCCTCTTTGTTTCCTGGTGCGCGAGGAGAGGGGTTTAAGAGCGCTGCTTAAAGGAACTCCAGAGACGGGCGCGAGCCGCGGCTAAAAGCACGAACCCCAGAGACGGGCGCGAGCCGCGGCTAAAAGCGCGGACCCCAGAGACGGGCGGGAGACGCTAGGGCTGCTGCTGCCGCCACCAAGGGGCCTGTGCAGCCCGCCCCTGCCAGGTTCCCGGGAACCTCCACACCCCTCTTCCGCGGAGCCTGTGCAGCCCGCCACTGCCAGGTTCCCGGGAACCAGGGACAACTTCCCCGGGAGAACGCACGGCGGGCCTCAGGCTGGTGCAACGTCACGCCGGCCTCTGCCGCAACGTCACGCCGCCTCTGACGCCGCAGGCCCGCCCCGCACGCAGTGCCCCTCCTTCCCCCCCCTCACCCCCGGCCTGAGTGAGCCTGAGCCCCCGAATTAGCGGCCCCTTTAACCCTTTCCTGTCTGAGCAAAAAACAGACGCCCTCCAGCGACCTACACGCAGAGGCAGGGCCAAATCCAAAGCTGAGCTCCTGTGAGCTGTGAGAACAAAGAAGAGAAAGGGAAATCTCCCCCAGCAGCCTCAGAAGCAGCGGATTAAAGCTCCACAATCAACTTGATATACCCTGCATCTGTGGAATACCTGAATAGACAAGAAATGATCCCAAATTGAAGAGGTGGAATTTAGGAGCGAGATCTATGATTTTTTTCCCTTTTCCTCTTTTTGTGAATGTGTACGTGTATGCTTATGTGTGAGATCTTGTCTGTATACTCTTGCTTCCACCATTTGTCCTAGGGCTCTATCCGTCCATGGTTTTTAAAAAAAAAATTTTTTTTCTCAATAATTTTAATTGTAATAACTTTATTATACTTTACCGTCGTTCCTTCTTTCTTTCTTTCTTTCTTTCCGTCCTTCCCTCCTTTAGACAACGAATCACCCCAAATTGAGGAGGTGGTCTCTGAGAGCAAGATTTATGATTTTTCCCCCTTTACCTCTTTTTGTGAAGGTGTATGTGTATGCTTCTGTATAAGATTTTCTCTGTATAGCTTTGCTTCCAACATTTGTCCTAAGGTTCTATCCGTCCCTCTTTTTTTTTTTTTTCTAAATATTTTTTAATTCAATAAATATATTATACTTTATTTTATTTTTACTGTATCTTCTTTCTTTCTGTCTTTTTTCCTTCTTTCCCTCCTTCCTTCCTTCCTTCCTTCCTTCCTTCCTCCCTCCCTCCCTCCTTTCTTTCCTTCTTTGCTTCTTTCTTCCTTCCTTCCTTTCCTCCTTTCCTTCTTTCTTTCCTCATACATCTACTAATTCTCTCTACTTTTTCTCCCTTTTATTCTGAGCCGTGTGGATGAAAGGCTCTTGGTGCTCCAGCCAGGAGTCAGGGCTCTGCCTCTGAGGTAGGAGAGCCAACTTCAGGACACTGGTCCAAAGAGACCTCCCAGCTCCACATAATATTAAACGGTGGAAATCTCCCAGTGACCTCCATCTTAACACCAGCACCCAGCTTCACTCAACGACCAGCAAGCCACAGTGCTAGACAACCTATGCCAAACAACTAGCAAAACAGGAACACAACCCCACCCATTAGCAGAGAGGCTGCCTAAAATCATAATAAGGCCACAGACACCCCAAAACACACCACCAGACGTGAACCTGCCCACTAGAGAGACAAGATCCAGCCTCATCCACCACAACACAGGCACTAGTCCCCTCCACCAGGAAGCCTACACAACCCACTGAAACAACCTTAGCCACTGGAGACAGACATCAAAAACAACGGGAACTACGAACGTGCAGCCTGCAAAAAGGAGACCCCAAACACAGTAAGATAAGCAAAATGAGAAGACAGAAAAACACACAGCAGATGAAGGAGCAAGATAAAAATGCACCAGACCTAACAAATGAAGAGGAAATAGGCAGTCTACCTGAAAAAGAATTCAGAATAATGATAGTAAGGATGATCCGAAATCTTGGAAGTAGAATGGACAAAATGCAAGAAGCAGTTAACAAGGACCTAGAAGAAATAAAGGTGAAACAAGCAATGATGAACAACGCAATAAATGAAATTAAAAGTACTCTAGATGGGATCAATAACAGAATAACTGAGGCAGAAGAACGGATAAGTGACCTGGAAGATAAAATAGTGGAAATAACTACTGCAGAGCAGAATAAAGAAAAAAGAATGAAAAGAACTGAGGACAGTCTCAGAGACCTCTGGGACAACATTAAACGCACCAACATTCGAATTATAGGGGTTCCAGAAGAAGAAGAGAAAAAGAAAGGGACTGAGAAAATATTTGAAGAGATTATAGTTGAAAACTTCCCTAATATGGGAAAGGAAATAGTTAATCAAGTCCAGGAAGCACAGAGAGTCCCATACAGGATAAATACAAGGAGAAATACGCCAAGACACATATTAATCAAACTGTCAAAAATTAAATACAAAGAAAGCATATTAAAAGCAGCAAGGGAAAAACAGCAAATAACACACAAGGGAATCCCCATAAGGTTAACAGCTGATCTCTCAGCAGAAACCCTACAAGCCAGAAGGGAGTGGCAGGACATACTGAAAGTGATGAAGGAGAAAAACCTGCAACCAAGGCTACTTTACCCAGCAAGGATCTCATTCAGATTTGATGGAGAAATTAAAACCTTTACAGACAAGCAAAAGCTGAGAGAGTTTAGCACCACCAAACCAGCTTTACAGCAAATGCTAAAGGAACTTCTCTAGACAAGGAACACAAGAGAAGGAAAAGACCTATAATAACGAACCCAAAACAATATAGAAAATGGGAATAGGAACATACATATCGATAATTACCTTAAATGTAAATGGACTAAATGCTCCCACCAAAAGACACAGATTGGCTGAATGGATACAAAAACAAGACCCTTATATATGCTGTCTACAAGAGACCCACTTCAGACCTAGAGACACATACAGACTGAAAATAAGGGGATGGAAAAAGATATTCCATGCAAATGGAAACCAAAAGAAAGCTGGAGTAGCAATTCTCATATCAGACAAAATAGACTTTAAAATAAGGACTATTACAAGAGACAAAGAAGGACACTACATAATGATCAAGGGATCGATTCAAGAAGAAGATATAACAATTGTAAATATTTATGCACCCAACATAGGAGCACCTCAATACATAAGGCAAATACTAACAGCCATAAAAGGGGAGATTGACAGTAACACATTCATAGTAGGGGACTTTAACACCCCACTTTCACCCATGGACAGATCATCCAAAATGAAAATAAATAAGGAAACACAAGCTTTAAATGATACATTAAACAAGATGGACTTAATTGATATTTATAGGACACTCCATCCAAAAACAACAGAATACACATTTTTCTCAAGTGCTCATGGAACATTCTCCAGGATAGATCATATCTTGGGTCACAAATCAAGCCTTGGTAAATTTAAGAAAATTGAAATTGTATCAAGTATCTTTTCTGACCACAACGCCATGAGACTAGATATCAATTACAGGAAAAGATCTGTAAAAAATACAAACACATGGAAGCTAAACAATACACTACTTAATAATGAAGTGATCACTGAAGAAATCAAAGAGGAAATAAAAAAATACCTAGAAACAAATGACAATGGAGACACAACGACCCAAAACCTATGGGATGCAGCAAAAGCAGTTCTAAGGGGGAAGTTTATAGCAATACAAGCCCACCTTAAGAAGCAGGAAACATCTCGAATAAACAACCTAACCTTGCACCTCAAGCAATTAGAGAAAGAAGAACAAAAAAACCCCAAAGCTAGCAGAAGGAAAGAAATCATAAAAATCAGATCAGAAATAAATGAAAAAGAAATGAAGGAAACGATAGCAAAGATCAATAAAACTAAAAGCTGGTTCTTTGAGAAGATAAACAAAATAGATAAACCACTAGCCAGACTCATCAAGAAAAAAAGGGAGAAGACTCAAATCAATAGAATTAGAAATGAAAAAGGAGAAGTAACAACTGACACTGCAGAAATAAAAAAAATCATAAGAGATTACTACAAGCAACTCTATGCCAATAAAATGGACAATCTGGAAGAAATGGACAAATTCTTAGAAATGCACAACCTGCCAAGACTGAATCAGGAAGAAATAGAAAATATGAACAGACCAATCACAAGCACTGAAATTGAAACTGTCATTAAAAATCTTCCAACAAACAAAAGCCCAGGACCAGATGGCTTCACAGGTGAATTCTATCAAACGTTTAGAGAAGAGCTAACACCTATACTTCTCAAACTCTTCCAAAATATAGCAGAAGGAGGAACACTCCCAAATTCCTTCTACGAGGCCACCATCACCTTGATACCAAAACCAGACAAGGATGTCACAAAGAAAGAAAACTACAGGCCAATATCACTGATGAACATAGATGCAAAAATCCTCAACAAAATACTAGCAAACAGAATCCAACAGCACATTAAAAGGATCATACACCATGATCAAGGGGGGTTTATTCCAGGAATGCAAGGATTCTTCAATATACGCAAATCTATCAATGTGATAAACCATATTAACAAATTGAAGGAGAAAAACCATATGATCATCTCAATAGATGCAGAGAAAGCTTTCGACAAAATTCAACACCCATTTATGCTAAAAACCCTGCAGAAAATAGGCATAGAGGGAACTTTCCTCAACATAATAAAGGCCATATATGACAAGCCCACAGCAAACATCATCCTCAATGGTGAAAAACTGAAAGCATTTCCACTAAGATCAGGAACAAGACAAGGTTGCCCACTCTCACCACTCTTATTCAACATAGTTTTGGAAGTTTTAGCCACAGCAATCAGAGAAGAAAAGGAAATAAAAGGAATCCAAATCGGAAAAGAAGAAGTAAAGCTGTCACTGTTTGCAGATGACATGATACTATACATAGAGAATCCTAAAGATGCTACCAGAAAACTACTAGAGCTAATCAATGAATTTGGTAAAGTAGCAGGATACAAAGTTAATGCACAGAAATCTCTGGCATTCCTATATACTAATGATGAAAAATCTGAAAGTGAAATCAAGAAAACACTTCCATTTACCATTGCAACAAAAAGAATAAAATATCTAGGAATAAACCTACCTAAGGAGACGAAAAACCTGTATGCAGAAAATTATAAGACACTGATAAAAGAAATTAAAGATGATACAAATAGATGGAGAGATATACCATGTTCTTGGATGGGAAGAATCAACATTGTGAAAATGACTCTACTACCCAAAGCAATCTACAGATTCAATGCAATCCCTATCAAACTACCACTGGCATTTTTCACAGAACTAGAACAAAAAATTTCACAATTTGTATGGAAACACAAAAGACCCCGAATAGCCAAAGCAATCTTGAGAACGAGAAAAGGAGCTGGAGGAATCAGGCTCCCTGACTTCAGACTATACTACAAAGCTACAGTAATCAAGACAGTATGGTACTGGCACAAAAACAGAAAGATAGATCAATGGAACAGGATAGAAAGCCCAGCGATAAACCCACGCACATATGGACACCTTATCTTTGATAAAGGTGGCAGGAATGTACAGTGGAGAAAGGACAGCCTCTTCAATAAATGGTGCTGGGAAAACTGGACAGGTACATGTAAAAGTATGAGATTAGATCACTCCCTAACACCATACACAAAAATAAGCTCAAAATGGATTAAAGACCTAAATGTAAGGCCAGAAACTATCAAACTCTTAGAGGAAAACATAGGCAGAACACTCTATGACATAAATCACAGCAAGATCCTTTATGACCCACCTCCTAGAGTAATGGAAATAAAAACAAAAATAAACAAATGGGACCTAATGAAACTTCAAAGCTTTTGCACAGCAAAGGAAACCATAATCAAGACCAAAAGACAACCCTCAGAATGGGAGAAAATATTTGCAAATGAAGCAACTGACAAAGGTTTAATCTCCAAAATTTACAAGCAGCTCATGCAGCTCAATAACAAAAAAACAAACAACCCAATCCAAAAATGGGCAGAAGACCTAAATAGACATTTCTCCAAAGAAGATATACAGAATGCCAACAAACACATGAAAGAATGCTCAACATCATTAATCATTAGAGAAATGCAAATCAAAACTACAATGAGATATCATCTCACACCAGTCAGAATGGCCATCATCAAAAAATCTAGAAACAATAAATGCTGGAGAGGGTGTGGAGAAAAGGGAACACTCTTGCACTGCTGGTGGGAATGTGAATTGGTTCAGCCACTATGGAGAACAGTATGGAGGTTCCTTAAAAAACTACAAATAGAATTACCATATGACCCAGCAATCCCACTACTGGGCATATACCCTGAGAAAACCATAATTCAAAAAGAGTCATGTACCAAAATGTTCATTGCAGCTCTATTTACAATAGCCCGGAGATGGAAACAACCTAAGCGCCCATCATCGGATGAATGGATAAAGAAGATGTGGCACATATATACAATGGAATATTACTCAGCCTTAAAAAGAAATGAAATTGAGCTATTTGTAATGAGATGGATAGACCTAGAGTCTGTCATACAGAGTGAAGTAAGTCAGAAAGAAAAAGACAAATACCGTATGCTAACGCATATATATGGAATTTAAGGGGGAAAAAATGTCATGAAGAACCTAGGGGTAAGACAGGAATAAAGACGCAGACCTACTGGAGAACGGACTTGAGGATCTGGGGAGGGGGAAGGGTGAGCTTTGACAGGGTGAGAGAGAGTCATGGACATATACACACTAACAAACGTAGTAAGGTAGATAGCTAGGGGGAAGCAGCCGCAAGGCACAGGGATATTAGCTCGGTGCTTTGTGACAGCCTGGAGGGGTGGGATAGGGAGAGTGGGAGGGAGGGAGACGCAAGAGGGAAGACATATGGGAACATATGTATATGTATAACTGATTCACTTTATTATAAAGCAGAAACTAACACACAATTGTAAAGCAATTATACCCCAATAAAGATGTTTAAAAAAAAAAACACAATGACAGTGAAATAGAGAGCAATTATTAAATAATTGATTCAGGGCTTGTGATGCAACCTGGATTTACCACATCTACACCCAGAGCTGGGTGAGACATAAGGCTGGACACTTCAGGCTGATAGCATTGGTGAGGTTCACTGAGCAAACGCAGACCCGTTGAAGGCATACTGCATGGTACCCATTCCATGGGTCCCAACTCTCCAGGTTTAAGGGATGCTTCCTTCAGCTAAAACATGCATGGGAAACCCAGAGTATGGTCCACCGTGTGATTGGGAAACGTTTTCAAGTGCAACTCAGTTTTCGTCCCCTGGCACTCGGGTTCACTATTCCAGACTCTTTACTAACACTCTCCCCACTTGGAGAGTCAGTGCCTTTAACCTCCTGTTTGGCACAGTTTGCAATTTCTGCGCAAGATGAACAGGAATAGGGAGAACCAATGACAGACTAGCTGTAGGTGTCTGCACGGGCAAATGGAACGCTCATTTCCCACCAGGAAGAGGAATTAACCAAAGGCTCAGTGTGCCCCGCCGGAAACATATTAGGGCCTGAAGCAATCCTGCGGTTTTGCGAGCAGCTCACTAGAAAGACAGTTGAAGAAAGGAGCTCAGGGGCACTGTAATTCACAGACCTGCAGAGTTATGAATGACAGCTATCGTCCAAAAATGTACTGAAGTAAGTCTTCGAAGAGGACTTGAAAGCGGGGCAGAATTTCAGGAAAACGATTTCAGGGGGTAGACTGGAATTGCACTAAAAGCATAGGAAAAGAGGCAGAATGTCGACAATGATGCACTTGGCCAAAAAGGGCGTATGCGGTTTTTCCTGAATATATTCAGATAAAAACGCATACGCACTTTTTGGCCAACGAAGCAAGTGTTTAAAGGAAATCTGCACTACAATGAAGTCTCACTGCCCCCCGGTCAAAAGGGCCATCTGAAAAATGTGTAAAATCCAGAAAGGCACCACAGGTCATGGAGAACAGGGAGCCTTGTTATACTGATGGGCGTGATGTAAATTGCCAACAGACACTCTGGAGAAGTTTATGGTGTTTCCTGAAACACGTAGGAAACAAAGCAAAACAGCCTATGGCACTTCCACTTATGGTCCTATAGCTTAGGGAAATTAAAATCAAAAACACAGCCACCCCAAAGTTTGGGACGGCTCTGTTTACAAGAACCTCGTCTACGGTACAAGTTAAATATCCGAGAAAGCAAAAACTGTATAAAGCAGTTGTGGTACGCACGTACAATGGAATATCACTCAGCAATGAAATCTACGTCATCAGGCCCGTAGCGGCATAATGAGTGGATTCAGGTACGATGATTCTACAAGAAATAAGTCACACAGAAAAAGAAACATCATAAGATATCACTAATACACGGAATGTAATCTTGGCTACACATGAACTGAATTACAAAACAGAACAGGGTCTCAAATTGAGAAAACCAACTTATGCTTGCTTATGGGGAAAGGTGAGTTGGGGTGCTGCATAAAACCAGAGATTGAAATTAGCACAGATACCGTTCCATAAGCCAAATATATAATAGACAAGACCTACTCCTTGCTCAACGAAATGGACTCAACACCCCATATTCAACGCCTGGGAAGATACGTGACAAGTAAGAATCTTAAAACCCATGGATTTATATGTCTCCATAAGGGAATCAAGCGAGTGTACAGCAGCCTAAACGCAGCAGTGAAAATCCGATAAATCCCATTATCAAAATAAATTTCAAAAACAAAACACAATGACAGTGAAATAGAGAGCAATTCTTGAATAATTCATTCAGGGCTTGTGATGCAACCTGGATTTACCACATCTACACCCAGAGCTGGTTGAGACATAAGGCTGGACACTTCGGGCTGATAGCATTGGTGAGGTTCGGTGAGCAAACGCAGACCCTTTGAAGTCACCCTGCATGGTATCCATTCCATGGGTCCCAAATCTCCATGTTTAAGGGATTCTTCCTTCAGGTAAAACATGCGTGGGAAACCCAGAGTATGGTCCACCGTGTGATTGGGAAACGTTTTCAAATGCATCTCAGTTTTCGTCCCCTAGTACTCGGGTTCACCATTCCAGACGCTTTACTAACACTATCCCCACTTGGAGAGTCAGTGCCTTTAACCTCCTGTTTGGCACAGTTTGCAATTTCTGCGCAAGGTGAACAGGAATAGGGAGAACCAATGAGAGACTAGCTGTAGGTATCTGCACGGGCAAATGGAACGCTCATTTACCACCAGGAAAAGGAATTTACCAAAGGCTCAGCGTGCCCTGCCTGAAACAGATTAGTCCCTGAAGCAATCCTGCAGTTTTGCGGCCAGCTCACAAGAAAGCGAGTTGAAGAAAGGAGCTCTGGGACACCGTAATTCACAAACCTGCAGAGTTATGAATCACAGCTATCGTCCAAAAATGTACTGAAGTAAGTCTTCGAAGAGGACTTGAAATCAGGGCAGAATTTCAGGAAAACTATTTCAGGGGGCAGACTGGAATTGCACTTACAGCATAGGAAACGAGGCAGAATGTCGACAATGATGCACTTGGCCAAAAAGAGCGTATGCGTTTTTTCCTGAATATATTCAGGAAAAAACGCATATGCCGTTTTTGGACAACCAAGCAAGCGTGTAAAGGAAATCTGCACTACAATGAAGTCTCACTGCCCCCCGGTCAAAAGGGCCATCTGAAAAAAGTTTAAAATCCAGAAGGGCAGGACAGGTCATGGAGAACAGGGAGCCTTGTTATGCTGATTGTCGGGATGTAAATTGCCAACAGCCACTCTGGAGAAGTGTATGGTGTTTCCTGAAACGCCTAAAAAACAAAGCAACGGAGCCTATGGCACTTCCACTTATGGTCCGACAGCTTAGGAAAATTAAAATCAAAAACACAAAGCAACCCCAAAGTTTGGAACGGCTCTGTTTACAAAAACCTCGTCTACGGTACAAGTTAAATATCCGAGAAAGCAAAAAATGGATAAAGAAATTGTGGTACGTACGTACAATGGAATATCACTCAGCAATTAAATCTACGTCATCAGGCCCGCAGCGGCATAATGAGTGGATTCAGGTACGATGATTCTACGAGAAATAAGTCACACAGAAAAAGAAACATCATAAGATATCACTAATACACGGAATGTAAACTTGGCTACACGTGAAATGAATTACAAAACAGGACAGGGTTTCAAATTGAGGAAACCAACTTATGCTTGCTTATGGGGAAAGGTGAGTTATGGTGCTGCATAAAACCAGAGATTGAAATTAGCACAGATACCCTTCCATAAGGCAAATATATAATAGACAAGACCTACTCCTTGCTCAACGAAATGGACTCAACACCACATATTCAACGCCTGGGAAGATACCTGACAATTAAGAATCTTAAAACCCATAGATTTATATGTCTCAATAAGGAAATCAAGCATGTGTACAACGGCCTAAACGCAGCAGTGAAGATCCGAAAAATCCCATTATCAAAATTAATTTCAAAAACAAAACACAATGACAGTGAAAATGAGAGCAATTCTTAAATAATTGATTCAGGGCTTGTGACGCAACATGGATTTACCACATCTACACCCAGAGCTGGGTGAGACATAAGGCTGGACACTTCAGGCTGAAAGCATTGGTGAGGTTCGGTGAGCAAACGCAGACACTTTGAAGTCATACTGCATGGTACCCATTCCATGGGTCCCAACTCTCCAGGTTTAAGGGATTCTTCTTCAATTAAAACATGCATGGGAAACCCAGAGTATGGTCAACCGTGTGATTGGGAAACGTTTTCAAATGCATCTCAGTTTTCGAACCCTGGTACTCGGGTTCACCATTCCAGACGCTTTACTAACACTCTCCTCACTTGGAGAGTCAGTGCCTTTCACCTCCTGTTTGGCACAGTTTGCAATTTCTGCGCAAGGTGAACAGGAATAGGGAGAACCAATGAGAGACTAGCTGTAGGTGTCTGCACGGGCAAATGGAACACTCATTTCCCACCAGGAAGAGGAATTAACCAAAGGCTCAGCGTGGCCTGCCGGAAACAGATTAGGGCCTGAAGCAATCCTGCGGTTTGGCGGCCAGCTCACAAAGAAGCGAGTTGAAGAAAGGAGCGCAGGGGCACTGTAATTCACAAATCTGCAGAGTTATGAATGACAGCTATCGACCAAAATGTACTGAAGTAAGTCTTCGAAGAGGACTTGAAAGCGGGGCAGAATTTCAGGAAAACGATTTCAGGGGGTAGACAGGAATTGCGCTTAAAGCATAGGAACAGAGGCAGAATGTCGACAATGTTGCACTTGGCTAAAAAGGGCATATGCGTTTTTTCCTGAATATATTCAGGAAAAAAAGAAAACGCACTTTTTGGCCAACCAAGCAAGCGTGTAAATGAAATCGGCACTACAATGAAGTCTCACTGCCCCCCGTTCAAAATGGCCACCTGAAAAAAGTGTAAAATCCAGAAAAGCAGGATAGGTCATGGAGAACAGGGAGCCTTGTTATGCTGATGGGCGGGATGTAAATTGCCAACAGCCACTCTGGAGAAGTGTATGGTGTTTCCTGAAACGCGTAGGAAACAAAGCAACACAGCCTATGGCCCTTCCACTTATGGTCCTATAGCTTAGGGAAATTAAATTCAAAAAGACACAGCCACCCCAAAGTTTGGGACGGCACTGTTAACAAGAACCTCGTCTACGGTACAAGTTAAATATCCAAGAAATCAAAAAATGGATAAAGAAGTTGTGGTATGCACGTACAGTTGAATATCACTCAGCAATGAAATCTACGTCATCAGGCCCGTAGCGGCATAATGAGTGGATTCAGGTATGATGATTCTACGAGAAATAAGTCACACAGAAAAAGAAACATCATAAGATATCCCTAATACACGGAATGTAAACTTGGCTACACATGTACTGAATTACAAAACAGAACAGGGTCTCAAATTTAGAAAACCAACTTATGCTTGCTTATGGGGAAAGGTGAGTTGGGGTGCTGCATAAAACCGGAGATTGAAATTAGAACATATACCGTTCCATAAGCCAAATATATAATAGACAAGACCTACTCCTTGCTCAACGAAATGGACTCAACACCCCATATTCAACGCCTGGGAAGATACCTGACAAGTAAGAATCTTAAAACCCATGGATTTATATGTCTCCATAAGGAAATCAAGCGTGTGTACAGCGGCCTAAACGCAACAGTGAACATCCGATAAATCCAATTATCAAAATAAATTTCAAAAACAAAACACAATGACAGTGAAATAGAGAGCAATTCTTAAATAATTCATTCAGGGCTTGTGATGCCACCTGGATTTACCACATCTACACCCAGAGCTGGGTGAGACAAAGGCTGGACACTTCGTGCTGATAGCATTGGTGAGGTTCGGTGAGCAAATTCAGACCCTTTGAAGTCTTACTGCATGGTACCCATTCCATGGGTCCCAACTGTCCAGGTTTAATGGATTCTTCTTCAGGTAAATCATGCATGGGAAACCCAGAGTATGGCCCACCGTGTGATTGGGAAACGTTTTCAAATGCATCTCAGTTTTCGTTCCCTGGTACTCGGGTTCACCATTCCAGACGCTTTACAAACACTCTCCCCACTTGGAGAGTCAGTGCCTTTAACCTCCGGTTTGGCACAGTTTGCAATTTCTGTGCAAGATGAACAGGAATAGGGAGAACCAATGAGAGACTAGCTGTAGGTGTCTGCACGGGCAAATGGAACGCTCATTTCCCACCAGGAAGAGGAATAAACCAAAGGCTCACTGTACCCTGCCAGAAACAGATTAGGGCCTGAAGGAATCCTGCGGTTTTGCGGCCAGCTCACAAGAAAGCGAGTTGAAGAAAGGAGCTCAAGGGCACTGTAATTCACAAACCTGCAGTGTTATGAATGACAGCTATCGTCCAAAAATGTACTGAAGTAAGTCTTCGAAGAGGACTTGAAAGCGGGGCAGAATTTCAGGAAAACGATTTCAGGGGGTAGACTGGAATTGCACTTAAAGCATAGGAAAAGAGGCAGAATGTCGACAATGATACACTTGGCCAAAAAGGGCGTATGCGTTTTTTCCTGAATATATTCAGGAAAAAACGCATACGCCCTTTTTGGCCAACCAAGCAAGCCTGTAAAGAAAATCTGCACTACAATGAAGTCTCACTGCCCCCCGGTCAAAAGGGCCATCTGAAAAAAGTGTAAAATCCAGAAAGGCAGGACAGGTCATGGAGAACAGGGAGCCTTGTTATGCTGATGGGCGGATGAAAATTGCCAACAGCCACTCTGGAGAAGTGTATCGTGTTTCCTGAAACAGGTAGGAAACAAAGCAACACAGCCTATGGCACTTCCACTTATGGTCCTATAGCTTAGGGAAATTAAAATCAAAAACACACAGCCACCGCAAATTTTCGGACGGCTCTGTTTTCAAGAACCTCGTCTACGGTACAAGTTAAATATCCAAGAAAGCAACAAATCGATAAAGAAGTTGTGGTACGCACGTACAATGGAATATCACTCGGCAATGAAATCTAAGTCATCAGGTCCCTAGCGGCATAATGAGTGGATTCAGGTACCATGATTCTACGAGAAATAAGTCACACAGAAAAAGAAACATCATTAGATATCCCTAATACACGGAATGTAAACTTGGCTACACATGAACTGAATTACAAAACAGAACAGGGTCTCAAATTGAGAAAACCATCTTATGATTGCTTACGGGGAAAGGTGAGTTGGGGTGCTGCATAAAACCAGAGATTGAAATTAGCACTGATACCGTTCCATAAGCCAAATATATAATAGACAAGACCTACTCCTTGCTCAACGAAATGGACTCAACACCCCATATTCAACGCCTGGGAAGATACCAGACAAGTAAGAACCTTAAAACCCATGGATTTATATGTCTCCATAAGGAAATCAAGCGTGTGTACAGCGGCCTAAAAGCAGCAGTGAAAATCCGATAAATCCCATTATCAAAATAAATTTCAAAAACAAAACGCAATGACAGTGAAATAGAGAGCAATTCTTAAATAATTCATTAAGGTCTTGTGATTCAACCTGGATTTACCACTTCTACACCCAGAGCTGGGTGAGACATAAGGCTGTACACTTCGGGCTGATAGCATTGGTGAGGTTCGGTGAGCAAACGCAGACCCTTTGAAGTCATACTGCATGGTACCCATTCCATGAGTCCCAACTCTCCAGGTTTAAGGGATTCTTCCTTCAGCTAAAACATGCATGGGAAACCCAGAGTATGGTCCACCGTGTGATTGGGAAACGTTTTCAAATGCATCTCAGTTTTCGCCCCTGGTACTCGGGTTCACCATTCCAGATGCTTTACTAACACTCTCCCCACTTGGAGAGTCAGTGCCTTTAACCTCCTGTTTGGCACAGTTTGCAATTTCTGCGCAAGATGAACAGGAATAGGGAGAACCAATGAGATACTAGATGTAGGTGTCTGCACGGGCAAATGGAACGCTCATTTCCCACCAGGAAGAGGAATTAACCAAAGGCTCAGCGTGCCATGCCATAAAGAGATTATGGCGTGAAGCAATCCTGCGGTGTTGCGGCCAGCTCACAAGAAAGCGAGTTGAAGAAAGGAGTTCAGGGGCAGTGTAATTCAGAAACCTGTAGAGTTATGAATGACAGCTATCGTCCAAAAATGTATTGAAGTAAGTCTTCGAAGAGGACTTGAAAGCGGGGCAGAATTTCAGGAACACGATTTCAGGGGGTAGACTGGAATTGCACTTAAAGCATAGGAAAAGAAGCAGAATGTCGACAATGATGCACTTGGCCAAAAAGGGCGTATGCGTTTTTTCCTGAATATATTCAGGAAAAAACGCATACGCCCTTTTTGGGCAACTAAGCAAGCGTGTAAAGGAAATCTGCACTACAATGAAGTCTCACTGCCCCCCGGTCAAAAGGGCCATCTGAAAAAATTGTAAAATCCAGAAAGGCAGGACAGGTCATGGAGAACAGGGAGCCTTGTTATGCTGATGGGCGGGATGTAAATTGCCAACAACCACTCTGGAGAAGTGTATGGTGTTTCCAGAGACACGTAGGAAACAAAACAACACAGCCTATGGCACTTCCACTTATGGTCCGACAGCTTAGGAAAATTAAAATCAAAAAGACACAGCCACCCCAAAATTTGGGACATCTCTGTTTACAAGAACGTCCTCTACGGTACAAGTTAAATATCCGAGAAACCAAAAAATGGATAAAGAAGTTGTGGTACGCACGTATAGTGGAATATCACTCAGCAATGAAATCTACGTCATCAGGCCCGTAGCGGCATAATGAGTGGATTCAGGTACGATGATTCCACGAGAAATAAGTCACACAGAAAAAGAAACATCATAAGATATCACTAATACACGGAATGTAAACTTGGTTACACATGAACTGAATTACAAAACAGAACAGGGTCTCAAATTGAGAAAACCAACTTATGCTTGCTTATGGGGAAAGGTGGGTTGGGGTGCTGCATAAAACCAGAGATTGAAATTAGCACAGATACCGTTCCATAAACCAAATATATAATAGACAAGCCCTACTCCTTGCTCAACGAAATGGACTCAACACCCCATATTCAACGCCTGGGAAGATACCTGACAAGTAAGAACCTTAAAACCCATGGATTTATATGTCTCCATAAGGATATCAAGCGTGTGTACAGCAGCGAAAACGCAGCAGTGAACATCCGATAAATCCCATTATCAAAATGAATTTCAAAAACAAAACACAATGAGAGTGAAATAGAGAGCAATTCTTAAATAATTCATTCAGGGCTTGTGATGCAACCTGGAATTACCACATCTACACCCAGAGCTGGGTGAGACATAAGGCTGGACACTTCGGGCTGATAGCATTGGTGAGGTTTGGTGAGCAAACGCAGACAATTTGAAGTCATACTGCATGGTACCCATTCCATGGGTCTCAACTCTCCAGGTTTAAGGGATTCTTCTTCAGTTAAAACAAGCATGGGAGACCCAGAGTATGGTCAACCGTGTGATTGGGAAACGTTTTCAAATGCATCTCAGTTTTCGTCCCCTGGTACTCGGGTTCACCTTTCCAGACGCTTTACTAACACTCTCCTCACTTGAAGAGTCAGTGCATTTCACCTCCTGTTTGGCACAGTTTGCAAATTCTGCGCAAGGTGAACAGGAATAGGGAGAACCAATGAGAGACTAGCTGTAGGTTTCTGCACGGGCAAATGGAACACTCATTTCCCACCAGGAAGAGGAATTAACCAAAGGCTCAGCGTGGCCTGCCGGAAACAGATTAGGGCCTGAAGCAATCCTGCGGTTTGGCGGCCAGCTCACAAGGAAGCGAGTTGAAGAAAGGAGCTCAGGGGCACTGTAATTCACAAACCTGCAGAGTTATGAATGACAGCTATCGACCAAAATGTACTGAAGTAAGTCTTCGAAGAGGACTTGAAAGCGGGGCAGAATTTCAGGAAAACGATTTCAGGGGGTAGACAGGAATTGCGCTTAAAGCATAGGAACAGAGGCAGGATGTCGACAATGATGCACTTGGCTAAAAAGGGCATATGCGTTTTTTCCTGAATATATTCAGGAAAAAACGCAAACGCACTTTTTGGCCAACCAAGCAAGCGTGTAAATGAAATCGGCACTACAATGAAGTCTCACTGCCCCCCGGTCAAAATGGCCACCTGAAAAAAGTGTAAAATCCAGAAAGGCAGGATAGGTCATGGAGAAAAGGGAGCCTTGTTATGCTGATGGGCGGGATGTCAATTGCCAACAGCCACTCTGGAGAAGTGTATGGTGTTTCCTGAAACACGTAGGAAACAAAGCAACACAGCCTATGTCACTTCCACTTATGGTCCTATAGCTTAGGGAAATTAAAATGAAAAAGACACAGCAACCCCAAATTTTGGGACGGTTCTGTTTACAAGAACCTCGTCTACGGTACAAGTTAAATATCCAAGAAATCAATAAATGGATAAAGAAGTTGTGGTATGCACGTACAGTGGAATATCACTCAGCAATGAAATCTACGTCATCAGGCCCGTAGCGGCATAATGAGTGGATTCAGGTATGATGATTCTACGAGAAATAAGTCACACAGAAAAAGAAACATCATAAGATATCCCTAATACACGGAATGTAAACTTGGCTACACATGTACTGAATTACAAAACAGAACAGGGTCTCAAGTTTAGAAAACCAACTTATGCTTGCTTATGGGGAAAGGTGAGTTGGGGTGCTGCATAAAACCGGAGATTGAAATTAGCACATATACCGTTCCATAAGCCAAATATATAATAGACAAGACCTACTCCTTGCTCAACGAAATGGACTCAACACCCCATATTCAACGCCTGGGAAGATACGTGACAAGTAAGAATCTTAAAACCCATGGATTTATATGTCTCCATAAGGAAATCAAGCGTGTGTTCAGCGGCCTAAACGCAACAGTGAACATCCGATAAATCCAATTGTCAAAATAAATTTCAAAAACAAAACACAATGACAGTGAAATAGAGAGCAATTCTTAAATAATTCATTCAGGGCTTGTGATGCCACCTGGATTTACCACATCTACACCCAGAGCTGGGTGAGACAAAAGGCTGGACACTTCGCGCTGATAGCATTGGTGAGGTTCGGTGAGCAAATTCAGACCCTTTGAAGTCTTACTGCATGGTACCCATTCCATGGGTCCCAACTCTCCAGGTTTAAGGGATTCTTCCTTCCGTTAAAACATGCATGGGAAACCCAGAGTATGGTCCACCTTGTGATTGGGAAACGTTTTCAAATGCATCTCAGTTTTCGTTCACTGGTACTCGGGTTAACCATTCCAGACGCTTTACTAACACTCTCCCCACTTGGAGAGTCAGTGCCTTTAACCACCGGTTTGGCACAGTTTGCAATTTCTGCGCAAGATGAACAGGAATAGGGAGAACCAATGAGAGACTAGCTGTAGGTGTCTGCACGGGCAAATGGAACGCTCATTTCCCACCAGGAAGAGGAATAAACCAAAGGCTCACCGTGCCCTGCCAGAAACAGATTAGGGCCTGAAGGAATCCTGCCGTTTTGCGGCCAGCTCACAAGAAAGCGAGTTGAAGAAAGGAGCTCAAGGGCACTGTAATTCACAAAACTGCAGTGTTATGAATGACAGCTATCGTCCAAAAATGTACTGAAGTAAGTCTTCAAAGAGGACTTGAAAGCGGGGCAGAATTTCAGGAAAACGATTTCAGGGGGTAGACTGGAATTGCACGTAAAGCAAAGGAAAAGAGGCAGAATGTCGACAATGATACACTTGGCCAAAAAGGGCGTATGCTTTTTTTTCTGAATATATTCAGGAAAAAACGCATACGCCCTTTTTGGCCAACCAAGCAAGCGAGTAAAGAAAATCTGCACTACAATGAAGTCTCACTGCCCCCCGGTCAAAAGGGCCATCTGAAAAATGTGTAAAATCCAGAAAGGTAGGACAGGTCATGGAGAACAGGGAGCCTTGTTATGCTGATGGGCGGATGAAAATTGCCAACAGCCATTCTGGAGATGTGTATCGTGTTTCCTGAAACAGGTAGGAAACAAAGCAACACAGCCTATGGCACTTCCACTTATGGTCCTATAGCTTAGGGAAATTAAAATCAAAGACACACAGCCACCGCAAATTTTCGGACGGCTCTGTTTACAAGAACCTCGTCTACGGTACAAGTTAAATATCCCAGAATGTGAAAAATGGTTAAAGAAGTTGTGGTACGCACGTACAATGGAATATCACTCACCAAAGAAATCTATGTCATCAGGCCCGTCGCGGCATATTGAGTGGATCCAGGTACGATGATTCTAAGTGAAATAAGTCACACAGAAAATGAAACATCATAAGATATCACTAATACACGGAATGTAAACTTGGCTACACATGAACTGAATTACAAAACAGAACAGGGTCTCAAATTTAGAACACCAACTTATGCTTGCTTATGGGGAAAGGTGAGGTGGGGTGCTGCATAAAAGCAGAGATAGAAATTAGCACACATACCTTTCCATAAGCCAAATATGTAATAGTCAAGACCTACACCTTGCTCAACGAAATGGACTAAACACACCATATTCAACTCCTAGGATTACACATTACTAGTAAGAATCTTCAAACCCATGGATTTATATGTCTCTGTAAGAGAATCAAGTGTGTGTACAGCTGCATGAAGGCAGCAGAGAAAATCCGATAAATCCCATTATCAAAATAAACTACAAAAACAAACACAATGACAGTGAAATAGAGAGCAATTCTTAAATAATTCATTCAGGGCTTGTGATGCAACCTGGATTTACCACATCTACACCTAGAGCTGAGTGAGACATAAGGTTCGACACTTTGGGCTGATAGCATTGGTGAGGTTCGGTGAGAAAATGCAGGCCCTTAGAAGTCATACTGCATGGTACCCATTGCATGGGTCCCACCTCTCCAGGTTTAAGGGATTCTTCCTTCAGGTAAAACACGCATGGGAAACCGAGAATATGGTCCACCGTGTGACCGGGAAACCTTTTTACATGCATCTCAGTTTTCTTCCCCTCATACTCGGTTTTACCATTCCAGACACTTTACTAACTCTTTCCCCAATTGGAGAGTCAGTGCCTTTAACCTCCTGTTTGGCACAGTTTGGAATTTCTGAGCAAGATGAACAGGAATAGGGAGAACCAATGAGAGATTAGCTGTAGGTGTCTCCACGAGCAAATTTAACGCTCATTTCCCATCAGGAAGAGGAATTAGCCAAAGGCTCAACATGCCGTGCCGGAACCAGATTAGGGCCTGAAGCAATCCTGCGGTTTTGCGGCCAGCTCACAAGAAAGCGAGTTGAAGAATGGAGCTCAGGGGCACTGTAATTCACAAACCTGCAGAGTTATAAATGACAGCTATCGTCCAAAAATATATTGAAGTAAGGCTGCAAAGAGGACTTGAACGCGGGGCAGAATTCCAGGAATACGATTTCAGGAGGTAGACGGGAAGTCCTCTGAAAGTATAGGAGAAGAGGCAGAACTTCGACAATGATGCACTTGGTCAAAAAGGGCATATGCGTTTCTTCCAGGGCCCACATTAAAGAGGGTAGGAGGCTCCCAGCATGCTTCAGTGGCCAACAGAGGGCCTACGTCGCCAAGGCGACATGAGCCATTCAGGCAGGAGTGACCTCACATCAGAGCGCCCACCTCACAGAAGGGTAAGGAACCCAGTCATGATCAGACTCTCACCAGAGTGCCCACATAAGCAAGGGGCTGGGAATCAGGCACGAGTGTCCTCACACCCGTGGGGCCACATCATCGAAAGTTGAGGTACCCAGCACATGTGGCCTCAAACCAGAAGTCCCACATCACCATGGGTCTCAGAGCGAGGCAGGCAGGATTAACCTCAAAACACATGGCCCATTGTATAAAAAGGTGAGGAATCCAGCAGTTGGAACATCCCAGCAGGCGGCCCAGAGCACCGAGGCTATGGGATCCAGGCAGTGATGAACTCACAACAGAGGGCACTCATCGTGATACTGTAAGCAACCCAGCCGTTGTGACCTCAGAGCACAAGGCCCACATCCCCATGGGGAAGGGAACCAAGCAGGAGTGTCATCGCACCAGTGGGCACACAACAGAAAATGTGGGGAGCCCAGCAGTTAGGGCCGGATGCCAGAGGGCCCTCATCACTGAGGAGAGGAGGCTCCCAGCAAGCTCCAACTGCTACCAGAGGGCCGACGTCGCCAATGCGGGGTGTGCCAGCCAGGCAGGAGTGACCTCAGAGCAGAGGGCCAACCACACAAAAGTGTGAGGAACCCAAAGAGGATCAGACTCTCACCAGAGGGCCCACATCACCAAGGGAATGGAAACCAGGCAGGAGTGTCTTCACACCAGTGGGGCCACATCACCGAAATGTGCGGACCCAGCACACGTGGCCTCAAACTACAGGACACACATCACCAAGGGGCTGGGAGTGAGGCAGGCAGGAGGAGCCTCAAAACAGAGGGCCCATTGCGTAAAAAAGGTGAGGAATCCCGCAGTTGGAACCTCCCAGCAGGCGGCCAGGAGCAGCGAGGCTATGGGATCCAGGCCTGACTGAACTCAAAACAGAGGGCCCTCATCATGAAACTGTGAGCAACCCAGCCGTTGGGACTTTAGAGCAGAAGGCCCACATTCCCATGTGGTTGGGAACTTGGCAGAAGTGTACTCGCAGCACAGGGCGCACATCAGAGAATTTTGGGAACCCAGAAATTAGCCTGATGCCAGAGGGCCCTCATTACCAAGGGGAGGAGACCCCAAGCAGGCACCAATTCCCTATGGAGGGACCATGTCGCCAAGGTGACGTGCAACAGCCAGGCAGGAGTGACCTCACAGCTGAGGGCCTACCTCACAGAATGGTGAGGAACCCAGCCAGGATTAGACTCTCACCAGAGGGCCCACATCAACAAGGGCATCAGAACCAGGCAGGACTGTCTTCACACCAGGGTGACCACATCATAGAAAGGTGAGGAACCCAGCACATGTGGCCTAAACCAGCGGACCCAGATCTCCAAGGGGTTCGGAGTGAGGCAGGCATGAGTAGCCTCACAACACAGGGTGAATAGAATAAAAAAGCTGAGGAATCCTGCAGTGGGAACCTCCCAGTGGGCGGCCCAGAGCACCGAGTCTATGCGATCCAGGCCACAGTGAACTCACAGCAGAGGGCCCACATCATGAAACTGTGAGCAACCCAGCCGTTTGGACCTCAGAGCAGAAGGCCCACATCACCATGGGGTTGGGAACATGGCACGAGTGTCCTCGCACAACTTAGCACGTATCAGAAAATGTGGGTACCCAGCAGTTAGGGCCTGACGCCAGAGGGCCCTCATCACCGAGGGGAGGTGGCTCCCAGTAGGCTCCAACTGCCACAAGAGGGCCGACATTGCCAAGGCGGGGTGTGCCAGCCAGGCAGGAGTGACCTCGCAGCAGAGGGCCCACCTCACAGAAGTGTGAGGAACCCAGCCAGGATCAGACTCTCACCAGAGGGCCCACATCACCAAGGGGATGGAAACCAGGCAGGAGTGTCCTCACACCAGTGGGGCCACATCAGCGAAAGGTGAGGAGCACAGCACATGTGGCCTCAAACAAGGGGACACACATCACGAAAGGGCTGGGAGTGAGGCATGCAGGAGGAGACTCACAACAGAGCGCCCATAGAATAAAAAAGGTGAGGAACCCCGCAGTTGGAAGCTCCAAGCAGGTGGCCCAGAGCACCGAGGCTATGGGATCCATGCCAGAGTGAACTCACAGCAGAGGGCCCACATTCTGACACTGTGAGCAACCCAGCCGTTGGGACCTCAGGGCAGAAAGCCCACATCCCCATGGGGATGGGACCCTGGCTGGAGTGTACTCGCACGACAGGGCGCACATCAGAAAATTTTGGGAGCCCATGAGTTAGGGCCTGACGCCAGAGAGCCCTCATTACCGAGGGGAGGAGACTCCCAACAGGCACCAACTCCCAACTGAGGGCCCACATCGCCAAGGTGACGTGTGCCAGCCAGGCAGGAGTGACCTCACAGCAGAGGGCCCACCTCCCAGAAGTGTGAGGAATCCAGACAGGATCAGACTCTCACCAGAGGACCCCCATCACCAAGGGGATGGGAACCAGGCAGGAGTGTCCTCACACCAGTGGGGCCACATCAATAAAGGTGAGGAAACCGGTACATGTGGCCTTAAACCAGAGGACCTACATCACAAATGGGCTGGGAGTGAGTCAGGAAGTAGGAGCATGAAAACACAGGACCCAAAGAATAAAAAAGGTAAGGAATCCAGCAGTAGGAACCTCCCAGCAGGCCGCTCAGAGCACAGAGGCTATGGGATCTAGGCCTGGGTGAACTAACACCAGAGAGCCAACATCATGAAACGGTGAACAACACAGGTGTTGGGACCTTAGAGAAGAAGGTCCACATGCCCATGGGGATGGGAACCTCGCAGGAGTGTCCTCGCACCACTTAGCACGTATCAGAAAATGTGGGTACCCAGCAGTTAGGGCCTGAGGCAAGAGGGCCCCCATCACCGAGGGGAGGTTCCCAGCAGGCTCCAACTGCCACAAGAGGGCCGATGTTGCCAAGGTGGGGTGTGCCAGCCAGGCAGGAGTGACCTCACAGCAGAGGGCCCCCCTCACAGAAGGGTGAGGAACCCAGCCAGGATCAGACTCTCACCAGAGGGCCCACATCATCAAGGGGATAGGAACCAGGCAGGAGTGTCCTCACACCAGTGGGGCCACATCATCGAAAGGCGAGGGACCCAGCATACATGGCCTCAAACCAGAGGACACACATCACCAAGGGGCTGGGAGTGAGGCAGGCAGGAGGAGTCTCAAAACAGAGGGCCCATAGAAGAAAAAAGGTGAGGAATCCCGCAGTTGTAACCTCCCAGCAGGTGGCCAGGAGCAGCAAGGCTATGGGATCCAGGCCGGAGAGAACTCACAGCAGAGGGCCCTCATCATGAAACTGAGCAACCCACGGTTGGGACCTCAGAGCAGAAGGCCCACATTCCCATGGGGTTGGGAACCTGGCAGGAGTGTACTCGAACCACAGGGCGCATATCAGAAAATATTGGGAGCCCAGGAGTTAGGGCCTGACGCCAGAGGGCCCTCATTACCGAGGGGAGGAGACACCCAGCAGGCACCAAATCCCACCAGAGAGCCGACGTCGCCAAGGCGGGGTGTGCCAGCCAGGCAGGATTGACCTCAGAGAAGAGGGCCCACCTCACAGAAGTGTGAGGAACCCAACCAGGATCAGACTCTCACCGGAGGGCCCACATCACCAAGGGGATTGGAACCAGGCAGGGGTGTCCTCACACCAGTGGGGCCACATCAGCCAAAGGTGAGGAACCCAGCACATGTGGCCTCAAACCAGAGGACACACATCACCAAGGGGCTAGGAGTGAGGCAGGTGTCTGGAGGGGCACATTTAACTCTAATTTCCCACCAGGAATTGGAATGAACCAAAGTCTCAGAGTGCCGTGCCGGACCCTGATTACGGCCTGAAGCACACCTGCGGTTCTGTGGCCAGTTTTCAAGGAAAAGAGTTAAGAAAGGAAATCACGGGCACTGTAATTCACAAACCTGCAGTGTTATAAATGACAGCTATTGGCAAAATTATATGGAAGTAAGTCTGCAAAGAGGCCTTGAAAACGAGGCAGAATTGCAGGAATCATATTTCAGGAGGTAGATTGGAATTGCATTTAAAGCATGTGAAAAGCGGCAGATCTTTGACAGTGATGAACTTGGACAATAGTGCGTAAACATTTTTTCCTGAATATATTCAGGAAAAAACACATATGCCCTTTTTGGCCAACCAAGCACTCGAGAAATGGAAATCTGCACTACAATGAAGTCTCATTTCCCATTCGTCAAAAGGGCCATCTGAAAAAAGTGTAAAAACCAGAAACACAGGACAGGCCATGCAGAACAGGGAGCCTTGTTATGCTGATGGGCGGGATGTAAATTGCCAACAGACACTCTGGAGATGTTTATGGTGTATCCTGAAACATCTGAAAAACAAAGCTACAGACCCTAGGGCACTTCCACTTTTGGCCCTATAGCTTAGGAATATTAAAATCAACAAGACACAGCCAACACCAAATTTAGGGCTGCTGTGTTTACAAGAACCTTGAGTCCAGTACAAATTAAATATCCCAGAAAGAAAAAAATGGATAAAGGAGTTGTGCTACTTACGTACAACGGAATATCACTCAGCAATGAAATCAATGTCATCAAGCCTGTAGCAGCAAATTGAGTGGATTTAAGTATGATGATTCTAAGAGAAATAGGTCACACAGAGAAAGAGAATTATCATAAGATATCACTAATAGAGAGAGTGTAAACTTGGCTACACATAAACTGAATTCCAAAACCGAACAGAGTCTCACATTTAGATAAAAACTTATGCTTGCTTAAGGGGAAAGTTGAGTTGGGGTGCTGTATAAAACCAGAGATTGAAATTAGCACACATACCGTTCCATAAGCCAAATATGTAATAGACAAGACCTACTCTTTGCTCAACGAAATAGACTCATCCATGGTGTATCACCTCACACCTGTTAGAATGGGCATCATCAGAAAATCTACAAACAACAAATGCTGGAAAGGGTGTGGAGATAAGGAACCCTCTTCCACTATTGTTGGGAATGTAAATTGATACAGTCACTGTGGAGAACATTATGGAGTTTCTTATAAAACTAAGAATAGAATTACCATATGATACAGCAATCCCACTACTGGGCATATACCCAGACAAAACCATAAATCAAAAAGAGATATTCACCGCAATGTTCATTGCATCACTATTTACAATATCCAGGTAATGGAAGCAACCTAAATGCCCACAGACAGACGAATGCATAAAGAAGTGGTACATATATAAAATGGAATATTACTAAGCCATAAAAAGGAATGAAATTGGGTCATTTGTAGAGACGTTGATTGATCTAGAGACTGTCATACAGAGTGAAGTAAGTCAGAAAGAGAAAAACAAATCTTGTCTATTAATGCATATATGTGGAACCTAGAAAAATTGTACAGATGAACCGTTTTGCCAGGCAGAAATAGAGCAACAGATGTAGACAACAAACGTATGGACACCAAGGGGGGAAAGCTGTTGGGGGGTGGTGGTGGGAGGAGTTGAGAGATTGGGATTGGCATGTATACATTTATATGTATAAAATAGATAACCAAAAAGAACCTGCTGTATAAAAAAATAAAATAAAATTCAAATTACAAAAAGTAAAACAGAAAAAATATTCTTCCCTTCACATACATGTATTTATATGAATAAATTATTTCCATGCTTATATCTGTAAATACAAAAAAGAGGAATAAAATCTACCTTGAACCAAAAACGAAAAAAAGAAAAAAAAACAGAACCCACCAGTTACACAGAGGAAAACCGTATCAGGGCACTTGCTCCAGTTGTAAACAATTCTGAAGTTGGTCACTGGTGGGGAATCATCTCCCATTCAGCCAGCAGGCCCCACGCAACAAGCGTCCTCATTGCAAAGCTGGGGGACCGTGCCGAGGCATCTGTGAGTAAACGTGGGCTGAGCCCCAGGCCAGCTGCTGCTGAAATGTTCCCACCCTTCCCAGGTAAAACACCTGAATATGTACAAGGACTTGAAAGCCTAGAGGAAGGGCCATGGAGCCACATGAGTGACAGCATGCCAGCCGACTTGGTGCCTGCAGGCCAGCCAGGATGGTCCTGGCCCTGGGTGCTCTTCTGGAAGCTTTCCATTTCCCTGCCTGTGATACCCCTACTGTCCCGGCCCCCACTGCTTTCTTCCTCACTCACCTCTGCCCAGGGAGAAATTCCAGCGGCAGGTATGGGTGACACATCCTCTTCTTTAGCAGGTGGCATCTTGGCAACTGCTGCAGAAAGTCCAGCAGAGCCCCACTCACACTGGGCCACCCACAAAGCCGTGGCCTCTCACTCCCTCCCACCAGTCCAGCCCCAAGACTGCTGACAGGGCAGAGAAAATGGCGTCAGGCACAGCTGCAGGGGCTCTTGCTGCCTGGAGCGGTGTTTATATTGATCTGAACCCAGGCACACCTGGGGAGGGCTGGCCGGCACGGTCGGGCTTCCCAGGCCAGCCAATAATCACCCCTCAGGGGCTCACAGTTGCAGAAACTGGAACTTGCTGAATCGGCCAGGTCCAAGGAACAGGTGTGGGCTCCTGAGAGTCAGGATAGACAAGGGGCTGCAGCTCTGGCTTGTTTTCTAATTATATTATCTGGCCCATGAGTGGGAGACAACTTCAAGAAAACCCTCTCCTAATGAGAGGAACCCAGGAGTCAGGGAGAGGAGGGGTGGCTGGTGGGTGGAGACAGAGGCCTGGTGCCCCGGGTGCAGTGGAAGTCTCTGGAAGACCAGGTGGAGGGAGGCCACACAGAGTGATGCCCAGGGTCACAGACCTGTCGGAGCTGCTGTTTGTTAGTTCAAGTCCTGCTCTGAGGTGCTCTGTGTCAGATCTGAGTGACAGGTGAGCTGGGAGTGCTCTGCAATGAGGGCGATATGAAGGGTTCCTGTGTTCCCAGCCCTGCCATGGTACCTGCAAGGGTAGCTCTGTATCCTGGGAGGGGCCTGACCACGAGAGCCCCATGGGCTGCAGGGGAACCTGCCCAGGGAACCCCATATCCTGGGAGGGGCCTGAACACGAGAGCCCCATGGGCTGGGGTGGGGGTGGGGTACCTGCCCAGGTGAGCTCCATATCCTGGGATTGGCCTGACCTCGAGAGCCCCATGGGCTGCTGGAGTCCTGGTAAAGGATGTCAGGACAGTCAGTGAAGCCACCGAGGATATACCTCCAGTAGTTCCTAAATCCTACACCCTGCTGGTCATTCTACCAACCACCAGGACATGGTATTCTGTATTAGTCTTCAATGATGCCTTCTTTTGTATTCTATTAGTCCCAGAGTCACAAGAAATTTTGGCTTGTGAGTGGCAGGACTCAACATACAACTAAACAATACTTCCGGGCCATGTTGCCCCAAGGGTTCAAAAATTCCCACACCATCTTTGGGGAAAGCTCAGCTAAAGAACTAAAAGTTCTACCTCTGGAAAAGGAAACACTCCTTCAATATGCAGACGACATTCTGATCGCCAGCCCTACTAAGGAGACCTCTGAACTACCAAGCCAATAAAGGATACAAGTTGTCCAAGAAAAAGCTCAAATATCACAGACTACGGTGACCTGCCTGGGCTTCATTCTCACAGAAGGTCGGAGAAGCCCATCCCAGGAAAGGGAAGAAACAATTTACAGCCTTACCCATTTCTGAAACTAGAAGACAGCTTAGGGGTTCCTGGGGAGGCCAGGGTTTGCTGCTTCTGGATCCCTAACTACAGTCTACTAGCTGGGCCTCTATATGAAACACTGAAAGGAAAAGATGATGATCCTTTTGAATAGAATGCAGAAGTGGCCTTTCAAGAATGGAAAGAGCAGTCAATTCAGACCCTTGCCCTGGAACTCCCTAATTTAGCTAAACCCTTTGACCTTTACATTCCTGGTGAACGGTGAATCGCCATTGCAGTATTAGTGCAAAACCTGGGACCACTTGAAATGGAACAATGCAAGAACGCGATCCAGGTAGGATAAACTACGGTCACCAAGGGGCTTGGCCCACCGCCACATCTGGCCAAGATACTGGCAGTATCTGAAAACCTGGAAATCAGCAGCCCAAAAGGCCACCTCCCTCCGAAGGGAAACGGACCCCACGTGGTGATCCTAACACCCAACCATGCCCTGAAGTTGCAGGGTTGGCTCCATGGGCACACTGACCTTGAGCGAGGAGGCCCTCCAACTCCAACCTCCATAGAGATACCCGGGGCAAAGTGGCACCATGAAGACTCGTGTGAAGGTGTCTGCACGGGCAAATTTAACGCTCATTTCCCACCAGGAAGAGGAATTAACCAAAGGCTCAGCATGCCGTGCCGGAACCAGATTAGGGCCTGAAGCAATCCTGCGGGTTTGCGGCCAGCTCACAAGAAAGCGAGTTGAAGAAAGGAGCTCAGGGACACTGTAATTCACAAACCTGCAGAGTTATGAATGACAGCTATCACCCAAAAATATATTGAAGGAAGGCTGCGAAGAGGACTTGAAAGCGGGGCAGAATTGCAAGAAAACGATTTCAGGGGGTAGACTGGAATTGCATTTAAAGCATAGGAAAAGAGGCAGAACGTCGACAATGATGCACTTGGCCAAAAAGGGCGTATGCGTTTTTTCCTGAATATATTCAGGAAAAAACGCATACGCCCTTTTTGGCCAACCAAGCAAGCATGTTAAAGAAATCTGCACTACAATGAAGTCTCACTGCCCCCCGTTCAAAAGGGCCATCTGAAAAACGTGTAAAATCCAGAAAGGCAGCACAGGCCATGGAGAACAGGGAGCCTTGTTATGCTGATGGGCGGGATGTAAATTGCCAACAGCCACTCTGGAGATGTGTATGGTGTTTCCTCAAAAACCTAAAAAACAAAGCAACGGAGCCTACGGCATTACCACTTATTTTCCTATAGCTTAGGGAAATTAAAATCAAAAACACACAGCCACCGCAAAGTTTCTGTTTACGGCTCTGTTTACAAGAACCTCGTCTACGGTACAAGTTAAATATCCCAGAAAGCGAAAAATGGATAAAGAAGTGTGGTACGTACGTACAAAGGAATATCACTCACCAATGAAATCTATGTCATCAGGCCCGTCGCGGCATAATGAGTGGATTCAGGTACGATGATTCTAAGTGAAATAAGTCACACAGAAAATGAAACATCATAAGATATCACTAATACACAGAATGTAAACTTGGCTACACATGAACTGAATTACAAAACAGAACAGGGTCTCAAATTTAGAAAACCAACTTATGCTTGCTTAAGGGGAAAGGTGAGTTGTGGTGCTGCATAAAACCAGAGATAGAAATTAGCACAGATACCTTTCCATAAGCCAAATATGTAATAGTCAAGACCTAGCCCTTGCTCAACGAAATGGACTAAACACCCCATATTCAACGCCTAGGATTACACATGACTAGTAAGAACCTTCAAACCCATGGATTTATATGTCTCCGTAAGAGACTCAAGTGTGTGTACAGCGGCATGAATGCAGCAGAGAAAATCCGATAAAACCCATTATCAAAATGAATTACAAAAACAAACACAATGACAGTGAAATAGAGAGCAATTCTTAAATAATTCATTCAGGGCTTGTGATGCGACCTGGATTTACCACATCTACACCCAGAGCTGAGTGAGACATAAGGCTGGACACTTCAGGCTGATAGCATTGGTGAGGTTCGATGAGCAAATGCAGAACCTTTGAAGTCATACTGCATGGTACCCATTCCATGGGTCCCAACTCTCCAGGTTTAAGGGATTCTTCCTTCAGCTAAAACATGCATGGGAAACCCACAGTACAGTGCACTGTGTGACCGGGAAACGTTTTCAAATGCATCTCAGTTTTCGTCCCCTTTTACTCGGGTTCACGATTGAAGACCCTTTACTAATACTCTCCCCACTTAGAGAGTCAGTGCCTTTAACCTCCTGTTTGGCACAGTTTGCAATTTCTGCGCAAGATGCACAAGAATAGGGAGAACCAATGAGAGACTAGCTCTAGGTGTCTGCACGTTCAAATATAACACTCATTTCCCACCAGGAAGAGGAATTTACCAAAGGATCAGCATGCTGTGCCGGAACCAGATTAGGGCATGAAGCAATCCTGCGGGTTTGCGGCCAGCTCACAAGAAAGCGAGTAGAAGAAAGGAGCTCAGGCACACTGTCATTCACAAACCTGCAGAGTTATAAATGTCAGCTATTGTCCAAAAATGTATTGAAGTAAGGCTGCGTAGAGGACTTGAAAGCGGGGCAGAATTGCAGGAAAACGAGTTCAGGGGCAGACTGGAATTGCATTTAAAGCATAAGGAAAGAGACAGAAAGTCGACAATGATGCACTTGGTCAAAAAGGGCGTATGCGTTTTTTCCTGAATATATTCAAGAAAAAACACATACGCCCTTTTTGGCCAAACAAGCAAGCCTGTAAAGAAATCTGCATTACAATGAAGTCTCACTGCCCCCCTGTCAAAAGGGACATCTGAAAAAAGTGAAAAATCCAGAAAGGCAGGACAGGCCATGGAGAACAGGGAGCCTTGTTATGCTGATAGGCGGGATGTAACTTGCCAACAGCCACTCTGGAGAAGTGTATGGTGTTTCCTCAAACACCTAAAAAACTAAGCAACGGAGCCTACGGCACTTCCACTTATGGTTCTATAGCTTAGGGAAATTAAAATCAAAAAGACACAGCCACCCATAAATTTTGGACGGCTCTGCTTACAAGAACCTCATTTACGGTACAAGTGAAATATCCCAGAAAGCAAAAAATGGATAAAGAAGTTGTTGTACGTACGTACAATGGAATATCACTCAGCAATGAAATCTATGTCATGAGGCCCGTCGCGGCATAATGAGTGGATTCAGGTACGATCATTCTAAGTTAACTAAGTCACACAGAAAAAGAAACACCATAAGATATCTCAAATACACGGAATGCAAACATGGCTGCACATGAACTCAATTACAAAACAGAAAAGGGTCTCAAATTTAGAAAACCAACTTATGCTTGCTTAAGGGGAAAGGTGAGTTGTGGTGCTGCATAAAACCAGAGATTGAAATTAGCACAGATACCTTTCCATAAGCAAATATGTAATAGTCAGGACCTACTCCTTGCTCCACGAAATGGACTCAACACCCCATATTCAATGCCTAGGAATATACCTGAATAGTAAGAATCTGAAAACCCATGGATTTATATGTCTCCATAAGAGAATCAAGCATGTGTACAGCGGCATAAACGCAGCAGTGAAAATCCGATAAATCCCATTATCAAAATAAATTACAAAAACAAAACACAATGACAGTGAAATAGAGAGCAATTCTTAAATAATGCATTCAGGGCTTGTGATGCAACGTGGATTTACCACATCTACACCCCGAGCTGAGTGAGACATAAGGCTGGACACTTCGGGCTGATAGCATTGGTGACGTTCGGTGAGCAAAGGCAACCCTTTGAAGTCATACTGCGTGGTACCCATTCCATGGGTCCCAACTCTCCAGGTTGAAGGGATTCTTCCTTCAGGTAAAACATGCATGGGCAACCCAGAATATGGTCCACCGTGTGACCGGGAAAACTTTTTAAATGCGTCTCAGTTTTCATCCCCTCGTACTCGGTTTTACCATTCCAGACGCTTTACTAACACTCTCCCCACTTGGAGAGTCAGTGCCTTTAACCTCCTGTTTGGCACAGTTTGGAATTTCTGCGCAAGATGAACAGGAATAGGGAGAACCAATGAGAGATTAGCTGTAGGTGTCTGCACGAACAAATTTAACGCTCATTTCCCACCAGGAAGAGGAATTAGCCAAAGGCTCAGCATGCCGTGTCGGAACCAGATTAGGGCCTGAAGCAATCCTGCGGGCTTGCGGCCAGCTCACAAGAAAGCGAGTTGAAGAAAGGAGCTCAGGGGCACTGTAATTCACAAACCTGCAGAGTTATAAATGACAGCTATCGTCCAAAAATATATTGAAGTAAGGCTGCAAAGAGGACTTGAACGCGGGGCAGAATTCCAGGAATACGATTTCAGGAGGTAGACGGGAAGTCCTCTGAAAGTATAGGAGAAGAGGCAGAACCTCGACAATGATGCACTTGGTCAAAAAGGGCATATGCGTTTCTTCCAGGGCCCTTATTAAAGAGGGTAGGAGGCTCCCAGCATGCTTCAGTGGCCAACAGAGGGCCTACATCGCCAAGGCGACATGAGCCATCCAGGCAGGAGTGACCTCACATCAGAGGGCCCACCTCACAGAAGGGTAAGGAACCCAGTCAAGATCAGACTCTCACCAGAGTGCCCACATAAGCAAGGGGCTGGGAACCAGGCAGGAGTGTCCTCACACCCGTGGGGCCACATCATCGAAAGTTGAGGTACCCAGCACATGTGGCCTCAAACCAGAGGACCCACATCACCATGGGTCTCGGAGCGAGGCAGGCAGGATTAACCTCAAAACACATGGCCCATTGTATAAAAAAGGTGAGGAATCCAGCAGTTGGAACATCCCAGCAGGCGGTCCAGAGCACCGAGGCTATGGGGTCCAGGCAGTGATGAACTCACAACAGAGGGCCCTCATCGTGATACTGTAAGCAACCCAGCCGTTGTAACCTCAGAGCACAAGGCTCACATCCCCATGGGGAAGGGAACCAAGCAGGAGTGTCAGGGCACCAGTGGGCACACATCAGAAACGGTGGGGAGCCCAGCAGTTAGGGCCGGACGCCAGAGGGCCCTCATCACTGAGGAGAGGAGGCTCCCAGCAAGCTCCAACTGCTACCAGAAGGCCGACGTCGCCAATGCAGGGTGTGCCAGCCAGGCAGGAGTGACCTCAGAGCAGAGGGCCAACCACACAAAAGTGTGAGGAACCCAAAGAGGATCAGACTCTCACCGGAGGGCCCACATCACCAAGGGAATGGAAACCAGGCAGGAGTGTTTTCACACCAGTGTGATCACATCACCGAAATGTGACGGACCCAGCACACGTGGCCTCAAACTACAGGACACACATCACCAAGGGGCTGGGAGTGAGGCAGGCAGGAGGAGCCTCCAAACAGAGGGCCCATAGCGTAAAAATGGTGAGGAATCCCGCAGTTGGAACCTCCCAGCAGGTGGCCAGGAGCAGCGAGGCTATGGGATCCAGGCCTGACTGAACTCAAAACAGAGGGCCCTCATTATGAAACTGTGAGCAACCCAGCCGTTGGGACCTTAGAGCAGAAGGCCCACATTCCCATGGGGTTGGGATCCTGGCAGGAGTGTACTCGCACCACAGGGCGCACATCAGAAAATTTTGGGAGCCCAGGAGTTAGGGTCTGACGCCAGAGGGCCCTCATTACCGAGGGGAGGAGACTCCCAGCAGGCACCAACTCCCAACTGAGGGCCCACGTCGCCACGTTGACGTGTGCCAGCCAGGCAGGAGTGACCTCACAGCAGAGGGCCTACCTCACAGAAGGGTGAGGAACCCAGCCAGGATAAGACTCTCACCAGAGGGCCCACATCACCAAGGGGATCGGAACAAGGCAGGAGTGTCCTCACACCAGTGTGGCCACATTATAGAAAGGTGAGGAACCCAGCACATGTGGCCTAAACCAGAGGACCCACATTTCCAAGGTGCTCCGAGTGAGGCAGGCAGGAGTAGCCTAACAACACAGGGCCCACAGAATAAAAAATGTGAGGAATCCAGCAGTTTGAACCTCCCAGCAGGTGGCCCAGAGCATGGAGTCTATGGGATCCAGGCCACAGTGAACTCACAGCAGAGGGCCCACATCATGAAACTGTGAGCAACCCAGCCAGTGGGACCTCAGAGCAGAAGGCCCACATCCCCATGGGGATGGGAACCTCGCAGGAGTGTCCTCGCACAACTTAGCACGTATCAGAAAATGTGGGAACCCAGCAGTTATGGCCTGGCGCCAGAGGGCCCTCATCACGGAGGAGAGGAGGCTACCAGCAGGCTCCAAATGCCACCAGAGGGCCGACGTCACCAAGGCAATGGGAGCAAGCCAGGCAGGAGTTACCTCACAGCAGAGGGCCCACCTCACAGAAGTGTGAGGAGCCCAAACAGGATCAGACTCTAACCAGAGCGCCCACATCACCAAGGGGATGGAAACCAGGCAGGAGTGTCCTCACACCAGTGGGGCCACATCAGCGAAAGGTGAGGAACACAGCACATGTGGCCTCAAACAAGGGGACACACATCACGAAAGGGCTGGGAGTGAGGCATGCAGGAGGAGACTCACAACAGAGCGCCCATAGAATAAAAAAGGTGAGGAACCCCGCAGTTGGAAGCTCCAAGCAGGTGGCCCAGAGCACCGAGGCTATGGGATCCATGCCGGAGTGAACTCACAGCAGAGGGCCCACATTCTGACACTGTGAGCAACCCAGCCGTTGGGACCTCAGGGCAGAAAGCCCACATCCCCATGGGGATGGGACCCTGGCTGGAGTGTACTCGCTTGACAGGGCGCACATCAGAAAATTTTGGGAGCCCATGAGTTTGGGCCTGACGCCAAAGGGCCCTCATTACCGAGGGGAGGAGACTCCTAGCAGGCACCAACTCCCAACTGAGGGCCCACATCGCCAAGGTGACGTGTGCCAGCCAGGCAGGAGTGACCTCACAGCAGAGGGCCCCCCTCACAGAAGGGTGAGGAACCCAGCCAGGATCAGACTCTCACCAGAGAGCCCCCATCACCAAGGGGATGGGAACCAGGCAGGAGTGTCCTCACACCAGTGAGGCCACATCAATAAAGGTGAGGAGACCGGTACATGTGGCCTTAAACCAGAGGACCTACATCACAAATGGGCTGGGAGTGAGTCAGGAAGTAGGAGCATGAAAACACAGGACCCAAAGAATAAAAAAGGTAAGGAATCCAGCAGTAGGAACCTCCCAGCAGGCCGCTCAGAGCACAGAGGCTATGGGATCTAGGCCTGGGTGAACTAACACCAGAGAGCCAACATTATGAAATGGTGAACATCACAGGTTTTGGGACCTTAGAGCAGAAGGCCCACATGCGCATGGGGATGGGAACCTCGCAGTAGTGTCCTCGCACCACTTAGCACGTATCAGAAAATGTGGGTACCCAGCAGTTAGGGCCTGAGGCAAGAGGGCCCCCATCACCGAGGGGAGGTTCCCAGCAGGCTCCAACTGCCACAAGAGGGCCGATGTTGCCCAGGTGGGGTGTGCCAGCCAGGCAGGAGTGACCTCAGAGCAGAGGGCCCCCCTCACAGAAGGGTGAGGAACCCAGCCAGGATCAGACTCTCACCAGAGGGCCCACATCATCAAGGGGATAGGAACCAGGCAGGAGTGTCCTCACACCAGTGGGGCCACATCATCGAAAGGCGAGGGACCCAGCATACATGGCCTCAAACCAGAGGACACACATCACCAAGGGGCTGGGAGTGAGGCAGGCAGGAGGAGTCTCAAAACAGAGGGCCCATAGAAGAAAAAAGGTGAGGAATCCCGCAGTTGGAACCTCCCAGCAGGTGGCCAGGAGCAGCGAGGCTATGGGATCCAGGCCGGAGAGAACTCACAGCAGAGGGCCCTCATCATGAAACTGAGCAACCCACGGTTGGGACCTCAGAGCAGAAGGCCCACATTCCCATGGGGTTGGGAACCTGGCAGGAGTGTACTCGAACCACAGGGCGCATATCAGAAAATATTGGGAGCCCAGGAGTTAGGGCCTGACGCCAGAGGGCCCTCATTACCGAGGGGAGGAGACACCCAGCAGGCACCAAATCCCACCAGAGAGCCGACGTCGCCAAGGCGGGGTGTGCCAGCCAGGCAGGAGTGACCTCAGAGAAGAGGGCCCACCTCACAGAAGTGTGAGGAACCCAACCAGGATCAGACTCTCACCGGAGGGCCCACATCACCAAGGGGATGGGAACCAGGCAGGAGTGTCCTCACACCAGTGGGGCCACATCAGCCAAAGGTGAGGAACCCAGCACATGTGGCCTCAAACCACAGGACACACATCACCAAGGTGCTAGGAGTGAGGCAGGTGTCTGGAGGGGCACATTTAACTCTAATTTCCCACCAGGAAGTGGAATGAACCAAAGTCTCAGAGTGCCGTGCCGGACCCTGATTACGGCCTGAAGCAAACCTGCGGTTCTGTGGCCAGTTTTCAAGGAAACGAGTTAAGAAAGGAAATCACGGGCACTGTAATTCACAAACCTGCAGTGTTATAAATGACAGTTATTGGCAAAATTATATGGAAGTAAGTCTGCAAAGAGGACTTGAAAACGAGGCAGAATTGCAGGAATCATATTTCAGGAGGTAGATTGGAATTGCATTTAAAGCATGTGAAAAGCGGCAGATCTTTGACAGTGATGCACTTGGACAAAAGTGCGTAAACATTTTTTCCTGAATATATTCAGGAAAAAACACATATGCCCTTTTTGGCCAACCAAGCACTCGAGAAATGGAAATCCGCACTACAATGAAGTCTCATTTCCCATTCGTCAAAAGGGCCATCTGAAAAAAGTGTAAAAACCAGAAACACAGGACAGGCCATGGAGAACAGGGAGCCTTGTTATGCTGATGGGCGGGATGTAAATTGCCAACAGACACTCTGGAGATGTTTATGGTGTATCCTGAAACATCTGAAAAAGAAAGCTACAGACCCTAGGGCAATTCCACTTTTGGCCCTATAGCTTAGGAAAATTAAAATCAACAAGACACAGCCAACACCAAATTTAGGGCTGCTGTGTTTACAAGAACCTTGAGTCCAGTACAAATTAAATATCCCAGAAAGAAAAAAATGGATAAAGGAGTTGTGCTACTTACGTACAACGGAATATCACTCAGCAATGAAATCAATGTCATCAGGCCTGTAGCAGCAAATTGAGTGGATTTAAGTATGATGATTCTAAGAGAAATAGGTCACACAGAGAAAGAGAATTATCATAAGATATCACTAATAGAGAGAGTGTAAACTTGGCTACACATAAACTGAATTCCAAAACCGAACAGAGTCTCACATTTAGATAAAAACTTATGCTTGCTTAAGGGGAAAGTTGAGTTGGGGTGCTGTATAAAACCAGAGATTGAAATTAGCACACATACCGTTCCATAAGCCAAATATGTAATAGACAAGACCTACTCTTTGCTCAACGAAATAGACTCATCCATGGTGTATCACCTCACACCTGTTAGAATGGGCATCATCAGAAAATCTACAAACAACAAATGCTGGAAAGGGTGTGGAGATAAGGAACCCTCTTCCACTATTGTTGGGAATGTAAATTGATACAGTCACTGTGGAGAACATTATGGAGTTTCTTATAAAACTAAGAATAGAATTACCATATGATACAGCAATCCCACTACTGGGCATATACCCAGACAAAACCATAAATCAAAAAGAGACATTCACCGCAATGTTCATTGCATCACTATTTACAATATCCAGGTAATGGAAGCAACCTAAATGCCCACAGACAGACGAATGCATAAAGATGTGGTATATATATAAAATGGAATATTACTAAGCCATAAAAAGGAATGAAATTGGGTCATTTGTAGAGACGTTGATGGATCTAGAGACTGTCATACAGAGTGAAGTAAGTCAGAAAGAGAAAAACAAATCTTGTCTATTAATGCATATATGTGGAACCTAGAAAAATTGTACAGATGAACCGTTTTGCCAGGCAGAAATAGAGCAACAGATGTAGACAACAAACGTATGGACACCAAGGGGGGAAAGCTGTTGGGGGGTGGTGGTGGGAGGAGTTGAGAGATTGGGATTGGCATGTATACATTTATATGTATAAAATAGATAACCAAAAAGAACCTGCTGTATAAAAAAATAAAATAAAATTCAAATTACAAAAAGTAAAACAGAAAAAATATTCTTCCCTTCACATACATGTATTTATATGAATAAATTATTTCCATGCTTATATCTGTAAATACAAAAAAGAGGAATAAAATCTACCTTGAACCAAAAACGAAAAAAAGAAAAAAAAACAGAACCCACCAGTTACACAGAGGAAAACCGTATCAGGGCACTTGCTCCAGTTGTAAACAATTCTGAAGTTGGTCAGTGGTGGGGAATCATCTCCCATTCAGCCAGCAGGCCCCACGCAACAAGCGTCCTCATTGCAAAGCTGGGGGACCGTGCCGAGGCATCTGTGAGTAAACGTGGGCTGAGCCCCAGGCCAGCTGCTGCTGAAATGTTCCCACCCTTCCCAGGTAAAACACCTGAATATGTACAAGGACTTGAAAGCCTAGAGGAAGGGCCATGGAGCCACATGAGTGACAGCATGCCAGCCGACTTGGTGCCTGCAGGCCAGCCAGGATGGTCCTGGCCCTGGGTGCTCTTCTGGAAGCTTTCCATTTCCCTGCCTGTGATACCCCTACTGTCCCGGCCCCCACTGCTTTCTTCCTCACTCACCTCTGCCCAGGGAGAAATTCCAGCGGCAGGTATGGGTGACACATCCTCTTCTTTAGCAGGTGGCATCTTGGCAACTGCTGCAGAAAGTCCAGCAGAGCCCCACTCACACTGGGCCACCCACAAAGCCGTGGCCTCTCACTCCCTCCCACCAGTCCAGCCCCAAGACTGCTGACAGGGCAGAGAAAATGGCGTCAGGCACAGCTGCAGGGGCTCTTGCTGCCTGGAGCGGTGTTTATATTGATCTGAACCCAGGCACACCTGGGGAGGGCTGGCCGGCACGGTCGGGCTTCCCAGGCCAGCCAATAATCACCCCTCAGGGGCTCACAGTTGCAGAAACTGGAACTTGCTGAATCGGCCAGGTCCAAGGAACAGGTGTGGGCTCCTGAGAGTCAGGATAGACAAGGGGCTGCAGCTCTGGCTTGTTTTCTAATTATATTATCTGGCCCATGAGTGGGAGACAACTTCAAGAAAACCCTCTCCTAATGAGAGGAACCCAGGAGTCAGGGAGAGGAGGGGTGGCTGGTGGGTGGAGACAGAGGCCTGGTGCCCCGGGTGCAGTGGAAGTCTCTGGAAGACCAGGTGGAGGGAGGCCACACAGAGTGATGCCCAGGGTCACAGACCTGTCGGAGCTGCTGTTTGTTAGTTCAAGTCCTGCTCTGAGGTGCTCTGTGTCAGATCTGAGTGACAGGTGAGCTGGGAGTGCTCTGCAATGAGGGCGATATGCAGGGTTCCTGTGTTCCCAGCCCTGCCATGGTACCTGCAAGGGTAGCTCTGTATCCTGGGAGGGGCCTGACCACGAGAGCCCCATGGGCTGCAGGGGAACCTGCCCAGGGAACCCCATATCCTGGGAGGGGCCTGAACACGAGAGCCCCATGGGCTGGGGTGGGGGTGGGGTACCTGCCCAGGTGAGCTCCATATCCTGGGATTGGCCTGACCTCGAGAGCCCCATGGGCTGCTGGAGTCCTGGTAAAGGATGTCAGGACAGTCAGTGAAGCCACCGAGGATATACCTCCAGTAGTTCCTAAATCCTACACCCTGCTGGTCATTCTACCAACCACCAGGACATGGTATTCTGTATTAGTCTTCAATGATGCCTTCTTTTGTATTCTATTAGTCCCAGAGTCACAAGAAATTTTGGCTTGTGAGTGGCAGGACTCAACATACAACTAAACAATACTTCCGGGCCATGTTGCCCCAAGGGTTCAAAAATTCCCACACCATCTTTGGGGAAAGCTCAGCTAAAGAACTAAAAGTTCTACCTCTGGAAAAGGAAACACTCCTTCAATATGCAGACGACATTCTGATCGCCAGCCCTACTAAGGAGACCTCTGAACTACCAAGCCAATAAAGGATACAAGTTGTCCAAGAAAAAGCTCAAATATCACAGACTACGGTGACCTGCCTGGGCTTCATTCTCACAGAAGGTCGGAGAAGCCCATCCCAGGAAAGGGAAGAAACAATTTACAGCCTTACCCATTTCTGAAACTAGAAGACAGCTTAGGGGTTCCTGGGGAGGCCAGGGTTTGCTGCTTCTGGATCCCTAACTACAGTCTACTAGCTGGGCCTCTATATGAAACACTGAAAGGAAAAGATGATGATCCTTTTGAATAGAATGCAGAAGTGGCCTTTCAAGAATGGAAAGAGCAGTCAATTCAGACCCTTGCCCTGGAACTCCCTAATTTAGCTAAACCCTTTGACCTTTACATTCCTGGTGAACGGTGAATCGCCATTGCAGTATTAGTGCAAAACCTGGGACCACTTGAAATGGAACAATGCAAGAACGCGATCCAGGTAGGATAAACTACGGTCACCAAGGGGCTTGGCCCACCGCCATATCTGGCCAAGATACTGGCAGTATCTGAAAACCTGGAAATCAGCAGCCCAAAAGGCCACCTCCCTCCGAAGGGAAAAGGACCCCACGTGGTGATCCTAACACCCAACCATGCCCTGAAGTTGCAGGGTTGGCTCCATGGGCACACTGACCTTGAGCGAGGAGGCCCTCCAACTCCAACCTCCATAGAGATACCCGGGGCAAAGTGGCACCATGAAGACTCGTGTGAAGGTGTCTGCACGGGCAAATTTAACGCTCATTTCCCACCAGGAAGAGGAATTAACCAAAGGCTCAGCATGCCGTGCCGGAACCAGATTAGGGCCTGAAGCAATCCTGCGGGTTTGCGGCCAGCTCACAAGAAAGCGAGTTGAAGAAAGGAGCTCAGGGACACTGTAATTCACAAACCTGCAGAGTTATAAATGACAGCTATCACCCAAAAATATATTGAAGGAAGGCTGCGAAGAGGACTTGAAAGCGGGGCAGAATTGCAAGAAAACGATTTCAGGGGGTAGACTGGAATTGCATTTAAAGCATAGGAAAAGAGGCAGAACGTCGACAATGATGCACTTGGCCAAAAAGGGCGTATGCGTTTTTTCCTGAATATATTCAGGAAAAAACGCATACGCCCTTTTTGGCCAACCAAGCAAGCATGTTAAAGAAATCTGCACTACAATGAAGTCTCACTGCCCCCCGTTCAAAAGGGCCATCTGAAAAACGTGTAAAATCCAGAAAGGCAGCACAGGCCATGGAGAACAGGGAGCCTTGTTATGCTGATGGGCGGGATGTAAATTGCCAACAGCCACTCTGGAGATGTGTATGGTGTTTCCTCAAAAACCTAAAAAACAAAGCAACGGAGCCTACGGCATTACCACTTATTTTCCTATAGCTTAGGGAAATTAAAATCAAAAACACACAGCCACCGCAAAGTTTCTGTTTACGGCTCTGTTTACAAGAACCTCGTCTACGGTACAAGTTAAATATCCCAGAAAGCGAAAAATGGATAAAGAAGTGTGGTACGTACGTACAAAGGAATATCACTCACCAATGAAATCTATGTCATCAGGCCCGTCGCGGCATAATGAGTGGATTCAGGTACGATGATTCTAAGTGAAATAAGTCACACAGAAAATGAAACATCATAAGATATCACTAATACACAGAATGTAAACTTGGCTACACATGAACTGAATTACAAAACAGAACAGGGTCTCAAATTTAGAAAACCAACTTATGCTTGCTTAAGGGGAAAGGTGAGTTGTGGTGCTGCATAAAACCAGAGATAGAAATTAGCACAGATACCTTTCCATAAGCCAAATATGTAATAGTCAAGACCTAGCCCTTGCTCAACGAAATGGACTAAACACCCCATATTCAACGCCTAGGATTACACATGACTAGTAAGAACCTTCAAACCCATGGATTTATATGTCTCCGTAAGAGACTCAAGTGTGTGTACAGCGGCATGAATGCAGCAGAGAAAATCCGATAAAACCCATTATCAAAATGAATTACAAAAACAAACACAATGACAGTGAAATAGAGAGCAATTCTTAAATAATTCATTCAGGGCTTGTGATGCAACCTGGATTTACCACATCTACACCCAGAGCTGAGTGAGACATAAGGCTGGACACTTCAGGCTGATAGCATTGGTGAGGTTCGATGAGCAAATGCAGAACCTTTGAAGTCATACTGCATGGTACCCATTCCATGGGTCCCAACTCTCCAGGTTTAAGGGATTCTTCCTTCAGCTAAAACATGCATGGGAAACCCACAGTACAGTGCACTGTGTGACCGGGAAACGTTTTCAAATGCATCTCAGTTTTCGTCCCCTTTTACTCGGGTTCACCATTCCAGACCGTTTACTAACACTCTCCCCACTTGGAGAGTCAGTGCCTTTAACCTCCTGTTTGGCACAGTTTTCAATTTCTGCGCAAGATGAACAGGAATAGGGAGAACCAATGAGAGACTAGCTGTAGGTGTCTGGACGGGCAAATGGAACGCTCATTTCCCACCAGGAAGAGGAATTAACCAAAGGCTCAGCATGCCGTGCCGGAACCAGATTAGGGCCTGAAGCATTCCTGCGGGTTTGCGGCCAGCTCACAAGAAAGCGAGTTGAAGAAAGGAGCTCAGGGGCACTGTAATTCACAAACCTGCAGAGTTATAAATGACAGCTATCGTCCAAAAATATATTGAAGGAAGGCTGCGAAGAGGACTGGAAAGCGGGGCAGAATTGCAGGAAAACGATTTCAGGGGGTAGACTGGAATTGCATTTAAAGCATAGGAAAAGAGGCAGAACGTCGACAATGATGCACTTGGCCAAAAAGGGCGTATGCGTTTTTTCCTGAATATATTCAGGAAAAAACGCATACGCCCTTTTTGGCCAACCAAGCAAGCATGTTAAAGAAATCTGCACTACAATGAAGTCTCACTGCCCCCCGTTCAAAAGGGCCATCTGAAAAACGTGTAAAATCCAGAAAGGCAGCACAGGCCATGGAGAACAGGGAGCCTTGTTATGCTGATGGGCGGGATGTAAATTGCCAACAGCCACTCTGGAGATGTGTATGGTGTTTCCTCAAAAACCTAAAAAACAAAGCAACGGAGCCTACGGCATTACCACTTATTTTCCTATAGCTTAGGGAAATTAAAATCAAAAACACACAGCCACCGCAAAGTTTCTGTTTACGGCTCTGTTTACAAGAACCTCGTCTACGGTACAAGTTAAATATCCCAGAAAGCGAAAAATGGATAAAGAAGTGTGGTACGTACGTACAAAGGAATATCACTCACCAATGAAATCTATGTCATCAGGCCCGTCGCGGCATAATGAGTGGATTCAGGTACGATGATTCTAAGTGAAATAAGTCACACAGAAAATGAAACATCATAAGATATCACTAATACACAGAATGTAAACTTGGCTACACATGAACTGAATTACAAAACAGAACAGGGTCTCAAATTTAGAAAACCAACTTATGCTTGCTTAAGGGGAAAGGTGAGTTGTGGTGCTGCATAAAACCAGAGATAGAAATTAGCACAGATACCTTTCCATAAGCCAAATATGTAATAGTCAAGACCTAGCCCTTGCTCAACGAAATGGACTAAACACCCCATATTCAACGCCTAGGATTACACATGACTAGTAAGAACCTTCAAACCCATGGATTTATATGTCTCCGTAAGAGACTCAAGTGTGTGTACAGCGGCATGAATGCAGCAGAGAAAATCCGATAAAACCCATTATCAAAATGAATTACAAAAACAAACACAATGACAGTGAAATAGAGAGCAATTCTTAAATAATTCATTCAGGGCTTGTGATGCAACCTGGATTTACCACATCTACACCCAGAGCTGAGTGAGACATAAGGCTGGACACTTCAGGCTGATAGCATTGGTGAGGTTCGATGAGCAAATGCAGAACCTTTGAAGTCATACTGCATGGTACCCATTCCATGGGTCCCAACTCTCCAGGTTTAAGGGATTCTTCCTTCAGCTAAAACATGCATGGGAAACCCACAGTACAGTGCACTGTGTGACCGGGAAACGTTTTCAAATGCATCTCAGTTTTCGTCCCCTTTTACTCGGGTTCACCATTCCAGACCGTTTACTAACACTCTCCCCACTTGGAGAGTCAGTGCCTTTAACCTCCTGTTTGGCACAGTTTTCAATTTCTGCGCAAGATGAACAGGAATAGGGAGAACCAATGAGAGACTAGCTGTAGGTGTCTGGACGGGCAAATGGAACGCTCATTTCCCACCAGGAAGAGGAATTAACCAAAGGCTCAGCATGCCGTGCCGGAACCAGATTAGGGCCTGAAGCATTCCTGCGGGTTTGCGGCCAGCTCACAAGAAAGCGAGTTGAAGAAAGGAGCTCAGGGGCACTGTAATTCACAAACCTGCAGAGTTATAAATGACAGCTATCGTCCAAAAATATATTGAAGGAAGGCTGCGAAGAGGACTGGAAAGCGGGGCAGAATTGCAGGAAAACGATTTCAGGGGGTAGACTGGAATTGCATTTAAAGCATAGGAAAAGAGGCAGAACGTCGACAATGATGCACTTGGCCAAAAAGGGCGTATGCGTTTTTTCCTGAATATATTCAGGAAAAAACGCATACGCCCTTTTTGGCCAACCAAGCAAGCATGTTAAAGAAATCTGCACTACAATGAAGTCTCACTGCCCCCCGTTCAAAAGGGCCATCTGAAAAACGTGTAAAATCCAGAAAGGCAGCACAGGCCATGGAGAACAGGGAGCCTTGTTATGCTGATGGGCGGGATGTAAATTGCCAACAGCCACTCTGGAGATGTGTATGGTGTTTCCTCAAAAACCTAAAAAACAAAGCAACGGAGCCTACGGCATTACCACTTATTTTCCTATAGCTTAGGGAAATTAAAATCAAAAACACACAGCCACCGCAAAGTTTCTGTTTACGGCTCTGTTTACAAGAACCTCGTCTACGGTACAAGTTAAATATCCCAGAAAGCGAAAAATGGATAAAGAAGTGTGGTACGTACGTACAAAGGAATATCACTCACCAATGAAATCTATGTCATCAGGCCCGTCGCGGCATAATGAGTGGATTCAGGTACGATGATTCTAAGTGAAATAAGTCACACAGAAAATGAAACATCATAAGATATCACTAATACACAGAATGTAAACTTGGCTACACATGAACTGAATTACAAAACAGAACAGGGTCTCAAATTTAGAAAACCAACTTATGCTTGCTTAAGGGGAAAGGTGAGTTGTGGTGCTGCATAAAACCAGAGATAGAAATTAGCACAGATACCTTTCCATAAGCCAAATATGTAATAGTCAAGACCTAGCCCTTGCTCAACGAAATGGACTAAACACCCCATATTCAACGCCTAGGATTACACATGACTAGTAAGAACCTTCAAACCCATGGATTTATATGTCTCCGTAAGAGACTCAAGTGTGTGTACAGCGGCATGAATGCAGCAGAGAAAATCCGATAAAACCCATTATCAAAATGAATTACAAAAACAAACACAATGACAGTGAAATAGAGAGCAATTCTTAAATAATTCATTCAGGGCTTGTGATGCAACCTGGATTTACCACATCTACACCCAGAGCTGAGTGAGACATAAGGCTGGACACTTCAGGCTGATAGCATTGGTGAGGTTCGATGAGCAAATGCAGAACCTTTGAAGTCATACTGCATGGTACCCATTCCATGGGTCCCAACTCTCCAGGTTTAAGGGATTCTTCCTTCAGCTAAAACATGCATGGGAAACCCACAGTACAGTGCACTGTGTGACCGGGAAACGTTTTCAAATGCATCTCAGTTTTCGTCCCCTTTTACTCGGGTTCACCATTCCAGACCGTTTACTAACACTCTCCCCACTTGGAGAGTCAGTGCCTTTAACCTCCTGTTTGGCACAGTTTTCAATTTCTGCGCAAGATGAACAGGAATAGGGAGAACCAATGAGAGACTAGCTGTAGGTGTCTGGACGGGCAAATGGAACGCTCATTTCCCACCAGGAAGAGGAATTAACCAAAGGCTCAGCATGCCGTGCCGGAACCAGATTAGGGCCTGAAGCATTCCTGCGGGTTTGCGGCCAGCTCACAAGAAAGCGAGTTGAAGAAAGGAGCTCAGGGGCACTGTAATTCACAAACCTGCAGAGTTATAAATGACAGCTATCGTCCAAAAATATATTGAAGGAAGGCTGCGAAGAGGACTGGAAAGCGGGGCAGAATTGCAGGAAAACGATTTCAGGGGGTAGACTGGAATTGCATTTAAAGCATAGGAAAAGAGGCAGAACGTCGACAATGATGCACTTGGCCAAAAAGGGCGTATGCGTTTTTTCCTGAATATATTCAGGAAAAAACGCATACGCCCTTTTTGGCCAACCAAGCAAGCATGTTAAAGAAATCTGCACTACAATGAAGTCTCACTGCCCCCCGTTCAAAAGGGCCATCTGAAAAACGTGTAAAATCCAGAAAGGCAGCACAGGCCATGGAGAACAGGGAGCCTTGTTATGCTGATGGGCGGGATGTAAATTGCCAACAGCCACTCTGGAGATGTGTATGGTGTTTCCTCAAAAACCTAAAAAACAAAGCAACGGAGCCTACGGCATTACCACTTATTTTCCTATAGCTTAGGGAAATTAAAATCAAAAACACACAGCCACCGCAAAGTTTCTGTTTACGGCTCTGTTTACAAGAACCTCGTCTACGGTACAAGTTAAATATCCCAGAAAGCGAAAAATGGATAAAGAAGTGTGGTACGTACGTACAAAGGAATATCACTCACCAATGAAATCTATGTCATCAGGCCCGTCGCGGCATAATGAGTGGATTCAGGTACGATGATTCTAAGTGAAATAAGTCACACAGAAAATGAAACATCATAAGATATCACTAATACACAGAATGTAAACTTGGCTACACATGAACTGAATTACAAAACAGAACAGGGTCTCAAATTTAGAAAACCAACTTATGCTTGCTTAAGGGGAAAGGTGAGTTGTGGTGCTGCATAAAACCAGAGATAGAAATTAGCACAGATACCTTTCCATAAGCCAAATATGTAATAGTCAAGACCTAGCCCTTGCTCAACGAAATGGACTAAACACCCCATATTCAACGCCTAGGATTACACATGACTAGTAAGAACCTTCAAACCCATGGATTTATATGTCTCCGTAAGAGACTCAAGTGTGTGTACAGCGGCATGAATGCAGCAGAGAAAATCCGATAAAACCCATTATCAAAATGAATTACAAAAACAAACACAATGACAGTGAAATAGAGAGCAATTCTTAAATAATTCATTCAGGGCTTGTGATGCAACCTGGATTTACCACATCTACACCCAGAGCTGAGTGAGACATAAGGCTGGACACTTCAGGCTGATAGCATTGGTGAGGTTCGATGAGCAAATGCAGAACCTTTGAAGTCATACTGCATGGTACCCATTCCATGGGTCCCAACTCTCCAGGTTTAAGGGATTCTTCCTTCAGCTAAAACATGCATGGGAAACCCACAGTACAGTGCACTGTGTGACCGGGAAACGTTTTCAAATGCATCTCAGTTTTCGTCCCCTTTTACTCGGGTTCACCATTCCAGACCGTTTACTAACACTCTCCCCACTTAGAGAGTCAGTGCCTTTAACCTCCTGTTTGGCACAGTTTGCAATTTCTGCGCAAGATGCACAAGAATAGGGAGAACCAATGAGAGACTAGCTCTAGGTGTCTGCACGTTCAAATATAACACTCATTTCCCACCAGGAAGAGGAATTTACCAAAGGATCAGCATGCTGTGCCGGAACCAGATTAGGGCATGAAGCAATCCTGCGGGTTTGCGGCCAGCTCACAAGAAAGCGAGTAGAAGAAAGGAGCTCAGGCACACTGTCATTCACAAACCTGCAGAGTTATAAATGTCAGCTATTGTCCAAAAATGTATTGAAGTAAGGCTGCGTAGAGGACTTGAAAGCGGGGCAGAATTGCAGGAAAACGAGTTCAGGGGCAGACTGGAATTGCATTTAAAGCATAAGGAAAGAGACAGAAAGTCGACAATGATGCACTTGGTCAAAAAGGGCGTATGCGTTTTTTCCTGAATATATTCAAGAAAAAACACATACGCCCTTTTTGGCCAAACAAGCAAGCCTGTAAAGAAATCTGCATTACAATGAAGTCTCACTGCCCCCCTGTCAAAAGGGACATCTGAAAAAAGTGAAAAATCCAGAAAGGCAGGACAGGCCATGGAGAACAGGGAGCCTTGTTATGCTGATAGGCGGGATGTAACTTGCCAACAGCCACTCTGGAGAAGTGTATGGTGTTTCCTCAAACACCTAAAAAACTAAGCAACGGAGCCTACGGCACTTCCACTTATGGTTCTATAGCTTAGGGAAATTAAAATCAAAAAGACACAGCCACCCATAAATTTTGGACGGCTCTGCTTACAAGAACCTCATTTACGGTACAAGTGAAATATCCCAGAAAGCAAAAAATGGATAAAGAAGTTGTTGTACGTACGTACAATGGAATATCACTCAGCAATGAAATCTATGTCATGAGGCCCGTCGCGGCATAATGAGTGGATTCAGGTACGATCATTCTAAGTTAACTAAGTCACACAGAAAAAGAAACACCATAAGATATCTCAAATACACGGAATGCAAACATGGCTGCACATGAACTCAATTACAAAACAGAAAAGGGTCTCAAATTTAGAAAACCAACTTATGCTTGCTTAAGGGGAAAGGTGAGTTGTGGTGCTGCATAAAACCAGAGATTGAAATTAGCACAGATACCTTTCCATAAGCAAATATGTAATAGTCAGGACCTACTCCTTGCTCCACGAAATGGACTCAACACCCCATATTCAATGCCTAGGAATATACCTGAATAGTAAGAATCTGAAAACCCATGGATTTATATGTCTCCATAAGAGAATCAAGCATGTGTACAGCGGCATAAACGCAGCAGTGAAAATCCGATAAATCCCATTATCAAAATAAATTACAAAAACAAAACACAATGACAGTGAAATAGAGAGCAATTCTTAAATAATGCATTCAGGGCTTGTGATGCAACGTGGATTTACCACATCTACACCCCGAGCTGAGTGAGACATAAGGCTGGACACTTCGGGCTGATAGCATTGGTGACGTTCGGTGAGCAAAGGCAACCCTTTGAAGTCATACTGCGTGGTACACATTCCATGGGTCCCAACTCTCCAGGTTGAAGGGATTCTTCCTTCAGGTAAAACATGCATGGGCAACCCAGAATATGGTCCACCGTGTGACCGGGAAAACTTTTTAAATGCGTCTCAGTTTTCATCCCCTCGTACTCGGTTTTACCATTCCAGACGCTTTACTAACACTCTCCCCACTTGGAGAGTCAGTGCCTTTAACCTCCTGTTTGGCACAGTTTGGAATTTCTGCGCAAGATGAACAGGAATAGGGAGAACCAATGAGAGATTAGCTGTAGGTGTCTGCACGAACAAATTTAACGCTCATTTCCCACCAGGAAGAGGAATTAGCCAAAGGCTCAGCATGCCGTGTCGGAACCAGATTAGGGCCTGAAGCAATCCTGCGGGCTTGCGGCCAGCTCACAAGAAAGCGAGTTGAAGAAAGGAGCTCAGGGGCACTGTAATTCACAAACCTGCAGAGTTATAAATGACAGCTATCGTCCAAAAATATATTGAAGTAAGGCTGCAAAGAGGACTTGAACGCGGGGCAGAATTCCAGGAATACGATTTCAGGAGGTAGACGGGAAGTCCTCTGAAAGTATAGGAGAAGAGGCAGAACCTCGACAATGATGCACTTGGTCAAAAAGGGCATATGCGTTTCTTCCAGGGCCCTTATTAAAGAGGGTAGGAGGCTCCCAGCATGCTTCAGTGGCCAACAGAGGGCCTACATCGCCAAGGCGACATGAGCCATCCAGGCAGGAGTGACCTCACATCAGAGGGCCCACCTCACAGAAGGGTAAGGAACCCAGTCAAGATCAGACTCTCACCAGAGTGCCCACATAAGCAAGGGGCTGGGAACCAGGCAGGAGTGTCCTCACACCCGTGGGGCCACATCATCGAAAGTTGAGGTACCCAGCACATGTGGCCTCAAACCAGAGGACCCACATCACCATGGGTCTCGGAGCGAGGCAGGCAGGATTAACCTCAAAACACATGGCCCATTGTATAAAAAAGGTGAGGAATCCAGCAGTTGGAACATCCCAGCAGGCGGTCCAGAGCACCGAGGCTATGGGGTCCAGGCAGTGATGAACTCACAACAGAGGGCCCTCATCGTGATACTGTAAGCAACCCAGCCGTTGTAACCTCAGAGCACAAGGCTCACATCCCCATGGGGAAGGGAACCAAGCAGGAGTGTCAGGGCACCAGTGGGCACACATCAGAAACGGTGGGGAGCCCAGCAGTTAGGGCCGGACGCCAGAGGGCCCTCATCACTGAGGAGAGGAGGCTCCCAGCAAGCTCCAACTGCTACCAGAAGGCCGACGTCGCCAATGCAGGGTGTGCCAGCCAGGCAGGAGTGACCTCAGAGCAGAGGGCCAACCACACAAAAGTGTGAGGAACCCAAAGAGGATCAGACTCTCACCGGAGGGCCCACATCACCAAGGGAATGGAAACCAGGCAGGAGTGTTTTCACACCAGTGTGATCACATCACCGAAATGTGACGGACCCAGCACACGTGGCCTCAAACTACAGGACACACATCACCAAGGGGCTGGGAGTGAGGCAGGCAGGAGGAGCCTCCAAACAGAGGGCCCATAGCGTAAAAATGGTGAGGAATCCCGCAGTTGGAACCTCCCAGCAGGTGGCCAGGAGCAGCGAGGCTATGGGATCCAGGCCTGACTGAACTCAAAACAGAGGGCCCTCATTATGAAACTGTGAGCAACCCAGCCGTTGGGACCTTAGAGCAGAAGGCCCACATTCCCATGGGGTTGGGATCCTGGCAGGAGTGTACTCGCACCACAGGGCGCACATCAGAAAATTTTGGGAGCCCAGGAGTTAGGGTCTGACGCCAGAGGGCCCTCATTACCGAGGGGAGGAGACTCCCAGCAGGCACCAACTCCCAACTGAGGGCCCACGTCGCCACGTTGACGTGTGCCAGCCAGGCAGGAGTGACCTCACAGCAGAGGGCCTACCTCACAGAAGGGTGAGGAACCCAGCCAGGATAAGACTCTCACCAGAGGGCCCACATCACCAAGGGGATCGGAACAAGGCAGGAGTGTCCTCACACCAGTGTGGCCACATTATAGAAAGGTGAGGAACCCAGCACATGTGGCCTAAACCAGAGGACCCACATTTCCAAGGTGCTCCGAGTGAGGCAGGCAGGAGTAGCCTAACAACACAGGGCCCACAGAATAAAAAATGTGAGGAATCCAGCAGTTTGAACCTCCCAGCAGGTGGCCCAGAGCATGGAGTCTATGGGATCCAGGCCACAGTGAACTCACAGCAGAGGGCCCACATCATGAAACTGTGAGCAACCCAGCCAGTGGGACCTCAGAGCAGAAGGCCCACATCCCCATGGGGATGGGAACCTCGCAGGAGTGTCCTCGCACAACTTAGCACGTATCAGAAAATGTGGGAACCCAGCAGTTATGGCCTGGCGCCAGAGGGCCCTCATCACGGAGGAGAGGAGGCTACCAGCAGGCTCCAAATGCCACCAGAGGGCCGACGTCACCAAGGCAATGGGAGCAAGCCAGGCAGGAGTTACCTCACAGCAGAGGGCCCACCTCACAGAAGTGTGAGGAGCCCAAACAGGATCAGACTCTAACCAGAGCGCCCACATCACCAAGGGGATGGAAACCAGGCAGGAGTGTCCTCACACCAGTGGGGCCACATCAGCGAAAGGTGAGGAACACAGCACATGTGGCCTCAAACAAGGGGACACACATCACGAAAGGGCTGGGAGTGAGGCATGCAGGAGGAGACTCACAACAGAGCGCCCATAGAATAAAAAAGGTGAGGAACCCCGCAGTTGGAAGCTCCAAGCAGGTGGCCCAGAGCACCGAGGCTATGGGATCCATGCCGGAGTGAACTCACAGCAGAGGGCCCACATTCTGACACTGTGAGCAACCCAGCCGTTGGGACCTCAGGGCAGAAAGCCCACATCCCCATGGGGATGGGACCCTGGCTGGAGTGTACTCGCTTGACAGGGCGCACATCAGAAAATTTTGGGAGCCCATGAGTTTGGGCCTGACGCCAAAGGGCCCTCATTACCGAGGGGAGGAGACTCCTAGCAGGCACCAACTCCCAACTGAGGGCCCACATCGCCAAGGTGACGTGTGCCAGCCAGGCAGGAGTGACCTCACAGCAGAGGGCCCCCCTCACAGAAGGGTGAGGAACCCAGCCAGGATCAGACTCTCACCAGAGAGCCCCCATCACCAAGGGGATGGGAACCAGGCAGGAGTGTCCTCACACCAGTGAGGCCACATCAATAAAGGTGAGGAGACCGGTACATGTGGCCTTAAACCAGAGGACCTACATCACAAATGGGCTGGGAGTGAGTCAGGAAGTAGGAGCATGAAAACACAGGACCCAAAGAATAAAAAAGGTAAGGAATCCAGCAGTAGGAACCTCCCAGCAGGCCGCTCAGAGCACAGAGGCTATGGGATCTAGGCCTGGGTGAACTAACACCAGAGAGCCAACATTATGAAATGGTGAACATCACAGGTTTTGGGACCTTAGAGCAGAAGGCCCACATGCGCATGGGGATGGGAACCTCGCAGTAGTGTCCTCGCACCACTTAGCACGTATCAGAAAATGTGGGTACCCAGCAGTTAGGGCCTGAGGCAAGAGGGCCCCCATCACCGAGGGGAGGTTCCCAGCAGGCTCCAACTGCCACAAGAGGGCCGATGTTGCCCAGGTGGGGTGTGCCAGCCAGGCAGGAGTGACCTCAGAGCAGAGGGCCCCCCTCACAGAAGGGTGAGGAACCCAGCCAGGATCAGACTCTCACCAGAGGGCCCACATCATCAAGGGGATAGGAACCAGGCAGGAGTGTCCTCACACCAGTGGGGCCACATCATCGAAAGGCGAGGGACCCAGCATACATGGCCTCAAACCAGAGGACACACATCACCAAGGGGCTGGGAGTGAGGCAGGCAGGAGGAGTCTCAAAACAGAGGGCCCATAGAAGAAAAAAGGTGAGGAATCCCGCAGTTGGAACCTCCCAGCAGGTGGCCAGGAGCAGCGAGGCTATGGGATCCAGGCCGGAGAGAACTCACAGCAGAGGGCCCTCATCATGAAACTGAGCAACCCACGGTTGGGACCTCAGAGCAGAAGGCCCACATTCCCATGGGGTTGGGAACCTGGCAGGAGTGTACTCGAACCACAGGGCGCATATCAGAAAATATTGGGAGCCCAGGAGTTAGGGCCTGACGCCAGAGGGCCCTCATTACCGAGGGGAGGAGACACCCAGCAGGCACCAAATCCCACCAGAGAGCCGACGTCGCCAAGGCGGGGTGTGCCAGCCAGGCAGGAGTGACCTCAGAGAAGAGGGCCCACCTCACAGAAGTGTGAGGAACCCAACCAGGATCAGACTCTCACCGGAGGGCCCACATCACCAAGGGGATGGGAACCAGGCAGGAGTGTCCTCACACCAGTGGGGCCACATCAGCCAAAGGTGAGGAACCCAGCACATGTGGCCTCAAACCACAGGACACACATCACCAAGGTGCTAGGAGTGAGGCAGGTGTCTGGAGGGGCACATTTAACTCTAATTTCCCACCAGGAAGTGGAATGAACCAAAGTCTCAGAGTGCCGTGCCGGACCCTGATTACGGCCTGAAGCAAACCTGCGGTTCTGTGGCCAGTTTTCAAGGAAACGAGTTAAGAAAGGAAATCACGGGCACTGTAATTCACAAACCTGCAGTGTTATAAATGACAGTTATTGGCAAAATTATATGGAAGTAAGTCTGCAAAGAGGACTTGAAAACGAGGCAGAATTGCAGGAATCATATTTCAGGAGGTAGATTGGAATTGCATTTAAAGCATGTGAAAAGCGGCAGATCTTTGACAGTGATGCACTTGGACAAAAGTGCGTAAACATTTTTTCCTGAATATATTCAGGAAAAAACACATATGCCCTTTTTGGCCAACCAAGCACTCGAGAAATGGAAATCCGCACTACAATGAAGTCTCATTTCCCATTCGTCAAAAGGGCCATCTGAAAAAAGTGTAAAAACCAGAAACACAGGACAGGCCATGGAGAACAGGGAGCCTTGTTATGCTGATGGGCGGGATGTAAATTGCCAACAGACACTCTGGAGATGTTTATGGTGTATCCTGAAACATCTGAAAAAGAAAGCTACAGACCCTAGGGCAATTCCACTTTTGGCCCTATAGCTTAGGAAAATTAAAATCAACAAGACACAGCCAACACCAAATTTAGGGCTGCTGTGTTTACAAGAACCTTGAGTCCAGTACAAATTAAATATCCCAGAAAGAAAAAAATGGATAAAGGAGTTGTGCTACTTACGTACAACGGAATATCACTCAGCAATGAAATCAATGTCATCAGGCCTGTAGCAGCAAATTGAGTGGATTTAAGTATGATGATTCTAAGAGAAATAGGTCACACAGAGAAAGAGAATTATCATAAGATATCACTAATAGAGAGAGTGTAAACTTGGCTACACATAAACTGAATTCCAAAACCGAACAGAGTCTCACATTTAGATAAAAACTTATGCTTGCTTAAGGGGAAAGTTGAGTTGGGGTGCTGTATAAAACCAGAGATTGAAATTAGCACACATACCGTTCCATAAGCCAAATATGTAATAGACAAGACCTACTCTTTGCTCAACGAAATAGACTCATCCATGGTGTATCACCTCACACCTGTTAGAATGGGCATCATCAGAAAATCTACAAACAACAAATGCTGGAAAGGGTGTGGAGATAAGGAACCCTCTTCCACTATTGTTGGGAATGTAAATTGATACAGTCACTGTGGAGAACATTATGGAGTTTCTTATAAAACTAAGAATAGAATTACCATATGATACAGCAATCCCACTACTGGGCATATACCCAGACAAAACCATAAATCAAAAAGAGACATTCACCGCAATGTTCATTGCATCACTATTTACAATATCCAGGTAATGGAAGCAACCTAAATGCCCACAGACAGACGAATGCATAAAGATGTGGTATATATATAAAATGGAATATTACTAAGCCATAAAAAGGAATGAAATTGGGTCATTTGTAGAGACGTTGATGGATCTAGAGACTGTCATACAGAGTGAAGTAAGTCAGAAAGAGAAAAACAAATCTTGTCTATTAATGCATATATGTGGAACCTAGAAAAATTGTACAGATGAACCGTTTTGCCAGGCAGAAATAGAGCAACAGATGTAGACAACAAACGTATGGACACCAAGGGGGGAAAGCTGTTGGGGGGTGGTGGTGGGAGGAGTTGAGAGATTGGGATTGGCATGTATACATTTATATGTATAAAATAGATAACCAAAAAGAACCTGCTGTATAAAAAAATAAAATAAAATTCAAATTACAAAAAGTAAAACAGAAAAAATATTCTTCCCTTCACATACATGTATTTATATGAATAAATTATTTCCATGCTTATATCTGTAAATACAAAAAAGAGGAATAAAATCTACCTTGAACCAAAAACGAAAAAAAGAAAAAAAAACAGAACCCACCAGTTACACAGAGGAAAACCGTATCAGGGCACTTGCTCCAGTTGTAAACAATTCTGAAGTTGGTCAGTGGTGGGGAATCATCTCCCATTCAGCCAGCAGGCCCCACGCAACAAGCGTCCTCATTGCAAAGCTGGGGGACCGTGCCGAGGCATCTGTGAGTAAACGTGGGCTGAGCCCCAGGCCAGCTGCTGCTGAAATGTTCCCACCCTTCCCAGGTAAAACACCTGAATATGTACAAGGACTTGAAAGCCTAGAGGAAGGGCCATGGAGCCACATGAGTGACAGCATGCCAGCCGACTTGGTGCCTGCAGGCCAGCCAGGATGGTCCTGGCCCTGGGTGCTCTTCTGGAAGCTTTCCATTTCCCTGCCTGTGATACCCCTACTGTCCCGGCCCCCACTGCTTTCTTCCTCACTCAACTCTGCCCAGGGAGAAATTCCAGCGGCAGGTATGGGTGACACATCCTCTTCTTTAGCAGGTGGCATCTTGGCAACTGCTGCAGAAAGTCCAGCAGAGCCCCACTCACACTGGGCCACCCACAAAGCCGTGGCCTCTCACTCCCTCCCACCAGTCCAGCCCCAAGACTGCTGACAGGGCAGAGAAAATGGCGTCAGGCACAGCTGCAGGGGCTCTTGCTGCCTGGAGCGGTGTTTATATTGATCTGAACCCAGGCACACCTGGGGAGGGCTGGCCGGCACGGTCGGGCTTCCCAGGCCAGCCAATAATCACCCCTCAGGGGCTCACAGTTGCAGAAACTGGAACTTGCTGAATCGGCCAGGTCCAAGGAACAGGTGTGGGCTCCTGAGAGTCAGGATAGACAAGGGGCTGCAGCTCTGGCTTGTTTTCTAATTATATTATCTGGCCCATGAGTGGGAGACAACTTCAAGAAAACCCTCTCCTAATGAGAGGAACCCAGGAGTCAGGGAGAGGAGGGGTGGCTGGTGGGTGGAGACAGAGGCCTGGTGCCCCGGGTGCAGTGGAAGTCTCTGGAAGACCAGGTGGAGGGAGGCCACACAGAGTGATGCCCAGGGTCACAGACCTGTCGGAGCTGCTGTTTGTTAGTTCAAGTCCTGCTCTGAGGTGCTCTGTGTCAGATCTGAGTGACAGGTGAGCTGGGAGTGCTCTGCAATGAGGGCGATATGCAGGGTTCCTGTGTTCCCAGCCCTGCCATGGTACCTGCAAGGGTAGCTCTGTATCCTGGGAGGGGCCTGACCACGAGAGCCCCATGGGCTGCAGGGGAACCTGCCCAGGGAACCCCATATCCTGGGAGGGGCCTGAACACGAGAGCCCCATGGGCTGGGGTGGGGGTGGGGTACCTGCCCAGGTGAGCTCCATATCCTGGGATTGGCCTGACCTCGAGAGCCCCATGGGCTGCTGGAGTCCTGGTAAAGGATGTCAGGACAGTCAGTGAAGCCACCGAGGATATACCTCCAGTAGTTCCTAAATCCTACACCCTGCTGGTCATTCTACCAACCACCAGGACATGGTATTCTGTATTAGTCTTCAATGATGCCTTCTTTTGTATTCTATTAGTCCCAGAGTCACAAGAAATTTTGGCTTGTGAGTGGCAGGACTCAACATACAACTAAACAATACTTCCGGGCCATGTTGCCCCAAGGGTTCAAAAATTCCCACACCATCTTTGGGGAAAGCTCAGCTAAAGAACTAAAAGTTCTACCTCTGGAAAAGGAAACACTCCTTCAATATGCAGACGACATTCTGATCGCCAGCCCTACTAAGGAGACCTCTGAACTACCAAGCCAATAAAGGATACAAGTTGTCCAAGAAAAAGCTCAAATATCACAGACTACGGTGACCTGCCTGGGCTTCATTCTCACAGAAGGTCGGAGAAGCCCATCCCAGGAAAGGGAAGAAACAATTTACAGCCTTACCCATTTCTGAAACTAGAAGACAGCTTAGGGGTTCCTGGGGAGGCCAGGGTTTGCTGCTTCTGGATCCCTAACTACAGTCTACTAGCTGGGCCTCTATATGAAACACTGAAAGGAAAAGATGATGATCCTTTTGAATAGAATGCAGAAGTGGCCTTTCAAGAATGGAAAGAGCAGTCAATTCAGACCCTTGCCCTGGAACTCCCTAATTTAGCTAAACCCTTTGACCTTTACATTCCTGGTGAACGGTGAATCGCCATTGCAGTATTAGTGCAAAACCTGGGACCACTTGAAATGGAACAATGCAAGAACGCGATCCAGGTAGGATAAACTACGGTCACCAAGGGGCTTGGCCCACCGCCATATCTGGCCAAGATACTGGCAGTATCTGAAAACCTGGAAATCAGCAGCCCAAAAGGCCACCTCCCTCCGAAGGGAAAAGGACCCCACGTGGTGATCCTAACACCCAACCATGCCCTGAAGTTGCAGGGTTGGCTCCATGGGCACACTGACCTTGAGCGAGGAGGCCCTCCAACTCCAACCTCCATAGAGATACCCGGGGCAAAGTGGCACCATGAAGACTCGTGTGAAGGTGTCTGCACGGGCAAATTTAACGCTCATTTCCCACCAGGAAGAGGAATTAACCAAAGGCTCAGCATGCCGTGCCGGAACCAGATTAGGGCCTGAAGCAATCCTGCGGGTTTGCGGCCAGCTCACAAGAAAGCGAGTTGAAGAAAGGAGCTCAGGGACACTGTAATTCACAAACCTGCAGAGTTATAAATGACAGCTATCACCCAAAAATATATTGAAGGAAGGCTGCGAAGAGGACTTGAAAGCGGGGCAGAATTGCAAGAAAACGATTTCAGGGGGTAGACTGGAATTGCATTTAAAGCATAGGAAAAGAGGCAGAACGTCGACAATGATGCACTTGGCCAAAAAGGGCGTATGCGTTTTTTCCTGAATATATTCAGGAAAAAACGCATACGCCCTTTTTGGCCAACCAAGCAAGCATGTTAAAGAAATCTGCACTACAATGAAGTCTCACTGCCCCCCGTTCAAAAGGGCCATCTGAAAAACGTGTAAAATCCAGAAAGGCAGCACAGGCCATGGAGAACAGGGAGCCTTGTTATGCTGATGGGCGGGATGTAAATTGCCAACAGCCACTCTGGAGATGTGTATGGTGTTTCCTCAAAAACCTAAAAAACAAAGCAACGGAGCCTACGGCATTACCACTTATTTTCCTATAGCTTAGGGAAATTAAAATCAAAAACACACAGCCACCGCAAAGTTTCTGTTTACGGCTCTGTTTACAAGAACCTCGTCTACGGTACAAGTTAAATATCCCAGAAAGCGAAAAATGGATAAAGAAGTGTGGTACGTACGTACAAAGGAATATCACTCACCAATGAAATCTATGTCATCAGGCCCGTCGCGGCATAATGAGTGGATTCAGGTACGATGATTCTAAGTGAAATAAGTCACACAGAAAATGAAACATCATAAGATATCACTAATACACAGAATGTAAACTTGGCTACACATGAACTGAATTACAAAACAGAACAGGGTCTCAAATTTAGAAAACCAACTTATGCTTGCTTAAGGGGAAAGGTGAGTTGTGGTGCTGCATAAAACCAGAGATAGAAATTAGCACAGATACCTTTCCATAAGCCAAATATGTAATAGTCAAGACCTAGCCCTTGCTCAACGAAATGGACTAAACACCCCATATTCAACGCCTAGGATTACACATGACTAGTAAGAACCTTCAAACCCATGGATTTATATGTCTCCGTAAGAGACTCAAGTGTGTGTACAGCGGCATGAATGCAGCAGAGAAAATCCGATAAAACCCATTATCAAAATGAATTACAAAAACAAACACAATGACAGTGAAATAGAGAGCAATTCTTAAATAATTCATTCAGGGCTTGTGATGCAACCTGGATTTACCACATCTACACCCAGAGCTGAGTGAGACATAAGGCTGGACACTTCAGGCTGATAGCATTGGTGAGGTTCGATGAGCAAATGCAGAACCTTTGAAGTCATACTGCATGGTACCCATTCCATGGGTCCCAACTCTCCAGGTTTAAGGGATTCTTCCTTCAGCTAAAACATGCATGGGAAACCCACAGTACAGTGCACTGTGTGACCGGGAAACGTTTTCAAATGCATCTCAGTTTTCGTCCCCTTTTACTCGGGTTCACCATTCCAGACCGTTTACTAACACTCTCCCCACTTGGAGAGTCAGTGCCTTTAACCTCCTGTTTGGCACAGTTTTCAATTTCTGCGCAAGATGAACAGGAATAGGGAGAACCAATGAGAGACTAGCTGTAGGTGTCTGGACGGGCAAATGGAACGCTCATTTCCCACCAGGAAGAGGAATTAACCAAAGGCTCAGCATGCCGTGCCGGAACCAGATTAGGGCCTGAAGCATTCCTGCGGGTTTGCGGCCAGCTCACAAGAAAGCGAGTTGAAGAAAGGAGCTCAGGGGCACTGTAATTCACAAACCTGCAGAGTTATAAATGACAGCTATCGTCCAAAAATATATTGAAGGAAGGCTGCGAAGAGGACTGGAAAGCGGGGCAGAATTGCAGGAAAACGATTTCAGGGGGTAGACTGGAATTGCATTTAAAGCATAGGAAAAGAGGCAGAACGTCGACAATGATGCACTTGGCCAAAAAGGGCGTATGCGTTTTTTCCTGAATATATTCAGGAAAAAACGCATACGCCCTTTTTGGCCAACCAAGCAAGCATGTTAAAGAAATCTGCACTACAATGAAGTCTCACTGCCCCCCGTTCAAAAGGGCCATCTGAAAAACGTGTAAAATCCAGAAAGGCAGCACAGGCCATGGAGAACAGGGAGCCTTGTTATGCTGATGGGCGGGATGTAAATTGCCAACAGCCACTCTGGAGATGTGTATGGTGTTTCCTCAAAAACCTAAAAAACAAAGCAACGGAGCCTACGGCATTACCACTTATTTTCCTATAGCTTAGGGAAATTAAAATCAAAAACACACAGCCACCGCAAAGTTTCTGTTTACGGCTCTGTTTACAAGAACCTCGTCTACGGTACAAGTTAAATATCCCAGAAAGCGAAAAATGGATAAAGAAGTGTGGTACGTACGTACAAAGGAATATCACTCACCAATGAAATCTATGTCATCAGGCCCGTCGCGGCATAATGAGTGGATTCAGGTACGATGATTCTAAGTGAAATAAGTCACACAGAAAATGAAACATCATAAGATATCACTAATACACAGAATGTAAACTTGGCTACACATGAACTGAATTACAAAACAGAACAGGGTCTCAAATTTAGAAAACCAACTTATGCTTGCTTAAGGGGAAAGGTGAGTTGTGGTGCTGCATAAAACCAGAGATAGAAATTAGCACAGATACCTTTCCATAAGCCAAATATGTAATAGTCAAGACCTAGCCCTTGCTCAACGAAATGGACTAAACACCCCATATTCAACGCCTAGGATTACACATGACTAGTAAGAACCTTCAAACCCATGGATTTATATGTCTCCGTAAGAGACTCAAGTGTGTGTACAGCGGCATGAATGCAGCAGAGAAAATCCGATAAAACCCATTATCAAAATGAATTACAAAAACAAACACAATGACAGTGAAATAGAGAGCAATTCTTAAATAATTCATTCAGGGCTTGTGATGCAACCTGGATTTACCACATCTACACCCAGAGCTGAGTGAGACATAAGGCTGGACACTTCAGGCTGATAGCATTGGTGAGGTTCGATGAGCAAATGCAGAACCTTTGAAGTCATACTGCATGGTACCCATTCCATGGGTCCCAACTCTCCAGGTTTAAGGGATTCTTCCTTCAGCTAAAACATGCATGGGAAACCCACAGTACAGTGCACTGTGTGACCGGGAAACGTTTTCAAATGCATCTCAGTTTTCGTCCCCTTTTACTCGGGTTCACCATTCCAGACCGTTTACTAACACTCTCCCCACTTGGAGAGTCAGTGCCTTTAACCTCCTGTTTGGCACAGTTTTCAATTTCTGCGCAAGATGAACAGGAATAGGGAGAACCAATGAGAGACTAGCTGTAGGTGTCTGGACGGGCAAATGGAACGCTCATTTCCCACCAGGAAGAGGAATTAACCAAAGGCTCAGCATGCCGTGCCGGAACCAGATTAGGGCCTGAAGCATTCCTGCGGGTTTGCGGCCAGCTCACAAGAAAGCGAGTTGAAGAAAGGAGCTCAGGGGCACTGTAATTCACAAACCTGCAGAGTTATAAATGACAGCTATCGTCCAAAAATATATTGAAGGAAGGCTGCGAAGAGGACTGGAAAGCGGGGCAGAATTGCAGGAAAACGATTTCAGGGGGTAGACTGGAATTGCATTTAAAGCATAGGAAAAGAGGCAGAACGTCGACAATGATGCACTTGGCCAAAAAGGGCGTATGCGTTTTTTCCTGAATATATTCAGGAAAAAACGCATACGCCCTTTTTGGCCAACCAAGCAAGCATGTTAAAGAAATCTGCACTACAATGAAGTCTCACTGCCCCCCGTTCAAAAGGGCCATCTGAAAAACGTGTAAAATCCAGAAAGGCAGCACAGGCCATGGAGAACAGGGAGCCTTGTTATGCTGATGGGCGGGATGTAAATTGCCAACAGCCACTCTGGAGATGTGTATGGTGTTTCCTCAAAAACCTAAAAAACAAAGCAACGGAGCCTACGGCATTACCACTTATTTTCCTATAGCTTAGGGAAATTAAAATCAAAAACACACAGCCACCGCAAAGTTTCTGTTTACGGCTCTGTTTACAAGAACCTCGTCTACGGTACAAGTTAAATATCCCAGAAAGCGAAAAATGGATAAAGAAGTGTGGTACGTACGTACAAAGGAATATCACTCACCAATGAAATCTATGTCATCAGGCCCGTCGCGGCATAATGAGTGGATTCAGGTACGATGATTCTAAGTGAAATAAGTCACACAGAAAATGAAACATCATAAGATATCACTAATACACAGAATGTAAACTTGGCTACACATGAACTGAATTACAAAACAGAACAGGGTCTCAAATTTAGAAAACCAACTTATGCTTGCTTAAGGGGAAAGGTGAGTTGTGGTGCTGCATAAAACCAGAGATAGAAATTAGCACAGATACCTTTCCATAAGCCAAATATGTAATAGTCAAGACCTAGCCCTTGCTCAACGAAATGGACTAAACACCCCATATTCAACGCCTAGGATTACACATGACTAGTAAGAACCTTCAAACCCATGGATTTATATGTCTCCGTAAGAGACTCAAGTGTGTGTACAGCGGCATGAATGCAGCAGAGAAAATCCGATAAAACCCATTATCAAAATGAATTACAAAAACAAACACAATGACAGTGAAATAGAGAGCAATTCTTAAATAATTCATTCAGGGCTTGTGATGCAACCTGGATTTACCACATCTACACCCAGAGCTGAGTGAGACATAAGGCTGGACACTTCAGGCTGATAGCATTGGTGAGGTTCGATGAGCAAATGCAGAACCTTTGAAGTCATACTGCATGGTACCCATTCCATGGGTCCCAACTCTCCAGGTTTAAGGGATTCTTCCTTCAGCTAAAACATGCATGGGAAACCCACAGTACAGTGCACTGTGTGACCGGGAAACGTTTTCAAATGCATCTCAGTTTTCGTCCCCTTTTACTCGGGTTCACCATTCCAGACCGTTTACTAACACTCTCCCCACTTGGAGAGTCAGTGCCTTTAACCTCCTGTTTGGCACAGTTTGCAATTTCTGCGCAAGATGAACAGGAATAGGGAGAACCAATGAGAGACTAGCTGTAGGTGTCTGGACGGGCAAATGGAACGCTCATTTCCCACCAGGAAGAGGAATTAACCAAAGGCTCAGCATGCCGTGCCGGAACCAGATTAGGGCCTGAAGCATTCCTGCGGGTTTGCGGCCAGCTCACAAGAAAGCGAGTTGAAGAAAGGAGCTCAGGGGCACTGTAATTCACAAACCTGCAGAGTTATAAATGACAGCTATCGTCCAAAAATATATTGAAGGAAGGCTGCGAAGAGGACTGGAAAGCGGGGCAGAATTGCAGGAAAACGATTTCAGGGGGTAGACTGGAATTGCATTTAAAGCATAGGAAAAGAGGCAGAACGTCGACAATGATGCACTTGGCCAAAAAGGGCGTATGCGTTTTTTCCTGAATATATTCAGGAAAAAACGCATACGCCCTTTTTGGCCAACCAAGCCAGCATGTTAAAGAAATCTGCACTACAAAGAAGTCTCACTGCCCCCAGGTCAAAAGGGCCATCTGAAAAAAGTGTAAAATCCAGAAAGACAGCACAGGCCATGGAGAACAGGGAGCCTTGTTATGCTGATGGGCGGGATGTAAATTGCCAACAGCCACTCTGGAGAAGTGTATGGTGTTTCCTGAAACACCTAAGAAACAAAGCAATGGAGACTACGGCACTTCCACTTATGGTCTTATAGATCACGGAAATTAAAATCAAAAACAGACAGCCACCCCAAAGTTTCAGACGGCTCTGTTTACAGGAATCTCGTCTACGGTACAAGTTAAATATCCCAGAATGTGAAAAATGGATAAAGAAGTTGTGGTACACACATTCAATGGAATATCACTCAGCAATGAAATCTATGTCATCAGGCCCATCGTGGCATAATGAGTGGATTCAGGTACGATGATTCTAAGTGAAATAAGTCACACAGAAAATGAAACATCATAAGATATCACTAATACACGGAACGTAAACTTGGCTACACATGAACTGAATTACAAAACAGAACAGGGTCTCAAATTTAGAAAACCACCTTATGCTTGCTTAAGGGGAAAAGTGAGTTGGGGTGCTGCATAAAACCAGAGATAGAAATTAGCACAGATACCTTTCCATAAGCCAAATATGTAATAGTCAAGACCTAGCCCTTGCTCAACGAAATGGACTAAACACCCCATATTCAACGCCTAGGAATACACCTGACTAGTAAGTATCTTCAAACCCATGGATTTATATGTCTCCATAAGAGACTCAAGTGTGTGTACAGCGGCATGAATGCAGCAGAGAAAATCCGATAAATCCCATTATCAAAATGAATTACAAAAACAAACACAATGACAGTGAAATAGAGAGCAATTCTTAAATAATTCATTCAGGGCTTGTGATGCAACCTGGATTTACCACATCTACAACCAGAGCTGAGTGAGACATAAGGCTGTACACATCGGCCTGATAGCATTGGTGAGGTTCGTTGAGAAAATGCAGGCCCTTTGAAGTCATACTGCATGGTACCCATTCCATGGGTCCCAACTCTCCAGGTTTAAGGGATTCTTCCTTCAGCTAAAACATGCATGGGAAACCCACAGTATGGTGCACCGTGTGACCGGGAAACCTTTTCAAATGCATCTCAGTTTTCGTCCCCTTTTACTCGGGTTCACGATTGAAGACCCTTTACTAATACTCTCCCCACTTAGAGAGTCAGTGCCTTTAACCTCCTGTTTGGCACAGTTTGCAATTTCTGCGCAAGATGCACAAGAATAGAGAGAACCAATGAGAGACTAGCTCTAGGTGTCTGCACGTTCAAATATAACACTCATTTCCCACCAGGAAGAGGAATTTACCAAAGGATCAGCATGCTGTGCCGGAACCAGATTAGGGCATGAAGCAATCCTGCGGGTTTGCGGCCAGCTCACAAGAAAGCGAGTAGAAGAAAGGAGCTCAGGCACACTGTCATTCACAAACCTGCAGAGTTATAAATGTCAGCTATTGTCCAAAAATGTATTGAAGTAAGGCTGCGTAGAGGACTTGAAAGCGGGGCAGAATTGCAGGAAAACGAGTTCAGGGGCAGACTGGAATTGCATTTAAAGCATAAGGAAAGAGACAGAAAGTCGACAATGATGCACTTGGTCAAAAAGGGCGTATGCGTTTTTTCCTGAATATATTCAAGAAAAAACACATACGCCCTTTTTGGCCAAACAAGCAAGCCTGTAAAGAAATCTGCATTACAATGAAGTCTCACTGCCCCCCTGTCAAAAGGGACATCTGAAAAAAGTGAAAAATCCAGAAAGGCAGGACAGGCCATGGAGAACAGGGAGCCTTGTTATGCTGATAGGCGGGATGTAACTTGCCAACAGCCACTCTGGAGAAGTGTATGGTGTTTCCTCAAACACCTAAAAAACTAAGCAACGGAGCCTACGGCACTTCAACTTATGGTTCTATAGCTTAGGGAAATTAAAATCAAAAAGACACAGCCACCCATAAATTTTGGACGGCTCTGCTTACAAGAACCTCATTTACGGTACAAGTGAAATATCCCAGCAAGCAAAAAATGGATAAAGAAGTTGTTGTACGTACGTACAATGGAATATCACTCAGCAATGAAATCTATGTCATCAGGCCCGTCGCGGCATAATGAGTGGATTCAGGTGCGATCAATCTAAGTTAACTAAGTCACACAGAAAAAGAAACACCATAAGATATCTCAAATACACGGAATGCAAACATGGCTGCACATGAACTCAATTACAAAACAGAAAAGGGTCTCAAATTTAGAAAACCAACTTATGCTTGCTTAAGGGGAAAGGTGAGTTGTGGTGCTGCATAAAACCAGAGATTGAAATTAGCACAGATACCTTTCCATAAGCAAATATGTAATAGTCAGGACCTACTCCTTGCTCCACGAAATGGACTCAACACCCCATATTCAACGCCTAGGAATATACCTGACTAGTAAGAATCTGAAAACCCATGGATTTATATGTCTCCATAAGAGAATCAAGCATGTGTACAGCGGCATAAACGCAGCAGTGAAAATCCGATAAATCCCATTATCAAAATAAATTACAAAAACAAAACACAATGACAGTGAAATAGAGAGCAATTCTTAAATAATTCATTCAGGGCTTGTGATGCAACGTGGATTTACCACATCTACACCCCGAGCTGAGTGAGACATAAGGCTGGACACTTCGGGCTGATAGCATTGGTGACGTTCGGTGAGCAAAGGCAACCCTTTGAAGTCATACTGCGTGGTACCCATTCCATGGGTCCCAACTCTCCAGGTTGAAGGGATTCTTCCTTCAGGTAAAACATGCATGGGCAACCCAGAATATGGTCCACCGTGTGACCGGGAAAACTTTTTAAATGCGTCTCAGTTTTCATCCCCTCGTACTCGGTTTTACCATTCCAGACGCTTTACTAACACTCTCCCCACTTGGAGAGTCAGTGCCTTTAACCTCCTGTTTGGCACAGTTTGGAATTTCTGCGCAAGATGAACAGGAATAGGGAGAACCAATGAGAGATTAGCTGTAGGTGTCTGCACGAACAAATTTAACGCTCATTTCCCACCAGGAAGAGGAATTAGCCAAAGGCTCAGCATGCCGTGTCGGAACCAGATTAGGGCCTGAAGCAATCCTGCGGGCTTGCGGCCAGCTCACAAGAAAGCGAGTTGAAGAAAGGAGCTCAGGGGCACTGTAATTCACAAACCTGCAGAGTTATAAATGACAGCTATCGTCCAAAAATATATTGAAGTAAGGCTGCAAAGAGGACTTGAACGCGGGGCAGAATTCCAGGAATACGATTTCAGGAGGTAGACGGGAAGTCCTCTGAAAGTATAGGAGAAGAGGCAGAACCTCGACAATGATGCACTTGGTCAAAAAGGGCATATGCGTTTCTTCCAGGGCCCTTATTAAAGAGGGTAGGAGGCTCCCAGCATGCTTCAGTGGCCAACAGAGGGCCTACATCGCCAAGGCGACATGAGCCATCCAGGCAGGAGTGACCTCACATCAGAGGGCCCACCTCACAGAAGGGTAAGGAACCCAGTCAAGATCAGACTCTCACCAGAGTGCCCACATAAGCAAGGGGCTGGGAACCAGGCAGGAGTGTCCTCACACCCGTGGGGCCACATCATCGAAAGTTGAGGTACCCAGCACATGTGGCCTCAAACCAGAGGACCCACATCACCATGGGTCTCGGAGCGAGGCAGGCAGGATTAACCTCAAAACACATGGCCCATTGTATAAAAAAGGTGAGGAATCCAGCAGTTGGAACATCCCAGCAGGCGGCCCAGAGCACCGAGGCTATGGGATCCAGGCAGTGATGAACTCACAACAGAGGGCCCTCATCGTGATACTGTAAGCAACCCAGCCGTTGTAACCTCAGAGCACAAGGCCCACATCCCCATGGGGAAGGGAACCAAGCAGGAGTGTCATCGCACCAGTGGGCACACATCAGAAAAGGTGGGGAGCCCAGCAGTTAGGGCCGGACGCCAGAGGGCCCTCATCACTGAGGAGAGGAGGCTCCCAGCAAGCTCCAACTGCTACCAGAAGGCCGACGTCGCCAATGCAGGGTGTGCCAGCCAGGCAGGAGTGACCTCAGAGCAGAGGGCCAACCACACAAAAGTGTGAGGAACCCAAAGAGGATCAGACTCTCACCGGAGGGCCCACATCACCAAGGGAATGGAAACCAGGCAGGAGTGTTCTCACACCAGTGTGGTCACATCACCGAAATGTGACGGACCCAGCACACGTGGCCTCAAACTACAGGACACACATCACCAAGGGGCTGGGAGTGAGGCAGGCAGGAGGAGCCTCCAAACAGAGGGCCCATAGCGTAAAAATGGTGAGGAATCCCGCAGTTGGAACCTCCCAGCAGGTGGCCAGGAGCAGCGAGGCTATGGGATCCAGGCCTGACTGAACTCAAAACAGAGGGCCCTCATTATGAAACTGTGAGCAACCCAGCCGTTGGGACCTTAGAGCAGAAGGCCCACATTCCCATGGGGTTGGGATCCTGGCAGGAGTGTACTCGCACCACAGGGCGCACATCAGAAAATTTTGGGAGCCCAGGAGTTAGGGTCTGACGCCAGAGGGCCCTCATTACCGAGGGGAGGAGACTCCCAGCAGGCACCAACTCCCAACTGAGGGCCCACGTCGCCACGTTGACGTGTGCCAGCCAGGCAGGAGTGACCTCACAGCAGAGGGCCTACCTCACAGAAGGGTGAGGAACCCAGCCAGGATAAGACTCTCACCAGAGGGCCCACATCACCAAGGGGATCGGAACAAGGCAGGAGTGTCCTCACACCAGTGTGGCCACATTATAGAAAGGTGAGGAACCCAGCACATGTGGCCTAAACCAGAGGACCCACATTTCCAAGGTGCTCCGAGTGAGGCAGGCAGGAGTAGCCTAACAACACAGGGCCCACAGAATAAAAAATGTGAGGAATCCAGCAGTTTGAACCTCCCAGCAGGTGGCCCAGAGCATGGAGTCTATGGGATCCAGGCCACAGTGAACTCACAGCAGAGGGCCCACATCATGAAACTGTGAGCAACCCAGCCAGTGGGACCTCAGAGCAGAAGGCCCACATCCCCATGGGGATGGGAACCTCGCAGGAGTGTCCTCGCACAACTTAGCACGTATCAGAAAATGTGGGAACCCAGCAGTTATGGCCTGGCGCCAGAGGGCCCTCATCACGGAGGAGAGGAGGCTACCAGCAGGCTCCAAATGCCACCAGAGGGCCGACGTCACCAAGGCAATGGGAGCAAGCCAGGCAGGAGTTACCTCACAGCAGAGGGCCCACCTCACAGAAGTGTGAGGAGCCCAAACAGGATCAGACTCTAACCAGAGCGCCCACATCACCAAGGGGATGGAAACCAGGCAGGAGTGTCCTCACACCAGTGGGGCCACATCAGCGAAAGGTGAGGAACACAGCACATGTGGCCTCAAACAAGGGGACACACATCACGAAAGGGCTGGGAGTGAGGCATGCAGGAGGAGACTCACAACAGAGCGCCCATAGAATAAAAAAGGTGAGGAACCCCGCAGTTGGAAGCTCCAAGCAGGTGGCCCAGAGCACCGAGGCTATGGGATCCATGCCGGAGTGAACTCACAGCAGAGGGCCCACATTCTGACACTGTGAGCAACCCAGCCGTTGGGACCTCAGGGCAGAAAGCCCACATCCCCATGGGGATGGGACCCTGGCTGGAGTGTACTCGCTTGACAGGGCGCACATCAGAAAATTTTGGGAGCCCATGAGTTTGGGCCTGACGCCAAAGGGCCCTCATTACCGAGGGGAGGAGACTCCTAGCAGGCACCAACTCCCAACTGAGGGCCCACATCGCCAAGGTGACGTGTGCCAGCCAGGCAGGAGTGACCTCACAGCAGAGGGCCCCCCTCACAGAAGGGTGAGGAACCCAGCCAGGATCAGACTCTCACCAGAGAGCCCCCATCACCAAGGGGATGGGAACCAGGCAGGAGTGCCCTCACACCAGTGGGGCCACATCAATAAAGGTGAGGAGACCGGTACATGTGGCCTTAAACCAGAGGACCTACATCACAAATGGGCTGGGAGTGAGTCAGGAAGTAGGAGCATGAAAACACAGGACCCAAAGAATAAAAAAGGTAAGGAATCCAGCAGTAGGAACCTCCCAGCAGGCCGCTCAGAGCACAGAGGCTATGGGATCTAGGCCTGGGTGAACTAACACCAGAGAGCCAACATTATGAAATGGTGAACATCACAGGTTTTGGGACCTTAGAGCAGAAGGCCCACATGCGCATGGGGATGGGAACCTCGCAGTAGTGTCCTCACACCACTTAGCACGTATCAGAAAATGTGGGTACCCAGCAGTTTGGGCCTGAGGCAATAGGGCCCCCATCACCGAGGGGAGGTTCCCAGCAGGCTCCAACTGCCACAAGAGGGCCGATGTTGCCCAGGTGGGGTGTGCCAGCCAGGCAGGAGTGACCTCAGAGCAGAGGGCCCCCCTCACAGAAGGGTGAGGAACCCAGCCAGGATCAGACTCTCACCAGAGGGCCCACATCATCAAGGGGATAGGAACCAGGCAGGAGTGTCCTCACACCAGTGGGGCCACATCATCGAAAGGCGAGGGACCCAGCATACATGGCCTCAAACCAGAGGACACACATCACCAAGGGGCTGGGAGTGAGGCAGGCAGGAGGAGTCTCAAAACAGAGGGCCCATAGAAGAAAAAAGGTGAGGAATCCCGCAGTTGGAACCTCCCAGCAGGTGGCCAGGAGCAGCGAGGCTATGGGATCCAGGCCGGAGAGAACTCACAGCAGAGGGCCCTCATCATGAAACTGAGCAACCCACGGTTGGGACCTCAGAGCAGAAGGCCCACATTCCCATGGGGTTGGGAACCTGGCAGGAGTGTACTCGAACCACAGGGCGCATATCAGAAAATATTGGGAGCTCAGGAGTTAGGGCCTGACGCCAGAGGGCCCTCATTACGGAGGGGAGGAGACACCCAGCAGGCACCAAATCCCACCAGAGAGCCGACGTCGCCAAGGCGGGGTGTGCCAGCCAGGCAGGAGTGACCTCAGAGAAGAGGGCCCACCTCACAGAAGTGTGAGGAACCCAACCAGGATCAGACTCTCACCGGAGGGCCCACATCACCAAGGGGATGGGAACCAGGCAGGAGTGTCCTCACACCAGTGGGGCCACATCAGCCAAAGGTGAGGAACCCAGCACATGTGGCCTCAAACCACAGGACACACATCACCAAGGGGCTAGGAGTGAGGCAGGTGTCTGGAGGGGCACATTTAACTCTAATTTCCCACCAGGAAGTGGAATGAACCAAAGTCTCAGAGTGCCGTGCCGGACCCTGATTACGGCCTGAAGCAAACCTGCGGTTCTGTGGCCAGTTTTCAAGGAAACGAGTTAAGAAAGGAAATCACGGGCACTGTAATTCACAAACCTGCAGTGTTATAAATGACAGTTATTGGCAAAATTATATGGAAGTAAGTCTGCAAAGAGGACTTGAAAACGAGGCAGAATTGCAGGAATCATATTTCAGGAGGTAGATTGGAATTGCATTTAAAGCATGTGAAAAGCGGCAGATCTTTGACAGTGATGCACTTGGACAAAAGTGCGTAAACATTTTTTCCTGAATATATTCAGGAAAAAACACATATGCCCTTTTTGGCCAACCAAGCACTCGAGAAATGGAAATCCGCACTACAATGAAGTCTCATTTCCCATTCGTCAAAAGGGCCATCTGAAAAAAGTGTAAAAACCAGAAACACAGGACAGGCCATGGAGAACAGGGAGCCTTGTTATGCTGATGGGCGGGATGTAAATTGCCAACAGACACTCTGGAGATGTTTATGGTGTATCCTGAAACATCTGAAAAAGAAAGCTACAGACCCTAGGGCAATTCCACTTTTGGCCCTATAGCTTAGGAAAATTAAAATCAACAAGACACAGCCAACACAAAATTTAGGGCTGCTGTGTTTACAAGAACCTTGAGTCCAGTACAAATTAAATATCCCAGAAAGAAAAAAATGGATAAAGGAGTTGTGCTACTTACGTACAACGGAATATCACTCAGCAATGAAATCAATGTCATCAGGCCTGTAGCAGCAAATTGAGTGGATTTAAGTATGATGATTCTAAGAGAAATAGGTCACACAGAGAAAGAGAATTATCATAAGATATCACTAATAGAGAGAGTGTAAACTTGGCTACACATAAACTGAATTCCAAAACCGAACAGAGTCTCACATTTAGATAAAAACTTATGCTTGCTTAAGGGGAAAGTTGAGTTGGGGTGCTGTATAAAACCAGAGATTGAAATTAGCACACATACCGTTCCATAAGCCAAATATGTAATAGACAAGACCTACTCTTTGCTCAACGAAATAGACTCATCCATGGTGTATCACCTCACACCTGTTAGAATGGGCATCATCAGAAAATCTACAAACAACAAATGCTGGAAAGGGTGTGGAGATAAGGAACCCTCTTCCACTATTGTTGGGAATGTAAATTGATACAGTCACTGTGGAGAACATTATGGAGTTTCTTATAAAACTAAGAATAGAATTACCATATGATACAGCAATCCCACTACTGGGCATATACCCAGACAAAACCATAAATCAAAAAGAGACATTCACCGCAATGTTCATTGCATCACTATTTACAATATCCAGGTAATGGAAGCAACCTAAATGCCCACAGACAGACGAATGCATAAAGATGTGGTACATATATAAAATGGAATATTACTAAGCCATAAAAAGGAATGAAATTGGGTCATTTGTAGAGACGTTGATGGATCTAGAGACTGTCATACAGAGTGAAGTAAGTCAGAAAGAGAAAAACAAATCTTGTCTATTAATGCATATATGTGGAACCTAGAAAAATTGTACAGATGAACCGTTTTGCCAGGCAGAAATAGAGCAACAGATGTAGACAACAAACGTATGGACACCAAGGGGGGAAAGCTGTTGGGGGGTGGTGGTGGGAGGAGTTGAGAGATTGGGATTGGCATGTATACATTTATATGTATAAAATAGATAACCAAAAAGAACCTGCTATATAAAAAAATAAAATAAAATTCAAATTACAAAAAGTAAAACAGAAAAAATATTCTTCCCTTCACATACATGTATTTATATGAATAAATTATTTCCATGCTTATATCTGTAAATACAAAAAAGAGGAATAAAATCTACCTTGAACCAAAAACGAAAAAAAGAAAAAAAAACAGAACCCACCAGTTACACAGAGGAAAACCGTATCAGGGCACTTGCTCCAGTTGTAAACAATTCTGAAGTTGGTCAGTGGTGGGGAATCATCTCCCATTCAGCCAGCAGGCCCCACGCAACAAGCGTCCTCATTGCAAAGCTGGGGGACCGTGCCGAGGCATCTGTGAGTAAACGTGGGCTGAGCCCCAGGCCAGCTGCTGCTGAAATGTTCCCACCCTTCCCAGGTAAAACACCTGAATATGTACAAGGACTTGAAAGCCTAGAGGAAGGGCCATGGAGCCACATGAGTGACAGCATGCCAGCCGACTTGGTGCCTGCAGGCCAGCCAGGATGGTCCTGGCCCTGGGTGCTCTTCTGGAAGCTTTCCATTTCCCTGCCTGTGATACCCCTACTGTCCCGGCCCCCACTGCTTTCTTCCTCACTCAACTCTGCCCAGGGAGAAATTCCAGCGGCAGGTATGGGTGACACATCCTCTTCTTTAGCAGGTGGCATCTTGGCAACTGCTGCAGAAAGTCCAGCAGAGCCCCACTCACACTGGGCCACCCACAAAGCCGTGGCCTCTCACTCCCTCCCACCAGTCCAGCCCCAAGACTGCTGACAGGGCAGAGAAAATGGCGTCAGGCACAGCTGCAGGGGCTCTTGCTGCCTGGAGCGGTGTTTATATTGATCTGAACCCAGGCACACCTGGGGAGGGCTGGCCGGCACGGTCGGGCTTCCCAGGCCAGCCAATAATCACCCCTCAGGGGCTCACAGTTGCAGAAACTGGAACTTGCTGAATCGGCCAGGTCCAAGGAACAGGTGTGGGCTCCTGAGAGTCAGGATAGACAAGGGGCTGCAGCTCTGGCTTGTTTTCTAATTATATTATCTGGCCCATGAGTGGGAGACAACTTCAAGAAAACCCTCTCCTAATGAGAGGAACCCAGGAGTCAGGGAGAGGAGGGGTGGCTGGTGGGTGGAGACAGAGGCCTGGTGCCCCGGGTGCAGTGGAAGTCTCTGGAAGACCAGGTGGAGGGAGGCCACACAGAGTGATGCCCAGGGTCACAGACCTGTCGGAGCTGCTGTTTGTTAGTTCAAGTCCTGCTCTGAGGTGCTCTGTGTCAGATCTGAGTGACAGGTGAGCTGGGAGTGCTCTGCAATGAGGGCGATATGCACGGTTCCTGTGTTCCCAGCCCTGCCATGGTACCTGCAAGGGTAGCTCTGTATCCTGGGAGGGGCCTGACCACGAGAGCCCCATGGGCTGCAGGGGAACCTGCCCAGGGAACCCCATATCCTGGGAGGGGCCTGAACACGAGAGCCCCGTGGGCTGGGGTGGGGGTGGGGTACCTGCCCAGGTGAGCTCCATATCCTGGGATTGGCCTGACCTCGAGAGCCCCATGGGCTGCTGGAGTCCTGGTAAAGGATGTCAGGACAGTCAGTGAAGTCACCGAGGATATACCTCCAGTAGTTCCTAAATCCTACACCCTGCTGGTCATTCTACCAACCACCAGGACATGGTATTCTGTATTAGTCTTCAATGATGCCTTCTTTTGTATTCTATTAGTCCCAGAGTCACAAGAAATTTTGGCTTGTGAGTGGCAGGACTCAACATACAACTAAAACAATACTTCCGGGCCGTGTTGCCCCAAGGGTTCAAAAATTCCCACACCATCTTTGGGGAAAGCTCAGCTAAAGAACTAAAAGTTCTACCTCTGGAAAAGGAAACACTCCTTCAATATGCAGACGACATTCTGATCGCCAGCCCTACTATGGAGACCTCTGAACTACCAAGCCAATAAAGGATACAAGTTGCCCAAGAAAAAGCTCAAATATCACAGACTACGGTGACCTGCCTGGGCTTCATTCTCACAGAAGGTCGGAGAAGCCCATCCCAGGAAAGGGAAGAAACAATTTACAGCCTTACCCATTTCTGAAACTAGAAGACAGCTTAGGGGTTCCTGGGGAGGCCAGGGTTTGCTGCTTCTGGATCCCTAACTACAGTCTACTAGCTGGGCCTCTATATGAAACACTGAAAGGAAAAGATGATGATCCTTTTGAATAGAATGCAGAAGTGGCCTTTCAAGAATGGAAAGAGCAGTCAATTCAGACCCTTGCCCTGGAACTCCCTAATTTAGCTAAACCCTTTGACCTTTACATTCCTGGTGAACGGTGAATCGCCATTGGAGTATTAGTGCAAAACCTGGGACCACTTGAAATGGAACAATGCAAGAATGCGATCCAGGTAGGATAAACTACGGTCACCAAGGGGCTTGGCCCACCGCCACATCTGGCCAAGATAGTGGCAGTCTCTGAAAACCTGGAAATCAGCAGCCCAAAAGGCCACCTCCCTCCTAAGGGAAAAGGACCCCACGTGGTGATCCTCACACCCAACCATGCCCTGAAGTTGCAGGGTTGGCTCCGTGGGCACACTGACCTTGAGTGAGGAGGCCCTCCAATTCCAACCTCCATAGAGATAACCGGGGCAAAGTGGCACCATGAAGACTCGTGTGAAGGTGTCTGCACGGGCAAATTTAACGCTCATTTCCCACCAGGAAGAGGAATTAACCAAAGGCTCAGCATGCCGTGCCGGAACCAGATTAGGGCCTGAAGCAATCCTGCGGGTTTGCGGCCAGCTCACAAGAAAGCGAGTTGAAGAAAGAAGCTCAGGGACACTGTAATTCACAAACCTGCAGAGTTATAAATGACAGCTATCACCCAAAAATATACTGAAGGAAGGCTGCGAAGAGGACTTGAAAGCGGGGCAGAATTGCAAGAAAACGATTTCAGGGGGTAGACTGGAATTGCATTTAAAGCATAGGAAAAGAGGCAGAACGTCGACAATGATGCACTTGGCCAAAAAGGGCGTATGCGTTTTTTCCTGAATATATTCAGGAAAAAACGCATACGCCCTTTTTGGCCAACCAAGCAAGCATGTTAAAGAAATCTGCACTACAAAGAAGTCTCACTGCCCCCAGGTCAAAAGGGCCATCTGAAAAAAGTGTAAAATCCAGAAAGGCAGCACAGGCCATGGAGAACAGGGAGCCTTGTTATGCTGATGGGCGGGATGTAAATTGCCAACAGCCACTCTGGAGATGTGTATGGTGTTTCCTCAAAAACCTAAAAAACAAAGCAACGGAGCCTACGGCATTACCACTTTTTTTCCTATAGCTTAGGGAAATTAAAATCAAAAACACACAGCCACCGCAAAGTTTCTGTTTAAGGCTCTGTTTACAAGAACCTCGTCTACGGTACAAGTTAAATATCCCAGAAAGCGAAAAATGGATAAAGAAGTGTGGTACGTACGTACAAAGGAATATCACTCACCAATGAAATCTATGTCATCAGGCCCGTCGCGGCATAATGAGTGGATTCAGGTACGATGATTCTAAGTGAAATAAGTCACACAGAAAATGAAACATCATAAGATATCACTAATACACGGAATGTAAACTTGGCTACACATGAACTGAATTACAAAACAGAACAGGGTCTCAAATTTAGAAAACCAACTTATGCTTGCTTAAGGGGAAAGGTGAGTTGCGGTGCTGCATAAAACCAGAGATAGAAATTAGCACAGATACCTTTCCATAAGCCAAATATGTAATAGTCAAGACCTAGCCCTTGCTCAACGAAATGGACTAAACACCCCATATTCAACGCCTAGGATTACACATGACTAGTAAGAACCTTCAAACCCATGGATTTATATGTCTCCGTAAGAGACTCAAGTGTGTGTACAGCGGCATGAATGCAGCAGAGAGAATCCGATAAAACCCATTATCAAAATGAATTACAAAAACAAACACAATGACAGTGAAATAGAGAGCAATTCTTAAATAATTCATTCAGGGCTTGTGATGCAACCTGGATTTACCACATCTACACCCAGAGCTGAGTGAGACATAAGGCTGGACACTTCGGGCTGATAGCATTGGTGAGGTTCGATGAGCAAATGCAGACCCTTTGAAGTCATACTGCATGGTACCCATTCCATGGGTCCCAACTCTCCAGGTTTAAGGGATTCTTCCTTCAGCTAAAACATGCATGGGAAACCCACAGTACAGTGCACTGTGTGACCGGGAAACGTTTTCAAATGCATCTCAGTTTTCGTCCCCTTTTACTCGGGTTCACCATTCCAGACCGTTTACTAACACTCTCCCCACTTGGAGAGTCAGTGCCTTTAACCTCCTGTTTGGCACAGTTTGCAATTTCTGCGCAAGATGAACAGGAATAGGGAGAACCAATGAGAGACTAGCTGTAGGTGTCTGGACGGGCAAATGGAACGCTCATTTCCCACCAGGAAGAGGAATTAACCAAAGGCTCAGCATGCCGTGCCGGAACCAGATTAGGGCCTGAAGCATTCCTGCGGGTTTGCGGCCAGCTCACAAGAAAGCGAGTTGAAGAAAGGAGCTCAGGGGCACTGTAATTCACAAACCTGCAGAGTTATAAATGACAGCTATCGTCCAAAAATATATTGAAGGAAGGCTGCGAAGAGGACTGGAAAGCGGGGCAGAATTGCAGGAAAACGATTTCAGGGGGTAGACTGGAATTGCATTTAAAGCATAGGAAAAGAGGCAGAACGTCGACAATGATGCACTTGGCCAAAAAGGGCGTATGCGTTTTTTCCTGAATATATTCAGGAAAAAACGCATACGCCCTTTTTGGCCAACCAAGCCAGCATGTTAAAGAAATCTGCACTACAAAGAAGTCTCACTGCCCCCAGGTCAAAAGGGCCATCTGAAAAAAGTGTAAAATCCAGAAAGACAGCACAGGCCATGGAGAACAGGGAGCCTTGTTATGCTGATGGGCGGGATGTAAATTGCCAACAGCCACTCTGGAGAAGTGTATGGTGTTTCCTGAAACATGTAGGAAACAAAGCAACACAGCCTATGGCACTTCCACTTATGGTCCTATAGATTACGGAAATTAAAATCAAAAACACACAGCCACCCCAATGTTTGGGACGTCTCTGTTTACAAGAACCTCGTCTACGGTACAAGTTAAATATCTAAGAAAGCAAAAAATTCATAAAGAAGATGTGGTATATAAGTACAATGGAATATCACTCAGCAATGAAATCTACGTCATCAGGCCCGTAGCGGCATAATGAGTGGATTCAGGTATGATGATTCTACGAGAAATAAGTCACACAGAAAAAGAAACCACATAAGATATCACTAATACACGGAATGTAAACTTGGCTACACATGAACAGAAATACCAACAGAACAGGGTCTCAAATTTAGAAAACCAACTTATGTTTGCATATGGGGAACGGTGAGTTGGGGTGCTGCAGAAAACCAGAGATTGAAATTAGCACAGATACCGTTCCATAAGCTAATTATATAATAGACAAGACCTACTCCTTGCTCAACGAAATGGACTCAACACCCCATATACAACGCCTTGGAAGATACCTGACAAGTAAGAATCTTAAAACCCATGGATTTATATGTCTCCATAAGGAAAACAAGCATGTGTACAGCGGCCTAAACGCACCAGTGAAAATCCCATAAATCCCATTATCAAAATAAATTTCAAAAACAAAACACAATGACAGTGAAATAGAGAGCAATTCTTAAATAATTCATTGAGGGCTTGTGATGCAACCTGGATTTACCACATCTACACCCAGAGCTGGGTGACACATAAGGCTGGACACTTCGGGCTGATAGCATTGGTGAGGTTCGGTGAGCAAACGCAGACCCTTTGAAGTCATACTGCATGGTACCCATTCCATGGGTCCCAACTCTCCAGGTTTAAGGGATTCTTCCTTCAGCTAAAACATGCATGGGAAACCCAGAGTATGGTCCACCGTGTGATTGGGAAACGTTTTCAAATGCATCTCAATTTTCGAACCCTGGTACTCGGGTTCACCATTCCAGACGCTTTACTAACACTCTCCCCACTTGGAGAGTCAGGGACTTTAACCTCCTGTTTGGCACAGTTTGCAATTTCTGCGCAAGATGAACAGGAATAGGGAGAACCAATGAGAGACTAGCTGTAGGTGTCTGCACGGGCAAATGGAACGCTCATTTCCCACCAGGAAGAGGAATTAACCAAAGGCTCAGCGTGCCCTGCCAGAAACAGATTAGGGCCTGAAGCAATCCTGCGGTTTTGCGGCCAGCTCACGAGAAAGCGAGTTGAGGAAAGGAGCTCAGGGGCACTGTAATTCACAAACCTGCAGAGTTATGAATGACAGCTATCGTCCAAAAATGTATTGAAGTAAGTCTTCGAAGACGACGTGAAAGCGGGGAAGAATTTCCGGAAAACATTTTCAGGGGGTAAACTGGAATTGCACTTAAAGCATAGGAAAAGAGGCAGAATGTCGACAATGATGCACTTGGCCAAAAAGGGCGTATGCGTTTTTTCCTGAATATATTCAGTAAAAAACGCATACACCCTTTTTGGCCAACCAAGCAAGCGTGTAAAGGAAATCTGCACTACAATGAAGTCTCACTGCCCCCCGGTGAAAAGGGTCATCTTAAAAAAGTGTAAAATCCAGAAAGACAGGACAGGTCATGGAGAACAGGGAGCTTTGTTATGCAGATGTGCGGGATATAAATTGCCAACAGCCACTCTGGAGAAGTGTACGGTGTTTCCAGAAACACGTAGGAAACAAAGCAACTCAGCCTATGGCACTTCCACTTATGGTCCTATAGATTATGGAAGTTAAAATCAAAAACACACAGCCACCCCAATGTTTGGGACGTCTCTGTTTACAAGAACCTCGTCTACGGTACAAGTTAAATATCCGAGAAAGCAAAAAATGGATAAAGAAGTAGTGCTACGTACGTACAATGGAATATCACACAGCAATGAAATCTACGTCATCAGGCCCGTAGTGCCATAATGAGTGGATTCATGTACGATGATTCTAAGAGAAATAAGTCACACAGAAAAAGAAACATCATAAGATATGACTAATACACGGAATGTAAACTTGGCTACACATGAACTGAATTACAAAACAGAAAAGGGTCTCAAATTGAGACAACCAACTTATGCTTGCTTATGGGGAAAGGTGAGTTGGGGTGCTGCATAAAAACAGAGATTGAAATTAGCACAGATACCGTTCCATAAGCCAAATATATAATAGACAAGACCTACTCCTTGCTCAGCGAAATAGACTCAACACCCCATATTCAACGCCTGGGAATATACCTGACAAGTAAGAATCTTAAAACCCATGGATTTATATGTCTCCATAAGGAAATCAAATGTCTGTACATCGGCCTAAACGCAGCAGTGAAAATCCGATAAATCCCATTATCAAAATAAATTAAAAAAACAATACACAATGACAGTGAAATAGAGAGCATTTCTTAAATAATTGATTCAGGGCTTGTGATGAAACCTGGATTTACCACATGTACACCCAGAGCTGGGTGAGACATAAGGCTGGGCACTTCGGGCTGATAGCATTGGTGAGGTTCGGTGAGCAAACGCAGACCCTTTGAAGTCATACTGCATGGTACCCATTCTAAGGGTCCCAACTCTCCAGGTTTAAGGGATTCTTCCTTCAGCTAAAACATGCATGGGAAACCCAGAGTATGGACCACCGTGTGATTGGGAAACGTTTTCAAATGCATCTCAGTTTTCGCCCCTGGTACTCGGGTTCACCATTCCAGACGCTTTACTAACACTCTCCCCACTTGGAGAGTCAGTGCCTTTAACCTCCTGTTTGGCACAGTTTGCAATTTCTGCGCAAGATGAACAGGAATAGGGAGAACCAATGAGAGACTAGATGTAGGTGTCTGCACGTGCAAATGGAACGCTCATTTCCCACCAGGAAGAGGAATTAACCAAAGGCTCAGCGTGCCCTGCCAGAAAGAGATTATGGCGTGAAGCAATCCTGCGGTTTTGCGGCGAGCTCACAAGAAAGCGAGTTGAAGAACGGAGCTCAGGGGCAGTGTAATTCAGAAACCTGCAGAGTTATGAATGACAGCTATCGTCCAAAAATGTATTGAAGTAAGTCTTCGAAGAGGACTTGAAAGCGGGGCAGAATTTCAGAAACACAATTTCAGGGGGTAGACTGGAATTGCACTTAAAGTATAGGAAAAGAGGCAGAATGTCGACAATGATGCACTTGGCCAAAAAGGGCGTATGCGTTTTTTCCTGAATATATTCAGGAAAAAACGCATACGCCCTTTTTTCCTGAATATATTCAGGAAAAAACGCATACGCCCTTTTTGGCCAACCAAGCAAGCGTGTAAAGGAAATCTGCACTACAATGAAATCTCACTGCCCCCCGGTCAAAAGGGCCATCTGAAAAAAGTGTAAAATCCAGAAAGGCAGGACAGGTCATGGAGAACAGGGAGCCTTCTCATGCTGATGGTCGGGATGTAAATTGCCAACAACCATTCTAGAGAAATGTATGGTGTTTCCAGAAACACGTAGGAAACAAAGCGACACAGCCTATGGCACTTCCACTTAATGTCCTATAGATTAGGGAAATTAAAATCAAAAACACACAGCCACCCCAAAGTTTGGGACGGCTCTGTTTACAAGAATCTCGTCTACAGTACACGTTAAATATCCGAGAAAGCAAAAAATGGATAAAGAAGTTGTGGTACGCACGTACAATGGAATATCACTCAGCAATGAAATCTACGTCTTCTGGCCCGTAGCGGCATAATGAGTGGATTCAGGTACGATGATTCTACGAAAAATAAGTCACACAGAAAAAGAAACATCATAAGATATCACTAATACACCGAATGTAAAATTGGTTACACATGAACTGAATTACAAAACAGAACAGGGTCTCACATTTAGAAAACCAGCTTCTGCTTGTTTATGGGGAAAGGTGAGTTGGGGTGCTGCATAAAACCAGAGATTGAAATTAGCACAGATACCGTTCCATAAGCCAAATATATAATAGACAAGCCCTACTCCTTGCTCAACGAAATGGACTCAACACCCCATATTCAACGCCTGGGAAGATACCTGACAAGTAAGAATCTTAAAACCCATGGATTTATATGTCTCTGTAAGGAAATCAAGCGTGTGTACAGCAGCCTAAATGCAGCAGTGAAAATCCGATAAATCCCATTATCAAAATAAATTTCAGAAACAAAACACAATGACAGTGAAATAGAGAGCAATGCTTAAATAATTCATTCAGGACTTGGGATGCCACCTGGATTTACCACATCTACACCCAGAGCTGTGTGAGACATAAGGCTGGACACTTCGGGCTGATAGAATTGGTGAGGTTCGGTGAGCAAACGCAGACCCTTTGAAGTCATACTGCATGGTACCCATTCCATGGTTCCCAACTGTCCAGGTTTAAGGGATTCTTCCTTCAGCTAAAACATGCATGGGAAACCCAGAGTATGGTCCACCATGTGATTGGGAAACGTTTTCAGATGCATCTCAGTTTTCGTCCCCTGGTACTCGGGTTCACCATTCCAGACGCTTTACTAACACTCTCCCCACTTGGAGAGTCAGTGCATTTAACCTCCTGTTTGGCACAGTTTGCAATTTCTGCGCAAGATGAACAGGAATAGGGAGAACCAATGAGAGACTAGCTGTAGGTGTCTTCACGGGCAAATGGAACGCACATTTCCCACCAGGATGAGGAATTAAACAAAGGCTCAGCGTGCCCTGCCAGAAACAGATTAGGGCCTGAAGTAATCCTGTAGTTTTGCGGACAGCTCACAAGAAAGCGAGTTGAAGAAAGGAGCTCAGGGACACTGTAATTCACAAACCTGCAGAGTTATGAATGACAGCTATCGTCCAAAAATGTATTGAAGTAAGTCCTCAAAGAGGGCTTGAAAGCGGGGCAGAATTTCAGGAAAACGATTTCAGGGGTAGACTGGAATTGCACTTAAAGCATACGAAAAAAGGCAGAATGTCGACAATGATGCACTTGGCCAAAAATTGCGTATGTTTTTTTTCCTGAATATATTCAGGAAAAAACGCATAGACACTTTTTGGACAACCAACCATGCGTGTAAAAGAAATCTGCACTACAATGAAGTCTCACTGCCCCCCGGTCAAAAGGGGCATTTGAAAATATTGTAAAATCCAGAAAGGCAGGAGAGGTCATGGAGAACAGGGAGCCTTGTTATGCTGATGGGCGGGATGTAAATAGCCAACAGCCACTCTGGAGAAGTGTATGGTGTTTCCTGAAACACGTAGGAAACAAAGCAACACAGCCTATGGCAGTTCCACTTATGGTCCTATAGCTTAGGGAAATTAAAGTCAAAAACACACAGCCACCCCAGAGTTTGGGACGGCTCTGTTTACAAGAACCTCGTCTACGGTACAAGTAAAATGTCCCAGAAAGTTAAAAATGGATAAAGAAGTTGTGGTACGCACGTACAATGGAATATCACTCAGCAATGAAATCTACGTCATCAGGACCGTAGCGGCATAATGAGTGGATTCAGGTACGATGATTCTATGAGAAATAAGTCAGACAGAAAAAGAAACATCATAAGTTATCACTAATACACGGAATGTAAACTTGGCTACCCATGAACTGAATTACAAAACAGAACAGGGTCTCAAATTTAGCGAACCAACTTATGCTTGCTAATGGGGAAAGGTCAGTTGGGATGCTGAATAAAACCAGAGATTGAAATTAGCACAGATACCGTTCCATAAGCCAAATATATAATAGACAAAACCTACTCCTTGCTCAACGAAATGGACTCAACACCCTATATTCAACGCCTGGCAAGATACCTGACAAGTAAGAATCTTAAAACCCATGGATTTATATGTCTCCATAAGGAAATCAAGCGTGTGTACAGTGGCCTAAAAGCAGCAGTGAAAATACGATAAATCCCATTATCAAAATGAATTTCAAAAACAAAACACAATGAGAGTGAAATAGAGAGCAATTCTTAAATAATTCATTCAGGGCTTGTGATGCAACCTGTATTTACCACATCTACACCCAGAGCTGGATGAGACATAAGGCTGGACACTTCGGGCTGATAGCATTGGTGAGGTTCGGTGAGCAAACGCAGACCCTTTGAAGTCATACTGCATGGACCCATTCCATGGGTCCCAACTCTCCAGGTTTAAGGGATTCTTCCTTCAGCTAAAACATGCATGGGAAACCCAGAGTATGGTCCACCATGTGATTGGGAAACGTTTTCAAATGCATCTCAGTTTTCGTCCCTTGGTACTCGGGTTCAACATTTGAACGCTTTACTAATACCCTCCCGACTTGGAGAGTCAGTGCCATTAACCTCCTGTTTGGCACAGTTTGCAATTTCTGCGCAAGATGAACAGGAATAGGGAGAAGCAATGAGAGACTACCTGTAGGTGTCTGCACGGGCAAATGGAACGCTCATTTCCCACGAGGAAGTGGAATTAACCAAAGGCTCAGCGTGCCCTGCTGGAAACAGATTAGGGCCTGAAGCAATCCTGCGGTTTTCGGCCAGCTCACAAGAAAGCGAGTTGAAGAAATGAGCTCAGGGATACTGTAATTCACAAACCTGCAGAGTTATGAATGACAGCTATCGTCCAAAAATGTATTGAAGTAAGTCTTCGAAGAGGACTTGAAAGAGGGGCAGAATTTCAGGAAAACGATTTCAGTGGGTAGACTGGAATTGTACTAAAAGCATAGGAAAAGAGGCAGAATGTCGACAATGATGCACTTGGCCAAAAAGGGCGTATGCGTTTTTTCCTGAATATATTCAGGAAAAAACGCATACGCCCTTTTTGGCCAACCAAGCAAGTGTGTAATGGAAATCTGCACTACAATGAAGTCTCACTGCCCCCCGGTCAAAAGGGCCATCTGAAAAAAGTGTAAAATCCAGAAAGGCAGCACAGACCATGGAGAAGAGGGAGCCTTGTCATGCTGATGGGCGGGATGTAAATTGCCAACAACCACTCTGGAGAAGTGTATGGTGTTTCCAGAAACACGTAGGAAACAAAGCAACACAGCCTATGGCACTTCCACTTATGGTCCTATAGCTTAGGGAAATTAAAATCAAAAACACACAGCCACCCCAAAGTTTCGGACGGCTCTGTTTACAAGAACCTCGTCTACAGTACAAGTTAAATATCCAAGAAAGCGAAAAATGGATAAAGAAATTGTGGTACGTACGTACAATGGAATATCACTCACCAATGAAATCTATGTCATCAGGCCCATTGCGGCATAATGAGTGGATTCAGGTACGATGATTCTAAGTGAAATAAGTCACACAGAAAATGAAACATCATAAGATATCACTAATACAAGGAATGTAAACTTGGCTACACATGAACTGAATTACAAAACAGAACAGGGTCTCAAATTTAGAAAACCAACTTATGCTTGCTTAAGGGGAAATGTGAGATGGGGTGCTGCATAAAACCAGAGATAGAAATTAGCACAGATACCTTTCCATAAGCCAAATATATAATACTCAAGACCTACCCCTTGCTCAACGAAATGGACTAAACACCCCGTATTCAAAGCCTAGGAATACACCTGACTGATCAGAATCTTCAAACCCATGGATTTATATGTCTCCATAAGAGAATCAAGCGTGTGTACAGCTGCAAGAATGCAGCAGAGAAAATCCGATAAATCCCATTATCAAAATGAATTACAGAAACAAAACACAATGACAGTGAAATAGAGAGCAATTTTTAAATAATTCATTCAGGGCTTGTGATGCAACCTGGATTTACCACATCTACACCCAGAGCTGAGTGAGACATAAGGTTGGACACTTGGGGCTGATAGCATTGGTGAGGTTCGATGAGCAAGTGCAGACCCTTTGAAGTCATACTGCATGGTACCCATTCCATGGGTCCCAACTCTCCAGGTTTGAGGGATTCTTCCTTCAGCTAAAACATGCATGGAAAACCCAAGTATGGTGCACCATGTGACCGGGAAACGTTTTCAAATGCATCTCAGTTTTCGTCCCCTTTTACTCGGGTTCACCATTCCAGACCCTTTACTAACACTCTCCCCACTTGGAGACTCAGTGCCTTTAACCTCCTGTTTGGCACAGTTTGCAATATCTGCGCAAGATGAACAGGAATAGGGGGAATCAATGAGAGACTAGCTGGAGGTGTCTGCACAGGCAAATTTAACGCTCATTTCCCACCAGGAAGAGGAATTCACCAAAGGCTCAGCATGCCGTGCCGGAACCAGATTAGGGCCTGAAGCAATCATGTGTGTTTGCGGCCAGCTCACAAGAAAGCGAGTTGAAGAAAGGAGCTCAGGGGCACTGTAATTCACAAACCTGCAGAGTTATGAATGACAGCTATCGTCCAAAAATATATTGAAGGAAGGCTGCGAAGAGGACTTGTAAGTGGGCAGAATTGCAAGAAAACGATTTCGGGGGTAGACTGGAATTGCATTTAAAGCATAGGAAAAGAGGCAGAATGTCGACAATGATGCACTTGGCCAAAAAGGGCGTATGCGTTTTTTCCTGAATATATTCAGGAAAAAACGCATACGCCCTTTTTGGCCAACCATGCAAGCATGTTAAAGAATTATGCACTACAATGAAGTCTCACAGCCCCCTGGTCAAAAGGGCCATGTAAAAAAGTGTAAAATCCAGAAAGGCAGCCCAGGCCATGGAGAACAGAGAGCCTTGTTATTCTGATGGGCGGGATGTAAATTGCCAACAGCCACTCTGGAGATGTGTATGGTGTTTCCTCAAAAACCTAAAAAACAAAGCAACGGAGCCTACGGCATTAACACTTATTTTCCTATAGCTTAGGGAAATTAAAATCAAAAACACACAGCCACCGCAAAGTTTCTGTTTACAGCTCTGTTTACAAGAACCTCGTCTACGGTACAAGTTAAATATCCCAGAAAGCGAAAAATGGATAAAGAAGTGTGGTACGTACGTACAAAGGAATATCACTCACCAATGAAATCTATGTCATCAGGCCTGTCACGTCATAATGAGTGGATTCAGGTACGATGATTCTAAGTGAAATAAGTCACACAGAAAATGAAACATCATAAGATATCACTAATACACGGAATGTAAACTTGGCTACACATGAACTGAATAACAGAACAGGGTCTCAAATTTAGAAAACCAACTTATGCTTGCTTAAGGGGAAAGGTGAGTTGTGGTGCTGCATAAAACCAGAGATAGAAATTAGCACAGATACCTTTCCATAAGCCAAATATGTAATAGTCAAGACCTAGCCCTTGCTCAACGAAATGGACTAAACACCCCATATTCAACGCCTAGGATTACACATGACTAGTAAGAACCTTCAAACCCATGGATTTATATGTCTCCGTAAGAGACTCAAGTGTGTGTACAGCGGCATGAATGCAGCAGAGAAAATCCGATAAAACCCATTATCAAAATGAATTACAAAAACAAACACAATGACAGTGAAATAGAGAGCAATTCTTAAATAATTCATTCAGGGCTTGTGATGCAACCTGGATTTACCACATCTACACCCAGAGCTGAGTGAGACATAAGGCTGGACACTTCGGGCTGATAGCATTGGTGAGGTTCGATGAGCAAATGCAGACCCTTTGAAGTCATACTGCATGGTACCCATTCCATGGGTCCCAACTCTCCAGGTTTAAGGGATTCTTCCTTCAGCTAAAACATGCATGGGAAACCCACAGTACAGTGCGCTGTGTGACCGGGAAACGTTTTCAAATGCATCTCAGTTTTCGTCCCCTTTTACTCGGGTTCACCATTCCAGACCGTTTACTAACACTCTCCCCACTTGGAGAGTCAGTGCCTTTAACCTCCTGTTTGGCACAGTTTGCAATTTCTGCGCAAGATGAACAGGAATAGGGAGAACCAATGAGAGACTAGCTGTAGGTGTCTGGACGGGCAAATGGAACGCTCATTTCCCACCAGGAAGAGGAATTAACCAAAGGCTCAGCATGCCGTGCCGGAACCAGATAAGGGCCTGAAGCATTCCTGCGGGTTTGCGGCCAGCTCACAAGAAAGCGAGTTGAAGAAAGGAGCTCAGGGGCACTGTAATTCACAAACCTGCAGAGTTATAAATGACAGCTATCGTCCAAAAATATATTGAAGGAAGGCTGCGAAGAGGACTGGAAAGCGGGGCAGAATTGCAGGAAAACGAGTTCAGGGGCAGACTGGAATTGCATTTAAAGCATAAGGAAAGAGACAGAAAGTCGACAATGATGCACTTGGTCAAAAAGGGCGTATGCGTTTTTTCCTGAATATATTCAAGAAAAAACACATACGCCCTTTTTGGCCAAACAAGCAAGCCTGTAAAGAAATCTGCATTACAATGAAGTCTCACTGCCCCCCTGTCAAAAGGGACATCTGAAAAAAGTGAAAAATCCAGAAAGGCAGGACAGGCCATGGAGAACAGGGAGCCTTGTTATGCTGATGGGCGGGATGTAACTTGCCAACAGCCACTCTGGAGAAGTGTATGGTGTTTCCTCAAACACCTAAAAAACTAAGCAACGGAGCCTACGGCACTTCCACTTATGGTTCTATAGCTTAGGGAAATTAAAATCAAAAAGACACAGCCACCCATAAATTTTGGACGGCTCTGCTTACAAGAACCTCATTTACGGTACAAGTGAAATATCCCAGAAAGCAAAAAATGGATAAAGAAGTTGTTGTACGTACGTACAATGGAATATCACTCAGCAATGAAATCTATGTCATGAGGCCCGTCGCGGCATAATGAGTGGATTCAGGTACGATCATTCTAAGTTAACTAAGTCACACAGAAAAAGAAACACCATAAGATATCTCAAATACACGGAATGCAAACATGGCTGCACATGAACTCAATTACAAAACAGAAAAGGGTCTCAAATTTAGAAAACCAACTTATGCTTGCTTAAGGGGAAAGGTGAGTTGTGGTGCTGCATAAAACCAGAGATTGAAATTAGCACAGATACCTTTCCATAAGCAAATATGTAATAGTCAGGATCTACTCCTTGCTCCACGAAATGGACTCAACACCCCATATTCAATGCCTAGGAATATACCTGAATAGTAAGAATCTGAAAACCCATGGATTTATATGTCTCCATAAGAGAATCAAGCATGTGTACGGCGGCATAAACGCAGCAGTGAAAATCCGATAAATCCCATTATCAAAATAAATTACAAAAACAAAACACAATGACAGTGAAATAGAGACCAATTCTTAAATAATTCATTCAGGGCTTGTGATGCAACGTGGATTTACCACATCTACACCCCGAGCTGAGTGAGACATAAGGCTGGACACTTCGGGCTGATAGCATTGGTGACGTTCGGTGAGCAAAGGCAACCCTTTGAAGTCATACTGCGTGGTACCCATTCCATGGGTCCCAACTCTCCAGGTTGAAGGGATTCTTCCTTCAGGTAAAACATGCATGGGCAACCCAGAATATGGTCCACCGTGTGACCGGGAAAACTTTTTAAATGCGTCTCAGATTTCGTCCCCTCGTACTCGGTTTTACCATTCCAGACGCTTTACTAACACTCTCCCCACTTGGAGAGTCAGTGCCTTTAACCTCCTGTTTGGCACAGTTTGGAATTTCTGCGCAAGATGAACAGGAATAGGGAGAACCAATGAGAGATTAGCTGTAGGTGTCTGCACGAACAAATTTAACGCTCATTTCCCACCAGGAAGAGGAATTAGCCAAAGGCTCAGCATGCCGTGTCGGAACCAGATTAGGGCCTGAAGCAATCCTGCGGTTTTGCGGCCAGCTCACAAGAAAGCGAGTTGAAGAAAGGAGCTCAGGGGCACTGTAATTCACAAACCTGCAGAGTTATAAATGACAGCTATCGTCCAAAAATATATTGAAGTAAGGCTGCAAAGAGGACTTGAACGCGGGGCAGAATTCCAGGAATACGATTTCAGGAGGTAGACGGGAAGTCCTCTGAAAGTATGGGAGAAGAGGCAGAACCTCGACAATGATGCACTTGGTCAAAAAGGGCATATGCGTTTCTTCCAGGGCCCTTATTAAAGAGGGTAGGAGGCTCCCAGCATGCTTCAGTGGCCAACAGAGGGCCTACGTCGCCAAGGCGACATGAGCCATCCAGGCAGGAGTGACCTCACATCAGAGGGCCCACCTCACAGAAGGGTAAGGAACCCAGTCAAGATCAGACTCTCACCAGAGTGCCCACATAAGCAAGGGGCTGGGAACCAGGCAGGAGTGTCCTCACACCCGTGGGGCCACATCATCGAAAGTTGAGGTACCCAGCACATGTGGCCTCAAACCAGAGGACCCACATCACCATGGGTCTCGGAGCGAGGCAGGCAGGATTAACCTCAAAACACATGGCCCATTGTATAAAAAAGGTGAGGAATCCAGCAGTTGGAACATCCCAGCAGGCGGCCCAGAGCACCGAGGCTATGGGATCCAGGCAGTGATGAACTCACAACAGAGGGCCCTCATCGTGATACTGTAAGCAACCCAGCCGTTGTAACCTCAGAGCACAAGGCCCACATCCCCATGGGGAAGGGAACCAAGCAGGAGTGTCATCGCACCAGTGGGCACACATCAGAAAAGGTGGGGAGCCCAGCAGTTAGGGCCGGACGCCAGAGGGCCCTCATCACTGAGGAGAGGAGGCTCCCAGCAAGCTCCAACTGCTACCAGAAGGCCGACGTCGCCAATGCAGGGTGTGCCAGCCAGGCAGGAGTGACCTCAGAGCAGAGGGCCAACCACACAAAAGTGTGAGGAACCCAAAGAGGATCAGACTCTCACCGGAGGGCCCACATCACCAAGGGAATGGAAACCAGGCAGGAGTGTTCTCACACCAGTGTGGTCACATCATCGAAATGTGACGGACCCAGCACACGTGGCCTCAAACTACAGGACACACATCACCAAGGGGCTGGGAGTGAGGCAGGCAGGAGGAGCCTCCAAACAGAGGGCCCATAGCGTAAAAAAGGTGAGGAATCCCGCAGTTGGAACCTCCCAGCAGGTGGCCAGGAGCAGCGAGGCTATGGGATCCAGGCCTGACTGAACTCAAAACAGAGGGCCCTCATTATGAAACTGTGAGCAACCCAGCCGTTGGGACCTTAGAGCAGAAGGCCCACATTCCCATGGGGTTGGGATCCTGGCAGGAGTGTACTCGCACCACAGGGCGCACATCAGAAAATTTTGGGAGCCCAGGAGTTAGGGTCTGACGCCAGAGGGCCCTCATTACCGAGGGGAGGAGACTCCCAGCAGGCACCAACTCCCAACTGAGGGCCCACGTCGCCACGTTGACGTGTGCCAGCCAGGCAGGAGTGACCTCACAGCAGAGGGCCTACCTCACAGAAGGGTGAGGAACCCAGCCAGGATAAGACTCTCACCAGAGGGCCCACATCACCAAGGGGATCGGAACAAGGCAGGAGTGTCCTCACACCAGTGTGGCCACATTATAGAAAGGTGAGGAACCCAGCACATGTGGCCTAAACCAGAGGACCCACATTTCCAAGGTGCTCCGAGTGAGGCAGGCAGGAGTAGCCTAACAACACAGGGCCCACAGAATAAAAAATGTGAGGAATCCAGCAGTTTGAACCTCCCAGCAGGTGGCCCAGAGCATGGAGTCTATGGGATCCAGGCCACAGTGAACTCACAGCAGAGGGCCCACATCATGAAACTGTGAGCAACCCAGCCAGTGGGACCTCAGAGCAGAAGGCCCACATCCCCATGGGGATGGGAACCTCGCAGGAGTGTCCTCGCACAACTTAGCACGTATCAGAAAATGTGGGAACCCAGCAGTTATGGCCTGGCGCCAGAGGGCCCTCATCACGGAGGAGAGGAGGCTACCAGCAGGCTCCAAATGCCACCAGAGGGCCGACGTCACCAAGGCAATGGGAGCAAGCCAGGCAGGAGTTACCTCACAGCAGAGGGCCCACCTCCCAGAAGTGTGAGGAATCCAGACAGGATCAGACTCTCACCAGAGGGCCCCCATCACCAAGGGGATGGGAACCAGGCAGGAGTGTCCTCACACCAGTGGGGCCACATCAATAAAGGTGAGGAAACCGGTACATGTGGCCTTAAACCAGAGGACCTACATCACAAATGGGCTGGGAGTGAGTCAGGAAGTAGGAGCATGAAAACACAGGACCCAAAGAATAAAAAAGGTAAGGAATCCAGCAGTAGGAACCTCCCAGCAGGCCACTCAGAGCACAGAGGCTATGGGATCTAGGCCTGGGTGAACTAACACCAGAGAGCCAACATCATGAAACGGTGAACAACACAGGTGTTGGGACCTTAGAGCAGAAGGCCCACATGCCCATGGGGATGGGAACCTCGCAGGAGTGTCCTCGCACCACTTAGCACGTATCAGAAAATGTGGGTACCCAGCAGTTAGGGCCTGAGGCAAGAGGGCCCCCATCACCGAGGGGAGGTTCCCAGCAGGCTCCAACTGCCACAAGAGGGCCGATGTTGCCCAGGTGGGGTGTGCCAGCCAGGCAGGAGTGACCTCACAGCAGAGGGCACCCCTCACAGAAGGGTGAGGAACCCAGGCAGGATCAGACTCTCACCAGAGGGCCCACATCATCAAGGGGATAGGAACCAGGCAGGAGTGTCCTCACACCAGTGGGGCCACATCATCGAAAGGCGAGGGACCCAGCATACGTGGCCTCAAACCAGAGGACACACATCACCAAGGGGCTGGGAGTGAGGCAGGCAGGAGGAGTCTCAAAACAGAGGGCCCATAGAAGAAAAAAGGTGAGGAATCCCGCAGTTGGAACCTCCCAGCAGGTGGCCAGGAGCAGCGAGGTTATGGGATCCAGGCCGGAGAGAACTCACAGCAGAGGGCCCTCATCATGAAACTGAGCAACCCACGGTTGGGACCTCAGAGCAGAAGGCCCACATTCCCATGGGGTTGGGAACCTGGCAGGAGTGTACTCGAACCACAGGGCACATATCAGAAAATATTGGGAGCCCAGGAGTTAGGGTCTGACGCCAGAGGGCCCTCATTACCGAGGGGAGGAGACACCCAGCAGGCACCAAATCCCACCAGAGGGCCGACGTCGCCAAGGCGGGGTGTGCCAGCCAGGCAGGAGTGACCTCAGAGAAGAGGGCCCACCTCACAGAAGTGTGAGGAACCCAACCAGGATCAGACTCTCACCGGAGGGCCCACATCACCAAGGGGATGGGAACCAGGCAGGAGTGTCCTCACACCAGTGGGGCCACATCAGCCAAAGGTGAGGAACCCAGCACATGTGGCCTCAAACCACAGGACACACATCACCAAGGGGCTAGGAGTGAGGCAGGTGTCTGGAGGGGCACATTTAACTCTAATTTCCCACCAGGAAGTGGAATGAACCAAAGTCTCAGAGTGCCGTGCCGGACCCTGATTACGGCCTGAAGCAAACCTGCGGTTCTGTGGCCAGTTTTCAAGGAAACGAGTTAAGAAAGGAAATCACGGGCACTGTAATTCACAAACCTGCAGTGTTATAAATGACAGTTATTGGCAAAATTATATGGAAGTAAGTCTGCAAAGAGGACTTGAGAACGAGGCAGAATTGCAGGAATCATATTTCAGGAGGTAGATTGGAATTGCATTTAAAGCATGTGAAAAGCAGCAGATCTTTGACAGTGATGCACTTGGACAAAAGTGCGTAAACATTTTTTCCTGAATATATTCAGGAAAAAACACATATGCCCTTTTTGGCCAACCAAGCACTCGAGAAATGGAAATCCGCACTACAATGAAGTCTCATTTCCCATTCGTCAAAAGGGCCATCTGAAAAAAGTGTAAAAACCAGAAACACAGGACAGGCCATGGAGAACAGGGAGCCTTGTTATGCTGATGGGCGGGATGTAAATTGCCAACAGACACTCTGGAGATGTTTATGGTGTATCCTGAAACATCTGAAAAACAAAGCTACAGACCCTAGGGCACTTCCACTTTTGGCCCTATAGCTTAGGAAAATTAAAATCAACAAGACACAGCCAACACCAAATTTAGGGCTGCTGTGTTTACAAGAACCTTGAGTCCAGTACAAATTAAATATCCCAGAAAGAAAAAAATGGATAAAGGAGTTGTGCTACTTACGTACAACGGAATATCACTCAGCAATGAAATCAATGTCATCAGGCCTGTAGCAGCAAATTGAGTGGATTTAAGTATGATGATTCTAAGAGAAATAGGTCACACAGAGAAAGAGAATTATCATAAGATATCACTAATAGAGAGAGTGTAAACTTGGCTACACATAAACTGAATTCCAAAACCGAACAGAGTCTCACATTTAGATAAAAACTTATGCTTGCTTAAGGGGAAAGTTGAGTTGGGGTGCTGTATAAAACCAGAGATTGAAATTAGCACACATACCGTTCCATAAGCCAAATATGTAATAGACAAGACCTACTCTTTGCTCAACGAAATAGACTCATCCATGGTGTATCACCTCACACCTGTTAGAATGGGCATCATCAGAAAATCTACAAACAACAAATGCTGGAAAGGGTGTGGAGATAAGGAACCCTCTTCCACTATTGTTGGGAATGTAAATTGATACAGTCACTGTGGAGAACATTATGGAGTTTCTTATAAAACTAAGAATAGAATTACCATATGATACAGCAATCCCACTACTGGGCATATACCCAGACAAAACCATAAATCAAAAAGAGACATTCACCGCAATGTTCATTGCATCACTATTTACAATATCCAGGTAATGGAAGCAACCTAAATGCCCACAGACAGACGAATGCATAAAGATGTGGTACATATATAAAATGAAATATTACTAAGCCATAAAAAGGAATGAAATTGGGTCATTTGTAGAGACGTTGATGGATCTAGAGACTGTCATACAGAGTGAAGTAAGTCAGAAAGAGAAAAACAAATCTTGTCTATTAAATGCATATATGTGGAACCTAGAAAAATTGTACAGATGAACCGTTTTGCCAGGCAGAAATAGAGCAACAGATGTAGACAACAAACGTATGGACACCAAGGGGGGAAAGCTGTTGGGGGGTGGTGGTGGGAGGAGTTGAGAGATTGGGATTGGCATATATACATTTATATGTATAAAATAGATAACTAAAAAGAACCTGCTGTATAAAAAAATAAAATAAAATTCAAATTACAAAAAGTAAAACAGAAAAAATATTCTTCCCTTCACATACATGTATTTATATGAATAAATTATTTCCATGCTTATATCTGTAAATACAAAAAAGAGGAATAAAATCTACCTTGAACCAAAAACGAAAAAAAGAAAAAAAAACAGAACTCACCAGTTACACAGAGGAAAACCGTATCAGGGCACTTGCTCCAGTTGTAAACAATTCTGAAGTTGGTCAGTGGTGGGGAATCATCTCCCATTCAGCCAGCAGGCCCCACGCAACAAGCGTCCTCATTGCAAAGCTGGGGGACCGTGCCGAGGCATCTGTGAGTAAACGTGGGCTGAGCCCCAGGCCAGCTGCTGCTGAAATGTTCCCACCCTTCCCAGGTAAAACACCTGAATATGTACAAGGACTTGAAAGCCTAGAGGAAGGGCCATGGAGCCACATGAGCGACAGCATGCCAGCCGACTTGGTGCCTGCAGGCCAGCCAGGATGGTCCTGGCCCTGGGTGTTCTTCTGGAAGCTTTCCATTTCCCTGCCTGAGATACCCCTGCTGTCCCGGCACCCACTGCTTTCTTCCTCACTCACCTCTGCCCAGGGAGAAATTCCAGCGGCAGGTATGGGTGACACATCCTCTTCTTTAGCAGGTGGCATCTTGGCAACTGCTGCAGAAAGTCCAGCAGAGCCCCACTCACACTGGGCCACCCACAAAGCCGTGGCCTCTCACTCCCTCCCACCAGTCCAGCCCCAAGACTGCTGGCAGGGCAGAGAAAATGGCGTCAGGCACAGCTGCAGGGGCTCTTGCTGCCTGGAGCGGTGTTTATATTGATCTGAACCCAGGCACACCTGGGGAGGTCTGGCCGGCAAGGTCGGGCTTCCCAGGCCAGCCAATAATCACCCCTCAGGGGCTCACAGTTGCAGAAACTGGAACTTGCTGAATCGGCCAGGTCCAAGGAACAGGTGTGGGCTCCTGAGAGTCAGGATAGACAAGGGGCTGCAGCTCTGGCTTGTTTTCTAATTATATTATCTGGCCCATGAGTGGGAGACAACTTCAAGAAAACCCTCTCCTAATGAGAGGAACCCAGGAGTCAGGGAGAGGAGGGGTGGCTGGTGGGTGGAGACAGAGGCCTGGTGCCCCGGGTGCAGTGGAAGTCTCTGGAAGACCAGGTGGAGGGAGGCCACACAGAGTGATGCCCAGGGTCACAGACCTGTCGGAGCTGCTGTTTGTTAGTTCAAGTCCTGCTCTGAGGTGCTCTGTGTCAGATCTGAGTGACAGGTGAGCTGGGAGTGCTCTGCAATGAGGGCGATATGCACGGTTCCTGTGTTCCCAGCCCTGCCATGGTACCTGCAAGGGTAGCTCTGTATCCTGGGAGGGGCCTGACCACGAGAGCCCCATGGGCTGCAGGGGAACCTGCCCAGGGAACCCCATATCCTGGGAGGGGCCTGAACACGAGAGCCCCATGGGCTGGGGTGGGGGTGGGGTACCTGCCCAGGTGAGCTCCATATCCTGGGATTGGCCTGACCTCGAGAGCCCCATGGGCTGCTGGAGTCCTGGTAAAGGATGTCAGGACAGTCAGTGAAGCCACCGAGGATATACCTCCAGTAGTTCCTAAATCCTACACCCTGCTGGTCATTCTACCAACCACCAGGACATGGTATTCTGTATTAGTCTTCAATGATGCCTTCTTTTGTATTCTATTAGTCCCAGAGTCACAAGAAATTTTGGCTTGTGAGTGGCAGGACTCAACATACAACTAAAACAATACTTCCGGGCCGTGTTGCCCCAAGGGTTCAAAAATTCCCACACCATCTTTGGGGAAAGCTCAGCTAAAGAACTGAAAGTTCTACCTCTGGAAAAGGAAACACTCCTTCAATATGCAGACGACATTCTGATCGCCAGCCCTACTCAGGAGACCTCTGAACTACCAAGCCAATAAAGGATACAAGTTGTCCAAGAAAAAGCTCAAATATCACAGACTACGGTGACCTGCCTGGGCTTCATTCTCACAGAAGGTCGGAGAAGCCCATCCCAGGAAAGGGAAGAAACAATTTACAGCCTTACCCATTTCTGAAACTAGAAGACAGCTTAGGGGTTCCTGGGGAGACCAGGGATTGCTGCTTCTGGATGCCTAACTACAGTCTACTAGCTGGGCCTCTATATGAAACACTGAAAGGAAAAGATGATGATCCTTTTGAATAGAATGCAGAAGTGGCCTTTCAAGAATGGAAAGAGCAGTCAATTCAGACCCTTGCCCTGGAACTCCCTAATTTAGCTAAACCCTTTGACCTTTACATTCCTGGTGAACGGTGAATCGCCATTGGAGTATTAGTGCAAAACCTGGGACCACTTGAAATGGAACAATGCAAGAATGCGATCCAGGTAGGATAAACTACGGTCACCAAGGGGCTTGGCCCACCGCCACATCTGGCCAAGATACTGGCAGTATCTGAAAACCTGGAAATCAGCAGCCCAAAAGGCCACCTCCCTCCTAAGGGAAAAGGACCCCACGTGGTGATCCTAACACCCAACCATGCCCTGAAGTTGCAGGGTTGGCTCCATGGGCACACTGACCTTGAGCGAGGAGGCCCTCCAACTCCAACCTCCATAGAGATAACCAGGGCAAAGTGGCACCATGAAGACTCGTGTGAAGGTGTCTGCACGGGCAAACTTAACGCTCATTTCCCACCAGGAAGAGGAATTAGCCAAAGGCTCAGCATGCCGTGTCGGAACCAGATTAGGGCCTGAAGCAATCCTGCGGTTTTGCGGCCAGCTCACAAGAAAGCGAGTTGAAGAAAGGAGCTCAGGGGCACTGTAATTCACAAACCTGCAGAGTTATAAATGACAGCTATCGTCCAAAAATATATTGAAGTAAGGCTGCAAAGAGGACTTGAACGCGGGGCAGAATTCCAGGAATACGATTTCAGGAGGTAGACGGGAAGTCCTCTGAAAGTATAGGAGAAGAGGCAGAACCTCAACAATGATGCACTTGGTCAAAAAGGGCATATGCGTTTCTTCCAGGGCCCTTATTAAAGAGGGTAGGAGGCTCCCAGCATGCTTCAGTGGCCAACAGAGGGCCTACGTCGCCAAGGCGACATGAGCCATCCAGGCAGGAGTGACCTCACATCAGAGGGCCCACCTCACAGAAGGGTAAGGAACCCAGTCAAGATCAGACTCTCACCAGAGTGCCCACATAAGCAAGGGGCTGGGAACCAGGCAGGAGTGTCCTCACACCCGTGGGGCCACATCATCGAAAGTTGAGGTACCCAGCACATGTGGCCTCAAACCAGAGGACCCACATCACCATGGGTCTCGGAGCGAGGCAGGCAGGATTAACCTCAAAACACATGGCCCATTGTATAAAAAAGGTGAGGAATCCAGCAGTTGGAACATCCCAGCAGGCGGCCCAGAGCACCGAGGCTATGGGATCCAGGCAGTGATGAACTCACAACAGAGGGCCCTCATCGTGATACTGTAAGCAACCCAGCCGTTGTAACCTCAGAGCACAAGGCCCACATCCCCATGGGGAAGGGAACCAAGCAGGAGTGTCATCGCACCAGTGGGCACACATCAGAAAAGGTGGGGAGCCCAGCAGTTAGGGCCGGACGCCAGAGGGCCCTCATCACTGAGGAGAGGAGGCTCCCAGCAAGCTCCAACTGCTACCAGAAGGCCGACGTCGCCAATGCAGGGTGTGCCAGCCAGGCAGGAGTGACCTCAGAGCAGAGGGCCAACCACACAAAAGTGTGAGGAACCCAAAGAGGATCAGACTCTCACCGGAGGGCCCACATCACCAAGGGAATGGAAACCAGGCAGGAGTGTTCTCACACCAGTGTGGTCACATCACTGAAATGTGACGGACCCAGCACACGTGGCCTCAAACTACAGGACACACATCACCAAGGGGCTGGGAGTGAGGCAGGCAGGAGGAGCCTCCAAACAGAGGGCCCATAGCGTAAAAAAGGTGAGGAATCCCGCAGTTGGAACCTCCCAGCAGGTGGTCAGGAGCAGCGAGGCTATGGGATCCAGGCCTGACTGAACTCAAAACAGAGGGCCCTCATTATGAAACTGTGAGCAACCCAGCCGTTGGGACCTTAGAGCAGAAGGCCCACATTCCCATGGGGTTGGGATCCTGGCAGGAGTGTACTCGCACCACAGGGCGCACATCAGAAAATTTTGGGAGCCCAGGAGTTAGGGTCTGACGCCAGAGGGCCCTCATTACCGAGGGGAGGAGACTCCCAGCAGGCACCAACTCCCAACTGAGGGCTCACGTCACCACGTTGACGTGTGCCAGCCAGGCAGGAGTGACCTCACAGCAGAGGGCTTACCTCACAGAAGGGTGAGGAACCCAGCCAGGATAAGGCTCTCACCAGAGGGCCCACATCACCAAGGGGATCGGAACAAGGCAGGAGTGTCCTCACACCAGTGTGGCCACATTATAGAAAGGTGAGGAACCCAGCACATGTGGCCTAAACCAGAGGACCCACATTTCCAAGGTGCTCCGAGTGAGGCAGGCAGGAGTAGCCTAACAACACAGGGCCCACAGAATAAAAAATGTGAGGAATCCAGCAGTTTGAACCTCCCAGCAGGTGGCCCAGAGCATGGAGTCTATGGGATCCAGGCCACAGTGAACTCACAGCAGAGGGCCCACATCATGAAACTGTGAGCAACCCAGCCAGTGGGACCTCAGAGCAGAAGACCCACATCACCATGGGGATGGGAACCTCGCAGGAGTGTCCTCGCACAACTTAGCACGTATCAGAAAATGTGGGAACCCAGCAGTTATGGCCTGACGCCAGAGGGCCCTCATCACGGAGGAGAGGAGGCTACCAGCAGGCTCCAAATGCCACCAGAGGGCCGACATCACCAAGGCAATGGGAGCAAGCCAGGCAGGAGTTACCTCACAGCAGAGGGCCCACCTCCCAGAAGTGTGAGGAATCCAGACAGGATCAGACTCTCACCAGAGGGCCCCCATCACCAAGGGGATGGGAACCAGGCAGGAGTGTCCTCACACCAGTGGGGCCACATCAATAAAGGTGAGGAAACCGGTACATGTGGCCTTAAACCAGAGGACCTACATCACAAATGGGCTGGGAGTGAGTCAGGAAGTAGGAGCATGAAAACACAGGACCCAAAGAATAAAAAAGGTAAGGAATCCAGCAGTAGGAACCTCCCAGCAGGCCACTCAGAGCACAGAGGCTATGGGATCTAGGCCTGGGTGAACTAACACCAGAGAGCCAACATCATGAAACGGTGAACAACACAGGTGTTGGGACCTTAGAGCAGAAGGCCCACATGCCCATGGGGATGGGAACCTCGCAGGAGTGTCCTCGCACCACTTAGCACGTATCAGAAAATGTGGGTACCCAGCAGTTAGGGCCTGAGGCAAGAGGGCCCCCATCACCGAGGGGAGGTTCCCAGCAGGCTCCAACTGCCACAAGAGGGCCGATGTTGCCCAGGTGGGGTGTGCCAGCCAGGCAGGAGTGACCTCACAGCAGAGGGCACCCCTCACAGAAGGGTGAGGAACCCAGGCAGGATCAGACTCTCACCAGAGGGCCCACATCATCAAGGGGATAGGAACCAGGCAGGAGTGTCCTCACACCAGTGGGGCCACATCATCGAAAGGCGAGGGACCCAGCATACGTGGCCTCAAACCAGAGGACACACATCACCAAGGGGCTGGGAGTGAGGCAGGCAGGAGGAGTCTCAAAACAGAGGGCCCATAGAAGAAAAAAGGTGAGGAATCCCACAGTTGGAACCTCCCAGCAGGTGGCCAGGAGCAGCGAGGTTATGGGATCCAGGCCGGAGAGAACTCACAGCAGAGGGCCCTCATCATGAAACTGAGCAACCCACGGTTGGGACCTCAGAGCAGAAGGCCCACATTCCCATGGGGTTGGGAACCTGGCAGGAGTGTACTCGAACCACAGGGCGCATATCAGAAAATATTGGGAGCCCAGGAGTTAGGGTCTGACGCCAGAGGGCCCTCATTACCGAGGGGAGGAGACACCCAGCAGGCACCAAATCCCACCAGAGGGCCGACGTCGCCAAGGCGGGGTGTGCCAGCCAGGCAGGAGTGACCTCAGAGAAGAGGGCCCACCTCACAGAAGTGTGAGGAACCCAACCAGGATCAGACTCTCACCGGAGGGCCCACATCACCAAGGGGATGGGAACCAGGCAGGAGTGTCCTCACACCAGTGGGGCCACATCAGCCAAAGGTGAGGAACCCAGCACATGTGGCCTCAAACCACAGGACACACATCACCAAGGGGCTAGGAGTGAGGCAGGTGTCTGGAGGGGCACATTTAACTCTAATTTCCCACCAGGAAGTGGAATGAACCAAAGTCTCAGAGTGCCGTGCCGGACCCTGATTACGGCCTGAAGCAAACCTGCGGTTCTGTGGCCAGTTTTCAAGGAAACGAGTTAAGAAAGGAAATCACGGGCACTGTAATTCACAAACCTGCAGTGTTATAAATGACAGTTATTGGCAAAATTATATGGAAGTAAGTCTGCAAAGAGGACTTGAAAACGAGGCAGAATTGCAGGAATCATATTTCAGGAGGTAGATTGGAATTGCATTTAAAGCATGTGAAAAGCAGCAGATCTTTGACAGTGATGCACTTGGACAAAAGTGCGTAAACATTTTTTCCTGAATATATTCAGGAAAAAACACATATGCCCTTTTTGGCCAACCAAGCACTCGAGCAATGGAAATCCGCACTACAATGAAGTCTCATTTCCCATTCGTCAAAAGGGCCATCTGAAAAAAGTGTAAAAACCAGAAACACAGGACAGGCCATGGAGAACAGGGAGCCTTGTTATGCTGATGGGCGGGATGTAAATTGCCAACAGACACTCTGGAGATGTTTATGGTGTATCCTGAAACATCTGAAAAACAAAGCTACAGACCCTAGGGCACTTCCACTTTTGGCCCTATAGCTTAGGAAAATTAAAATCAACAAGACACAGCCAACACAAAATTTAGGGCTGCTGTGTTTACAAGAACCTTGAGTCCAGTACAAATTAAATATCCCAGAAAGAAAAAAATGGATAAAGGAGTTGTGCTACTTACGTACAACGGAATATCACTCAGCAATGAAATCAATGTCATCAGGCCTGTAGCAGCAAATTGAGTGGATTTAAGTATGATGATTCTAAGAGAAATAGGTCACACAGAGAAAGAGAATTATCATAAGATATCACTAATAGAGAGAGTGTAAACTTGGCTACACATAAACTGAATTCCAAAACCGAACAGAGTCTCACATTTAGATAAAAACTTATGCTTGCTTAAGGGGAAAGTTGAGTTGGGGTGCTGTATAAAACCAGAGATTGAAATTAGCACACATACCGTTCCATAAGCCAAATATGTAATAGACAAGACCTACTCTTTGCTCAACGAAATAGACTCATCCATGGTGTATCACCTCACACCTGTTAGAATGGGCATCATCAGAAAATCTACAAACAACAAATGCTGGAAAGGGTGTGGAGATAAGGAACCCTCTTCCACTATTGTTGGGAATGTAAATTGATACAGTCACTGTGGAGAACATTATGGAGTTTCTTATAAAACTAAGAATAGAATTACCATATGATACAGCAATCCCACTACTGGGCATATACCCAGACAAAAACCATAAATCAAAAAGAGACATTCACCGCAATGTTCATTGCATCACTATTTACAATATCCAGGTAATGGAAGCAACCTAAATGCCCACAGACAGACGAATGCATAAAGATGTGGTACATATATAAAATGAAATATTACTAAGCCATAAAAAGGAATGAAATTGGGTCATTTGTAGAGACGTTGATGGATCTAGAGACTGTCATACAGAGTGAAGTAAGTCAGAAAGAGAAAAACAAATCTTGTCTATTAATGCATATATGTGGAACCTAGAAAAATTGTACAGATGAACCGTTTTGCCAGGCAGAAATAGAGCAACAGATGTAGACAACAAACGTATGGACACCAAGGGGGGAAAGCTGTTGGGGGGTGGTGGTGGGAGGAGTTGAGAGATTGGGATTGGCATATATACATTTATATGTATAAAATAGATAACTAAAAAGAACCTGCTGTATAAAAAAATAAAATAAAATTCAAATTACAAAAAGTAAAACAGAAAAAATATTCTTCCCTTCACATACATGTATTTATATGAATAAATTATTTCCATGCTTATATCTGTAAATACAAAAAAGAGGAATAAAATCTACCTTGAACCAAAAATGAAAAAAAGAAAAAAAAACAGAACTCACCAGTTACACAGAGGAAAACCGTATCAGGGCACTTGCTCCAGTTGTAAACAATTCTGAAGTTGGTCAGTGGTGGGGAATCATCTCCCATTCAGCCAGCAGGCCCCACGCAACAAGCGTCCTCATTGCAAAGCTGGGGGACCGTGCCGAGGCATCTGTGAGTAAACGTGGGCTGAGCCCCAGGCCAGCTGCTGCTGAAATGTTCCCACCCTTCCCAGGTAAAACACCTGAATATGTACAAGGACTTGAAAGCCTAGAGGAAGGGCCATGGAGCCACATGAGCGACAGCATGCCAGCCGACTTGGTGCCTGCAGGCCAGCCAGGATGGTCCTGGCCCTGGGTGCTCTTCTGGAAGCTTTCCATTTCCCTGCCTGAGATACCCCTGCTGTCCCGGCACCCACTGCTTTCTTCCTCACTCACCTCTGCCCAGGGAGAAATTCCAGCGGCAGGTATGGGTGACACATCCTCTTCTTTAGCAGGTGGCATCTTGGCAACTGCTGCAGAAAGTCCAGCAGAGCCCCACTCACACTGGGCCACCCACAAAGCCGTGGCCTCTCACTCCCTCCCACCAGTCCAGCCCCAAGACTGCTGACAGGGCAGAGAAAATGGCGTCAGGCACAGCTGCAGGGGCTCTTGCTGCCTGGAGCGGTGTTTATATTGATCTGAACCCAGGCACACCTGGGGAGGTCTGGCCGGCAAGGTCGGGCTTCCCAGGCCAGCCAATAATCACCCCTCAGGGGCTCACAGTTGCAGAAACTGGAACTTGCTGAATCGGCCAGGTCCAAGGAACAGGTGTGGGCTCCTGAGAGTCAGGATAGACAAGGGGCTGCAGCTCTGGCTTGTTTTCTAATTATATTATCTGGCCCATGAGTGGGAGACAACTTCAAGAAAACCCTCTCCTAATGAGAGGAACCCAGGAGTCAGGGAGAGGAGGGGTGGCTGGTGGGTGGAGACAGAGGCCTGGTGCCCCGGGTGCAGTGGAAGTCTCTGGAAGACCAGGTGGAGGGAGGCCACACAGAGTGATGCCCAGGGTCACAGACCTGTCGGAGCTGCTGTTTGTTAGTTCAAGTCCTGCTCTGAGGTGCTCTGTGTCAGATCTGAGTGACAGGTGAGCTGGGAGTGCTCTGCAATGAGGGCGATATGCACGGTTCCTGTGTTCCCAGCCCTGCCATGGTACCTGCAAGGGTAGCTCTGTATCCTGGGAGGGGCCTGACCACGAGAGCCCCATGGGCTGCAGGGGAACCTGCCCAGGGAACCCCATATCCTGGGAGGGGCCTGAACACGAGAGCCCCATGGGCTGGGGTGGGGGTGGGGTACCTGCCCAGGTGAGCTCCATATCCTGGGATTGGCCTGACCTCGAGAGCCCCATGGGCTGCTGGAGTCCTGGTAAAGGATGTCAGGACAGTCAGTGAAGCCACCGAGGATATACCTCCAGTAGTTCCTAAATCCTACACCCTGCTGGTCATTCTACCAACCACCAGGACATGGTATTCTGTATTAGTCTTCAATGATGCCTTCTTTTGTATTCTATTAGTCCCAGAGTCACAAGAAATTTTGGCTTGTGAGTGGCAGGACTCAACATACAACTAAAACAATACTTCCGGGCCGTGTTGCCCCAAGGGTTCAAAAATTCCCACACCATCTTTGGGGAAAGCTCAGCTAAAGAACTGAAAGTTCTACCTCTGGAAAAGGAAACACTCCTTCAATATGCAGACGACATTCTGATCGCCAGCCCTACTCAGGAGACCTCTGAACTACCAAGCCAATAAAGGATACAAGTTGTCCAAGAAAAAGCTCAAATATCACAGACTACGGTGACCTGCCTGGGCTTCATTCTCACAGAAGGTCGGAGAAGCCCATCCCAGGAAAGGGAAGAAACAATTTACAGCCTTACCCATTTCTGAAACTAGAAGACAGCTTAGGGGTTCCTGGGGAGACCAGGGATTGCTGCTTCTGGATGCCTAACTACAGTCTACTAGCTGGGCCTCTATATGAAACACTGAAAGGAAAAGATGATGATCCTTTTGAATAGAATGCAGAAGTGGCCTTTCAAGAATGGAAAGAGCAGTCAATTCAGACCCTTGCCCTGGAACTCCCTAATTTAGCTAAACCCTTTGACCTTTACATTCCTGGTGAACGGTGAATCGCCATTGGAGTATTAGTGCAAAACCTGGGACCACTTGAAATGGAACAATGCAAGAATGCGATCCAGGTAGGATAAACTACGGTCACCAAGGGGCTTGGCCCACCGCCACATCTGGCCAAGATACTGGCAGTATCTGAAAACCTGGAAATCAGCAGCCCAAAAGGCCACCTCCCTCCTAAGGGAAAAGGACCCCACGTGGTGATCCTAACACCCAACCATGCCCTGAAGTTGCAGGGTTGGCTCCATGGGCACACTGACCTTGAGCGAGGAGGCCCTCCAACTCCAACCTCCATAGAGATAACCAGGGCAAAGTGGCACCATGAAGACTCGTGTGAAGGTGTCTGCACGGGCAAACTTAACGCTCATTTCCCACCAGGAAGAGGAATTAGCCAAAGGCTCAGCATGCCGTGTCGGAACCAGATTAGGGCCTGAAGCAATCCTGCGGTTTTGCGGCCAGCTCACAAGAAAGCGAGTTGAAGAAAGGAGCTCAGGGGCACTGTAATTCACAAACCTGCAGAGTTATAAATGACAGCTATCGTCCAAAAATATATTGAAGTAAGGCTGCAAAGAGGACTTGAACGCGGGGCAGAATTCCAGGAATACGATTTCAGGAGGTAGACGGGAAGTCCTCTGAAAGTATAGGAGAAGAGGCAGAACCTCGACAATGATGCACTTGGTCAAAAAGGGCATATGCGTTTCTTCCAGGGCCCTTATTAAAGAGGGTAGGAGGCTCCCAGCATGCTTCAGTGGCCAACAGAGGGCCTACGTCGCCAAGGCGACATGAGCCATCCAGGCAGGAGTGACCTCACATCAGAGGGCCCACCTCACAGAAGGGTAAGGAACCCAGTCAAGATCAGACTCTCACCAGAGTGCCCACATAAGCAAGGGGCTGGGAACCAGGCAGGAGTGTCCTCACACCCGTGGGGCCACATCATCGAAAGTTGAGGTACCCAGCACATGTGGCCTCAAACCAGAGGACCCACATCACCATGGGTCTCGGAGCGAGGCAGGCAGGATTAACCTCAAAACACATGGCCCATTGTATAAAAAAGGTGAGGAATCCAGCAGTTGGAACATCCCAGCAGGCGGCCCAGAGCACCGAGGCTATGGGATCCAGGCAGTGATGAACTCACAACAGAGGGCCCTCATCGTGATACTGTAAGCAACCCAGCCGTTGTAACCTCAGAGCACAAGGCCCACATCCCCATGGGGAAGGGAACCAAGCAGGAGTGTCATCGCACCAGTGGGCACACATCAGAAAAGGTGGGGAGCCCAGCAGTTAGGGCCGGACGCCAGAGGGCCCTCATCACTGAGGAGAGGAGGCTCCCAGCAAGCTCCAACTGCTACCAGAAGGCCGACGTCGCCAATGCAGGGTGTGCCAGCCAGGCAGGAGTGACCTCAGAGCAGAGGGCCAACCACACAAAAGTGTGAGGAACCCAAAGAGGATCAGACTCTCACCGGAGGGCCCACATCACCAAGGGAATGGAAACCAGGCAGGAGTGTTCTCACACCAGTGTGGTCACATCACTGAAATGTGACGGACCCAGCACACGTGGCCTCAAACTACAGGACACACATCACCAAGGGGCTGGGAGTGAGGCAGGCAGGAGGAGCCTCCAAACAGAGGGCCCATAGCGTAAAAAAGGTGAGGAATCCCGCAGTTGGAACCTCCCAGCAGGTGGTCAGGAGCAGCGAGGCTATGGGATCCAGGCCTGACTGAACTCAAAACAGAGGGCCCTCATTATGAAACTGTGAGCAACCCAGCCGTTGGGACCTTAGAGCAGAAGGCCCACATTCCCATGGGGTTGGGATCCTGGCAGGAGTGTACTCGCACCACAGGGCGCACATCAGAAAATTTTGGGAGCCCAGGAGTTAGGGTCTGACGCCAGAGGGCCCTCATTACCGAGGGGAGGAGACTCCCAGCAGGCACCAACTCCCAACTGAGGGCTCACGTCACCACGTTGACGTGTGCCAGCCAGGCAGGAGTGACCTCACAGCAGAGGGCTTACCTCACAGAAGGGTGAGGAACCCAGCCAGGATAAGGCTCTCACCAGAGGGCCCACATCACCAAGGGGATCGGAACAAGGCAGGAGTGTCCTCACACCAGTGTGGCCACATTATAGAAAGGTGAGGAACCCAGCACATGTGGCCTAAACCAGAGGACCCACATTTCCAAGGTGCTCCGAGTGAGGCAGGCAGGAGTAGCCTAACAACACAGGGCCCACAGAATAAAAAATGTGAGGAATCCAGCAGTTTGAACCTCCCAGCAGGTGGCCCAGAGCATGGAGTCTATGGGATCCAGGCCACAGTGAACTCACAGCAGAGGGCCCACATCATGAAACTGTGAGCAACCCAGCCAGTGGGACCTCAGAGCAGAAGACCCACATCACCATGGGGATGGGAACCTCGCAGGAGTGTCCTCGCACAACTTAGCACGTATCAGAAAATGTGGGAACCCAGCAGTTATGGCCTGACGCCAGAGGGCCCTCATCACGGAGGAGAGGAGGCTACCAGCAGGCTCCAAATGCCACCAGAGGGCCGACATCACCAAGGCAATGGGAGCAAGCCAGGCAGGAGTTACCTCACAGCAGAGGGCCCACCTCCCAGAAGTGTGAGGAATCCAGACAGGATCAGACTCTCACCAGAGGGCCCCCATCACCAAGGGGATGGGAACCAGGCAGGAGTGTCCTCACACCAGTGGGGCCACATCAATAAAGGTGAGGAAACCGGTACATGTGGCCTTAAACCAGAGGACCTACATCACAAATGGGCTGGGAGTGAGTCAGGAAGTAGGAGCATGAAAACACAGGACCCAAAGAATAAAAAAGGTAAGGAATCCAGCAGTAGGAACCTCCCAGCAGGCCACTCAGAGCACAGAGGCTATGGGATCTAGGCCTGGGTGAACTAACACCAGAGAGCCAACATCATGAAACGGTGAACAACACAGGTGTTGGGACCTTAGAGCAGAAGGCCCACATGCCCATGGGGATGGGAACCTCGCAGGAGTGTCCTCGCACCACTTAGCACGTATCAGAAAATGTGGGTACCCAGCAGTTAGGGCCTGAGGCAAGAGGGCCCCCATCACCGAGGGGAGGTTCCCAGCAGGCTCCAACTGCCACAAGAGGGCCGATGTTGCCCAGGTGGGGTGTGCCAGCCAGGCAGGAGTGACCTCACAGCAGAGGGCACCCCTCACAGAAGGGTGAGGAACCCAGGCAGGATCAGACTCTCACCAGAGGGCCCACATCATCAAGGGGATAGGAACCAGGCAGGAGTGTCCTCACACCAGTGGGGCCACATCATCGAAAGGCGAGGGACCCAGCATACGTGGCCTCAAACCAGAGGACACACATCACCAAGGGGCTGGGAGTGAGGCAGGCAGGAGGAGTCTCAAAACAGAGGGCCCATAGAAGAAAAAAGGTGAGGAATCCCACAGTTGGAACCTCCCAGCAGGTGGCCAGGAGCAGCGAGGTTATGGGATCCAGGCCGGAGAGAACTCACAGCAGAGGGCCCTCATCATGAAACTGAGCAACCCACGGTTGGGACCTCAGAGCAGAAGGCCCACATTCCCATGGGGTTGGGAACCTGGCAGGAGTGTACTCGAACCACAGGGCGCATATCAGAAAATATTGGGAGCCCAGGAGTTAGGGTCTGACGCCAGAGGGCCCTCATTACCGAGGGGAGGAGACACCCAGCAGGCACCAAATCCCACCAGAGGGCCGACGTCGCCAAGGCGGGGTGTGCCAGCCAGGCAGGAGTGACCTCAGAGAAGAGGGCCCACCTCACAGAAGTGTGAGGAACCCAACCAGGATCAGACTCTCACCGGAGGGCCCACATCACCAAGGGGATGGGAACCAGGCAGGAGTGTCCTCACACCAGTGGGGCCACATCAGCCAAAGGTGAGGAACCCAGCACATGTGGCCTCAAACCACAGGACACACATCACCAAGGGGCTAGGAGTGAGGCAGGTGTCTGGAGGGGCACATTTAACTCTAATTTCCCACCAGGAAGTGGAATGAACCAAAGTCTCAGAGTGCCGTGCCGGACCCTGATTACGGCCTGAAGCAAACCTGCGGTTCTGTGGCCAGTTTTCAAGGAAACGAGTTAAGAAAGGAAATCACGGGCACTGTAATTCACAAACCTGCAGTGTTATAAATGACAGTTATTGGCAAAATTATATGGAAGTAAGTCTGCAAAGAGGACTTGAAAACGAGGCAGAATTGCAGGAATCATATTTCAGGAGGTAGATTGGAATTGCATTTAAAGCATGTGAAAAGCGGCAGATCTTTGACAGTGATGCACTTGGACAAAAGTGCGTAAACATTTTTTCCTGAATATATTCAGGAAAAAACACATATGCCCTTTTTGGCCAACCAAGCACTCGAGAAATGGAAATCCGCACTACAATGAAGTCTCATTTCCCATTCGTCAAAAGGGCCATCTGAAAAAAGTGTAAAAACCAGAAACACAGGACAGGCCATGGAGAACAGGGAGCCTTGTTATGCTGATGGGCGGGATGTAAATTGCCAACAGACACTCTGGAGATGTTTATGGTGTATCCTGAAACATCTGAAAAACAAAGCTACAGACCCTAGGGCAATTCCACTTTTGGCCCTATAGCTTAGGAAAATTAAAATCAACAAGACACAGCCAACACCAAATTTAGGGCTGCTGTGTTTACAAGAACCTTGAGTCCAGTACAAATTAAATATCCCAGAAAGAAAAAAATGGATAAAGGAGTTGTGCTACTTACGTACAACGGAATATCACTCAGCAATGAAATCAATGTCATCAGGCCTGTAGCAGCAAATTGAGTGGATTTAAGTATGATGATTCTAAGAGAAATAGGTCACACAGAGAAAGAGAATTATCATAAGATATCACTAATAGAGAGAGTGTAAACTTGGCTACACATAAACTGAATTCCAAAACCGAACAGAGTCTCACATTTAGATAAAAACTTATGCTTGCTTAAGGGGAAAGTTGAGTTGGGGTGCTGTATAAAACCAGAGATTGAAATTAGCACACATACCGTTCCATAAGCCAAATATGTAATAGACAAGACCTACTCTTTGCTCAACGAAATAGACTCATCCATGGTGTATCACCTCACACCTGTTAGAATGGGCATCATCAGAAAATCTACAAACAACAAATGCTGGAAAGGGTGTGGAGATAAGGAACCCTCTTCCACTATTGTTGGGAATGTAAATTGATACAGTCACTGTGGAGAACATTATGGAGTTTCTTATAAAACTAAGAATAGAATTACCATATGATACAGCAATCCCACTACTGGGCATATACCCAGACAAAACCATAAATCAAAAAGAGACATTCACCGCAATGTTCATTGCATCACTATTTACAATATCCAGGTAATGGAAGCAACCTAAATGCCCACAGACAGACGAATGCATAAAGATGTGGTACATATATAAAATGGAATATTACTAAGCCATAAAAAGGAATGAAATTGGGTCATTTGTAGAGACGTTGATGGATCTAGAGACTGTCATACAGAGTGAAGTAAGTCAGAAAGAGAAAAACAAATCTTGTCTATTAATGCATATATGTGGAACCTAGAAAAATTGTACAGATGAACCGTTTTGCCAGGCAGAAATAGAGCAACAGATGTAGACAACAAACGTATGGACACCAAGGGGGGAAAGCTGTTGGGGGGTGGTGGTGGGAGGAGTTGAGAGATTGGGATTGGCATGTATACATTTATATGTATAAAATAGATAACCAAAAAGAACCTGCTGTATAAAAAAATAAAATAAAATTCAAATTACAAAAAGTAAAACAGAAAAAATATTCTTCCCTTCACATACATGTATTTATATGAATAAATTATTTCCATGCTTATATCTGTAAATACAAAAAAGAGGAATAAAATCTACCTTGAACCAAAAACGAAAAAAAGAAAAAAAAACAGAACCCACCAGTTACACAGAGGAAAACCGTATCAGGGCACTTGCTCCAGTTGTAAACAATTCTGAAGTTGGTCACTGGTGGGGAATCATCTCCCATTCAGCCAGCAGGCCCCACGCAACAAGCGTCCTCATTGCAAAGCTGGGGGACCGTGCCGAGGCATCTGTGAGTAAACGTGGGCTGAGCCCCAGGCCAGCTGCTGCTGAAATGTTCCCACCCTTCCCAGGTAAAACACCTGAATATGTACAAGGACTTGAAAGCCTAGAGGAAGGGCCATGGAGCCACATGAGTGACAGCATGCCAGCCGACTTGGTGCCTGCAGGCCAGCCAGGATGGTCCTGGCCCTGGGTGCTCTTCTGGAAGCTTTCCATTTCCCTGCCTGTGATACCCCTACTGTCCCGGCCCCCACTGCTTTCTTCCTCACTCACCTCTGCCCAGGGAGAAATTCCAGCGGCAGGTATGGGTGACACATCCTCTTCTTTAGCAGGTGGCATCTTGGCAACTGCTGCAGAAAGTCCAGCAGAGCCCCACTCACACTGGGCCACCCACAAAGCCGTGGCCTCTCACTCCCTCCCACCAGTCCAGCCCCAAGACTGCTGACAGGGCAGAGAAAATGGCGTCAGGCACAGCTGCAGGGGCTCTTGCTGCCTGGAGCGGTGTTTATATTGATCTGAACCCAGGCACACCTGGGGAGGGCTGGCCGGCACGGTCGGGCTTCCCAGGCCAGCCAATAATCACCCCTCAGGGGCTCACAGTTGCAGAAACTGGAACTTGCTGAATCGGCCAGGTCCAAGGAACAGGTGTGGGCTCCTGAGAGTCAGGATAGACAAGGGGCTGCAGCTCTGGCTTGTTTTCTAATTATATTATCTGGCCCATGAGTGGGAGACAACTTCAAGAAAACCCTCTCCTAATGAGAGGAACCCAGGAGTCAGGGAGAGGAGGGGTGGCTGGTGGGTGGAGACAGAGGCCTGGTGCCCCGGGTGCAGTGGAAGTCTCTGGAAGACCAGGTGGAGGGAGGCCACACAGAGTGATGCCCAGGGTCACAGACCTGTCGGAGCTGCTGTTTGTTAGTTCAAGTCCTGCTCTGAGGTGCTCTGTGTCAGATCTGAGTGACAGGTGAGCTGGGAGTGCTCTGCAATGAGGGCGATATGCACGGTTCCTGTGTTCCCAGCCCTGCCATGGTACCTGCAAGGGTAGCTCTGTATCCTGGGAGGGGCCTGACCACGAGAGCCCCATGGGCTGCAGGGGAACCTGCCCAGGGAACCCCATATCCTGGGAGGGGCCTGAACACGAGAGCCCCATGGGCTGGGGTGGGGGTGGGGTACCTGCCCAGGTGAGCTCCATATCCTGGGATTGGCCTGACCTCGAGAGCCCCATGGGCTGCTGGAGTCCTGGTAAAGGATGTCAGGACAGTCAGTGAAGCCACCGAGGATATACCTCCAGTAGTTCCTAAATCCTACACCCTGCTGGTCATTCTACCAACCACCAGGACATGGTATTCTGTATTAGTCTTCAATGATGCCTTCTTTTGTATTCTATTAGTCCCAGAGTCACAAGAAATTTTGGCTTGTGAGTGGCAGGACTCAACATACAACTAAACAATACTTCCGGGCCATGTTGCCCCAAGGGTTCAAAAATTCCCACACCATCTTTGGGGAAAGCTCAGCTAAAGAACTAAAAGTTCTACCTCTGGAAAAGGAAACACTCCTTCAATATGCAGACGACATTCTGATCGCCAGCCCTACTAAGGAGACCTCTGAACTACCAAGCCAATAAAGGATACAAGTTGTCCAAGAAAAAGCTCAAATATCACAGACTACGGTGACCTGCCTGGGCTTCATTCTCACAGAAGGTCGGAGAAGCCCATCCCAGGAAAGGGAAGAAACAATTTACAGCCTTACCCATTTCTGAAACTAGAAGACAGCTTAGGGGTTCCTGGGGAGGCCAGGGTTTGCTGCTTCTGGATCCCTAACTACAGTCTACTAGCTGGGCCTCTATATGAAACACTGAAAGGAAAAGATGATGATCCTTTTGAATAGAATGCAGAAGTGGCCTTTCAAGAATGGAAAGAGCAGTCAATTCAGACCCTTGCCCTGGAACTCCCTAATTTAGCTAAACCCTTTGACCTTTACATTCCTGGTGAACGGTGAATCGCCATTGCAGTATTAGTGCAAAACCTGGGACCACTTGAAATGGAACAATGCAAGAACGCGATCCAGGTAGGATAAACTACGGTCACCAAGGGGCTTGGCCCACCGCCACATCTGGCCAAGATACTGGCAGTATCTGAAAACCTGGAAATCAGCAGCCCAAAAGGCCACCTCCCTCCGAAGGGAAAAGGACCCCACGTGGTGATCCTAACACCCAACCATGCCCTGAAGTTGCAGGGTTGGCTCCATGGGCACACTGACCTTGAGCGAGGAGGCCCTCCAACTCCAACCTCCATAGAGATACCCGGGGCAAAGTGGCACCATGAAGACTCGTGTGAAGGTGTCTGCACGGGCAAATTTAACGCTCATTTCCCACCAGGAAGAGGAATTAACCAAAGGCTCAGCATGCCGTGCCGGAACCAGATTAGGGCCTGAAGCAATCCTGCGGGTTTGCGGCCAGCTCACAAGAAAGCGAGTTGAAGAAAGGAGCTCAGGGACACTGTAATTCACAAACCTGCAGAGTTATAAATGACAGCTATCACCCAAAAATATATTGAAGGAAGGCTGCGAAGAGGACTTGAAAGCGGGGCAGAATTACAAGAAAACGATTTCAGGGGGTAGACTGGAATTGCATTTAAAGCATAGGAAAAGAGGCAGAACGTCGACAATGATGCACTTGGCCAAAAAGGGCGTATGCGTTTTTTCCTGAATATATTCAGGAAAAAACGCATACGCCCTTTTTGGCCAACCAAGCAAGCATGTTAAAGAAATCTGCACTACAATGAAGTCTCACTGCCCCCCGTTCAAAAGGGCCATCTGAAAAACGTGTAAAATCCAGAAAGGCAGCACAGGCCATGGAGAACAGGGAGCCTTGTTATGCTGATGGGCGGGATGTAAATTGCCAACAGCCACTCTGGAGATGTGTATGGTGTTTCCTCAAAAACCTAAAAAACAAAGCAACGGAGCCTACGGCATTACCACTTATTTTCCTATAGCTTAGGGAAATTAAAATCAAAAACACACAGCCACCGCAAAGTTTCTGTTTACGGCTCTGTTTACAAGAACCTCGTCTACGGTACAAGTTAAATATCCCAGAAAGCGAAAAATGGATAAAGAAGTGTGGTACGTACGTACAAAGGAATATCACTCACCAATGAAATCTATGTCATCAGGCCCGTCGCGGCATAATGAGTGGATTCAGGTACGATGATTCTAAGTGAAATAAGTCACACAGAAAATGAAACATCATAAGATATCACTAATACACAGAATGTAAACTTGGCTACACATGAACTGAATTACAAAACAGAACAGGGTCTCAAATTTAGAAAACCAACTTATGCTTGCTTAAGGGGAAAGGTGAGTTGTGGTGCTGCATAAAACCAGAGATAGAAATTAGCACAGATACCTTTCCATAAGCCAAATATGTAATAGTCAAGACCTAGCCCTTGCTCAACGAAATGGACTAAACACCCCATATTCAACGCCTAGGATTACACATGACTAGTAAGAACCTTCAAACCCATGGATTTATATGTCTCCGTAAGAGACTCAAGTGTGTGTACAGCGGCATGAATGCAGCAGAGAAAATCCGATAAAACCCATTATCAAAATGAATTACAAAAACAAACACAATGACAGTGAAATAGAGAGCAATTCTTAAATAATTCATTCAGGGCTTGTGATGCAACCTGGATTTACCACATCTACACCCAGAGCTGAGTGAGACATAAGGCTGGACACTTCAGGCTGATAGCATTGGTGAGGTTCGATGAGCAAATGCAGAACCTTTGAAGTCATACTGCATGGTACCCATTCCATGGGTCCCAACTCTCCAGGTTTAAGGGATTCTTCCTTCAGCTAAAACATGCATGGGAAACCCACAGTACAGTGCACTGTGTGACCGGGAAACGTTTTCAAATGCATCTCAGTTTTCGTCCCCTTTTACTCGGGTTCACCATTCCAGACCGTTTACTAACACTCTCCCCACTTGGAGAGTCAGTGCCTTTAACCTCCTGTTTGGCACAGTTTTCAATTTCTGCGCAAGATGAACAGGAATAGGGAGAACCAATGAGAGACTAGCTGTAGGTGTCTGGACGGGCAAATGGAACGCTCATTTCCCACCAGGAAGAGGAATTAACCAAAGGCTCAGCATGCCGTGCCGGAACCAGATTAGGGCCTGAAGCATTCCTGCGGGTTTGCGGCCAGCTCACAAGAAAGCGAGTTGAAGAAAGGAGCTCAGGGGCACTGTAATTCACAAACCTGCAGAGTTATAAATGACAGCTATCGTCCAAAAATATATTGAAGGAAGGCTGCGAAGAGGACTGGAAAGCGGGGCAGAATTGCAGGAAAACGATTTCAGGGGGTAGACTGGAATTGCATTTAAAGCATAGGAAAAGAGGCAGAACGTCGACAATGATGCACTTGGCCAAAAAGGGCGTATGCGTTTTTTCCTGAATATATTCAGGAAAAAACGCATACGCCCTTTTTGGCCAACCAAGCAAGCATGTTAAAGAAATCTGCACTACAATGAAGTCTCACTGCCCCCCGTTCAAAAGGGCCATCTGAAAAACGTGTAAAATCCAGAAAGGCAGCACAGGCCATGGAGAACAGGGAGCCTTGTTATGCTGATGGGCGGGATGTAAATTGCCAACAGCCACTCTGGAGATGTGTATGGTGTTTCCTCAAAAACCTAAAAAACAAAGCAACGGAGCCTACGGCATTACCACTTATTTTCCTATAGCTTAGGGAAATTAAAATCAAAAACACACAGCCACCGCAAAGTTTCTGTTTACGGCTCTGTTTACAAGAACCTCGTCTACGGTACAAGTTAAATATCCCAGAAAGCGAAAAATGGATAAAGAAGTGTGGTACGTACGTACAAAGGAATATCACTCACCAATGAAATCTATGTCATCAGGCCCGTCGCGGCATAATGAGTGGATTCAGGTACGATGATTCTAAGTGAAATAAGTCACACAGAAAATGAAACATCATAAGATATCACTAATACACAGAATGTAAACTTGGCTACACATGAACTGAATTACAAAACAGAACAGGGTCTCAAATTTAGAAAACCAACTTATGCTTGCTTAAGGGGAAAGGTGAGTTGTGGTGCTGCATAAAACCAGAGATAGAAATTAGCACAGATACCTTTCCATAAGCCAAATATGTAATAGTCAAGACCTAGCCCTTGCTCAACGAAATGGACTAAACACCCCATATTCAACGCCTAGGATTACACATGACTAGTAAGAACCTTCAAACCCATGGATTTATATGTCTCCGTAAGAGACTCAAGTGTGTGTACAGCGGCATGAATGCAGCAGAGAAAATCCGATAAAACCCATTATCAAAATGAATTACAAAAACAAACACAATGACAGTGAAATAGAGAGCAATTCTTAAATAATTCATTCAGGGCTTGTGATGCAACCTGGATTTACCACATCTACACCCAGAGCTGAGTGAGACATAAGGCTGGACACTTCAGGCTGATAGCATTGGTGAGGTTCGATGAGCAAATGCAGAACCTTTGAAGTCATACTGCATGGTACCCATTCCATGGGTCCCAACTCTCCAGGTTTAAGGGATTCTTCCTTCAGCTAAAACATGCATGGGAAACCCACAGTACAGTGCACTGTGTGACCGGGAAACGTTTTCAAATGCATCTCAGTTTTCGTCCCCTTTTACTCGGGTTCACCATTCCAGACCGTTTACTAACACTCTCCCCACTTGGAGAGTCAGTGCCTTTAACCTCCTGTTTGGCACAGTTTTCAATTTCTGCGCAAGATGAACAGGAATAGGGAGAACCAATGAGAGACTAGCTGTAGGTGTCTGGACGGGCAAATGGAACGCTCATTTCCCACCAGGAAGAGGAATTAACCAAAGGCTCAGCATGCCGTGCCGGAACCAGATTAGGGCCTGAAGCATTCCTGCGGGTTTGCGGCCAGCTCACAAGAAAGCGAGTTGAAGAAAGGAGCTCAGGGGCACTGTAATTCACAAACCTGCAGAGTTATAAATGACAGCTATCGTCCAAAAATATATTGAAGGAAGGCTGCGAAGAGGACTGGAAAGCGGGGCAGAATTGCAGGAAAACGATTTCAGGGGGTAGACTGGAATTGCATTTAAAGCATAGGAAAAGAGGCAGAACGTCGACAATGATGCACTTGGCCAAAAAGGGCGTATGCGTTTTTTCCTGAATATATTCAGGAAAAAACGCATACGCCCTTTTTGGCCAACCAAGCCAGCATGTTAAAGAAATCTGCACTACAAAGAAGTCTCACTGCCCCCAGGTCAAAAGGGCCATCTGAAAAAAGTGTAAAATCCAGAAAGACAGCACAGGCCATGGAGAACAGGGAGCCTTGTTATGCTGATGGGCGGGATGTAAATTGCCAACAGCCACTCTGGAGAAGTGTATGGTGTTTCCTGAAACACCTAAGAAACAAAGCAATGGAGACTACGGCACTTCCACTTATGGTCTTATAGATCACGGAAATTAAAATCAAAAACAGACAGCCACCCCAAAGTTTCAGACGGCTCTGTTTACAGGAATCTCGTCTACGGTACAAGTTAAATATCCCAGAATGTGAAAAATGGATAAAGAAGTTGTGGTACACACATTCAATGGAATATCACTCAGCAATGAAATCTATGTCATCAGGCCCATCGTGGCATAATGAGTGGATTCAGGTACGATGATTCTAAGTGAAATAAGTCACACAGAAAATGAAACATCATAAGATATCACTAATACACGGAACGTAAACTTGGCTACACATGAACTGAATTACAAAACAGAACAGGGTCTCAAATTTAGAAAACCACCTTATGCTTGCTTAAGGGGAAAAGTGAGTTGGGGTGCTGCATAAAACCAGAGATAGAAATTAGCACAGATACCTTTCCATAAGCCAAATATGTAATAGTCAAGACCTAGCCCTTGCTCAACGAAATGGACTAAACACCCCATATTCAACGCCTAGGAATACACCTGACTAGTAAGTATCTTCAAACCCATGGATTTATATGTCTCCATAAGAGACTCAAGTGTGTGTACAGCGGCATGAATGCAGCAGAGAAAATCCGATAAATCCCATTATCAAAATGAATTACAAAAACAAACACAATGACAGTGAAATAGAGAGCAATTCTTAAATAATTCATTCAGGGCTTGTGATGCAACCTGGATTTACCACATCTACAACCAGAGCTGAGTGAGACATAAGGCTGTACACATCGGCCTGATAGCATTGGTGAGGTTCGTTGAGAAAATGCAGGCCCTTTGAAGTCATACTGCATGGTACCCATTCCATGGGTCCCAACTCTCCAGGTTTAAGGGATTCTTCCTTCAGCTAAAACATGCATGGGAAACCCACAGTATGGTGCACCGTGTGACCGGGAAACCTTTTCAAATGCATCTCAGTTTTCGTCCCCTTTTACTCGGGTTCACGATTGAAGACCCTTTACTAATACTCTCCCCACTTAGAGAGTCAGTGCCTTTAACCTCCTGTTTGGCACAGTTTGCAATTTCTGCGCAAGATGCACAAGAATAGGGAGAACCAATGAGAGACTAGCTCTAGGTGTCTGCACGTTCAAATATAACACTCATTTCCCACCAGGAAGAGGAATTTACCAAAGGATCAGCATGCTGTGCCGGAACCAGATTAGGGCATGAAGCAATCCTGCGGGTTTGCGGCCAGCTCACAAGAAAGCGAGTAGAAGAAAGGAGCTCAGGCACACTGTCATTCACAAACCTGCAGAGTTATAAATGTCAGCTATTGTCCAAAAATGTATTGAAGTAAGGCTGCGTAGAGGACTTGAAAGCGGGGCAGAATTGCAGGAAAACGAGTTCAGGGGCAGACTGGAATTGCATTTAAAGCATAAGGAAAGAGACAGAAAGTCGACAATGATGCACTTGGCCAAAAAGGGCGTATGCGTTTTTTCCTGAATATATTCAGGAAAAAACGCATACGCCCTTTTTGGCCAACCAAGCCAGCATGTTAAAGAAATCTGCACTACAAAGAAGTCTCACTGCCCCCAGGTCAAAAGGGCCATCTGAAAAAAGTGTAAAATCCAGAAAGACAGCACAGGCCATGGAGAACAGGGAGCCTTGTTATGCTGATGGGCGGGATGTAAATTGCCAACAGCCACTCTGGAGAAGTGTATGGTGTTTCCTGAAACACCTAAGAAACAAAGCAATGGAGACTACGGCACTTCCACTTATGGTCTTATAGATCACGGAAATTAAAATCAAAAACAGACAGCCACCCCAAAGTTTCAGACGGCTCTGTTTACAGGAATCTCGTCTACGGTACAAGTTAAATATCCCAGAATGTGAAAAATGGATAAAGAAGTTGTGGTACACACATTCAATGGAATATCACTCAGCAATGAAATCTATGTCATCAGGCCCATCGTGGCATAATGAGTGGATTCAGGTACGATGATTCTAAGTGAAATAAGTCACACAGAAAATGAAACATCATAAGATATCACTAATACACGGAACGTAAACTTGGCTACACATGAACTGAATTACAAAACAGAACAGGGTCTCAAATTTAGAAAACCACCTTATGCTTGCTTAAGGGGAAAAGTGAGTTGGGGTGCTGCATAAAACCAGAGATAGAAATTAGCACAGATACCTTTCCATAAGCCAAATATGTAATAGTCAAGACCTAGCCCTTGCTCAACGAAATGGACTAAACACCCCATATTCAACGCCTAGGAATACACCTGACTAGTAAGTATCTTCAAACCCATGGATTTATATGTCTCCATAAGAGACTCAAGTGTGTGTACAGCGGCATGAATGCAGCAGAGAAAATCCGATAAATCCCATTATCAAAATGAATTACAAAAACAAACACAATGACAGTGAAATAGAGAGCAATTCTTAAATAATTCATTCAGGGCTTGTGATGCAACCTGGATTTACCACATCTACAACCAGAGCTGAGTGAGACATAAGGCTGTACACATCGGCCTGATAGCATTGGTGAGGTTCGTTGAGAAAATGCAGGCCCTTTGAAGTCATACTGCATGGTACCCATTCCATGGGTCCCAACTCTCCAGGTTTAAGGGATTCTTCCTTCAGCTAAAACATGCATGGGAAACCCACAGTATGGTGCACCGTGTGACCGGGAAACCTTTTCAAATGCATCTCAGTTTTCGTCCCCTTTTACTCGGGTTCACGATTGAAGACCCTTTACTAATACTCTCCCCACTTAGAGAGTCAGTGCCTTTAACCTCCTGTTTGGCACAGTTTGCAATTTCTGCGCAAGATGCACAAGAATAGGGAGAACCAATGAGAGACTAGCTCTAGGTGTCTGCACGTTCAAATATAACACTCATTTCCCACCAGGAAGAGGAATTTACCAAAGGATCAGCATGCTGTGCCGGAACCAGATTAGGGCATGAAGCAATCCTGCGGGTTTGCGGCCAGCTCACAAGAAAGCGAGTAGAAGAAAGGAGCTCAGGCACACTGTCATTCACAAACCTGCAGAGTTATAAATGTCAGCTATTGTCCAAAAATGTATTGAAGTAAGGCTGCGTAGAGGACTTGAAAGCGGGGCAGAATTGCAGGAAAACGAGTTCAGGGGCAGACTGGAATTGCATTTAAAGCATAAGGAAAGAGACAGAAAGTCGACAATGATGCACTTGGCCAAAAAGGGCGTATGCGTTTTTTCCTGAATATATTCAGGAAAAAACGCATACGCCCTTTTTGGCCAACCAAGCCAGCATGTTAAAGAAATCTGCACTACAAAGAAGTCTCACTGCCCCCAGGTCAAAAGGGCCATCTGAAAAAAGTGTAAAATCCAGAAAGACAGCACAGGCCATGGAGAACAGGGAGCCTTGTTATGCTGATGGGCGGGATGTAAATTGCCAACAGCCACTCTGGAGAAGTGTATGGTGTTTCCTGAAACACCTAAGAAACAAAGCAATGGAGACTACGGCACTTCCACTTATGGTCTTATAGATCACGGAAATTAAAATCAAAAACAGACAGCCACCCCAAAGTTTCAGACGGCTCTGTTTACAGGAATCTCGTCTACGGTACAAGTTAAATATCCCAGAATGTGAAAAATGGATAAAGAAGTTGTGGTACACACATTCAATGGAATATCACTCAGCAATGAAATCTATGTCATCAGGCCCATCGTGGCATAATGAGTGGATTCAGGTACGATGATTCTAAGTGAAATAAGTCACACAGAAAATGAAACATCATAAGATATCACTAATACACGGAACGTAAACTTGGCTACACATGAACTGAATTACAAAACAGAACAGGGTCTCAAATTTAGAAAACCACCTTATGCTTGCTTAAGGGGAAAAGTGAGTTGGGGTGCTGCATAAAACCAGAGATAGAAATTAGCACAGATACCTTTCCATAAGCCAAATATGTAATAGTCAAGACCTAGCCCTTGCTCAACGAAATGGACTAAACACCCCATATTCAACGCCTAGGAATACACCTGACTAGTAAGTATCTTCAAACCCATGGATTTATATGTCTCCATAAGAGACTCAAGTGTGTGTACAGCGGCATGAATGCAGCAGAGAAAATCCGATAAATCCCATTATCAAAATGAATTACAAAAACAAACACAATGACAGTGAAATAGAGAGCAATTCTTAAATAATTCATTCAGGGCTTGTGATGCAACCTGGATTTACCACATCTACAACCAGAGCTGAGTGAGACATAAGGCTGTACACATCGGCCTGATAGCATTGGTGAGGTTCGTTGAGAAAATGCAGGCCCTTTGAAGTCATACTGCATGGTACCCATTCCATGGGTCCCAACTCTCCAGGTTTAAGGGATTCTTCCTTCAGCTAAAACATGCATGGGAAACCCACAGTATGGTGCACCGTGTGACCGGGAAACCTTTTCAAATGCATCTCAGTTTTCGTCCCCTTTTACTCGGGTTCACGATTGAAGACCCTTTACTAATACTCTCCCCACTTAGAGAGTCAGTGCCTTTAACCTCCTGTTTGGCACAGTTTGCAATTTCTGCGCAAGATGCACAAGAATAGGGAGAACCAATGAGAGACTAGCTCTAGGTGTCTGCACGTTCAAATATAACACTCATTTCCCACCAGGAAGAGGAATTTACCAAAGGATCAGCATGCTGTGCCGGAACCAGATTAGGGCATGAAGCAATCCTGCGGGTTTGCGGCCAGCTCACAAGAAAGCGAGTAGAAGAAAGGAGCTCAGGCACACTGTCATTCACAAACCTGCAGAGTTATAAATGTCAGCTATTGTCCAAAAATGTATTGAAGTAAGGCTGCGTAGAGGACTTGAAAGCGGGGCAGAATTGCAGGAAAACGAGTTCAGGGGCAGACTGGAATTGCATTTAAAGCATAAGGAAAGAGACAGAAAGTCGACAATGATGCACTTGGTCAAAAAGGGCGTATGCGTTTTTTCCTGAATATATTCAAGAAAAAACACATACGCCCTTTTTGGCCAAACAAGCAAGCCTGTAAAGAAATCTGCATTACAATGAAGTCTCACTGCCCCCCTGTCAAAAGGGACATCTGAAAAAAGTGAAAAATCCAGAAAGGCAGGACAGGCCATGGAGAACAGGGAGCCTTGTTATGCTGATGGGCGGGATGTAACTTGCCAACAGCCACTCTGGAGAAGTGTATGGTGTTTCCTCAAACACCTAAAAAACTATGCAACGGAGCCTACGGCACTTCAACTTATGGTTCTATAGCTTAGGGAAATTAAAATCAAAAAGACACAGCCACCCATAAATTTTGGACGGCTCTGCTTACAAGAACCTCATTTACGGTACAAGTGAAATATCCCAGCAAGCAAAAAATGGATAAAGAAGTTGTTGTACGTACGTACAATGGAATATCACTCAGCAATGAAATCTATGTCATGAGGCCCGTCGCGGCATAATGAGTGGATTCAGGTACGATCATTCTAAGTTAACTAAGTCACACAGAAAAAGAAACACCATAAGATATCTCAAATACACGGAATGCAAACATGGCTGCACATGAACTCAATTACAAAACAGAAAAGGGTCTCAAATTTAGAAAACCAACTTATGCTTGCTTAAGGGGAAAGGTGAGTTGTGGTGCTGCATAAAACCAGAGATTGAAATTAGCACAGATACCTTTCCATAAGCAAATATGTAATAGTCAGGACCTACTCCTTGCTCCACGAAATGGACTCAACACCCCATATTCAACGCCTAGGAATATACCTGACTAGTAAGAATCTGAAAACCCATGGATTTATATGTCTCCATAAGAGAATCAAGCATGTGTACAGCGGCATAAACGCAGCAGTGAAAATCCGATAAATCCCATTATCAAAATAAATTACAAAAACAAAACACAATGACAGTGAAATAGAGAGCAATTCTTAAATAATTCATTCAGGGCTTGTGATGCAACGTGGATTTACCACATCTACACCCCGAGCTGAGTGAGACATAAGGCTGGACACTTCGGGCTGATAGCATTGGTGACGTTCGGTGAGCAAAGGCAACCCTTTGAAGTCATACTGCGTGGTACCCATTCCATGGGTCCCAACTCTCCAGGTTGAAGGGATTCTTCCTTCAGGTAAAACATGCATGGGCAACCCAGAATATGGTCCACCGTGTGACCGGGAAAACTTTTTAAATGCGTCTCAGTTTTCATCCCCTCGTACTCGGTTTTACCATTCCAGACGCTTTACTAACACTCTCCCCACTTGGAGAGTCAGTGCCTTTAACCTCCTGTTTGGCACAGTTTGGAATTTCTGCGCAAGATGAACAGGAATAGGGAGAACCAATGAGAGATTAGCTGTAGGTGTCTGCACGAACAAATTTAACGCTCATTTCCCACCAGGAAGAGGAATTAGCCAAAGGCTCAGCATGCCGTGTCGGAACCAGATTAGGGCCTGAAGCAATCCTGCGGGCTTGCGGCCAGCTCACAAGAAAGCGAGTTGAAGAAAGGAGCTCAGGGGCACTGTAATTCACAAACCTGCAGAGTTATAAATGACAGCTATCGTCCAAAAATATATTGAAGTAAGGCTGCAAAGAGGACTTGAACGCGGGGCAGAATTCCAGGAATACGATTTCAGGAGGTAGAAGGGAAGTCCTCTGAAAGTATAGGAGAAGAGGCAGAACCTCGACAATGATGCACTTGGTCAAAAAGGGCATATGCGTTTCTTCCAGGGCCCTTATTAAAGAGGGTAGGAGGCTCCCAGCATGCTTCAGTGGCCAACAGAGGGCCTACATCGCCAAGGCGACATGAGCCATCCAGGCAGGAGTGACCTCACATCAGAGGGCCCACCTCACAGAAGGGTAAGGAACCCAGTCAAGATCAGACTCTCACCAGAGTGCCCACATAAGCAAGGGGCTGGGAACCAGGCAGGAGTGTCCTCACACCCGTGGGGCCACATCATCGAAAGTTGAGGTACCCAGCACATGTGGCCTCAAACCAGAGGACCCACATCACCATGGGTCTCGGAGCGAGGCAGGCAGGATTAACCTCAAAACACATGGCACATTGTATAAAAAAGGTGAGGAATCCAGCAGTTGGAACATCCCAGCAGGCGGTCCAGAGCACCGAGGCTATGGGATCCAGGCAGTGATGAACTCACAACAGAGGGCCCTCATCGTGATACTGTAAGCAACCCAGCCGTTGTAACCTCAGAGCACAAGGCTCACATCCCCATGGGGAAGGGAACCAAGCAGGAGTGTCAGGGCACCAGTGGGCACACATCAGAAAATGTGGGGAGCCCAGCAGTTAGGGCCGGACGCCAGAGGGCCCTCATCACTGAGGAGAGGAGGCTCCCAGCAAGCTCCAACTGCTACCAGAAGGCCGACGTCGCCAATGCAGGGTGTGCCAGCCAGGCAGGAGTGACCTCAGAGCAGAGGGCCAACCACACAAAAGTGTGAGGAACCCAAAGAGGATCAGACTCTCACCGGAGGGCCCACATCACCAAGGGAATGGAAACCAGGCAGGAGTGTTCTCACACCAGTGTGGTCACATCACCGAAATGTGACGGACCCAGCACACGTGGCCTCAAACTACAGGACACACATCACCAAGGGGCTGGGAGTGAGGCAGGCAGGAGGAGCCTCCAAACAGAGGGCCCATAGCGTAAAAATGGTGAGGAATCCCGCAGTTGGAACCTCCCAGCAGGTGGCCAGGAGCAGCGAGGCTATGGGATCCAGGCCTGACTGAACTCAAAACAGAGGGCCCTCATTATGAAACTGTGAGCAACCCAGCCGTTGGGACCTTAGAGCAGAAGGCCCACATTCCCATGGGGTTGGGATCCTGGCAGGAGTGTACTCGCACCACAGGGCGCACATCAGAAAATTTTGGGAGCCCAGGAGTTAGGGTCTGACGCCAGAGGGCCCTCATTACCGAGGGGAGGAGACTCCCAGCAGGCACCAACTCCCAACTGAGGGCCCACGTCGCCACGTTGACGTGTGCCAGCCAGGCAGGAGTGACCTCACAGCAGAGGGCCTACCTCACAGAAGGGTGAGGAACCCAGCCAGGATAAGACTCTCACCAGAGGGCCCACATCACCAAGGGGATCGGAACAAGGCAGGAGTGTCCTCACACCAGTGTGGCCACATTATAGAAAGGTGAGGAACCCAGCACATGTGGCCTAAACCAGAGGACCCACATTTCCAAGGTGCTCCGAGTGAGGCAGGCAGGAGTAGCCTAACAACACAGGGCCCACAGAATAAAAAATGTGAGGAATCCAGCAGTTTGAACCTCCCAGCAGGTGGCCCAGAGCATGGAGTCTATGGGATCCAGGCCACAGTGAACTCACAGCAGAGGGCCCACATCATGAAACTGTGAGCAACCCAGCCAGTGGGACCTCAGAGCAGAAGGCCCACATCCCCATGGGGATGGGAACCTCGCAGGAGTGTCCTCGCACAACTTAGCACGTATCAGAAAATGTGGGAACCCAGCAGTTATGGCCTGGCGCCAGAGGGCCCTCATCACGGAGGAGAGGAGGCTACCAGCAGGCTCCAAATGCCACCAGAGGGCCGACGTCACCAAGGCAATGGGAGCAAGCCAGGCAGGAGTTACCTCACAGCAGAGGGCCCACCTCACAGAAGTGTGAGGAGCCCAAACAGGATCAGACTCTAACCAGAGCGCCCACATCACCAAGGGGATGGAAACCAGGCAGGAGTGTCCTCACACCAGTGGGGCCACATCAGCGAAAGGTGAGGAACACAGCACATGTGGCCTCAAACAAGGGGACACACATCACGAAAGGGCTGGGAGTGAGGCATGCAGGAGGAGACTCACAACAGAGCGCCCATAGAATAAAAAAGGTGAGGAACCCCGCAGTTGGAAGCTCCAAGCAGGTGGCCCAGAGCACCGAGGCTATGGGATCCATGCCGGAGTGAACTCACAGCAGAGGGCCCACATTCTGACACTGTGAGCAACCCAGCCGTTGGGACCTCAGGGCAGAAAGCCCACATCCCCATGGGGATGGGACCCTGGCTGGAGTGTACTCGCTTGACAGGGCGCACATCAGAAAATTTTGGGAGCCCATGAGTTTGGGCCTGACGCCAAAGGGCCCTCATTACCGAGGGGAGGAGACTCCTAGCAGGCACCAACTCCCAACGGAGGGCCCACATCGCCAAGGTGACGTGTGCCAGCCAGGCAGGAGTGATCTCACAGCAGAGGGCCCCCCTCACAGAAGGGTGAGGAACCCAGCCAGGATCAGACTCTCACCAGAGAGCCCCCATCACCAAGGGGATGGGAACCAGGCAGGAGTGCCCTCACACCAGTGGGGCCACATCAATAAAGGTGAGGAGACCGGTACATGTGGCCTTAAACCAGAGGACCTACATCACAAATGGGCTGGGAGTGAGTCAGGAAGTAGGAGCATGAAAACACAGGACCCAAAGAATAAAAAAGGTAAGGAATCCAGCAGTAGGAACCTCCCAGCAGGCCGCTCAGAGCACAGAGGCTATGGGATCTAGGCCTGGGTGAACTAACACCAGAGAGCCAACATTATGAAATGGTGAACATCACAGGTTTTGGGACCTTAGAGCAGAAGGCCCACATGCGCATGGGGATGGGAACCTCGCAGTAGTGTCCTCACACCACTTAGCACGTATCAGAAAATGTGGGTACCCAGCAGTTTGGGCCTGAGGCAATAGGGCCCCCATCACCGAGGGGAGGTTCCCAGCAGGCTCCAACTGCCACAAGAGGGCCGATGTTGCCCAGGTGGGGTGTGCCAGCCAGGCAGGAGTGACCTCAGAGCAGAGGGCCCCCCTCACAGAAGGGTGAGGAACCCAGCCAGGATCAGACTCTCACCAGAGGGCCCACATCATCAAGGGGATAGGAACCAGGCAGGAGTGTCCTCACACCAGTGGGGCCACATCATCGAAAGGCGAGGGACCCAGCATACATGGCCTCAAACCAGAGGACACACATCACCAAGGGGCTGGGAGTGAGGCAGGCAGGAGGAGTCTCAAAACAGAGGGCCCATAGAAGAAAAAAGGTGAGGAATCCCGCAGTTGGAACCTCCCAGCAGGTGGCCAGGAGCAGCGAGGCTATGGGATCCAGGCCGGAGAGAACTCACAGCAGAGGGCCCTCATCATGAAACTGAGCAACCCACGGTTGGGACCTCAGAGCAGAAGGCCCACATTCCCATGGGGTTGGGAACCTGGCAGGAGTGTACTCGAACCACAGGGCGCATATCAGAAAATATTGGGAGCTCAGGAGTTAGGGCCTGACGCCAGAGGGCCCTCATTACGGAGGGGAGGAGACACCCAGCAGGCACCAAATCCCACCAGAGAGCCGACGTCGCCAAGGCGGGGTGTGCCAGCCAGGCAGGAGTGACCTCAGAGAAGAGGGCCCACCTCACAGAAGTGTGAGGAACCCAACCAGGATCAGACTCTCACCGGAGGGCCCACATCACCAAGGGGATGGGAACCAGGCAGGAGTGTCCTCACACCAGTGGGGCCACATCAGCCAAAGGTGAGGAACCCAGCACATGTGGCCTCAAACCACAGGACACACATCACCAAGGGGCTAGGAGTGAGGCAGGTGTCTGGAGGGGCACATTTAACTCTAATTTCCCACCAGGAAGTGGAATGAACCAAAGTCTCAGAGTGCCGTGCCGGACCCTGATTACGGCCTGAAGCAAACCTGCGGTTCTGTGGCCAGTTTTCAAGGAAACGAGTTAAGAAAGGAAATCACGGGCACTGTAATTCACAAACCTGCAGTGTTATAAATGACAGTTATTGGCAAAATTATATGGAAGTAAGTCTGCAAAGAGGACTTGAAAACGAGGCAGAATTGCAGGAATCATATTTCAGGAGGTAGATTGGAATTGCATTTAAAGCATGTGAAAAGCGGCAGATCTTTGACAGTGATGCACTTGGACAAAAGTGCGTAAACATTTTTTCCTGAATATATTCAGGAAAAAACACATATGCCCTTTTTGGCCAACCAAGCACTCGAGAAATGGAAATCCGCACTACAATGAAGTCTCATTTCCCATTCGTCAAAAGGGACATCTGAAAAAAGTGTAAAAACCAGAAACACAGGACAGGCCATGGAGAACAGGGAGCCTTGTTATGCTGATGGGCGGGATGTAAATTGCCAACAGACACTCTGGAGATGTTTATGGTGTATCCTGAAACATCTGAAAAAGAAAGCTACAGACCCTAGGGCAATTCCACTTTTGGCCCTATAGCTTAGGAAAATTAAAATCAACAAGACACAGCCAACACAAAATTTAGGGCTGCTGTGTTTACAAGAACCTTGAGTCCAGTACAAATTAAATATCCCAGAAAGAAAAAAATGGATAAAGGAGTTGTGCTACTTACGTACAACGGAATATCACTCAGCAATGAAATCAATGTCATCAGGCCTGTAGCAGCAAATTGAGTGGATTTAAGTATGATGATTCTAAGAGAAATAGGTCACACAGAGAAAGAGAATTATCATAAGATATCACTAATAGAGAGAGTGTAAACTTGGCTACACATAAACTGAATTCCAAAACCGAACAGAGTCTCACATTTAGATAAAAACTTATGCTTGCTTAAGGGGAAAGTTGAGTTGGGGTGCTGTATAAAACCAGAGATTGAAATTAGCACACATACCGTTCCATAAGCCAAATATGTAATAGACAAGACCTACTCTTTGCTCAACGAAATAGACTCATCCATGGTGTATCACCTCACACCTGTTAGAATGGGCATCATCAGAAAATCTACAAACAACAAATGCTGGAAAGGGTGTGGAGATAAGGAACCCTCTTCCACTATTGTTGGGAATGTAAATTGATACAGTCACTGTGGAGAACATTATGGAGTTTCTTATAAAACTAAGAATAGAATTACCATATGATACAGCAATCCCACTACTGGGCATATACCCAGACAAAACCATAAATCAAAAAGAGACATTCACCGCAATGTTCATTGCATCACTATTTACAATATCCAGGTAATGGAAGCAACCTAAATGCCCACAGACAGACGAATGCATAAAGATGTGGTACATATATAAAATGGAATATTACTAAGCCATAAAAAGGAATGAAATTGGGTCATTTGTAGAGACGTTGATGGATCTAGAGACTGTCATACAGAGTGAAGTAAGTCAGAAAGAGAAAAACAAATCTTGTCTATTAATGCATATATGTGGAACCTAGAAAAATTGTACAGATGAACCGTTTTGCCAGGCAGAAATAGAGCAACAGATGTAGACAACAAACGTATGGACACCAAGGGGGGAAAGCTGTTGGGGGGTGGTGGTGGGAGGAGTTGAGAGATTGGGATTGGCATGTATACATTTATATGTATAAAATAGATAACCAAAAAGAACCTGCTGTATAAAAAAATAAAATAAAATTCAAATTACAAAAAGTAAAACAGAAAAAATATTCTTCCCTTCACATACATGTATTTATATGAATAAATTATTTCCATGCTTATATCTGTAAATACAAAAAAGAGGAATAAAATCTACCTTGAACCAAAAACGAAAAAAAGAAAAAAAAACAGAACCCACCAGTTACACAGAGGAAAACCGTATCAGGGCACTTGCTCCAGTTGTAAACAATTCTGAAGTTGGTCAGTGGTGGGGAATCATCTCCCATTCAGCCACCAGGCCCCACGCAACAAGCGTCCTCATTGCAAAGCTGGGGGACCGTGCCAAGGCATCTGTGAGTAAACGTGGGCTGAGCCCCAGGCCAGCTGCTGCTGAAATGTTCCCACCCTTCCCAGGTAAAACACCTGAATATGTACAAGGACTTGAAAGCCTAGAGGAAGGGCCATGGAGCCACATGAGTGACAGCATGCCAGCCGACTTGGTGCCTGCAGGCCAGCCAGGATGGTCCTGGCCCTGGGTGCTCTTCTGGAAGCTTTCCATTTCCCTGCCTGAGATACCCCTGCTGTCCCGGCACCCACTGCTTTCTTCCTCACTCACCTCTGCCCAGGGAGAAATTCCAGCGGCAGGTATGGGTGACACATCCTCTTCTTTAGCAGGTGGCATCTTGGCAACTGCTGCAGAAAGTCCAGCAGAGCCCCACTCACACTGGGCCACCCACAAAGCCGTGGCCTCTCACTCCCTCCCACCAGTCCAGCCCCAAGACTGCTGACAGGGCAGAGAAAATGGCGTCAGGCACAGCTGCAGGGGCTCTTGCTGCCTGGAGCGGTGTTTATATTGATCTGAACCCAGGCACACCTGGGGAGGTCTGGCTGGCACGGTCGGGCTTCCCAGGCCAGCCAATAATCACCCCTCAGGGGCTCACAGTTGCAGAAACTGGAACTTGCTGAATCGGCCAGGTCCAAGGAACAGGTGTGGGCTCCTGAGAGTCAGGATAGACAAGGGGCTGCAGCTCTGGCTTGTTTTCTAATTATATTATCTGGCCCATGAGTGGGAGACAACTTCAAGAAAACCCTCTCCTAATGAGAGGAACCCAGGAGTCAGGGAGAGGAGGGGTGGCTGGTGGTTGGAGACAGAGGCCTGGTGCCCCGGGTGCAGTGGAAGTCTCTGGAAGACCAGGTGGAGGGAGGCCACACAGAGTGATGCCCAGGGTCACAGACCTGTCGGAGCTGCTGTTTGTTAGTTCAAGTCCTGCTCTGAGGTGCTCTGTGTCAGATCTGAGTGACAGGTGAGCTGGGAGTGCTCTGCAATGAGGGCGATATGCACGGTTCCTGTGTTCCCAGCCCTGCCATGGTACCTGCAAGGGTAGCTCTGTATCCTGGGAGGGGCCTGACCACGAGAGCCCCATGGGCTGCAGGGGAACCTGCCCAGGGAACCCCATATCCTGGGAGGGGCCTGAACACGAGAGCCCCATGGGCTGGGGTGGGGGTGGGGTACCTGCCCAGGTGAGCTCCATATCCTGGGATTGGCCTGACCTCGAGAGCCCCATGGGCTGCTGGAGTCCTGGTAAAGGATGTCAGGACAGTCAGTGAAGCCACCGAGGATATACCTCCAGTAGTTCCTAAATCCTACACCCTGCTGGTCATTCTACCAACCACCAGGACATGGTATTCTGTATTAGTCTTCAATGATGCCTTCTTTTGTATTCTATTAGTCCCAGAGTCACAAGAAATTTTGGCTTGTGAGTGGCAGGACTCAACATACAACTAAAACAATACTTCCGGGCCGTGTTGCCCCAAGGGTTCAAAAATTCCCACACCATCTTTGGGGAAAGCTCAGCTAAAGAACTACAAGTTCTACCTCTGGAAAAGTAAACACTCCTTCAATATGCAGACGACATTCTGATCGCCAGTCCTACTAAGGAGACCTCTGAACTACCAAGCCAATAAAGGATACAAGTTGTCCAAGACAAAGCTCAAATATCACAGACTACGGTGACCTGCCTGGGCTTCATTCTCACAGAAGGACGGAGAAGCCCATCCCAGGAAAGGGAAGAAACAATATACAGCCTTACCCATTTCTGAAACTAGAAGACAGCTTAGGGGCTCCTGGGGAGGCCAGGGTTTGCTGCTTCTGGATCCCTAACTACAGTCTACTAGCTGGGCCTCTATATGAAACACTGAAAGGAAAAGATGATGATCCTTTTGAATAGAATGCAGAAGTGGCCTTTCAAGTATGGAAAGAGCAGTCAATTCAGACCCTTGCCCTGGAACTCCCTAATTTAGCTAAACCCTTTGACCTTTACATTCCTGGTGAACGGTGAATCGCCATTGGAGTATTAGTGCAAAACCTGGGACCACTTGAAATGGAACAATGCAAGAATGCGATCCAGGTAGGATAAACTACGGTCACCAAGGGGCTTGGCCCACCGCCACATCTGGCCAAGATACTGGCAGTCTCTGAAAACCTGGAAATCAGCAGCCCAAAAGGCCACCTCCCTCCGAAGGGAAAAGGACCCCACGTGGTGATCCTAACACCCAACCATGCCCTGAAGTTGCAGGGTTGGCTCCATGGGCACACTGACCTTGAGCGAGGAGGCCCTCCAACTCCAACCTCCATAGAGATAACCGGGGCAAAGTGGCACCATGAAGACTCGTGTGAAGGTGTCTGCACGGGCAAATTTAACGCTCATTTCCCACCAGGAAGCGGAATTAACCAAAGGCTCAGCATGCCGTGACGGAACCAGATTAGGGCCTGAAGCAATCCTGCGGGTTTGCGGCCAGCTCACAAGAAAGCGAGTTGAAGAAAGGAGCTCAGGGACACTGTAATTCACAAACCGGCAGAGTTATAAATGACAGCTATCACACAAAAATATATTGAAGGAAGGCTGCGAAGAGGACTTGAAAGCGGGGCAGAACTGCAAGCAAACGATTCCAGGGGGTAGACTGGAATTGCATTTAAAGCATAGGAAAAGAGGCAGAACGTCGACAATGATGCACTTGGCCAAAAAGGGCGTATGCGTTTTTTCCTGAATATATTCAGGAAAAAACGCATACGCCCTTTTTGGCCAACCAAGCCAGCATGTTAAGGAAATCTGCACTACAAAGAAGTCTCACTGTCCCCAGGTCAAAAGGGCCATCTGAAAAAAGTGTAAAATCCAGAAAGACAGCACAGGCCATGGAGAACAGGGAGCCTTGTTATGCTGATGGGCGGGATGTAAATTGCCAACAGCCACTCTGGAGAAATGTATGGTGTTTCCTCAAACACCTAAAAAACTAAGCAACGGAGCCTACGGCACTTCAACTTATGGTTCTATAGCTTAGGGAAATTAAAATCAAGAAGACGCAGCCACCCATAAATTTTGGACGGCTCTGCTTACAAGAACCTCATTTACGGTACAAGTGAAATATCCCAGCAAGCAAAAAATGGATAAAGAAGTTGTTGTACGTACGTACAATGGAATATCACTCAGCAATGAAATCTATGTCATGAGGCCCGTTACGGCATAATGAGTGGATTCAGGTACGATCATTCTAAGTTAACTAAGTCACACAGAAAAAGAAACACCATAAGATATCTCAAATACACGGAATGCAAACATGGCTGCACATGAACTCAATTACAAAACAGAAAAGGGTCTCAAATTTAGAAAACCAACTTATGCTTGCTTAAGGGGAAAGGTGAGTTGTGGTGCTGCATAAAACCAGAGATTGAAATTAGCACAGATACCTTTCCATAAGCAAATATGTAATAGTCAGGACCTACTCCTTGCTCCACGAAATGGACTCAACACCCCATATTCAATGCCTAGGAATATACCTGACTAGTAAGAATCTGAAAACCCATGGATTTATATGTCTCCATAAGAGAATCAAGCATGTGTACAGCGGCATAAACGCAGCAGTGAAAATACGATAAATCCCATTATCAAAATAAATTACAAAAACAGAACACAATGACAGTGAAATAGAGAGCAATTCTTAAATAATTCATTCAGGGCTTGTGATGCAACGTGGATTTACCACATCTACACCCCGAGCTGAGTGAGACATAAGGCTGGACACTTCGGGCTGATAGCATTGCTGACGTTCGGTGAGCAAAGGCAATCCTTTGAAGTCATACTGCGTGGTACCCATTCCATGGGTCCCAACTCTCCAGGTTTAAGGGATTCTTCCTTCAGGTAAAACATGCATGGGCAACCCAGAATATGGTCCACCATGTGACCGGGAAAACTTTTTAAATGCGTCTCAGTTTTCGTCCCCTCGTACTCGGTTTTACCATTCCAGACGCTTTACTAACACTCTCCCCACTTGGAGAGTCAGTGCCTTTAACCTCCTGTTTGGCACAGTTTGGAATTTCTGCGCAAGATGAACAGGAATAGGGAGAACCAATGAGAGATTAGCTGTAGGTGTCTGCACGAAGAAATTTAACGCTCATTTCCCACCAGGAAGAGGAATTAGCCAAAGGCTCAGCATGCCGTGTCGGAACCAGATTAGGGCCTGAAGCAATCCTGCGGTTTTGCGGCCAGCTCACAAGAAAGCGAGTTGAAGAAAGGAGCTCAGGGGCACTGTAATTCACAAACCTGCAGAGTTATAAATGACAGCTATCGTCCAAAAATATATTGAAGTAAGGCTGCAAAGAGGACTCGAACGCGGGGCAGAATTCCAGGAACACGATTTCAGGAGGTAGACGGGAAGTCCTCTGAAAGTATAGGAGAAGAGGCAGAACCTCGACAATGATGCACTTGGTCAAAAAGGGCATATGCGTTTCTTCCAGGGCCCTTATTAAAGAGGGTAGGAGGCTCCCAGCATGCTTCAGTGGCCAACAGAGGGCCTACGTCGCCAAGGCGACATGAGCCATCCAGGCAGGAGTGACCTCACATCAGAGGGCCCACCTCACAGAAGGGTAAGGAACCCAGTCAAGATCAGACTCTCACCAGAGTGCCCACATAAGCAAGGGGCTGGGAACCAGGCAGGAGTGTCCTCACACCCATGGGGCCACATCATCGAAAGTTGAGGTACCCAGCACATGTGGCCTCAAACCAGAGGACCCACATCACCATGGGTCTCGGAGCGAGGCAGGCAGGATTAAACTCAAAACACATGGCCCATTGTATAAAAAAGGTGAGGAATCCAGCAGTTGGAACATCCCAGCAGGTGGCCCAGAGCACCGAGGCTATGGGATCCAGGCAGTGATGAACTCACAACAGAGGGCCCTCATCGTGATACTGTAAGCAACCCAGCCGTTGTAACCTCAGAGCACAAGGCCCACATCCCCATGGGGAAGGGAACCAAGCAGGAGTGTCATCGCACCAGTGGGCACACATCAGAAAAGGTGGGGAGCCCAGCAGTTAGGGCCGGACGCCAGAGGGCCCTCATCACTGAGGAGAGGAGGCTCCCAGCAAGCTCCAACTGCTACCAGAAGGCCGACGTCACCAATGCAGGGTGTGCCAGCCAGGCAGGAGTGACCTCAGAGCAGAGGGCCAACCACACAAAAGTGTGAGGAACCCAAAGAGGATCAGACTCTCACCGGAGGGCCCACATCACCAAGGGAATGGAAACCAGGCAGGAGTGTTCTCACACCAGTGTGGTCACATCACCGAAATGTGACGGACCCAGCACACGTGGCCTCAAACTACAGGACACACATCACCAAGGGGCTGGGAGTGAGGCAGGCAGGAGGAGTCTCAAAACAGAGGGCCCATAGAAGGAAAAAGGTGAGGAATCCCGCAGTTGGAACCTCCCCGCAGGTGGCCAGGAGCAGCGAGGCTATGGGGTCCATGCCGGAGTGAACTCACACCAGAGGGCCCTCATCATGAAACTGAACAACGTACCATTGGGACCTCAGAGCAGAAGACACACATTCCCATGGGGTTGGGATCCTGGCAGGAGTGTACTTGCACCACAGGGCGCACATCAGAAAATTTTGGGAGCCCAGGAGTTAGGGTCTGACGCCAGAGGGCCCTCATTACCGAGGGGAGGAGACTCCCAGCAGGCACCAACTCCCAACTGAGGGCCCACATCGCCAAGTTGACGTGTGCCAGCCAGGCAGGAGTGACCTCACAGCAGAGGGCCTACCGCACAGAAGGGTGAGGAACCCAGCCAGGATAAGACTCTCACCAGAGGGCCCACATCACCAAGGGGATCGGAACAAGGCAGGAGTGTCCTCACACCAGTGTGGCCACATTATAGAAAGGTGAGGAACCCAGCACATGTGGCCTAAACCAGAGGACCCACATTTCCAAGGTGCTCCGAGTGAGGCAGGCAGGAGTAGCCTAACAACACAGGGCCCACAGAATAAAAAATGTGAGGAATCCAGCAGTTTGAACCTCCCAGCAGGTGGCCCAGAGCATGGAGTCTATGGGATCCAGGCCACAGTGAACTCACAGCAGAGGGCCCACATCATGAAACTGTGAGCAACCCAGCCAGTGGGACCTCAGAGCAGAAGGCCCACATCCCCATGGGGATGGGAACCTCGCAGGAGTGTCCTCGCACAACTTAGCACGTATCAGAAAATGTGGGAACCCAGCAGTTATGGCCTGGCGCCAGAGGGCCCTCATCACGGAGGAGAGGAGGCTACCAGCAGGCTCCAAATGCCACCAGAGGGCCGACGTCACCAAGGCAATGGGAGCAAGCCAGGCAGGAGTTACCTCACAGCAGAGGGCCCACCTCACAGAAGTGTGAGGAATCCAGACAGGATCAGACTCTCACCAGAGGGCCCACATCACCAAGGGGATGGGAACCAGGCAGGAGTGTCCTCACACCAGTGGGGCCACATCAATAAAGGTGAGGAAACTGGTACATGTGGCCTTAAACAAGAGGACCTACATCACAAATGGGCTGGGAGTGAGTCAGGAAGTAGGAGCATGAAAACACAGGACACAAAGAATAAAAAAGCTAAGGAATCCAGCAGTAGGAACCTCCCAGCAGGCCGCTCAGAGCACAGAGGCTATGGGATCTAGGCCTGGGTGAACTAACACCAGAGAGCCAACATCATGAAACGGTGAACAACACAGGTGTTGGGACCTTAGAGCAGAAGGCCCACATGTCCATGGGGATGGGAACCTCGCAGGAGTGTCCTCGCACCACTTAGCACGTATCAGAAAATGTGGGTACCCAGCAGTTAGGGCCTGAGGCAAGAGGGCCCCCATCACCGAGGGGAGGTTCCCAGCAGGCTCCAACTGCCACAAGAGGGCCGATGTTGGCCAGGTGGGGTGTGCCAGCCAGGCAGGAGTGACCTCACAGCAGAGGTCGCCCCTCACAGAAGGGTGAGGAACCCAGCCAGGATCAGACTCTCACCAGAGGGCCCAAATCATCAAGGGGATAGGAACCAGGCAGGAGTGTCCTCACACCAGTGGGGCCACATCATCAAAAGGCGAGGGACCCAGCATACATGGCCTCAAACCAGAGGACACACATCACCAAGGGGCTGGGAGTTAGGCAGGCAGGAGGAGTCTCAAAACAGAGGGTCCATAGAAGAAAAAAGGTGAGGAATCCCGCAGTTGTAACCTCCCAGCAGGTGGCCAGGAGCAGCGAGGCTATGGGATCCAGGCCGGAGAGAACTCACAGCAGAGGGCCCTCATCATGAAACTGAGCAACCCACCGTTGGGACCTCAGAGCAGAAGGCCCACATTCCCATGGGGTTGGGAACCTGGCAGGAGTGTACTCGAACCACAGGGCGCATATCAGAAAATATTGGGAGCCCAGGAGTTAGGGTCTGACGCCAGAGGGCCCTCATTACCGAGGGGAGGAGACACCCAGCAGGCACCAAATCCCACCAGAGGGCCGACGTCGCCAAGGCGGGGTGTGCCAGCCAGGCAGGAGTGACCTCAGAGAAGAGGGCCCACCTCACAGAAGTGTGAGGAACCCAACCAGGATCAGACTCTCACCGGAGGGCCCACATCACCAAGGGGATGGGAACCAGGCAGGAGTGTCCTCACACCAGTGGGGCCACATCAGCCAAAGGTGAGGAACCCAGCACATGTGGCCTCAAACCACAGGACACACATCACCAAGGGGCTAGGAGTGAGGCAGGTGTCTGGAGGGGCACATTTAACTCTAATTTCCCACCAGGAAGTGGAATGAACCAAAGTCTCAGAGTGCCGTGCCGGACCCTGATTACGGCCTGAAGCAAACCTGCGGTTCTGTGGCCAGTTTTCAAGGAAACGAGTTAAGAAAGGAAATCACGGGCACTGTAATTCACAAACCTGCAGTGTTATAAATGACAGCTATTGGCAAAATTATATGGAAGTAAGTCTGCAAAGAGGACTTGAAAACGAGGCAGAATTGCAGGAATCATATTTCAGGAGGTAGATTGGAATTGCATTTAAAGCATGTGAAAAGCGGCAGATCTTTGACAGTGATGCACTTGGACAAAAGTGCGTAAACATTTTTTCCTGAATATATTCAGGAAAAAACACATATGCCCTTTTTGGCCAACCAAGCACTCGAGAAATGGAAATCCGCACTACAATGAAGTCTCATTTCCCATTCGTCAAAAGGGCCATCTGAAAAAAGTGTAAAAACCAGAAACACAGGACAGGCCATGGAGAACAGGGAGCCTTGTTATGCTGATGGGCGGGATGTAAATTGCCAACAGACACTCTGGAGATGTTTATGGTGTATCCTGAAACATCTGAAAAACAAAGCTACAGACCCTAGGGCACTTCCACTTTTGGCCCTATAGCTTAGGAAAATTAAAATCAACAAGACACAGCCAACACAAAATTTAGGGCTGCTGTGTTTACAAGAACCTTGAGTCCAGTACAAATTAAATATCCCAGAAAGAAAAAAATGGATAAAGGAGTTGTGCTACTTACGTACAACGGAATATCACTCAGCAATGAAATCAATGTCATCAGGCCTGTAGCAGCAAATTGAGTGGATTTAAGTATGATGATTCTAAGAGAAATAGGTCACACAGAGAAAGAGAATTATCATAAGATATCACTAATAGAGAGAGTGTAAACTTGGCTACACATAAACTGAATTCCAAAACCGAACAGAGTCTCACATTTAGATAAAAACTTATGCTTGCTTAAGGGGAAAGTTGAGTTGGGGTGCTGTATAAAACCAGAGATTGAAATTAGCACACATACCGTTCCATAAGCCAAATATGTAATAGACAAGACCTACTCTTTGCTCAACGAAATAGACTCATCCATGGTGTATCACCTCACACCTGTTAGAATGGGCATCATCAGAAAATCAACAAACAACAAATGCTGGAAAGGGTGTGGAGATAAGGAACCCTCTTCCACTATTGTTGGGAATGTAAATTGATACAGTCACTGTGGAGAACATTATGGAGTTTCTTATAAAACTAAGAATAGAATTACCATATGATACAGCAATCCCACTACTGGGCATATACCCAGACAAAACCATAAATCAAAAAGAGACATTCACCGCAATGTTCATTGCATCACTATTTACAATATCCAGGTAATGGAAGCAACCTAAATGCCCACAGACAGACGAATGCATAAAGAAGTGGTACATATATAAAATGGAATATTACTAAGCCATAAAAAGGAATGAAATTGGGTCATTTGTAGAGACGTTGATGGATCTAGAGACTGTCATACAGAGTGAAGTAAGTCAGAAAGAGAAAAACAAATCTTGTCTATTAATGCATATATGTGGAACCTAGAAAAATTGTACAGATGAACCGTTTTGCCAGGCAGAAATAGAGCAACAGATGTAGACAACAAACGTATGGACACCAAGGGGGGAAAGCTGTTGGGGGGTGGTGGTGGGGGGAGTTGAGAGATTGGGATTGGCATGTATACATTTATATGTATAAAATAGATAACCAAAAAGAACCTGCTGTATAAAAAAATAAAATAAAATTCAAATTACAAAAAGTAAAACAGAAAAAATATTCTTCCCTTCACATACATGTATTTATATGAATAAATTATTTCCATGCTTATATCTGTAAATACAAAAAAGAGGAATAAAATCTACCTTGAACCAAAAACGAAAAAAAGAAAAAAAAACAGAACCCACCAGTTACACAGAGGAAAACCGTATCAGGGCACTTGCTCCAGTTGTAAACAATTCTGAAGTTGGTCAGTGGTGGGGAATCATCTCCCATTCAGCCAGCAGGCCCCACGCAACAAGCGTCCTCATTGCAAAGCTGGGGGACCGTGCCGAGGCATCTGTGAGTAAACGTGGGCTGAGCCCCAGGCCAGCTGCTGCTGAAATGTTCCCACCCTTCCCAGGTAAAACACCTGAATATGTACAAGGACTTGAAAGCCTAGAGGAAGGGCCATGGAGCCACATGAGTGACAGCATGCCAGCCGACTTGGTGCCTGCAGGCCAGCCAGGATGGTCCTGGCCCTGGGTGCACTTCTGGAAGCTTTCCATTTCCCTGCCTGAGATACCCCTGCTGTCCCGGCCCCCACTGCTTTCTTCCTCACTCACCTCTGCCCAGGGAGAAATTCCAGCGGCAGGTATGGGTGACACATCCTCTTCTTTAGCAGGTGGCATCTTGTCAACTGCTGCAGAAAGTCCAGCAGAGCCCCACTCACACTGGGCCACCCACAAAGCCGTGGCCTCTCACTCCCTCCCACCAGTCCAGCCCCAAGACTGCTGACAGGGCAGAGAAAATGTCGTCAGGCACAGCTGCAGGGGCTCTTGCTGCCTGGAGCGGTGTTTATATTGATCTGAACCCAGGCACACCTGGGGAGGTCTGGCCGGCACGGTCGGGCTTCCCAGGCCAGCCAATAATCACCCCTCAGGGGCTCACAGTTGCAGAAACTGGAACTTGCTGAATCGGCCAGGTCCAAGGAACAGGTGTGGGCTCCTGAGAGTCAGGATAGACAAGGGGCTGCAGCTCTGGCTTGTTTTCTAATTATATTATCTGGCCCATGAGTGGGAGACAACTTCAAGAAAACCCTCTCCTAATGAGAGGAACCCAGGAGTCAGGGAGAGGAGGGGTGGCTGGTGGGTGGAGACAGAGGCCTGGTGCCCCGGGTGCAGTGGAAGTCTCTGGAAGACCAGGTGGAGGGAGGCCACACAGAGTGATGCCCAGGGTCACAGACCTGTCGGAGCTGCTGTTTGTTAGTTCAAGTCCTGCTCTGAGGTGCTCTGTGTCAGATCTGAGTGACAGGTGGCTGGGAGTGCTCTGCAATGAGGGCGATATGCAGGGTTCCTGTGTTCCCAGCCCTGCCATGGTACCTGCAAGGGTAGCTCTGTATCCTGGGAGGGGCCTGACCACGAGAGCCCCATGGGCTGAGGGGAACATGCCCAGGGAACCCCATATCCTGGGAGGGGCCTGAACACGAGAGCCCCATGGGCTGGGGTTGGGGTGGGATACCTGCCCAGGTGAGCTCCATATCCTGGGATTGGCCTGACCTCGAGAGCCCCATGGGCTGCTGGAGTCCTGGTAAAGGATGTCAGGACAGTCAGTGAAGCCACCGAGGATATACCTCCAGTAGTTCCTAAATCCTACACCCTGCTGGTCATTCTACCAACCACCAGGACATGGTATTCTGTATTAGTCTTCAATGATGCCTTCTTTTGTATTCTATTAGTCCCAGAGTCAGAAGAAATTTTGGCTTGTGAGTGCCAGGACTCAACATACAACTAAAACAATACTTCCGGGCCGTGTTGCCCCAAGGGTTCAAAAATTCCCACACCATCTTTGGGGAAAGCTCAGCTAAAGAACTAAAAGTTCTACCTCTGGAAAAGGAAACACTCCTTCAATATGCAGACGACATTCTGATCGCCAGCCCTACTAAGGAGACCTCTGAACTACGAAGCCAATAAAGGATACAAGTTGTCCAAGAAAAAGCTCAAATATCACAGACTACGGTGACCTGCCTGGGCTTCATTCTCACAGAAGGTCGGAGAAGCCCATCCCAGGAAAGGGAAGAAACAATTTGCAGCCTTATCCATTTCTGAAACTAGAAGACAGCTTAGGGGTTCCTGGGGAGGCCAGGGTTTGCTGCTTCTGGATCCCTAACTACAGTCTACTAGCTGGGCCTCTATATGAAACACTGAAAGGAAAAGATGATGATCCTTTTGAATAGAATGCAGAAGTGGCCTTTCAAGAATGGAAAGAGCAGTCAATTCAGACCCTTGCCCTGGAACTCCCTAATTTAGCTAAACCCTTTGACCTTTACATTCCTGGTGAACGGTGAATCGCCATTGGAGTATTAGTGCAAAACCTGGGACCACTTGAAATGGAACAATGCAAGAATGCGATCCAGGTAGGATAAACTACGGTCACCAAGGGGCTTGGCCCACCGCCACATCTGGCCAAGATACTGGCAGTATCTGAAAACCTGGAAATCAGCAGCCCAAAAGGCCACCTCCCTCCGAAGGGAAAAGGACCCCACGTGGTGATCCTCACACCCAACCATGCCCTGAAGTTGCAGGGTTGGCTCCATGGGCACACTGACCTTGAGCGAGGAGGCCCTCCAACTCCAACCTCCATAGAGATAACCGGGGCAAAGTGGCACCATGAAGACTCGTGTGAAGGTGTCTGCACGGGCAAATTTAACGCTCATTTCCCACCAGGAAGAGGAATTAACCAAAGGCTCAGCATGCCGTGCCGGAACCAGATTAGGGCCTGAAGCAATCCTGCGGGTTTGCGGCCAGCTCACAAGAAAGCGAGTTGAAGAAAGGAGCTCAGGGACACTGTAATTCACAAACCTGCAGAGTTATAAATGACAGCTATCGTCCAAAAATATATTGAAGGAAGGCTGCGAAGAGGACTTGAAAGCGGGGCAGAATTGCAAGAAAACGATTTCAGGGGGTAGACTGGAATTGCATTTAAAGCATAGGAAAAGAGGCAGAACGTCGACAATGATGCACTTGGCCAAAAAGGGCGTATGCGTTTTTTCCTGAATATATTCAGGAAAAAACGCATACGCCCTTTTTGGCCAACCAAGCAAGCATGTTAAAGAAATCTGCACTACAATGAAGTCTCGCTGCCCCCCGTTCAAAAGGGCCATCTGAAAAAAGTGTAAAATCCAGAAAGGCAGCACAGGCCATGGAGAACAGGGAGCCTTGTTATGCTGATGGGCGGGATGTAAATTGCCAACAGCCACTCTGGAGATGTGTATGGTGTTTCCTCAAAAACCTAAAAAACAAAGCAACGGAGCCTACGGCATTACCACTTTTTTTCCTATAGCTTAGGGAAATTAAAATCAAAAACACACAGCCACCGCAAAGTTTCTGTTTACGGCTCTGTTTACAAGAACCTCGTCTACGGTACAAGTTAAATATCCCAGAAAGCGAAAAATGGATAAAGAAGTGTGGTACGTACGTACAAAGGAATATCACTCACCAATGAAATCTATGTCATCAGGCCCGTCGCGGCATAATGAGTGGATTCAGGTACGATGATTCTAAGTGAAATAAGTCACACAGAAAATGAAACATCATAAGATATCACTAATACACGGAATGTAAACTTGGCTACACATGAACTGAATTACAAAACAGAACAGGGTCTCAAATTTAGAAAACCAACTTATGCTTGCTTAAGGGGAAAGGTGAGTTGTGGTGCTGCATAAAACCAGAGATAGAAATTAGCACAGATACCTTTCCATAAGCCAAATATGTAATAGTCAAGACCTAGCCCTTGCTCAACGAAATGGACTAAACACCCCATATTCAACGCCTAGGATTACACATGACTAGTAAGAACCTTCAAACCCATGGATTTATATGTCTCCGTAAGAGACTCAAGTGTGTGTACAGCGGCATGAATGCAGCAGAGAAAATCCGATAAAACCCATTATCAAAATGAATTACAAAAACAAACACAATGACAGTGAAATAGAGAGCAATTCTTAAATAATTCATTCAGGGCTTGTGATGCAACCTGGATTTACCACATCTACACCCAGAGCTGAGTGAGACATAAGGCTGGACACTTCGGGCTGATAGCATTGGTGAGGTTCGATGAGCAAATGCAGACCCTTTGAAGTCATACTGCATGGTACCCATTCCATGGGTCCCAACTCTCCAGGTTTAAGGGATTCTTCCTTCAGCTAAAACATGCATGGGAAACCCACAGTACAGTGCACTGTGTGACCGGGAAACGTTTTCAAATGCATCTCAGTTTTCGTCCCCTTTTACTCGGGTTCACCATTCCAGACCGTTTACTAACACTCTCCCCACTTGGAGAGTCAGAGCCTTTAACCTCCTGTTTGGCACAGTTTGCAATTTCTGCGCAAGATGAACAGGAATAGGGAGAACCAATGAGAGACTAGCTGTAGGTGTCTGGACGGGCAAATGGAACGCTCATTTCCCACCAGGAAGAGGAATTAACCAAAGGCTCAGCATGCCGTGCCGGAACCAGATTAGGGCCTGAAGCATTCCTGCGGGTTTGCGGCCAGCTCACAAGAAAGCGAGTTGAAGAAAGGAGCTCAGGGGCACTGTAATTCACAAACCTGCAGAGTTATAAATGACAGCTATCGTCCAAAAATATATTGAAGGAAGGCTGCGAAGAGGACTGGAAAGCGGGGCAGAATTGCAGGAAAACGATTTCAGGGGGTAGACTGGAATTGCATTTAAAGCATAGGAAAAGAGGCAGAACGTCGACAATGATGCACTTGGCCAAAAAGGGCGTATGCGTTTTTTCTTGAATATATTCAGGAAAAAACGCATACGCCCTTTTTGGCCAACCAAGCCAGCATGTTAAAGAAATCTGCACTACAAAGAAGTCTCACTGCCCCCCGTTCAAAAGGGCCATCTGAAAAAAGTGTAAAATCCAGAAAGGCAGCACAGGCCATGGAGAACAGGGAGCCTTGTTATGCTGATGGGCGGGATGTAAATTGCCAACAGCCACTCTGGAGAAGTGTATGGTGTTTCCTGAAACACCTAAGAAACAAAGCAACGGAGACTACGGCACTTCCACTTATGGTCTTATAGATCACGGAAATTAAAATCAAAAACAGACAGCCACCCCAAAGTTTCAGACGGCTCTGTTTACAGGAATCTCGTCTACGGTACAAGTTAAATATCCCAGAATGTGAAAAATGGATAAAGAAGTTGTGGTACACACATTCAATGGAATATCACTCAGCAATGAAATCTATGTCATCAGGCCCATCGTGGCATAATGAGTGGATTCAGGTACGATGATTCTAAGTGAAATAAGTCACACAGAAAATGAAACATCATAAGATATCACTAATACACGGAATGTAAACTTGGCTACACATGAACTGAATTACAAAACAGAACAGGGTCTCAAATTTAGAAAACCACCTTATGCTTGCTTAAGGGGAAAAGTGAGTTGGGGTGCTGCATAAAACCAGAGATAGAAATTAGCACAGATACCTTTCCATAAGCCAAATATGTAATAGTCAAGACCTAGCCCTTGCTCAACGAAATGGACTAAACACCCCATATTCAACGCCTAGGAATACACCTGACTAGTAAGTATCTTCAAACCCATGGATTTATATGTCTCCATAAGAGACTCAAGTGTGTGTACAGCGGCATGAATGCAGCAGAGAAAATCCGATAAATCCCATTATCAAAATGAATTACAAAAACAAACACAATGACAGTGAAATAGAGAGCAATTCTTAAATAATTCATTCAGGGCTTGTGATGCAACCTGGATTTACCACATCTACAACCAGAGCTGAGTGAGACATAAGGCTGTACACTTCGGCCTGATAGCATTGGTGAGGTTCGTTGAGAAAATGCAGGCCCTTTGAAGTCATACTGCATGGTACCCATTCCATGGGTCCCAACTCTCCAGGTTTAAGGGATTCTTCCTTCAGCTAAAACATGCATGGGAAACCCACAGTATGGTGCACCGTGTGACCGGGAAAGCTTTTCAAATGCATCTCAGTTTTCGTCCCCTTTTACTCGGGTTCACGATTGAAGACCCTTTACTAATACTCTCCCCACTTAGAGAGTCAGTGCCTTTAACCTCCTGTTTGGCTCAGTTTGCAATTTCTGCGCAAGATGAACAAGAATAGGGAGAACCAATGAGAGACTAGCTCTAGGTGTCTGCACGTTCAAATATAACACTCATTTCCCACCAGGAAGAGGAATTTACCAAAGGATCAGCATGCTGTGCCGGAACCAGATTAGGGCATGAAGACATGCTGCGGGTTTGCGGCCAGCTCACAAGAAAGCGAGTAGAAGAAAGGAGCTAAGGCGCACTGTCATTCACAAACCTGCAGAGTTATAAATGTCAGCTATTGTCCAAAAATGTATTGAAGTAAGGCTGCGTAGAGGACTTGAAAGCGGGGCAGAATTGCAGGAAAACGAGTTCAGGGGCAGACTGGAATTGCATTTAAAGCATAAGGAAAGAGACAGAAAGTCAACAATGATGCACTTGGTCAAAAAGGGCGTATGCGTTTTTTCCTGAATATATTCAAGAAAAAACACATACGCCCTTTGTGGCCAAACAAGCAAGCCTGTAAAGAAATCTGCATTACAATGAAGTCTCACTGCCCCCCTGTCAAAAGGGACATCTGAAAAAAGTGAAAAATCCAGAAAGGCAGGACAGGCCATGGAGAACAGGGAGCCTTGTTATGCTGATGGGCGGGATGTAACTTGCCAACAGCCACTCTGGAGAAGTGTATGGTGTTTCCTCAAACACCTAAAAAACTAAGCAACGGAGCCTACGGCACTTCAACTTATGGTTCTATAGCTTAGGGAAATTAAAATCAAAAAGACACAGCCACCCATAAATTTTGGACGGCTCTGCTTACAAGAACCTCATTTACGGTACAAGTGAAATATCCCAGAAAGCAAAAAATGGATAAAGAATTTGTTGTACGTACGTACAATGGAATATCACTCAGCAATGAAATCTATGTCATGAGGCCCGTCGCGGCATAATGAGTGGATTCAGGTACGATCATTCTAAGTTAACTAAGTCACACAGAAAAAGAAACACCATAAGATATCTCAAATACACGGAATGCAAACATGGCTGCACATGAACTCAATTACAAAACAGAAAAGGGTCTCAAATTTAGAAAACCAACTTATGCTTGCTTAAGGGGAAAGGTGAGTTGTGGTGCTGCATAAAACCAGAGATTGAAATTAGCACAGATACCTTTCCATAAGCAAATATGTAATAGTCAGGACCTACTCCTTGCTCCACGAAATGGACTCAACACCCCATATTCAATGCCTAGGAATATACCTGACTAGTAAGAATCTGAAAACCCATGGATTTATATGTCTCCATAAGAGAATCAAGCATGTGTACAGCGGCATAAACGCAGCAGTGAAAATCCGATAAATCCCATTATCAAAATAAATTACAAAAACAAAACACAATGACAGTGAAATAGAGAGTAATTCTTAAATAATTCATTCAGGGCTTGTGATGCAACGTGGATTTACCACATCTACACCCCGAGCTGAGTGAGACATAAGGCTGGACACTTCGGGCTGATAGCATTGGTGACGTTCGGTGAGCAAAGGCAACCCTTTGAAGTCATACTGCGTGGTACCCATTCCATGGGTCCCAACTCTCCAGGTTGAAGGGATTCTTCCTTCAGGTAAAACATGCATGGGCAACCCAGAATATGGTCCACCGTGTGACCGGGAAACCTTTTTAAATGCGTCTCAGTTTTCGTCCCCTCGTACTCGGTTTTACCATTCCAGACGCTTTACTAACACTCTCCCCACTTGGAGAGTCAGTGCCTTTAACCTCCTGTTTGGCACAGTTTGGAATTTCTGCGCAAGATGAACAGGAATAGGGAGAACCAATGAGAGATTAGCTGTAGGTGTCTGCACGAACAAATTTAATGCTCATTTCCCACTAGGAAGAGGAATTAGCCAAAGGCTCAGCATGCCGTGTCGGAACCAGATTAGGGCCTGAAGCAATCCTGCGGTTTTGCGGCCAGCTCACAAGAAAGCGAGTTGAAGAAAGGAGCTCAGGGGCACTGTAATTCACAAACCTGCAGAGTTATAAATGACAGCTATCGTCCAAAAATATATTGAAGTAAGGCTGCAAAGAGGACTTGAACGCGGGGCAGAATTCCAGGAATACGATTTCAGGAGGTAGACGGAAAGTCCTCTGAAAGTATAGGAGAAGAGGCAGAACCTCGACAATGATGCACTTGGTCAAAAAGGGCATATGCGTTTCTTCCAGGGCCCTTATTAAAGAGGGTAGGAGGCTCCCAGCATGCTTCAGTGGCCAACAGAGGGCCTATGTCGCCAAGGCGACATGAGCCATACAGGCAGGAGTGACCTCACATCAGAGGGCCCACCTCACAGAAGGGTAAGGAACCCAGTCAAGATCAGACTCTCACCAGAGTGCCCACATAAGCAAGGGGCTGGGAACCAGGCAGGAGTGTCCTCACACCCGTGGGGCCACATCATCGAAAGTTGAGGTACCCAGCACATGTGGCCTCAAACCAGAGGACCCACATCACCATGGGTCTCGGAGCGAGGCAGGCAGGATTAACCTCAAAACACATGGCCCATTATATAAAAAAGGTGAGGAATCCAGCAGTTGGAACATCCCAGCAGGTGGCCCAGAGCACCGAGGCTATGGGATCCAGGCAGTGATGAACTCACAACAGAGGGCCCTCATCGTGATACTGTAAGCAACCCAGCCGTTGTAACCTCAGAGCACAAGGCCCACATCCCCATGGGGAAGGGAACCAAGCAGGAGTGTCATCGCACCAGTGGGCACACATCAGAAAAGGTGGGGAGCCCAGCAGTTAGGGCCGGACGCCAGAGGGCCCTCATCACTGAGGAGAGGAGGCTCCCAGCAAGCTCCAACTGCTACCAGAAGGCCGACGTCGCCAATGCAGGGTGTGCCAGCCAGGCAGGAGTGACCTCAGAGCAGAGGGCCAACCACACAAAAGTGTGAGGAACCCAAAGAGGATCAGACTCTCACCGGAGGGCCCACATCACCAAGGGAATGGAAACCAGGCAGGAGTGTTCTCACACCAGTGTGGTCACATCACCGAAATGTGACGGACCCAGCACACGTGGCCTCAAACTACAGGACACACATCACCAAGGGGCTGGGAGTGAGGCAGGCAGGAGGAGCCTCCAAATAGAGGGCCCATAGTGTAAAAAAGGTGAGGAATCCCGCAGTTGGAACCTCCCAGCAGGTGGCCAGGAGCAGCGAGGCTATGGGGTGCAGGCCTGACTGAACTCAAAACAGAGGGCCCTCATTATGAAACTGTGAGCAACCCAGCCGTTGGGACCTTAGAGCAGAAGGCCCACATCCCCATGGGGTTGGGATCCTGGCAGGAGTGTACTCGCACCACAGGGCGCACATCAGAAAATTTTGGGAGCCCAGGAGTTAGGGTCTGACGCCAGAGGGCCCTCATTACCGAGGGGAGGAGACTCCCAGCAGGCACCAACTCCCAACTGAGGGCCCACGTTGCCACGTTGATGTGTGCCAGCCAGGCAGGAGTGACCTCACAGCAGAGGGCCTACCTCACAGAAGGGTGAGGAACCCAGCCAGGATAAGACTCTCACCAGAGGGCCCACATCACCAAGGGGATCGGAACAAGGCAGGAGTGTCCTCACACCAGTGTGGCCACATTATAGAAAGGTGAGGAACCCAGCACATGTGGCCTAAACCAGAGGACCCACATTTCCAAGGTGCTCCGAGTGAGGCAGGCAGGAGTAGCCTAACAAGACAGTGCCCACAGAATAAAAAATGTGAGGAATCCAGCAGTTTGAACCTCCCAGCAGGTGGTCCAGAGCATGGAGTCTATGGGATCCAGGCCACAGTTAACTCACAGCAGAGGGCCCACATCATGAAACTGTGAGCAACCCAGCCAGTGGGACCTCAGAGCAGAAGGCCCACATCCCCATGGGGATGGGAACCTCGCAGGAGTGTCCTCGCACAACTTAGCACGTATCAGAAAATGTGGGAACCCAGCAGTTATGGCCTGACGCCAGAGGGCCCTCATCACGGATGAGAGGAGGCTACCAGCAGGCTCCAAATTCCAACAGAGGGCCGACGTCACCAAGGCAATGGGAGCAAGCCAGGCAGGAGTTACCTCACAGCAGAGGGCCCACCTCACAGAAGTGTGAGGAGCCCAAACAGGATCAGACTCTAACCAGAGCGCCCACATCACCAAGGGGATGGAAACCAGGCAGGAGTGTCCTCACACCAGTGGGGCCACATCAGCGAAAGGTGAGGAACACAGCACATGTGGCCTCAAACAAGGGGACACACATCACGAAAGGGCTGGGAATGAGGCATGCAGGAGGAGACTAACAACAGAGCGCCCATAGAATAAAAAAGGTGAGGAACCCCGCAGTTGTAAGCTCCAAGCAGGTGGCCCAGAGCACCGAGGCTATGGGATCCATGCCGGAGTGAACTCACAGCAGAGGGCCCACATTCTGACACTGTGAGCAACCCAGCCTTTGGGACCTCAGGGCAGAAAGCCCACATCCCCATGGGGATGAGACCCTGGCTGGAGTGTACTAGACCGACAGGGCGCACATCAGAAAATTTTGGGAGCCCATGAGTTAGGGCCTGACGCCAGAGGGCCCGCATTACCTAGGGGAGGAGATTCCCAGCAGGCACCAACTCACAACTGAGGGCCCACATCGCCAAGGTGACGTGTGCCAGCCAGGCAGGAGTGACCTCACAGCAGAGGGCACACCTCCCAGAAGTGTGAGGAATCCAGACTGGATCAGACTCTCACCAGAGGGCCCCCATCGCCAAGGGGATGGGAACCAGGCAGGAGTGTCCTCACACCAGTGGGGCCACATCAATAAAGGTGAGGAAACTGGTACATGTGGCCTTAAACAAGAGGACCTACATCACAAATGGGCTGGCAGTGAGTCAGGAAGTAGGAACATGAAAACACAGGACCCAAAGAATAAAAAAGGTAAGGAATCCAGCAGTAGGAACCTCCCAGCAGGCCGCTCAGAGCACAGAGGCTATGGGATCTAGGCCTGGGTGAACTAACACCAGAGAGCCAACATCATGAAACGGTGAACAACACAGGTGTTGGGACCTTAGAGCAGAAGGCCCACATGCCCATGGGGATGGGAACCTCGCAGGAGTGTCCTCGCACCACTTAGCACGTATCAGAAAATGTGGGTACCCAGCAGTTAGGGCCTGAGGCAAGAGGGCCCCCATCACTGAGGGGAGGTTCCCAGCAGGCTCCAACTGCCACAAGAGGGCCGATGTTGCCCAGGTGGGGTGTGCCAGCCAGGCAGGAGTGACCTCACAGCAGAGGGCCCCCCTCACAGAAGGGTGAGGAACCCAGCCAGGATCAGACTCTCGCCAGAGGGCCCACATCATCAAGGGGATAGGAACCAGGCAGGAGTGTCCTCACACCAGTGGGGCCACATCATCGAAAGGCGAGGGACCCAGCATACGTGGCCTCAAACCAGAGGACACACATCACCAAGGGGCTGGGAGTGAGGCAGGCAGGAGGAGTCTCAAAACAGAGGGTCCATAGAAGAAAAAAGGTGAGGAATCCCGCAGTTGTAACCTCCCAGCAGGTGGCCAGGAGCAGCGAGGCTATGGGATCCAGGCCGGAGAGAACTCACAGCAGAGGGCCCTCATCATGAAACTGAGCAACCCACGGTTGGGACCTCAGAGCAGAAGGCCCACATTCCCATGGGGTTGGGAACCTGGCAGGAGTGTACTCGAACCACAGGGCGCATATCAGAAAATATTGGGAGCCCAGGAGTTAGGGTCTGACGCCAGAGGGCCCTCATTACCGAGGGGAGGAGACACCCAGCAGGCACCAAATCCCACCAGAGAACCGACGTCACCAAGGCGGGGTGTGCCAGCCAGGCAGTAGTGACCTCAGAGAAGAGGGCCCAACTCACAGAAGTGTGAGGAACCCAACCAGGATCAGACTCTCACCGGAGGGCCCACATCACCAAGGGGATGGGAACCAGGCAGGAGTGTCCTCACACCAGTGGGGCCACATCAGCCAAAGGTGAGGAACCCAGCACATGTGGCCTCAAACCACAGGACACACATCACCAAGGGGCTAGGAGTGAGGCAGGTGTCTGGAGGGGCACATTTAACTCTAATTTCCCACCAGGAAGTGGAATGAACCAAAGTCTCAGAGTGCCGTGCCGGACCCTGATTACGGCCTGAAGCAAACCTGCGGTTCTGTGGCCAGTTTTCAAGGAAACGAGTTAAGAAAGGAAATCACGGGCACTGTAATTCACAAACCTGCAGTGTTATAAATGACAGCTATTGGCAAAATTATATGGAAGTAAGTCTGCAAAGAGGACTTGAAAACGAGGCAGAATTGCAGGAATCATATTTCAGGAGGTAGATTGGAATTGCATTTAAAGCATGTGAAAAGCGGCAGATCTTTGACAGTGATGCACTTGGACAAAAGTGCGTAAACATTTTTTCCTGAATATATTCAGGAAAAAACACATATGCCCTTTTTGGCCAACCAAGCACTCGAGAAATGGAAATCCGCACTACAATGAAGTCTCATTTCCCATTCGTCAAAAGGGCCATCTGAAAAAAGTGTAAAAACCAGAAACACAGGACAGGCCATGGAGAACAGGGAGCCTTGTTATGCTGATGGGCGGGATGTAAATTGCCAACAGACACTCTGGAGATGTTTATGGTGTATCCTGAAACATCTGAAAAACAAAGCTACAGACCCTAGGGCACTTCCACTTTTGGCCCTATAGCTTAGGAAAATTAAAATCAACAAGACACAGCCAACACAAAATTTAGGGCTGCTGTGTTTACAAGAACCTTGAGTCCAGTACAAATTAAATATCCCAGAAAGAAAAAAATGGATAAAGGAGTTGTGCTACTTACGTACAACGGAATATCACTCAGCAATGAAATCAATGTCATCAGGCCTGTAGCAGCAAATTGAGTGGATTTAAGTATGATGATTCTAAGAGAAATAGGTCACACAGAGAAAGAGAATTATCATAAGATATCACTAATAGAGAGAGTGTAAACTTGGCTACACATAAACTGAATTCCAAAACCGAACAGAGTCTCACATTTAGATAAAAACTTATGCTTGCTTAAGGGGAAAGTTGAGTTGGGGTGCTGTATAAAACCAGAGATTGAAATTAGCACACATACCGTTCCATAAGCCAAATATGTAATAGACAAGACCTACTCTTTGCTCAACGAAATAGACTCATCCATGGTGTATCACCTCACACCTGTTAGAATGGGCATCATCAGAAAATCAACAAACAACAAATGCTGGAAAGGGTGTGGAGATAAGGAACCCTCTTCCACTATTGTTGGGAATGTAAATTGATACAGTCACTGTGGAGAACATTATGGAGTTTCTTATAAAACTAAGAATAGAATTACCATATGATACAGCAATCCCACTACTGGGCATATACCCAGACAAAACCATAAATCAAAAAGAGACATTCACCGCAATGTTCATTGCATCACTATTTACAATATCCAGGTAATGGAAGCAACCTAAATGCCCACAGACAGACGAATGCATAAAGAAGTGGTACATATATAAAATGGAATATTACTAAGCCATAAAAAGGAATGAAATTGGGTCATTTGTAGAGACGTTGATGGATCTAGAGACTGTCATACAGAGTGAAGTAAGTCAGAAAGAGAAAAACAAATCTTGTCTATTAATGCATATATGTGGAACCTAGAAAAATTGTACAGATGAACCGTTTTGCCAGGCAGAAATAGAGCAACAGATGTAGACAACAAACGTATGGACACCAAGGGGGGAAAGCTGTTGGGGGGTGGTGGTGGGGGGAGTTGAGAGATTGGGATTGGCATGTATACATTTATATGTATAAAATAGATAACCAAAAAGAACCTGCTGTATAAAAAAATAAAATAAAATTCAAATTACAAAAAGTAAAACAGAAAAAATATTCTTCCCTTCACATACATGTATTTATATGAATAAATTATTTCCATGCTTATATCTGTAAATACAAAAAAGAGGAATAAAATCTACCTTGAACCAAAAACGAAAAAAAGAAAAAAAAACAGAACCCACCAGTTACACAGAGGAAAACCGTATCAGGGCACTTGCTCCAGTTGTAAACAATTCTGAAGTTGGTCAGTGGTGGGGAATCATCTCCCATTCAGCCAGCAGGCCCCACGCAACAAGCGTCCTCATTGCAAAGCTGGGGGACCGTGCCGAGGCATCTGTGAGTAAACGTGGGCTGAGCCCCAGGCCAGCTGCTGCTGAAATGTTCCCACCCTTCCCAGGTAAAACACCTGAATATGTACAAGGACTTGAAAGCCTAGAGGAAGGGCCATGGAGCCACATGAGTGACAGCATGCCAGCCGACTTGGTGCCTGCAGGCCAGCCAGGATGGTCCTGGCCCTGGGTGCACTTCTGGAAGCTTTCCATTTCCCTGCCTGAGATACCCCTGCTGTCCCGGCCCCCACTGCTTTCTTCCTCACTCACCTCTGCCCAGGGAGAAATTCCAGCGGCAGGTATGGGTGACACATCCTCTTCTTTAGCAGGTGGCATCTTGTCAACTGCTGCAGAAAGTCCAGCAGAGCCCCACTCACACTGGGCCACCCACAAAGCCGTGGCCTCTCACTCCCTCCCACCAGTCCAGCCCCAAGACTGCTGACAGGGCAGAGAAAATGTCGTCAGGCACAGCTGCAGGGGCTCTTGCTGCCTGGAGCGGTGTTTATATTGATCTGAACCCAGGCACACCTGGGGAGGTCTGGCCGGCACGGTCGGGCTTCCCAGGCCAGCCAATAATCACCCCTCAGGGGCTCACAGTTGCAGAAACTGGAACTTGCTGAATCGGCCAGGTCCAAGGAACAGGTGTGGGCTCCTGAGAGTCAGGATAGACAAGGGGCTGCAGCTCTGGCTTGTTTTCTAATTATATTATCTGGCCCATGAGTGGGAGACAACTTCAAGAAAACCCTCTCCTAATGAGAGGAACCCAGGAGTCAGGGAGAGGAGGGGTGGCTGGTGGGTGGAGACAGAGGCCTGGTGCCCCGGGTGCAGTGGAAGTCTCTGGAAGACCAGGTGGAGGGAGGCCACACAGAGTGATGCCCAGGGTCACAGACCTGTCGGAGCTGCTGTTTGTTAGTTCAAGTCCTGCTCTGAGGTGCTCTGTGTCAGATCTGAGTGACAGGTGGCTGGGAGTGCTCTGCAATGAGGGCGATATGCAGGGTTCCTGTGTTCCCAGCCCTGCCATGGTACCTGCAAGGGTAGCTCTGTATCCTGGGAGGGGCCTGACCACGAGAGCCCCATGGGCTGAGGGGAACATGCCCAGGGAACCCCATATCCTGGGAGGGGCCTGAACACGAGAGCCCCATGGGCTGGGGTTGGGGTGGGATACCTGCCCAGGTGAGCTCCATATCCTGGGATTGGCCTGACCTCGAGAGCCCCATGGGCTGCTGGAGTCCTGGTAAAGGATGTCAGGACAGTCAGTGAAGCCACCGAGGATATACCTCCAGTAGTTCCTAAATCCTACACCCTGCTGGTCATTCTACCAACCACCAGGACATGGTATTCTGTATTAGTCTTCAATGATGCCTTCTTTTGTATTCTATTAGTCCCAGAGTCACAAGAAATTTTGGCTTGTGAGTGCCAGGACTCAACATACAACTAAAACAATACTTCCGGGCCGTGTTGCCCCAAGGGTTCAAAAATTCCCACACCATCTTTGGGGAAAGCTCAGCTAAAGAACTAAAAGTTCTACCTCTGGAAAAGGAAACACTCCTTCAATATGCAGACGACATTCTGATCGCCAGCCCTACTAAGGAGACCTCTGAACTACGAAGCCAATAAAGGATACAAGTTGTCCAAGAAAAAGCTCAAATATCACAGACTACGGTGACCTGCCTGGGCTTCATTCTCACAGAAGGTCGGAGAAGCCCATCCCAGGAAAGGGAAGAAACAATTTGCAGCCTTATCCATTTCTGAAACTAGAAGACAGCTTAGGGGTTCCTGGGGAGGCCAGGGTTTGCTGCTTCTGGATCCCTAACTACAGTCTACTAGCTGGGCCTCTATATGAAACACTGAAAGGAAAAGATGATGATCCTTTTGAATAGAATGCAGAAGTGGCCTTTCAAGAATGGAAAGAGCAGTCAATTCAGACCCTTGCCCTGGAACTCCCTAATTTAGCTAAACCCTTTGACCTTTACATTCCTGGTGAACGGTGAATCGCCATTGGAGTATTAGTGCAAAACCTGGGACCACTTGAAATGGAACAATGCAAGAATGCGATCCAGGTAGGATAAACTACGGTCACCAAGGGGCTTGGCCCACCGCCACATCTGGCCAAGATACTGGCAGTATCTGAAAACCTGGAAATCAGCAGCCCAAAAGGCCACCTCCCTCCGAAGGGAAAAGGACCCCACGTGGTGATCCTCACACCCAACCATGCCCTGAAGTTGCAGGGTTGGCTCCATGGGCACACTGACCTTGAGCGAGGAGGCCCTCCAACTCCAACCTCCATAGAGATAACCGGGGCAAAGTGGCACCATGAAGACTCGTGTGAAGGTGTCTGCACGGGCAAATTTAACGCTCATTTCCCACCAGGAAGAGGAATTAACCAAAGGCTCAGCATGCCGTGCCGGAACCAGATTAGGGCCTGAAGCAATCCTGCGGGTTTGCGGCCAGCTCACAAGAAAGCGAGTTGAAGAAAGGAGCTCAGGGACACTGTAATTCACAAACCTGCAGAGTTATAAATGACAGCTATCGTCCAAAAATATATTGAAGGAAGGCTGCGAAGAGGACTTGAAAGCGGGGCAGAATTGCAAGAAAACGATTTCAGGGGGTAGACTGGAATTGCATTTAAAGCATAGGAAAAGAGGCAGAACGTCGACAATGATGCACTTGGCCAAAAAGGGCGTATGCGTTTTTTCCTGAATATATTCAGGAAAAAACGCATACGCCCTTTTTGGCCAACCAAGCAAGCATGTTAAAGAAATCTGCACTACAATGAAGTCTCGCTGCCCCCCGTTCAAAAGGGCCATCTGAAAAAAGTGTAAAATCCAGAAAGGCAGCACAGGCCATGGAGAACAGGGAGCCTTGTTATGCTGATGGGCGGGATGTAAATTGCCAACAGCCACTCTGGAGATGTGTATGGTGTTTCCTCAAAAACCTAAAAAACAAAGCAACGGAGCCTACGGCATTACCACTTTTTTTCCTATAGCTTAGGGAAATTAAAATCAAAAACACACAGCCACCGCAAAGTTTCTGTTTACGGCTCTGTTTACAAGAACCTCGTCTACGGTACAAGTTAAATATCCCAGAAAGCGAAAAATGGATAAAGAAGTGTGGTACGTACGTACAAAGGAATATCACTCACCAATGAAATCTATGTCATCAGGCCCGTCGCGGCATAATGAGTGGATTCAGGTACGATGATTCTAAGTGAAATAAGTCACACAGAAAATGAAACATCATAAGATATCACTAATACACGGAATGTAAACTTGGCTACACATGAACTGAATTACAAAACAGAACAGGGTCTCAAATTTAGAAAACCAACTTATGCTTGCTTAAGGGGAAAGGTGAGTTGTGGTGCTGCATAAAACCAGAGATAGAAATTAGCACAGATACCTTTCCATAAGCCAAATATGTAATAGTCAAGACCTAGCCCTTGCTCAACGAAATGGACTAAACACCCCATATTCAACGCCTAGGATTACACATGACTAGTAAGAACCTTCAAACCCATGGATTTATATGTCTCCGTAAGAGACTCAAGTGTGTGTACAGCGGCATGAATGCAGCAGAGAAAATCCGATAAAACCCATTATCAAAATGAATTACAAAAACAAACACAATGACAGTGAAATAGAGAGCAATTCTTAAATAATTCATTCAGGGCTTGTGATGCAACCTGGATTTACCACATCTACACCCAGAGCTGAGTGAGACATAAGGCTGGACACTTCGGGCTGATAGCATTGGTGAGGTTCGATGAGCAAATGCAGACCCTTTGAAGTCATACTGCATGGTACCCATTCCATGGGTCCCAACTCTCCAGGTTTAAGGGATTCTTCCTTCAGCTAAAACATGCATGGGAAACCCACAGTACAGTGCACTGTGTGACCGGGAAACGTTTTCAAATGCATCTCAGTTTTCGTCCCCTTTTACTCGGGTTCACCATTCCAGACCGTTTACTAACACTCTCCCCACTTGGAGAGTCAGAGCCTTTAACCTCCTGTTTGGCACAGTTTGCAATTTCTGCGCAAGATGAACAGGAATAGGGAGAACCAATGAGAGACTAGCTGTAGGTGTCTGGACGGGCAAATGGAACGCTCATTTCCCACCAGGAAGAGGAATTAACCAAAGGCTCAGCATGCCGTGCCGGAACCAGATTAGGGCCTGAAGCATTCCTGCGGGTTTGCGGCCAGCTCACAAGAAAGCGAGTTGAAGAAAGGAGCTCAGGGGCACTGTAATTCACAAACCTGCAGAGTTATAAATGACAGCTATCGTCCAAAAATATATTGAAGGAAGGCTGCGAAGAGGACTGGAAAGCGGGGCAGAATTGCAGGAAAACGATTTCAGGGGGTAGACTGGAATTGCATTTAAAGCATAGGAAAAGAGGCAGAACGTCGACAATGATGCACTTGGCCAAAAAGGGCGTATGCGTTTTTTCTTGAATATATTCAGGAAAAAACGCATACGCCCTTTTTGGCCAACCAAGCCAGCATGTTAAAGAAATCTGCACTACAAAGAAGTCTCACTGCCCCCCGTTCAAAAGGGCCATCTGAAAAAAGTGTAAAATCCAGAAAGGCAGCACAGGCCATGGAGAACAGGGAGCCTTGTTATGCTGATGGGCGGGATGTAAATTGCCAACAGCCACTCTGGAGAAGTGTATGGTGTTTCCTGAAACACCTAAGAAACAAAGCAACGGAGACTACGGCACTTCCACTTATGGTCTTATAGATCACGGAAATTAAAATCAAAAACAGACAGCCACCCCAAAGTTTCAGACGGCTCTGTTTACAGGAATCTCGTCTACGGTACAAGTTAAATATCCCAGAATGTGAAAAATGGATAAAGAAGTTGTGGTACACACATTCAATGGAATATCACTCAGCAATGAAATCTATGTCATCAGGCCCATCGTGGCATAATGAGTGGATTCAGGTACGATGATTCTAAGTGAAATAAGTCACACAGAAAATGAAACATCATAAGATATCACTAATACACGGAATGTAAACTTGGCTACACATGAACTGAATTACAAAACAGAACAGGGTCTCAAATTTAGAAAACCACCTTATGCTTGCTTAAGGGGAAAAGTGAGTTGGGGTGCTGCATAAAACCAGAGATAGAAATTAGCACAGATACCTTTCCATAAGCCAAATATGTAATAGTCAAGACCTAGCCCTTGCTCAACGAAATGGACTAAACACCCCATATTCAACGCCTAGGAATACACCTGACTAGTAAGTATCTTCAAACCCATGGATTTATATGTCTCCATAAGAGACTCAAGTGTGTGTACAGCGGCATGAATGCAGCAGAGAAAATCCGATAAATCCCATTATCAAAATGAATTACAAAAACAAACACAATGACAGTGAAATAGAGAGCAATTCTTAAATAATTCATTCAGGGCTTGTGATGCAACCTGGATTTACCACATCTACAACCAGAGCTGAGTGAGACATAAGGCTGTACACTTCGGCCTGATAGCATTGGTGAGGTTCGTTGAGAAAATGCAGGCCCTTTGAAGTCATACTGCATGGTACCCATTCCATGGGTCCCAACTCTCCAGGTTTAAGGGATTCTTCCTTCAGCTAAAACATGCATGGGAAACCCACAGTATGGTGCACCGTGTGACCGGGAAAGCTTTTCAAATGCATCTCAGTTTTCGTCCCCTTTTACTCGGGTTCACGATTGAAGACCCTTTACTAATACTCTCCCCACTTAGAGAGTCAGTGCCTTTAACCTCCTGTTTGGCTCAGTTTGCAATTTCTGCGCAAGATGAACAAGAATAGGGAGAACCAATGAGAGACTAGCTCTAGGTGTCTGCACGTTCAAATATAACACTCATTTCCCACCAGGAAGAGGAATTTACCAAAGGATCAGCATGCTGTGCCAGAACCAGATTAGGGCATGAAGACATGCTGCGGGTTTGCGGCCAGCTCACAAGAAAGCGAGTAGAAGAAAGGAGCTAAGGCGCACTGTCATTCACAAACCTGCAGAGTTATAAATGTCAGCTATTGTCCAAAAATGTATTGAAGTAAGGCTGCGTAGAGGACTTGAAAGCGGGGCAGAATTGCAGGAAAACGAGTTCAGGGGCAGACTGGAATTGCATTTAAAGCATAAGGAAAGAGACAGAAAGTCAACAATGATGCACTTGGTCAAAAAGGGCGTATGCGTTTTTTCCTGAATATATTCAAGAAAAAACACATACGCCCTTTGTGGCCAAACAAGCAAGCCTGTAAAGAAATCTGCATTACAATGAAGTCTCACTGCCCCCCTGTCAAAAGGGACATCTGAAAAAAGTGAAAAATCCAGAAAGGCAGGACAGGCCATGGAGAACAGGGAGCCTTGTTATGCTGATGGGCGGGATGTAACTTGCCAACAGCCACTCTGGAGAAGTGTATGGTGTTTCCTCAAACACCTAAAAAACTAAGCAACGGAGCCTACGGCACTTCAACTTATGGTTCTATAGCTTAGGGAAATTAAAATCAAAAAGACACAGCCACCCATAAATTTTGGACGGCTCTGCTTACAAGAACCTCATTTACGGTACAAGTGAAATATCCCAGAAAGCAAAAAATGGATAAAGAATTTGTTGTACGTACGTACAATGGAATATCACTCAGCAATGAAATCTATGTCATGAGGCCCGTCGCGGCATAATGAGTGGATTCAGGTACGATCATTCTAAGTTAACTAAGTCACACAGAAAAAGAAACACCATAAGATATCTCAAATACACGGAATGCAAACATGGCTGCACATGAACTCAATTACAAAACAGAAAAGGGTCTCAAATTTAGAAAACCAACTTATGCTTGCTTAAGGGGAAAGGTGAGTTGTGGTGCTGCATAAAACCAGAGATTGAAATTAGCACAGATACCTTTCCATAAGCAAATATGTAATAGTCAGGACCTACTCCTTGCTCCACGAAATGGACTCAACACCCCATATTCAATGCCTAGGAATATACCTGACTAGTAAGAATCTGAAAACCCATGGATTTATATGTCTCCATAAGAGAATCAAGCATGTGTACAGCGGCATAAACGCAGCAGTGAAAATCCGATAAATCCCATTATCAAAATAAATTACAAAAACAAAACACAATGACAGTGAAATAGAGAGTAATTCTTAAATAATTCATTCAGGGCTTGTGATGCAACGTGGATTTACCACATCTACACCCCGAGCTGAGTGAGACATAAGGCTGGACACTTCGGGCTGATAGCATTGGTGACGTTCGGTGAGCAAAGGCAACCCTTTGAAGTCATACTGCGTGGTACCCATTCCATGGGTCCCAACTCTCCAGGTTGAAGGGATTCTTCCTTCAGGTAAAACATGCATGGGCAACCCAGAATATGGTCCACCGTGTGACCGGGAAACCTTTTTAAATGCGTCTCAGTTTTCGTCCCCTCGTACTCGGTTTTACCATTCCAGACGCTTTACTAACACTCTCCCCACTTGGAGAGTCAGTGCCTTTAACCTCCTGTTTGGCACAGTTTGGAATTTCTGCGCAAGATGAACAGGAATAGGGAGAACCAATGAGAGATTAGCTGTAGGTGTCTGCACGAACAAATTTAATGCTCATTTCCCACTAGGAAGAGGAATTAGCCAAAGGCTCAGCATGCCGTGTCGGAACCAGATTAGGGCCTGAAGCAATCCTGCGGTTTTGCGGCCAGCTCACAAGAAAGCGAGTTGAAGAAAGGAGCTCAGGGGCACTGTAATTCACAAACCTGCAGAGTTATAAATGACAGCTATCGTCCAAAAATATATTGAAGTAAGGCTGCAAAGAGGACTTGAACGCGGGGCAGAATTCCAGGAATACGATTTCAGGAGGTAGACGGAAAGTCCTCTGAAAGTATAGGAGAAGAGGCAGAACCTCGACAATGATGCACTTGGTCAAAAAGGGCATATGCGTTTCTTCCAGGGCCCTTATTAAAGAGGGTAGGAGGCTCCCAGCATGCTTCAGTGGCCAACAGAGGGCCTATGTCGCCAAGGCGACATGAGCCATACAGGCAGGAGTGACCTCACATCAGAGGGCCCACCTCACAGAAGGGTAAGGAACCCAGTCAAGATCAGACTCTCACCAGAGTGCCCACATAAGCAAGGGGCTGGGAACCAGGCAGGAGTGTCCTCACACCCGTGGGGCCACATCATCGAAAGTTGAGGTACCCAGCACATGTGGCCTCAAACCAGAGGACCCACATCACCATGGGTCTCGGAGCGAGGCAGGCAGGATTAACCTCAAAACACATGGCCCATTATATAAAAAAGGTGAGGAATCCAGCAGTTGGAACATCCCAGCAGGTGGCCCAGAGCACCGAGGCTATGGGATCCAGGCAGTGATGAACTCACAACAGAGGGCCCTCATCGTGATACTGTAAGCAACCCAGCCGTTGTAACCTCAGAGCACAAGGCCCACATCCCCATGGGGAAGGGAACCAAGCAGGAGTGTCATCGCACCAGTGGGCACACATCAGAAAAGGTGGGGAGCCCAGCAGTTAGGGCCGGACGCCAGAGGGCCCTCATCACTGAGGAGAGGAGGCTCCCAGCAAGCTCCAACTGCTACCAGAAGGCCGACGTCGCCAATGCAGGGTGTGCCAGCCAGGCAGGAGTGACCTCAGAGCAGAGGGCCAACCACACAAAAGTGTGAGGAACCCAAAGAGGATCAGACTCTCACCGGAGGGCCCACATCACCAAGGGAATGGAAACCAGGCAGGAGTGTTCTCACACCAGTGTGGTCACATCACCGAAATGTGACGGACCCAGCACACGTGGCCTCAAACTACAGGACACACATCACCAAGGGGCTGGGAGTGAGGCAGGCAGGAGGAGCCTCCAAATAGAGGGCCCATAGTGTAAAAAAGGTGAGGAATCCCGCAGTTGGAACCTCCCAGCAGGTGGCCAGGAGCAGCGAGGCTATGGGGTGCAGGCCTGACTGAACTCAAAACAGAGGGCCCTCATTATGAAACTGTGAGCAACCCAGCCGTTGGGACCTTAGAGCAGAAGGCCCACATCCCCATGGGGTTGGGATCCTGGCAGGAGTGTACTCGCACCACAGGGCGCACATCAGAAACTTTTGGGAGCCCAGGAGTTAGGGTCTGACGCCAGAGGGCCCTCATTACCGAGGGGAGGAGACTCCCAGCAGGCACCAACTCCCAACTGAGGGCCCACGTTGCCACGTTGATGTGTGCCAGCCAGGCAGGAGTGACCTCACAGCAGAGGGCCTACCTCACAGAAGGGTGAGGAACCCAGCCAGGATAAGACTCTCACCAGAGGGCCCACATCACCAAGGGGATCGGAACAAGGCAGGAGTGTCCTCACACCAGTGTGGCCACATTATAGAAAGGTGAGGAACCCAGCACATGTGGCCTAAACCAGAGGACCCACATTTCCAAGGTGCTCCGAGTGAGGCAGGCAGGAGTAGCCTAACAAGACAGTGCCCACAGAATAAAAAATGTGAGGAATCCAGCAGTTTGAACCTCCCAGCAGGTGGTCCAGAGCATGGAGTCTATGGGATCCAGGCCACAGTTAACTCACAGCAGAGGGCCCACATCATGAAACTGTGAGCAACCCAGCCAGTGGGACCTCAGAGCAGAAGGCCCACATCCCCATGGGGATGGGAACCTCGCAGGAGTGTCCTCGCACAACTTAGCACGTATCAGAAAATGTGGGAACCCAGCAGTTATGGCCTGACGCCAGAGGGCCCTCATCACGGATGAGAGGAGGCTACCAGCAGGCTCCAAATTCCAACAGAGGGCCGACGTCACCAAGGCAATGGGAGCAAGCCAGGCAGGAGTTACCTCACAGCAGAGGGCCCACCTCACAGAAGTGTGAGGAGCCCAAACAGGATCAGACTCTAACCAGAGCGCCCACATCACCAAGGGGATGGAAACCAGGCAGGAGTGTCCTCACACCAGTGGCGCCACATCAGCGAAAGGTGAGGAACACAACACATGTGGCCTCAAACAAGGGGACACACATCACGAAAGGGCTGGGAGTGAGGCATGCAGGAGGAGACTCACAACAGAGCGCCCATAGATTAAAAAAGGTGAGGAACCCCGCAGTTGGAAGCTCCAAGCAGGTGGCCCAGAGCACCGAGGCTATGGGATCCATGCCGGAGTGAACTCACAGCAGAGGGCCCACATTCTGACACTGTGAGAAACCCAGCCGTTGGGACCTCAGGGCAGAAAGCCCACATCCCCATGGGGATGGGACCCTGGCTGGAGTGTACTCGCACGACAGGGCGCACATCAGAAAATTTTGGGAGCCCATGAGTTAGGGCCTGACGCCAGAGGGCCCTCATTACCGAGGGGAGGAGACTCCCAGCAGGCACCAACTCCCAACTGAGGGCCCACATCGCCAAGGTGACGTGTGCCAGCCAGGCAGGAGTGACCTCACAGCAGAGGGCCCACCTCACAGAAGTGTGAGGTATCCAGACAGGATCAGACTCTCACCAGAGGGCCCACATCACCAAGGGGATGGGAACCAGGCAGGAGTGTCCTCACACCAGTGGGGCCACATCAATAAAGGTGAGGAAACTGGTACATGTGGCCTTAAACAAGAAGACCTACATCACAAATGGGCTGGGAGTGAGTCAGGAAGTAGGAGCATGAAAACACAGGACACAAAGAATAAAAAAGGTAAGGAATCCAGCAGTAGGAACCTCCCAGCAGGCTGCTCAGAGCACAGAGGCTATGGGATCTAGGCCTGGGTGAACTAACACCAGAGAGCCAACATCATGAAACGGTGAACAACACAGGTGTTGGGACCTTAGAGCAGAAGGCCCACATGCCCATGGGGATGGGAACCTCGCAGGAGTGTCCTCGCACCACTTAGCACGTATCAGAAAATGTGGGTACCCAGCAGTTAGGGCCTGAGGCAAGAGGGCCCCCATCACCGAGGGGAGGTTCCCAGCAGGCTCCAACTGCCACAAGAGGGCCGATGTTGCCCAGGTGGGGTGTGCCAGCCAGGCAGGAGTGACCTCACAGCAGAGGGCCCCCCTCACAGAAGGGTGAGGAACCCAGCCAGGATCAGACTCTCACCAGAGGGCCCACATCATCAAGGGGATAGGAACCAGGCAGGAGTGTCCTCACACCAGTGGGGCCACATCATCGAAAGGCGAGGGACCCAGCATACATGGCCTCAAACCAGAGGACACACATCACCAAGGGGCTGGGAGTGAGGCAGGCCGGAGGAGTCTCAAAACAGAGGGCCCATAGAAGAAAAAAGGTGAGGAATCCCGCAGTTGTAACCTCCCAGCCGGTGGCCAGGAGCAGCGAGGCTATGGGATCCAGGCCGGAGAGAACTCACAGCAGAGGGCCCTCATCATGAAACTGAGCAACCCATGGTTGGGACCTCAGAGCAGAAGGCCCACATTCCCATGGGGTTGGGAACCTGGCAGGAGTGTACTCGAACCACAGGGCGCATATCAGAAAATATTGGGAGCCCAGGAGTTAGGGCCTGACGCCAGAGGGCCCTCATTACCGAGGGGAGGAGACACCCAGCAGGCACCAAATCCCACCAGAGAGCCGACGTCACCAAGGCGGGGTGTGCCAGCCAGGCAGGAGTGACCTCAGAGAAGAGGGCCCACCTCACAGAAGTGTGAGGAACTCAACCAGGATCAGACTCTCACCGGAGGGCCCACATCACCAAGGGGATGGGAACCAGGCAGGAGTGTCCTCACACCAGTGGGGCCACATCAGCCAAAGGTGAGGAACCCAGCACATGTGGCCTCAAACCACAGGACACACATCACCAAGGGGCTAGGAGTGAGGCAGGTGTCTGGAGGGGCACATTTAACTCTAATTTCCCACCAGGAAGTGGAATGAACCAAAGTCTCAGAGTGCCGTGCTGGACCCTGATTACGGCCTGAAGCAAACCTGCGATTCTGTGGCCAGTTTTCAAGGAAACGAGTTAAGAAAGGAAATCACGGGCACTGTAATTCACAAACCTGCAGTGTTATAAATGACAGCTATTGGCAAAATTATATGGAAGTAAGTCTGCAAAGAGGACTTGAAAACGAGGCAGAATTGCAGGAATCATATTTCAGGAGGTAGATTGGAATTGCATTTAAAGCATGTGAAAAGCGGCAGATCTTTGACAGTGATGCACTTGGACAAAAGTGCGTAAACATTTTTTCCTGAATATATTCAGGAAAAAACACATATGCCCTTTTTGGCCAACCAAGCACTCGAGAAATGGAAATCCGCACTACAATGAAGTCTCATTTCCCATTCGTCAAAAGGGCCATCTGAAAAAAGTGTAAAAACCAGAAACACAGGACAGGCCATGGAGAACAGGGAGCCTTGTTATGCTGATGGGCGGGATGTAAATTGCCAACAGACACTCTGGAGATGTTTATGGTGTATCCTGAAACATCTGAAAAAGAAAGCTACAGACCCTAGGGCAATTCCACTTTTGGCCCTATAGCTTAGGAAAATTAAAATCAACAAGACACAGCCAACACAAAATTTAGGGCTGCTGTGTTTACAAGAACCCTGAGTCCAGTACAAATTAAATATCCCAGAAAGAAAAAAATGGATAAAGGAGTTGTGCTACTTACGTACAACGGAATATCACTCAGCAATGAAATCAATGTCATCAGGCCTGTAGCAGCAAATTGAGTGGATTTAAGTATGATGATTCTAAGAGAAATAGGTCACACAGAGAAAGATAATTATCATAAGATATCACTAATAGAGAGAGTGTAAACTTGGCTACACATAAACTGAATTCCAAAACCGAACAGAGTCTCACATTTAGATAAAAACTTATGCTTGCTTAAGGGGAAAGTTGAGTTGGGGTGCTGTATAAAACCAGAGATTGAAATTAGCACACATACCGTTCCATAAGCCAAATATGTAATAGACAAGACCTACTCTTTGCTCAACGAAATAGACTCATCCATGGTGTATCACCTCACACCTGTTAGAATGGGCATCATCAGAAAATCTACAAACAACAAATGCTGGAAAGGGTGTGGAGATAAGGAACCCTCTTCCACTATTGTTGGGAATGTAAATTGATACAGTCACTGTGGAGAACATTATGGAGTTTCTTATAAAACTAAGAATAGAATTACCATATGATACAGCAATCCCACTACTGGGCATATACCCAGACAAAACCATAAATCAAAAAGAGACATTCACCGCAATGTTCATTGCATCACTATTTACAATATCCAGGTAATGGAAGCAACCTAAATGCCCACAGACAGACGAATGCATAAAGATGTGGTACATATATAAAATGGAATATTACTAAGCCATAAAAAGGAATGAAATTGGGTCATTTGTAGAGACGTTGATGGATCTAGAGACTGTCATACAGAGTGAAGTAAGTCAGAAAGAGAAAAACAAATCTTGTCTATTAATGCATATATGTGGAACCTAGAAAAATTGTACAGATGAACCGTTTTGCCAGGCAGAAATAGAGCAACAGATGTAGACAACAAACGTATGGACACCAAGGGGGGAAAGCTGTTGGGGGGTGGTGGTGGGAGGAGTTGAGAGATTGGGATTGGCATGTATACATTTATATGTATAAAATAGATAACCAAAAAGAACCTGCTGTATAAAAAAATAAAATAAAATTCAAATTACAAAAAGTAAAACAGAAAAAATATTCTTCCCTTCACATACATGTATTTATATGAATAAATTATTTCCATGCTTATATCTGTAAATACAAAAAAGAGGAATAAAATCTACCTTGAACCAAAAACGAAAAAAAGAAAAAAAAACAGAACCCACCAGTTACACAGAGGAAAACCGTATCAGGGCACTTGCTCCAGTTGTAAACAATTCTGAAGTTGGTCAGTGGTGGGGAATCATCTCCCATTCAGCCAGCAGGCCCCACGCAACAAGCGTCCTCATTGCAAAGCTGGGGGACCGTGCCGAGGCATCTGTGAGTAAACGTGGGCTGAGCCCCAGGCCAGCTGCTGCTGAAATGTTCCCACCCTTCCCAGGTAAAACACCTGAATATGTACAAGGACTTGAAAGCCTAGAGGAAGGGCCATGGAGCCACATGAGTGACAGCATGCCAGCCGACTTGGTGCCTGCAGGCCAGCCAGGATGGTCCTGGCCCTGGGTGCTCTTCTGGAAGCTTTCCATTTCCCTGCCTGAGATACCCCTGCTGTCCCGGCCCCCACTGCTTTCTTCCTCACTCACCTCTGCCCAGGGAGAAATTCCAGCGGCAGGTATGGGTGACACATCCTCTTCTTTAGCAGGTGGCATCTTGGCAACTGCTGCAGAAAGTCCAGCAGAGCCCCACTCACACTGGGCCACCCACAAAGCCGTGGCCTCTCACTCCCTCCCACCAGTCCAGCCCCAAGACTGCTGACAGGGCAGAGAAAATGGCGTCAGGCACAGCTGCAGGGGCTCTTGCTGCCTGGAGTGGTGTTTATATTGATCTGAACCCAGGCACACCTGGGGAGGTCTGGCCGGCACGGTCGGGCTTCCCAGGCCAGCCAATAATCACCCCTCAGGGGCTCACAGTTGCAGAAACTGGAACTTGCTGAATCGGCCAGGTCCAAGGAACAGGTGTGGGCTCCTGAGAGTCAGGATAGACAAGGGGCTGCAGCTCTGGCTTGTTTTCTAATTATATTATCTGGCCCATGAGTGGGAGACAACTTCAAGAAAACCCTCTCCTAATGAGAGGAACCCAGGAGTCAGGGAGAGGAGGGGTGGCTGGTGGGTGGAGACAGAGGCCTGGTGCCCCGGGTGCAGTGGAAGTCTCTGGAAGACCAGGTGGAGGGAGGCCACACAGAGTGATGCCCAGGGTCACAGACCTGTCGGAGCTGCTGTTTGTTAGTTCAAGTCCTGCTCTGAGGTGCTCTGTGTCAGATCTGAGTGACAGGTGAGCTGGGAGTGCTCTGCAATGAGGGCGATATGCACGGTTCCTGTGTTCCCAGCCCTGCCATGGTACCTGCAAGGGTAGCTCTGTATCCTGGGAGGGGCCTGACCACGAGAGCCCCATGGGCTGCAGGTGAACCTGCCCAGGGAACACCGTATCCTGGGAGGGGCCTTAACACGAGAGCCCCGTGGGCTGGGGTGGGGTTGGGGTACCTGCCCAGGTGAGCTCCATATCCTGGGATTGGCCTGACCTCGAGAGCCCCATGGGCTGCTGGAGTCCTGGTAAAGGATGTCAGGACAGTCAGTGAAGCCACCGAGGATATACCTCCAGTAGTTCCTAAATCCTACACCCTGCTGGTCATTCTACCAACCACCAGGACATGGTATTCTGTATTAGTCTTCAATGATGCCTTCGTTTGTATTCTATTAGTCCCAGAGTCACAAGAAATTTTGGCTTGTGAGTGGCAGGACTCAACATACAACTAAAACAATACTTCCGGGCCGTGTTGCCCCAAGGGTTCAAAAATTCCCACACCATCTTTGGGGAAAGCTCAGCTAAAGAACTAAAAGTTCTACCTCTGGAAAAGGAAACACTCTTTCAATATGCAGACGACATTCTGATCGCCAGCCCTACTAAGGAGACCTCTGAACTACCAAGCCAATAAAGGATACAAGTTGTCCAAGACAAAGCTCAAATATCACAGACTACGGTGACCTGCCTGGGCTTCATTCTCACAGAAGTTCGGAGAAGCCCATCCCAGGAAAGGGAAGAAACAATTTACAGCCTTACCCATTTCTGAAACTAGAAGACAGCTTAGGGGTTCCTGGGGAGGCCAGGGTTTGCTACTTCTGGATCCCTAACTACAGTCTACTAGCTGGGCCTCTATATGAAACACTGAAAGGAAAAGATGATGATCCTTTTGAATAGAATGCAGAAGTGGCCTTTCAAGAATGGAAAGAGCAGTCAATTCAGACCCTTGCCCTGGAACTCCCTAATTTAGCTAAACCCTTTGACCTTTACATTCCTGGTGAACGGTGAATCGCCATTGGAGTATTAGTGCAAAACCTGGGACCACTTGAGATGGAACAATGCAAGAATGCGATCCAGGTAGGATAAACTGCGGTCACCAAGGGGCTTGGCCCACCGCCACATCTGGCCAAGATACTGGCAGTATCTGAAAACCTGGAAATCAGCAGCCCAAAAGGCCACCTCCCTCCTAAGGGAAAAGGACCCCACGTGGTGATCCTAACACCCAACCATGCCCTGAAGTTGCAGGGTTGGTTCCGTGGGCACACTGACCTTGAGCGAGGAGGCCCTACAACTCCAACCTCCATAGAGATAACCGGGGCAAAGTGGCACCATGAAGACTCGTGTGAAGGTGTCTGCACGGGCAAATTTAATGCTCATTTCCCACCAGGAAGAGGAATTAACCAAAGGCTCAGCATGCCGTGCCGGAACCAGATTAGGGCCTGAAGCAATCCTGCGGGTTTGCGGCCAGCTCACAAGAAAGCGAGTTGAAGAAAGGAGCTCAGGGACACTGTAATTCACAAACCTGCAGAGTTATAAATGACAGCTATCACCCAAAAATATATTGAAGGAAGGCTGCGAAGAGGACTTGAAAGCGGGGCAGAATTGCAAGAAAACGATTTCAGGGGGTAGACTGGAATTGCATTTAAAGCATAGGAAAAGAGGCAGAACGTCGACAATGATGCACTTGGCCAAAAAGGGCGTATGCGTTTTTTCCTGAATATATTCAGGAAAAAACGCATACGCCCTTTTTGGCCAACCAAGCAAGCATGTTAAAGAAATCTGCACTACAATGAAGTCTCACTGCCCCCCGTTCAAAAGGGCCATCTGAAAAAAGTGTAAAATCCAGAAAGGCAGCACAGGCCATGGAGAACAGGGAGCCTTGTTATGCTGATGGGCGGGATGTAAATTGCCAACAGCCACTCTGGAGATGTGTATGGTGTTTCCTCAAAAACCTAAAAAACAAAGCAATGGAGCCTACGGCATTACCACTTATTTTCCTATAGCTTAGGGAAATTAAAATCAAAAACACACAGCCACCGCAAAGTTTCTGTTTACGGCTCTGTTTACAAGAACCTCGTCTACGGTACAAGTTAAATATCCCAGAAAGCGAAAAATGGATAAAGAAGTGTGGTACGTACGTACAAAGGAATATCACTCACCAATGAAATCTATGTCATGAAGCCCGTCGCGGCATAATGAGTGGATTCACGTACGATGATTCTAAGTGAAATAAGTCACACAGAAAATGAAACATCATAAGATATCACTAATACACGGAATGTAAACTTGGCTACACATGAACTGAATTACAAAACAGAACAGGGTCTCAAATTTAGAAAACCAACTTATGCTTGCTTAAGGGGAAAGGTGAGTTGTGGTGCTGCATAAAACCAGAGATAGAAATTAGCACAGATACCTTTCCATAAGCCAAATATGTAATAGTCAAGACCTAGCCCTTGCTCAACGAAATGGACTAAACACCCCATATTCAACGCCTAGGATTACACATGACTAGTAAGAACCTTCAAACCCATGGATTTATATGTCTCCGTAAGAGACTCAAGTGTGTGTACAGCGGCATGAATGCAGCAGAGAAAATCCGATAAAACCCATTATCAAAATGAATTACAAAAACAAACACAATGACAGTGAAATAGAGAGCAATTCTTAAATAATTCATTCAGGGCTTGTGATGCGACCTGGATTTACCACATCTACACCCAGAGCTGAGTGAGACATAAGGCTGGACACTTCGGGCTGATAGCATTGGTGAGGTTCGATGAGCAAATGCAGACCCTTTGAAGTCATACTGCATGGTACCCATTCCATGGGTCCCAACTCTCCAGGTTTAAGGGATTCTTCCTTCAGCTAAAACATGCATGGGAAACCCACAGTATAGTGCACTGTGTGACCGGGAAACGTTTTCAAATGCATCTCAGTTTTCGTCCCCTTTTACTCGGGTTCACCACTCCAGACCGTTTACTAACACTCTCCCCACTTGGAGAGTCAGTGCCTTTAACCTCCTGTTTGGCACAGTTTGCAATTTCTGCGCAAGATGAACAGGAATAGGGAGAACCAATGAGAGACTAGCTGTAGGTGTCTGGACGGGCAAATGGAACGCTCATTTCCCACCAGGAAGAGGAATTAACCAAAGGCTCAGCATGCCGTGCCGGAACCAGATTAGGGCCTGAAGCATTCCTGCGGGTTTGCGGCCAGCTCACAAGAAAGCGAGTTGAAGAAAGGAGCTCAGGGGCACTGTAATTCACAAACCTGCAGAGTTATAAATGACAGCTATCGTCCAAAAATATATTGAAGGAAGGCTGCGAAGAGCACTGGAAAGCGGGGCAGAATTGCAGGAAAACGATTTCAGGGGGTAGACTGGAATTGCATTTAAAGCATAGGAAAAGAGGCAGAACGTCGACAATGATGCACTTGGCCAAAAAGGGCGTATGCGTTTTTTCCTGAATATATTCAGGAAAAAACGCATACGCCCTTTTTGGCCAACCAAGCCAGCATGTTAAAGAAATCTGCACTACAAAGAAGTCTCACTGCCCCCAGGTCAAAAGGGCCATCTGAAAAAAGTGTAAAATCCAGAAAGACAGCACAGGCCATGGAGAACAGGGAGCCTTGTTATGCTGATGGGCGGGATGTAAATTGCCAACAGCCACTCTGGAGAAGTGTATGGTGTTTCCTGAAACACCTAAGAAACAAAGCAACGGAGACTACGGCACTTCCACTTATGGTCTTATAGATCACGGAAATTAAAATCAAAAACAGACAGCCACCCCAAAGTTTCAGACGGCTCTGTTTACAGGAATCTCGTCTACGGTACAAGTTAAATATCCCAGAATGTGAAAAATGGATAAAGAAGTTGTGGTACACACATTCAATGGAATATCACTCAGCAATGAAATCTATGTCATCAGGCCCATCGTGGCATAATGAGTGGATTCAGGTACGATGATTCTAAGTGAAATAAGTCACACAGAAAATGAAACATCATAAGATATCACTAATACACGGAATGTAAACTTGGCTACACATGAACTGAATTACAAAACAGAACAGGGTCTCAAATTTAGAAAACCACCTTATGCTTGCTTAAGGGGAAAAGTGAGTTGGGGTGCTGCATAAAACCAGAGATAGAAATTAGCACAGATACCTTTCCATAAGCCAAATATGTAATAGTCAAGACCTAGCCCTTGCTCAACGAAATGGACTAAACACCCCATATTCAACGCCTAGGAATACACCTGACTAGTAAGTATCTTCAAACCCATGGATTTATATGTCTCCATAAGAGACTCAAGTGTGTGTACAGTGGCATGAATGCAGCAGAGAAAATCCGATAAATCCCATTATCAAAATGAATTACAAAAACAAACACAATGACAGTGAAATAGAGAGCAATTCTTAAATAATTCATTCAGGGCTTGTGATGCAACCTGGATTTACCACATCTACACCCAGAGCTGAGTGAGACATAAGGCTGTACACTTCGGCCTGATAGCATTGGTGAGGTTCGTTGAGAAAATGCAGGCCCTTTGAAGTCATACTGCATGGTACCCATTCCATGGGTCCCAACTCTCCAGGTTTAAGGGATTCTTCCTTCAGCTAAAACATGCATGGGAAACCCACAGTATGGTGCACCGTGTGACCGGAAAACCTTTTCAAATGCATCTCAGTTTTCGTCCCCTTTTACTCGGGTTCACGATTGAAGACCCTTTACTAATACTCTCCCCACTTAGAGAGTCAGTGCCTTTATCCTCCTGTTTGGCACAGTTTGCAATTTCTGCGCAAGATGAACAAGAATAGGGAGAACCAATGAGAGACTAGCTCTAGGTGTCTGCACGTTCAAATATAACACTCATTTCCCACCAGGAAGAGGAATTTACCAAAGGATCAGCATGCTGTGCCAGAACCAGATTAGGGCATGAAGCAATGCTGCAGGTTTGCGGCCAGCTCACAAGAAAGCGAGTAGAAGAAAGGAGCTCAGGCGCACTGTCATTCACAAACCTGCAGAGTTATAAATGTCAGCTATTGTCCAAAAATGTATTGAAGTAAGGCTGCGTAGAGGAATTGAAAGCGGGGCAGAATTGCAGGAAAACGAGTTCAGGGGCAGACTGGAATTGCATTTAAAGCATAAGGAAAGAGACAGAAAGTCGACAATGATGCACTTGGTCAAAAAGGGCGTATGCGTTTTTTCCTGAATATATTCAAGAAAAAACACATACGCCCTTTTTGGCCAAACAAGCAAGCCTGTAAAGAAATCTGCATTACAATGAAGTCTCACTGCCCCCCTGTCAAAAGGGACATCTGAAAAAAGTGAAAAATCCAGAAAGGCAGGACAGGCCATGGAGAACAGGGAGCCTTGTTATGCTGATGGGCGGGATGTAAATTGCCAACAACCACTCTGGAGAAGTGTATGGTGTTTCCTCAGACACCTAAAAAACTAAGCAACGGAGCCTACGGCACTTCAACTTATGGTTCTATAGCTTAGGGAAATTAAAATCAAAAAGACACAGCCACCCATAAATTTTGGACGGCTCTGCTTACAAGAACCTCATTTACGGTACAAGTGAAATATCCCAGAAAGCAAAAAATGGATAAAGAAGTTGTTGTATGTACGTACAATGGAATATCACTCAGCAATGAAATCTATGTCATGAGGCCCGTCGCGGCATAATGAGTGGATTCAGGTACGATCATTCTAAGTTAACTAAGTCACACAGAAAAAGAAACACCATAAGATATCTCAAATACACGGAATGCAAACATGGCTGCACATGAACTCAATTACAAAACAGAAAAGGGTCTCAAATTTAGAAAACCAACTTATGCTTGCTTAAGGGGAAAGGTGAGTTGTGGTGCTGCATAAAACCAGAGATTGAAATTAGCACAGATACCTTTCCATAAGCAAATATATAATAGTCAGGACCTACTCCTTGCTCCACGAAATGGACTCAACACCCCATATTCAATGCCTAGGAATATACCTGACTAGTAAGAATCTGAAAACCCATGGATTTATATGTCTCCATAAGAGAATCAAGCATGTGTACAGCGGCATAAACGCAGCAGTGAAAATCCGATAAATCCCATTATCAAAATAAATTACAAAAACAAAACACAATGACAGTGAAATAGAGAGCAATTCTTAAATAATTCATTCAGGGCTTGTGATGCAACGTGGATTTACCACATCTACACCCCGAGCTGAGTGAGACATAAGGCTGGACACTTCGGGCTGATAGCATTGGTGACGTTCGGTGAGCAAAGGCAACCCTTTGAAGTCATACTGCGTGGTACCCATTCCATGGGTCCCAACTCTCCAGGTTTAAGGGATTCTTCCTTCAGGTAAAACATGCATGGGCAACCCAGAATATGGTCCACCGTGTGACCGTGAAAACTTTTTAAATGCGTCTCAGTTTTCGTCCCCTCGTACTCGGTTTTACCATTCCAGACGCTTTACTAACACTCTCCCCACTTGGAGAGTCAGTGCCTTTAACCTCCTGTTTGGCACAGTTTGGAATTTCTGTGCAAGATGAACAGGAATAGGGAGAACCAATGAGAGATTAGCTGTAGGTGTCTGCACGAACAAATTTAACGCTCATTTCCCACCAGGAAGAGGAATTAGCCAAAGGCTCAGCATGCCGTGTCGGAACCAGATTAGGGCCTGAAGCAATCCTGCGGGCTTGCGGCCAGCTCACAAGAAAGCGAGTTGAAGAAAGGAGCTCAGGGGCACTGTAATTCACAAACCTGCAGAGTTATAAATGACAGCTATCGTCCAAAAATATATTGAAGTAAGGCTGCAAAGAGGACTTGAACGCGGGGCAGAATTCCAGGAATACGATTTCAGGAGGTAGACGGGAAGTCCTCTGAAAGTATAGGAGAAGAGGCAGAACCTCGAAAATGATGCACTTGGTCATAAAGGGCATATGCGTTTCTTCCAGGGCCCTTATTAAAGAGGGTAGGAGGCTCCCAGCATGCTTCAGTGGCCAACAGAGGGCCTACGTCGCCAAGGCGACATGAGCCATCCAGGCAGGAGTGACCTCACATCAGAGGGCCCACCTCACAGAAGGGTAAGGAACCCAGTCAAGATCAGACTCTCACCAGAGTGCCCACATAAGCAAGGGGCTGGGAACCAGGCAGGAGTGTCCTCACACCCGTGGGGCCACATCATCGAAAGTTGAGGTACCCAGCACATGTGGCCTCAAACCAGAGGACCCACATCACCATGGGTCTCGGAGCGAGGCAGGCAGGATTAACCTCAAAACACATGGCCCATTGTATAAAAAAGGTGAGGAATCCAGCAGTTGGAACATCCCAGCAGGTGGCCCAGAGCACCGAGGCTATGGGATCCAGGCAGTGATGAACTCACAACAGAGGGCCCTCATCGTGATACTGTAAGCAACCCAGCCGTTGTAACCTCAGAGCACAAGGCCCACATCCCCATGGGGAAGGGAACCAAGCAGGAGTGTCATCGCACCAGTGGGCACACATCAGAAAATGTGGGGAGCCCAGCAGTTAGGGCCGGACGCCAGAGGGCCCTCATCACTGAGGAGAGGAGGCTCCCAGCAAGCTCCAACTGCTACCAGAAGGCCGACGTCGCCAATGCAGGCTGTGCCAGCCAGGCAGGAGTGACCTCAGAGCAGAGGGCCAACCACACAAAAGTGTGAGGAACCCAAAGAGGATCAGACTCTCACCGGAGGGCCCACATCACCAAGGGAATGGAAACCAGGCAGGAGTGTTCTCACACCAGTGTGGTCACATCACCGAAATGTGACGGACCCAGCACACGTGGCCTCAAACTACAGGACACACATCACCAAGGGGCTGGGAGTGAGGCAGGCAGGAGGAGCCTCCAAACAGAGGGCCCATAGCGTAAAAAAGGTGAGGAATCCCGCAGTTGGAACCTCCCAGCAGGTGGCCAGGAGCAGCGAGGCTATGGGATCCAGGCCTGACTGAACTCAAAACAGAGGGCCCTCATTATGAAACTGTGAGCAACCCAGCCGTTGGGACCTTAGAGCAGAAGGCCCACATTCCCATGGGGTTGGGATCCTGGCAGGAGTGTACTCGCACCACAGGGCGCACATCAGAAACTTTTGGGAGCCCAGGAGTTAGGGTCTGACGCCAGAGGGCCCTCATTACCGAGGGGAGGAGACTCCCAGCAGGCACCAACTCCCAACTGAGGGCCCACGTCGCCACATTGACGTGTGCCAGCCAGGCAGGAGTGACCTCACAGCAGAGGGCCTACCTCACAGAAGGGTGAGGAACCCAGCCAGGATAAGACTCTCACCAGAGGGCCCACATCACCAAGGGGATCGGAACAAGGCAGGAGTGTCCTCACACCAGTGTGGCCACATTATAGAAAGGTGAGGAACCCAGCACATGTGGCCTAAACCAGAGGACCCACATTTCCAAGGTGCTCCGAGTGAGGCAGGCAGGAGTAGCCTAACAACACAGGGCCCACAGAATAAAAAATGTGAGGAATCCAGCAGTTTGAACCTCCCAGCAGGTGGCCCAGAGCATGGAGTCTATGGGATCCAGGCCACAGTGAACTCACAGCAGAGGGCCCACATCATGAAACTGTGAGCAACCCAGCCAGTGGGACCTCAGAGCAGAAGGCCCACATCCCCATGGGGATGGGAACCTCGCAGGAGTGTCCTCGCACAACTTAGCACGTATCAGAAAATGTGGGAACCCAGCAGTTATGGCCTGGCGCCAGAGGGCCCTCATCACGGAGGAGAGGAGGCTACCAGCAGGCTCCAAATGCCACCAGAGGGCCGACGTCACCAAGGCAATGGGAGCAAGCCAGGCAGGAGTTACCTCACAGCAGAGGGCCCACCTCACAGAAGTGTGAGGAGCCCAAACAGGATCAGACTCTAACCAGAGCGCCCACATCACCAAGGGGATGGAAACCAGGCAGGAGTGTCCTCACACCAGTGGGGCCACATCAGCGAAAGGTGAGGAACACAGCACATGTGGCCTCAAACAAGGGGACACACATCACGAAAGGGCTGGGAATGAGGCATGCAGGAGGAGACTAACAACAGAGCGCCCATAGAATAAAAAAGGTGAGGAACCCCGCAGTTGTAAGCTCCAAGCAGGTGGCCCAGAGCACCGAGGCTATGGGATCCATGCCGGAGTGAACTCACAGCAGAGGGCCCACATTCTGACACTGTGAGCAACCCAGCCTTTGGGACCTCAGGGCAGAAAGCCCACATCCCCATGGGGATGAGACCCTGGCTGGAGTGTACTAGACCGACAGGGCGCACATCAGAAAATTTTGGGAGCCCATGAGTTAGGGCCTGACGCCAGAGGGCCCGCATTACCTAGGGGAGGAGATTCCCAGCAGGCACCAACTCACAACTGAGGGCCCACATCGCCAAGGTGACGTGTGCCAGCCAGGCAGGAGTGACCTCACAGCAGAGGGCACACCTCCCAGAAGTGTGAGGAATCCAGACTGGATCAGACTCTCACCAGAGGGCCCCCATCGCCAAGGGGATGGGAACCAGGCAGGAGTGTCCTCACACCAGTGGGGCCACATCAATAAAGGTGAGGAAACTGGTACATGTGGCCTTAAACAAGAGGACCTACATCACAAATGGGCTGGCAGTGAGTCAGGAAGTAGGAACATGAAAACACAGGACCCAAAGAATAAAAAAGGTAAGGAATCCAGCAGTAGGAACCTCCCAGCAGGCCGCTCAGAGCACAGAGGCTATGGGATCTAGGCCTGGGTGAACTAACACCAGAGAGCCAACATCATGAAACGGTGAACAACACAGGTGTTGGGACCTTAGAGCAGAAGGCCCACATGCCCATGGGGATGGGAACCTCGCAGGAGTGTCCTCGCACCACTTAGCACGTATCAGAAAATGTGGGTACCCAGCAGTTAGGGCCTGAGGCAAGAGGGCCCCCATCACCGAGGGGAGGTTCCCAGCAGGCTCCAACTGCCACAAGAGGGCCGATGTTGCCCAGGTGGGGTGTGCCAGCCAGGCAGGAGTGACCTCACAGCAGAGGGCCCCCCTCACAGAAGGGTGAGGAACCCAGCCAGGATCAGACTCTCGCCAGAGGGCCCACATCATCAAGGGGATAGGAACCAGGCAGGAGTGTCCTCACACCAGTGGGGCCACATCATCGAAAGGCGAGGGACCCAGCATACGTGGCCTCAAACCAGAGGACACACATCACCAAGGGGCTGGGAGTGAGGCAGGCAGGAGGAGTCTCAAAACAGAGGGCCCATAGAAGAAAAAAGGTGAGGAATCCCGCAGTTGTAACCTCCCAGCAGGTGGCCAGGAGCAGCGAGGCTATGGGATCCAGGCCGGAGAGAACTCACAGCAGAGGGCCCTCATCATGAAACTGAGCAACCCACGGTTGGGACCTCAGAGCAGAAGGCCCACATTCCCATGGGGTTGGGAACCTGGCAGGAGTGTACTCGAACCACAGGGCGCATATCAGAAAATATTGGGAGCCCAGGAGTTAGGGTCTGACGCCAGAGGGCCCTCATTACCGAGGGGAGGAGACACCCAGCAGGCACCAAATCCCACCAGAGAACCGACGTCACCAAGGCGGGGTGTGCCAGCCAGGCAGGAGTGACCTCAGAGAAGAGGGCCCAACTCACAGAAGTGTGAGGAACCCAACCAGGATCAGACTCTCACCGGAGGGCCCACATCACCAAGGGGATGGGAACCAGGCAGGAGTGTCCTCACACCAGTGGGGCCACATCAGCCAAAGGTGAGGAACCCAGCACATGTGGCCTCAAACCACAGGACACACATCACCAAGGGGCTAGGAGTGAGGCAGGTGTCTGGAGGGGCACATTTAACTCTAATTTCCCACCAGGAAGTGGAATGAACCAAAGTCTCAGAGTGCCGTGCCGGACCCTGATTACGGCCTGAAGCAAACCTGCGGTTCTGTGGCCAGTTTTCAAGGAAACGAGTTAAGAAAGGAAATCACGGGCACTGTAATTCACAAACCTGCAGTGTTATAAATGACAGCTATTGGCAAAATTATATGGAAGTAAGTCTGCAAAGAGGACTTGAAAACGAGGCAGAATTGCAGGAATCATATTTCAGGAGGTAGATTGGAATTGCATTTAAAGCATGTGAAAAGCGGCAGATCTTTGACAGTGATGCACTTGGACAAAAGTGCGTAAACATTTTTTCCTGAATATATTCAGGAAAAAACACATATGCCCTTTTTGGCCAACCAAGCACTCGAGAAATGGAAATCCGCACTACAATGAAGTCTCATTTCCCATTCGTCAAAAGGGCCATCTGAAAAAAGTGTAAAAACCAGAAACACAGGACAGGCCATGGAGAACAGGGAGCCTTGTTATGCTGATGGGCGGGATGTAAATTGCCAACAGACACTCTGGAGATGTTTATGGTGTATCCTGAAACATCTGAAAAACAAAGCTACAGACCCTAGGGCAATTCCACTTTTGGCCCTATAGCTTAGGAAAATTAAAATCAACAAGACACAGCCAACACAAAATTTAGGGCTGCTGTGTTTACAAGAACCTTGAGTCCAGTACAAATTAAATATCCCAGAAAGAAAAAAATGGATAAAGGAGTTGTGCTACTTATGTACAACGGAATATCACTCAGCAATGAAATCAATGTCATCAGGCCTGTAGCAGCAAATTGAGTGGATTTAAGTATGATGATTCTAAGAGAAATAGGTCACACAGAGAAAGATAATTATCATAAGATATCACTAATAGAGAGAGTGTAAACTTGGCTACACATAAACTGAATTCCAAAACCGAACAGAGTCTCACATTTAGATAAAAACTTATGCTTGCTTAAGGGGAAAGTTGAGTTGGGGTGCTTTATAAAACCAGAGATTGAAATTAGCACACATACTGTTCCATAAGCCAAATATGTAATAGACAAGACCTACTCTTTGCTCAACGAAATAGACTCATCCATGGTGTATCACCTCACACCTCTTAGAATGGGCATCATCAGAAAATCTACAAACAACAAATGCTGGAAAGGGTGTGGAGATAAGGAACCCTCTTCCACTATTGTTGGGAATGTAAATTGATACAGTCACTGTGGAGAACATTATGGAGTTTCTTATAAAACTAAGAATAGAATTACCATATGATACAGCAATCCCACTACTGGGCATATACCCAGACAAAACCATAAATCAAAAAGAGACATTCACCGCAATGTTCATTGCATCACTATTTACAATATCCAGGTAATGGAAGCAACCTAAATGCCCACAGACAGACGAATGCATAAAGATGTGGTACATATATAAAATGGAATATTACTAAGCCATAAAAAGGAATGAAATTGGGTCATTTGTAGAGACGTTGATGGATCTAGAGACTGTCATACAGAGTGAAGTAAGTCAGAAAGAGAAAAACAAATCTTGTCTATTAATGCCTATATGTGGAACCTAGAAAAATTGTACAGATGAACCGTTTTGCCAGGCAGAAATAGAGCAACAGATGTAGACAACAAACGTATGGACACCAAGGGGGGAAAGCTGTTGGGGGGTGGTGGTGGGAGGAGTTGAGAGATTGGGATTGGCATGTATACATTTATATGTATAAAATAGATAACCATAAAGAACCTGCTGTATAAAAAAATAAAATAAAATTCAAATTACAAAAAGTAAAACAGAAAAAATATTCTTCCCTTCACATACATGTATTTATATGAATAAATTATTTCCATGCTTATATCTGTAAATACAAAAAAGAGGAATAAAATCTACCTTGAACCAAAAACGAAAAAAAGAAAAAAAAACAGAACCCACCAGTTACACAGAGGAAAACCGTATCAGGGCACTTGCTCCAGTTGTAAACAATTCTGAAGTTGGTCAGTGGTGGGGAATCATCTCCCATTCAGCCAGCAGGCCCCACGCAACAAGCGTCCTCATTGCAAAGCTGGGGGACCGTGCCGAGGCATCTGTGAGTAAACGTGGGCTGAGCCCCAGGCCAGCTGCTGCTGAAATGTTCCCACCCTTCCCAGGTAAAACACCTGAATATGTACAAGGACTTGAAAGCCTAGAGGAAGGGCCATGGAGCCACATGAGTGACAGCATGCCAGCCGACTTGGTGCCTGCAGGCCAGCCAGGATGGTCCTGGCCCTGGGTGCTCTTCTGGAAGCTTTCCATTTCCCTGCCTGAGATACCCCTGCTGTCCCGGCCCCCACTGCTTTCTTCCTCACTCACCTCTGCCCAGGGAGAAATTCCAGCGGCAGGTATGGGTGACACATCCTCTTCTTTAGCAGGTGGCATCTTGGCAACTGCTGCAGAAAGTCCAGCAGAGCCCCACTCACACTGGGCCACCCACAAAGCCGTGGCCTCTCACTCCCTACCACCAGTCCAGCCCCAAGACTGCTGACAGGGCAGAGAAAATGGCGTCAGGCACAGCTGCAGGGGCTCTTGCTGCCTGGAGCGGTGTTTATATTGATCTGAACCCAGGCACACGTGGGGAGGTCTGGCCGGCACGGTCGGGCTTCCCAGGCCAGCCAATAATCACCCCTCAGGGGCTCACAGTTGCAGAAACTGGAACTTGCTGAATCGGCCAGGTCCAAGGAACAGGTGTGGGCTCCTGAGAGTCAGGATAGACAAGGGGCTGCAGCTCTGGCTTGTTTTCTAATTATATTATCTGGCCCATGAGTGGGAGACAACTTCAAGAAAACCCTCTCCTAATGAGAGGAACCCAGGAGTCAGGGAGAGGAGGGGTGGCTGGTGGGTGGAGACAGAGGCCTGGTGCCCCGGGTGCAGTGGAAGTCTCTGGAAGACCAGGTGGAGGGAGGCCACACAGAGTGATGCCCAGGGTCACAGACCTGTCGGAGCTGCTGTTTGTTAGTTCAAGTCCTGCTCTGAGGTGCTCTGTGTCAGATCTGAGTGACAGGTGAGCTGGGAGTGCTCTGCAATGAGGGCGATATGCACGGTTCCTGTGTTCCCAGCCCTGCCATGGTACCTGCAAGGGTAGCTCTGTATCCTGGGAGGGGCCTGACCACGAGAGCCCCATGGGCTGCAGGGGAACCTGCCCAGGGAACCCCATATCCTGGGAGGGGCCTGAACACGAGAGCCCCATGGGCTGGGGTGGGGGTGGGGTACCTGCCCAGGTGAGCTCCATATCCTGGGATTGGCCTGACCTCGAGAGCCCCATGGGCTGCTGGAGTCCTGGTAAAGGATGTCAGGACAGTCAGTGAAGCCACTGAGGATATACCTCCAGTAGTTCCTAAATCCTACACCCTGCTGGTCATTCTACCAACCACCAGGACATGGTATTCTGTATTAGTCTTCAATGATGCCTTCTTTTGTATTCTATTAGTCCCAGAGTCACAAGAAATTTTGGCTTGTGAGTGGCAGTACTCAACATACAACTAAAACAATACTTCCGGGCCGTGTTGCCCCAAGGGTTCAAAAATTCCCACACCATCTTTGGGGAATGCTCAGCTAAAGAACTAAAAGTTCTACCTCTGGAAAAGGAAACACTCCTTCAATATGCAAACGACATTCTGATCGCCAGCCCTACTAAGGAGACCTCTGAACTACCAAGCCAATAAAGGATACAAGTTGTCCAAGAAAAAGCTCAAATATCACAGACTACGGTGACCTGCCTGGGCTTCATTGTCACAGAAGGTCGGAGAAGCCCATCCCAGGAAAGGGAAGAAACAATTTACAGCCTTACCCATTTCTGAAACTAGAAGACAGCTTAGGGGTTCCTGGGGAGGCCAGGGTTTGCTGCTTCTGGATCCCTAACTACAGTCTACTAGCTGGGCCTCTATATGAAACACTGAAAGGAAAAGATGATGATCCTTTTGAATAGAATGCAGAAGTGGCCTTTCAAGAATGGAAAGAGCAGTCAATTCAGACCCTTGCCCTGGAACTCCCTAATTTAGCTAAACCCTTTGACCTTTACATTCCTGGTGAACGGTGAATCGCCATTGGAGTATTAGTGCAAAACCTGGGACCACTTGAAATGGAACAATGCAAGAACGCGATCCAGGTAGGATAAACTACGGTCACCAAGGGGCTTGGCCCACCGCCACATCTGGCCAAGATACTGGCAGTATCTGAAAACCTGGAAATCAGCAGCCCAAAAGGCCACCTCCCTCCTAAGGGAAAATGACCCCACGTGGTGATCCTATCACCCAACCATGCCCTGAAGTTGCAGGGTTGGCTCCATGGGCACACTGACCTTGAGCGAGGAGGCCCTCCAACTCCAACCTCCATAGAGATAACCGGGGCAAAGTGGCACCATGAAGACTCGTGTGAAGGTGTCTGCACGGGCAAATTTAACGCTCATTTCCCACCAGGAAGAGGAATTAACCAAAGGCTCAGCATGCCGTGCCGGAACCAGATTAGGGCCTGAAGCAATCCTGTGGGTTTGCGGCCAGCTCACAAGAAAGTGAGTTGAAGAAAGGAGCTCAGGGACACTGTAATTCACAAACCTGCAGAGTTATAAATGACAGCTATCACCCAAAAATATATTGAAGGAAGGCTGCGAAGAGGACTGGAAAGCGGGGCAGAATTGCAAGAAAACGATTTCAGGGGGTAGACTGGAATTGCATTTAAAGCATAGGAAAAGAGGCAGAACGTCGACAATGATGCACTTGGCCAAAAAGGGCGTATGCGTTTTTTCCTGAATATATTCAGGAAAAAACGCATACGCCCTTTTTGGCCAACCAAGCAAGCATGTTAAAGAAATCTGCACTACAATGAAGTCTCACTGCCCCCCCTTCAAAAGGGCCATCTGAAAAAAGTGTAAAATCCAGAAAGGCAGCACAGGCCATGGAGAACAGGGAGCCTTGTTATGCTGATGGGCGGGATGTAAATTGCCAACAGCCACTCTGGAGATGTGTATGGTGTTTCCTCAAAAGCCTAAAAAACAAAGCAACGGAGCCTACGGCATTACCACTTTTTTTCCTATAGCTTAGGGAAATTAAAATCAAAAACACACAGCCACCGCAAAGTTTCTGTTTACGGCTCTGTTTACAAGAACCTCGTCTACGGTACAAGTTAAATATCCCAGAAAGCGAAAAATGGATAAAGAAGTGTGGTACGTACGTACAAAGGAATATCACTCACCAATGAAATCTATGTCATCAGGCCCGTCGCGGCATAATGAGTGGATTCACGTACGATGATTCTAAGTGAAATAAGTCACACAGAAAATGAAACATCATAAGATATCACTAATACACGGAATGTAAACTTGGCTACACATGAACTGAATTACAAAACAGAACAGGGTCTCAAATTTAGAAAACCAACTTATGCTTGCTTAAGGGGAAAGGTGAGTTGTGGTGCTGCATAAAACCAGAGATAGAAATTAGCACAGATATCTTTCCATAAGCCAAATATGTAATAGTCAAGACCTAGCCCTTGCTCAACGAAATGGACTAAACACCCCATATTCAACGCCTAGGATTACACATGAGTAGTAAGAAACTTCAAACCCATGGATTTATATGTCTCCGTAAGAGACTCAAGTGTGTGTACAGCGGCATGAATGCAGCAGAGAAAATCCGATAAAACCCATTATCAAAATGAATTACAAAAACAAACACAATGACAGTGAAATAGAGAGCAATTCTTAAATAATTCATTCAGGGCTTGTGATGCGACCTGGATTTACCACATCTACACCCAGAGCTGAGTGAGACATAAGGCTGGACACTTCGGGCTGATAGCATTGGTGAGGTTCGATGAGCAAATGCAGACCCTTTGAAGTCATACTGCATGGTACCCATTCCATGGGTCCCAACTCTCCAGGTTTAAGGGATTCTTCCTTCAGCTAAAACATGCATGGGAAACCCACAGTACAGTGCACTGTGTGACCGGGAAACGTTTTCAAATGCATCTCAGTTTTCGTCCCCTTTTACTCGGGTTCACCATTCCAGACCGTTTACTAACACTCTCCCCACTTGGAGAGTCAGTGCCTTTAACCTCCTGTTTGGCACAGTTTGCAATTTCTGCGCAAGATGAACAGGAATAGGGAGAACCAATGAGAGACTAGCTGTAGGTGTCTGGACGGGCAAATGGAACGCTCATTTCCCACCAGGAAGAGGAATTAACCAAAGGCTCAGCATGCCGTGCCGGAACCAGATTAGGGCCTGAAGCATTCCTGCGGGTTTGTGGCCAGCTCACAAGAAAGCGAGTTGAAGAAAGGAGCTCAGGGGCACTGTAATTCACAAACCTGCAGAGTTATAAATGACAGCTATCGTCCAAAAATATATTGAAGGAAGGCTGCGAAGAGGACTGGAAAGCGGGGCAGAATTGCAGGAAAACCATTTCAGGGGGTAGACTGGAATTGCATTTAAAGCATAGGAAAAGAGGCAGAACGTCGACAATGATGCACTTGGCCAAAAAGGGCGTATGCGTTTTTTCCTGAATATATTCAGGAAAAAACGCATACGCCCTTTTTGGCCAACCAAGCCAGCATGTTAAAGAAATCTGCACTACAAAGAAGTCTCACTGCCCCCAGGTCAAAAGGGCCATCTGAATAAAGTGTAAAATCCAGAAAGACAGCACAGGCCATGGAGAACAGGGAGCCTTGTTATGCTGATGGGCGGGATGTAAATTGCCAACAGCCACTCTGGAGAAGTGTATGGTGTTTCCTGAAACACCTAAGAAACAAAGCAACGGAGACTACGGCACTTCCACTTATGGTCTTATAGATCACGGAAATTAAAATCAAAAACAGACAGCCACCCCAAATTTCAGACGGCTCTGTTTACAGGAATCTCGTCTACGGTACAAGTTAAATATCCCAGAATGTGAAAAATGGATAAAGAAGTTGTGGTACACACATTCAATGGAATATCACTCAGCAATGAAATCTATGTCATCAGGCCCATCGTGGCATAATGAGTGGATTCAGGTACGATGATTCTAAGTGAAATAAGTCACACAGAAATGAAACATCATAAGATATCACTAATACACGGAATGTAAACTTGGCTACACATGAACTGAATTACAAAACAGAACAGGGTCTCAAATTTAGAAAACCACCTTATGCTTGCTTAAGGGGAAAAGTGAGTTGGGGTGCTGCATAAAACCAGAGATAGAAATTAGCACAGATACCTTTCCATAAGCCAAATATGTAATAGTCAAGACCTAGCCCTTGCTCAACGAAATGGACTAAACACCCCATATTCAACGCCTAGGAATACACCTGACTAGTAAGTATCTTCAAACCCATGGATTTATATGTCTCCATAAGAGACTCAAGTGTGTGTACAGCGGCATGAATGCAGCAGAGAAAATCCGATAAATCCCATTATCAAAATGAATTACAAAAACAAACACAATGACAGTGAAATAGAGAGCAATTCTTAAATAATTCATTCAGGGCTTGTGATGCAACCTGGATTTACCACATCTACAACCAGAGCTGAGTGAGACATAAGGCTGTACACTTCAGCCTGATAGCATTGGTGAGGTTCGTTGAGAAAATGCAGGCCCTTTGAAGTCATACTGCATGGTACCCATTCCATGGGTCCCAACTCTCCAGGTTTAAGGGATTCTTCCTTCAGCTAAAACATGCATGGGAAACCCACAGTATGGTGCACTGTGTGACCGGGAAACCTTTTCAAATTCATCTCAGTTTTCGTCCCCTTTTACTCGGGTTCACGATTGAAGACCCTTTACTAATACTCTCCCCACTTAGAGAGTCAGTGCCTTTAACCTCCTGTTTGGCACAGCTTGCAATTTCTGCGCAAGATGAACAAGAATAGGGAGAACCAATGAGAGACTAGCTCTAGGTGTCTGCACGTTCAAATATAACACTCATTTCCCACCAGGAAGAGGAATTTACCAAAGGATCAGCATGCTGTGCCGGAACCAGATTAGGGCATGAAGCAATCCTGCGGGTTTGCGGCCAGCTCACAAGAAAGCGAGTAGAAGAAAGGAGCTCAGGCGCACTGTCATTCACAAACCTGCAGAGTTATAAATGTCAGCTATTGTCCAAAAATGTATTGAAGTAAGGCTGCGTAGAGGACTTGAAAGCGGGGCAGAATTGCAGGAAAACGAGTTCAGGGGCAGACTGGAATTGCATTTAAAGCATAAGGAAAGAGACAGAAAGTCGACAATGATGCACTTGGTCAAAAAGGGCGTATGCGTTTTTTCCTGAATATACTCAAGAAAAAACACATACGCCCTTTTTGGCCAAATAAGCAAGCCTGTAAAGAAATCTGCATTACAATGAAGTCTCACTGCCCCCCTGTCAAAAGGGACATCTGAAAAAAGTGAAAAATCCAGAAAGGCAGGACAGGCCATGGAGAACAGGGAGCCTTGTTATGCTGATGGGCGGGATGTAAATTGCCAACAGCCACTCTGGAGAAGTGTATGGTGTTTCCTCAAACACCTAAAAAACTAAGCAACGGAGCCTACGGCACTTCAACTTATGGTTCTATAGCTTAGGGAAATTAAAATCAAAAAGACACAGCCACCCATAAATTTTGGACAGCTCTGCTTACAAGAACCTCATTTACGGTACAAGTGAAATATCCCAGAAAGCAAAAAATGGATAAAGAAGTTGTTGTACGTACGTACAATGGAATATCACTCAGCAATGAAATCTATGTCATGAGGCCTGTCGCGGCATAATGAGTGGATTCAGGTACGATCATTCTAAGTTAACTAAGTCACACAGAAAAAGAAACACCATAAGATATGTCAAATACACGGAATGCAAACATGGCTGCACATGAACTCAATTACAAAACAGAAAAGGGTCTCAAATTTAGAAAACCAACTTATGCTTGCTTAAGGGGAAAGGTGAGTTGTGGTGCTGCATAAAACCAGAGATTGAAATTAGCACAGATACCTTTCCATAAGCAAATATGTAATAGTCAGGACCTACTCCTTGCTCCACGAAATGGACTCAACATCCCATATTCAATGCCTAGGAATATACCTGACTAGTAAGAATCTGAAAACCCATGGATTTATATGTCTCGATAAGAGAATCAAGCATGTGTACGGCGGCATAAACGCAGCAGTGAAAATCCGATAAATCCCATTATCAAAATAAATTACAAAAACAAAACACAATGACAGTGAAATAGAGAGCAATTCTTAAATAATTCATTCAGGGCTTGTGATGCAACGTGGATTTACCACATCTACACCCCGAGCTGAGTGAGACATAAGGCTGGACACTTTGGGCTGATAGCATTGGTGACGTTCGGTGAGCAAAGGCAACCCTTTGATGTCATACTGCGTGGTACCCATTCCATGGGTCCAAACTCTCCAGGTTGAAGGGATTCTTCCTTCAGGTAAAACATGCATGGGCAACCCAGAATATGGTCCACCGTGTGACCGGGAAAACTTTTTAAATGCGTCTCAGTTTTCGTCCCCTCGTACTCGGTTTTACCATTCCAGACGCTTTACTAACACTCTCCCCACTTGGAGAGTCAGTGCCTTTAACCTCCTGTTTGGCACAGTTTGGAATTTCTGCGCAAGATGAACAGGAATAGGGAGAACCAATGAGAGATTAGCTGTAGGTGTCTGCACGAACAAATTTAACGCTCATTTCCCACCAGGAAGAGGAATTAGCCAAAGGCTCAGCATGCCGTGTCGGAACCAGATTAGGGCCGTAAGCAATCCTGCGGTTTTGCGGCCAGCTCACAAGAAAGCGAGTTGAAGAAAGGAGCTCAGGGGCACTGTAATTCACAAACCTGCAGAGTTATAAATGACAGCTATCGTCCAAAAATATATTGAAGTAAGGCTGCAAAGAGGACTTGAACGCGGGGCAGAATTCCAGGAATACGATTTCAGGAGGTAGACGGGAAGTCCTCTGAAAGTATAGGAGAAGAGGCAGAACCTCGACAACGATGCACTTGGTCAAAAAGGGCATATGCGTTTCTTCCAGGGCCCTTATTAAAGAGGGTAGGAGGCTCCCAGCATGCTTCAGTGGCCAACAGAGGGCCTACGTTGCCAAGGCGACATGAGCCATCCAGGCAGGAGTGACCTCACATCAGAGGGCCCACCTCACAGAAGGGTAAGGAACCCAGTCAAGATCAGACTCTCACCAGAGTGCCCACATAAGCAAGGGGCTGGGAACCAGGCAGGAGTGTCCTCACACCCGTGGGGCCACATCATCGAAAGTTGAGGTACCCAGCACATGTGGCCTCAAACCAGAGGACCCACATCACCATGGGTCTCGGAGCGAGGCAGGCAGGATTAACCTCAAAACACATGGCCCATTGTATAAAAAAGGTGAGGAATCCAGCAGTTGGAACATCCCAGCAGGCGGCCCAGAGCACCGAGGCTATGGGATCCAGGCAGTGATGAACTCACAACAGAGGGCCCTCATCGTGATTCTGTAAGCAACCCAGCCTTTGTAACCTCAGAGCACAAGGCCCACATCCCCATGGGGAAGGGAACCAAGCAGGAGTGTCATCGCACCAGTGGGCACACATCAGAAAAGGTGGGGAGCCCAGCAGTTAGGGCCGGACGCCAGAGGGCATTCATCACTGAGGAGAGGAGGCTCCCAGCAAGCTCCAACTGCTACCAGAAGGCCGACGTCGCCAATGCAGGGTGTGCCAGCCAGGCAGGAGTGACCTCAGAGCAGAGGGCCAACCACACAAAAGTGTGAGGAACCCAAAGAGGATCAGACTCTCACCGGAGGGCCCACATCACCAAGGGAATGGAAACCAGGCAGGAGTGTTCTCACACCAGTGTGCTCACATCACCGAAATGTGACGGACCCAGCACACGTGGCCTCAAACTACAGGACACACATCACCAAGGGGCTGGGAGTGAGGCAGGCAGGAGGAGCCTCCAAACAGAGGGCCTATAGCGTAAAAAAGGTGAGGGATCCCGCAGTTGGAACCTCCCAGCAGGTGGTCAGGAGCAGCGAGGCTATGGGATCCAGGCCTGACTGAACTCAAAACAGAGGGCCCTCATTATGAAACTGTGAGCAACCCAGCCGTTGGGACCTTAGAGCAGAAGGCCCACATTCCCATGGGGTTGGGATCCTGGCAGGAGTGTACTCGCACCACAGGGCGCACATCAGAAAATTTTGGGAGCCCAGGAGTTAGGGTCTGACGCCAGAGGGCCCTCATTACCGAGGGGAGGAGACTCCCAGCAGGCACCAACTCCCAACTGAGGGCCCACGTCGCCACGTTGACGTGTGCCAGCCAGGCAGGAGTGACCTCACAGCAGAGGGCCTACCTCACAGAAGGGTGAGGAACCCAGCCAGGATAAGACTCTCACCAGAGGGCCCACATCACCAAGGGGATCGGAACAAGGCAGGAGTGTCCTCTCACCAGTGTGGCCACATTATAGAAAGGTGAGGAACCCAGCACATGTGGCCTAAACCAGAGGACCCACATTTCCAAGGTGCTCCAAGTGAGGCAGGCAGGAGTAGCCTAACAACACAGGGCCCACAGAATAAAAAATGTGAGGAATCCAGCAGTTTGAACCTCCCAGCAGGTGGCCCAGAGCATGGAGTCTATGGGATCCAGGCCACAGTGAACTCACAGCAGAGGGCCCACATCATGAAACTGTGAGCAACCCAGCCAGTGAGACCTCAGAGCAGAAGGCCCACATCCCCATGGGGATGGGAACCTCGCAGGAGTGTCCTCGCACAACTTAGCACGTATCAGAAAATGTGGGAACCCAGCAGTTATGGCCTGGCGCCAGAGGGCCCTCATCACGGAGGAGAGGAGGCTACCAGCAGGCTCCAAATGCCACCAGAGGGCCGACGTCACCAAGGCAATGGGAGCAAGCCAGGCAGGAGTTACCTCACAGCAGAGGGCCCACCTCACAGAAGTGTGAGGAGCCCAAACAGGATCAGACTCTAACCAGAGCGCCCACATCACCAAGGGGATGGAAACCAGGCAGGAGTGTCCTCACACCAGTGGGACCACATCAGCGAAAGGTGAGGAACACAGCACATGTGGCCTCAAACAAGGGGACACACATCACGAAAGGGCTGGGAGTGAGGCATGCAGGAGGAGACTCACAACAGAGCGCCCATAGAATAAAAAAGGTGAGGAACCCCGCAGTTGGAAGCTCCAAGCAGGTGGCCCAGAGCACCGAGGCTATGGGATCCATGCCGGAGTGAACTCACAGCAGAGGGCCCACATTCTGACACTGTGAGCAACCCAGCCGTTGGGACCCCAGGGCAGAAAGCCCACATCCCCATGGGGATGGGACCCTGGCTGGAGTGTACTCGCACGACAGGGCGCACATCAGAAAATTTTGGGAGCCCATGAGTTAGGGCCTGACGCCAGAGAGCCCTCATTACCGAGGGTAGGAGACTCCCAGCAGGCACCAACTCCCAACTGAGGGCCCACATCGCCAAGGTGACGTGTGCCAGCCAGGCAGGAGTGACCTCACAGCAGAGGGCCCACCTCCCAGAAGTGTGAGGAATCCAGACAGGATCAGACTCTCACCAGAGGGCCCCCATCACCAAGGGGATGGGAACCAGGCAGGAGTGTCCTCACACCAGTGGGGCCACATCAATAAAGGTGAGGAAACTGGTACATGTGGCCTTAAACCAGAGGACCTACATCACAAATGGGCTGGGAGTGAGTTAGGAAGTAGGAGCATGAAAACACAGGACCCAAAGAATAAAAAAGGTAAGGAATCCAGCAGTAGGAACCTCCCAGCAGGCCGCTCAGAGCACAGAGGCTATGGGATCTAGGCCTGGGTGAACTAACACCAGAGAGCCAACATCATGAAACGGTGAACAACACAGGTGTTGGGACCTTAGAGCAGAAGGCCCACATGCCCATGGGGATGGGAACCTCGCAGGAGTGTCCTCGCACCACTTAGCACGTATCAGAAAATGTGGGTACCCAGCAGTTAGGGCCTGAGGCAAGAGGGCCCCCATCACCGAGGGGAGGTTCCCAGTAGGCTCCAACTGCCACAAGAGGGCCGATGTTGCCCAGGTGGGGTGTGCCAGCCAGGCAGGAGTGACCTCACAGCAGAGGGCCCCCCTCACAGAAGGGTGAGGAACCCAGCCAGGATCAGACTCTCACCAGAGGGCCCACATCATCAAGGGGATAGGAACCAGGCAGGAGTGTCCTCACACCAGTGGGGCCACATCATCGAAAGGCGAGGGACCCAGCACATGTGGTCTCACACCAGAGGACACACATCACCAAGGGACTGGGAGTGAGGCAGGCAGGAGGAGTCTCAAAACAGAGGGTCCATAGAAGAAAAAAGGTGAGGAATCCCGCAGTTGTAACCTCCCAGCAGGTGGCCAGGAGCAGCGAGGCTATGGGATCCAGGCCGGAGAGAACTCACAGCAGAGGGCCCTCATCATGAAACTGAGCAACCCACGGTTGGGACCTCAGAGCAGAAGGCCCACATTCCCATGGGGTTGGGAACCTGGCAGGAGTGTACTCGAACCACAGGGCGCATATCAGAAAATATTGGGAGCCCAGGAGTTAGGGCCTGACGCCAGAGGGCCCTCATTACCAAGGGGAGGAGACACTCAGCAGGCACCAAATCCCACCAGAGAGCCGACGTCGCCAAGGCGGGGTGTGCCAGCCAGGCAGGAGTGACTTCAGAGAAGAGGGCCCACCTCACAGAAGTGTGAGGAACCCAACCAGGATCAGACTCTCACCGGAGGGCCCACATCACCAAGGGGATGGGAACCAGGCAGGAGTGTCCTCACACCAGTGGGGCCACATCAGCCAAAGGTGAGGAACCCAGCACATGTGGCCTCAAACCACAGGACACACATCACCAAGGGGCTAGGAGTGAGGCAGGTGTCTGGAGGGGCACATTTAACTCTAATTTCCCACCAGGAAGTGGAATGAACCAAAGTCTCAGAGTGCCGTGCCGGACCCTGATTACGGCCTGAAGCAAACCTACGGTTCTGTGGCCAGTTTTCAAGGAAACGAGTTAAGAAAGGAAATCACGGGCACTGTAATTCACAAACCTGCAGTGTTATAAATGACAGTTATTGGCAAAATTATATGGAAGTAAGTCTGCAAAGAGGACTTGAAAACGAGGCAGAATTGCAGGAATCATATTTCAGGAGGTAGATTGGAATTGCATTTAAAGCATGTGAAAAGCGGCAGATCTTTGACAGTGATGCACTTGGACAAAAGTGCGTAAACATTTTTTCCTGAATATATTCAGGAAAAAACACATATGCCCTTTTTGGCCAACCAAGCACTCGAGAAATGGAAATCCGCACTACAATGAAGTCTCATTTCCCATTCGTCAAAAGGGCCATCTGAAAAAAGTGTAAAAACCAGAAACACAGGACAGGCCATGGAGAACAGGGAGCCTTGTTATGCTGATGGGCGGGATGTAAATTGCCAACAGACACTCTGGAGATGTTTATGGTGTATCCTGAAACATCTGAAAAACAAAGCTACAGACCCTAGGGCACTTCCACTTTTGGCCCTATAGCTTAGGAAAACTAAAATCAACAAGACACAGCCAACACAAAATTTAGGGCTGCTGTGTTTACAAGAACCTTGAGTCCAGTACAAATTAAATATCCCAGAAAGAAAAAAATGGATAAAGGAGTTGTGCTACTTACGTACAACGGAATATCACTCAGCAATGAAATCAATGTCATCAGGCCTGTAGCAGCAAAGTGAGTGGATTTAAGTATGATGATTCTAAGAGAAATAGGTCACACAGAGAAAGATAATTATCATAAGATATCACTAATAGAGAGAGTGTAAACTTGGCTACACATAAACTGAATTCCAAAACCGAACAGAGTCTCACATTTAGATAAAAACTTATGCTTGCTTAAGGGGAAAGTTGAGTTGGGGTGCTGTATAAAACCAGAGATTGAAATTAGCACACATACCGTTCCATAAGCCAAATATGTAATAGACAAGACCTACTCTTTGCTCAACGAAATAGACTCATCCATGGTGTATCACCTCACACCTGTTAGAATGGGCATCATCAGAAAATCTACAAACAACAAATGCTGGAAAGGGTGTGGAGATAAGGAACCCTCTTCCACTATTGTTGGGAATGTAAATTGATACAGTCACTGTGGAGAACATTATGGAGTTTCTTATAAAACTAAGAATAGAATTACCATATGATACAGCAATCCCACTACTGGGCATATACCCAGACAAAACCATAAATCAAAAAGAGACATTCACCGCAATGTTCATTGCATCACTATTTACAATATCCAGGTAATGGAAGCAACCTAAATGCCCACAGACAGACGAATGCATAAAGATGTGGTACATATATAAAATGGAATATTACTAAGCCATAAAAAGGAATGAAATTGGGTCATTTGTAGAGACGTTGATGGATCTAGAGACTGTCATACAGAGTGAAGTAAGTCAGAAAGAGAAAAACAAATCTTGTCTATTAATGCATATATGTGGAACCTAGAAAAATTGTACAGATGAACCGTTTTGCCAGGCAGAAATAGAGCAACAGATGTAGACAACAAACGTATGGACACCAAGGGGGGAAAGCTGTTGGGGGGTGGTGGTGGGAGGAGTTGAGAGATTGGGATTGGCATGTATACATTTATATGTATAAAATAGATAACCAAAAAGAACCTGCTGTATAAAAAAATAAAATAAAATTCAAATTACAAAAAGTAAAACAGAAAAAATATTCTTCCCTTCACATACATGTATTTATATGAATAAATTATTTCCATGCTTATATCTGTAAATACAAAAAAGAGGAATAAAATCTACCTTGAACCAAAAACGAAAAAAAGAAAAAAAAACAGAACCCACCAGTTACACAGAGGAAAACCGTATCAGGGCACTTGCTCCAGTTGTAAACAATTCTGAAGTTGGTCAGTGGTGGGGAATCATCTCCCATTCAGCCAGCAGGCCCCACGCAACAAGCGTCCTCATTGCAAAGCTGGGGGACCGTGCCGAGGCATCTGTGAGTAAACGTGGGCTGAGCCCCAGGCCAGCTGCTGCTGAAATGTTCCCACCCTTCCCAGGTAAAACACCTGAATATGTACAAGGACTTGAAAGCCTAGAGGAAGGGCCATGGAGCCACATGAGTGACAGCATGCCAGCCGACTTGGTGCCTGCAGGCCAGCCAGGATGGTCCTGGCCCTGGGTGCTCTTCTGGAAGCTTTCCATTTCCCTGCCTGAGATACCCCTGCTGTCCCGGCCCCCACTGCTTTCTTCCTCACTCACCTCTGCCCAGGGAGAAATTCCAGCGGCAGGTATGGGTGACACATCCTCTTCTTTAGCAGGTGGCATCTTGGCAACTGCTGCAGAAAGTCCAGCAGAGCCCCACTCACACTGGGCCACCCACAAAGCCGTGGCCTCTCACTCCCTACCACCAGTCCAGCCCCAAGACTGCTGACAGGGCAGAGAAAATGGCGTCAGGCACAGCTGCAGGGGCTCTTGCTGCCTGGAGCGGTGTTTATATTGATCTGAACCCAGGCACACCTGGGGAGGGCTGGCCGGCACGGTCGGGCTTCCCAGGCCAGCCAATAATCACCCCTCAGGGGCTCACAGTTGCAGAAACTGGAACTTGCTGAATCGGCCAGGTCCAAGGAACAGGTGTGGGCTCCTGAGAGTCAGGATAGACAAGGGGCTGCAGCTCTGGCTTGTTTTCTAATTATATTATCTGGCCCATGAGTGGGAGACAACTTCAAGAAAACCCTCTCCTAATGAGAGGAACCCAGGAGTCAGGGAGAGGAGGGGTGGCTGGTGGGTGGAGACAGAGGCCTGGTGCCCCGGGTGCAGTGGAAGTCTCTGGAAGACCAGGTGGAGGGAGGCCACACAGAGTGATGCCCAGGGTCACAGACCTGTCGGAGCTGCTGTTTGTTAGTTCAAGTCCTGCTCTGAGGTGCTCTGTGTCAGATCTGAGTGACAGGTGGCTGGGAGTGCTCTGCAATGAGGGCGATATGCAGGGTTCCTGTGTTCCCAGGCCTGCCATGGTACCTGCAAGGGTAGCTCTGTATCCTGGGAGGGGCCTGACCACGAGAGCCCCATGGGCTGAGGGGAACCTGCCCAGGGAACCCCATAACCTGGGAGGGGCCTGAACACGAGAGCCCCATGGGCTGGGGTTGGGGTGGGGTACCTGCCCAGGTGAGCTCCATATCCTGGGATTGGCCTGACCTCGAGAGCCCCATGGGCTGCTGGAGTCCTGGTAAAGGATGTCAGGACAGTCAGTGAAGCCACCGAGGATATACCTCCAGTAGTTCCTAAATCCTACACCCTGCTGGTCATTCTACCAACCACCAGGACATGGTATTCTGTATTAGTCTTCAATGATGCCTTCTTTTGTATTCTATTAGTCCCAGAGTCACAAGAAATTTTGGCTTGTGAGTGGCAGGACTCAACATACAACTAAAACAATACTTCCGGGCCGTGTTGCCCCAAGGGTTCAAAAATTCCCACACCATCTTTGGGGAAAGCTCAGCTAAAGAACTAAAAGTTCTACCTCTGGAAAAGGAAACACTCCTTCAATATGCAGACGACATTCTGATCGCCAGCCCTACTAAGGAGACCTCTGAACTACCAAGCCAATAAAGGATACAAGTTGTCCAAGAAAAAGCTCAAATATCACAGACTACGGTGACCTGCCTGGGCTTCATTCTCACAGAAGGTCGGAGAAGCCCATCCCAGGAAAGGGAAGAAACAATTTACAGCCTTACCCATTTCTGAAACTAGAAGACAGCTTAGGGGTTCCTGGGGAGGCCAGGGTTTGCTGCTTCTGGATCCCTAACTACAGTCTACTAGCTGGGCCTCTATATGAAACACTGAAAGGAAAAGATGATGATTCTTTTGAATAGAATGCAGAAGTGGCCTTTCAAGAATGGAAAGAGCAGTCAATTCAGACCCTTGCCCTGGAACTCCCTAATTTAGCTAAACCCTTTGACCTTTACATTCCTGGTGAACGGTGAATCGCCATTGGAGTATTAGTGCAAAACCTGGGACCACTTGAAATGGAACAATGCAAGAACGCGATCCAGGTAGGATAAACTACGGTCACCAAGGGGCTTGGCCCACCGCCACATCTGGCCAAGATACTGGCAGTATCTGAAAACCTGGAAATCAGCAGCCCAAAAGGCCACCTCCCTCCGAAGGGAAAAGGACCCCACGTGGTGATCCTAACACCCAACCATGCCCTGAAGTTGCAGGGTTGGCTCCATGGGCACACTGACCTTGAGCGAGGAGGCCCTCCAACTCCAACCTCCATAGAGATAACCGGGGCAAAGTGGCACCATGAAGACTCGTGTGAAGGTGTCTGCACGGGCAAATTTAACGCTCATTTGCCACCAGGAAGAGGAATTAACCAAAGGCTCAGCATGCCGTGCCGGAACCAGATTAGGGCCTGAAGCAATCCTGCGGGTTTGCGGCCAGCTCACAAGAAAGCGAGTTGAAGAAAGGAGCTCAGGGACACTGTAATTCACAAACCTGCAGAGTTATAAATGACAGCTATCACCCAAAAATATATTGAAGGAAGGCTGCGAAGAGGACTTGAAAGCGGGGCAGAATTGCAAGAAAACGATTTCAGGGGGTAGACTGGAATTGCATTTAAAGCATAGGAAAAGAGGCAGAACGTCGACAATGATGCACTTGGCCAAAAAGGGCGTATGCGTTTTTTCCTGAATATATTCAGGAAAAAACGCATACGCCCTTTTTGGCCAACCAAGCAAGCATGTTAAAGAAATCTGCACTACAATGAAGTCTCACTGCCCCCCCTTCAAAAGGGCCATCTGAAAAAAGTGTAAAATCCAGAAAGGCAGCACAGGCCATGGAGAACAGGGAGCCTTGTTATGCTGATGGGCGGGATGTAAATTGCCAACAGCCACTCTGGAGATGTGTATGGTGTTTCCTCAAAAGCCTAAAAAACAAAGCAACGGAGCCTACGGCATTACCACTTTTTTTCCTATAGCTTAGGGAAATTAAAATCAAAAACACACAGCCACCGCAAAGTTTCTGTTTACGGCTCTGTTTACAAGAACCTCGTCTACGGTACAAGTTAAATATCCCAGAAAGCGAAAAATGGATAAAGAAGTGTGGTACGTACGTACAAAGGTATATCACTCACCAATGAAATCTATGTCATCAGGCCCGTCGCGGCATAATGAGTGGATTCAGGTACGATGATTCTAAGTGAAATAAGTCACACAGAAAATGAAACATCATAAGATATCACTAATACACCGAATGTAAACTTGGCTACACATGAACTGAATTACAAAACAGAACAGGGTCTCAAATTTAGAAAACCAACTTATGCTTGCTTAAGGGGAAAGGTGAGTTGTGGTGCTGCATAAAACCAGAGATAGAAATTAGCACAGATACCTTTCCATAAGCCAAATATGTAATAGTCAAGACCTAACCCTTGCTCAACGAAATGGACTAAACACCCCATATTCAACGCCTAGGATTACACATGACTAGTAAGAAACTTCAAACCCATGGATTTATATGTCTCCGTAAGAGACTCAAGTGTGTGTACAGCGGCATGAATGCAGCAGAGAAAATCCGATAAAACCCATTATCAAAATGAATTACAAAAACAAACACAATGACAGTGAAATAGAGAGCAATTCTTAAATAATTCATTCAGGGCTTGTGATGCGACCTGGATTTACCACATCTACACCCAGAGCTGAGTGAGACATAAGGCTGGACACTTCGGGCTGATAGCATTGGTGAGGTTCGATGAGCAAATGCAGACCCTTTGAAGTCATACTGCATGGTACCCATTCCATGGGTCCCAACTCTCCAGGTTTAAGGGATTCTTCCTTCAGCTAAAACATGCATGGGAAACCCACAGTACAGTGCACTGTGTGACCGGGAAACGTTTTCAAATGCATCTCAGTTTTCGTCCCCTTTTACTCGGGTTCACCATTCCAGACCGTTTACTAACACTCTCCCCACTTGGAGAGTCAGTGCCTTTAACCTCCTGTTTGGCACAGTTTGCAATTTCTGCGCAAGATGAACAGGAATAGGGAGAACCAATGAGAGACTAGCTGTAGGTGTCTGGACGGGCAAATGGAACGCTCATTTCCCACCAGGAAGAGGAATTAACCAAAGGCTCAGCATGCCGTGCCGGAACCAGATTAGGGCCTGAAGCATTCCTGCGGGTTTGTGGCCAGCTCACAAGAAAGCGAGTTGAAGAAAGGAGCTCAGGGGCACTGTAATTCACAAACCTGCAGAGTTATAAATGACAGCTATCGTCCAAAAATATATTGAAGGAAGGCTGCGAAGAGGACTGGAAAGCGGGGCAGAATTGCAGGAAAACGATTTCAGGGGGTAGACTGGAATTGCATTTAAAGCATAGGAAAAGAGGCAGAACGTCGACAATGATGCACTTGGCCAAAAAGGGCGTATGCGTTTTTTCCTGAATATATTCAGGAAAAAACGCATACGCCCTTTTTGGCCAACCAAGCCAGCATGTTAAAGAAATCTGCACTACAAAGAAGTCTCACTGCCCCCAGGTCAAAAGGGCCATCTGAAAAAAGTGTAAAATCCAGAAAGACAGCACAGGCCATGGAGAACAGGGAGCCTTGTTATGCTGATGGGCGGGATGTAAATTGCCAACAGCCACTCTGGAGAAGTGTATGGTGTTTCCTGAAACACCTAAGAAACAAAGCAACGGAGACTACGGCACTTCCACTTATGGTCTTATAGATCACGGAAATTAAAATCAAAAACAGACAGCCACCCCAAAGTTTCAGACGGCTCTGTTTACAGGAATCTCGTCTACGGTACAAGTTAAATATCCCAGAATGTGAAAAATGGATAAAGAAGTTGTGGTACACACATTCAATGGAATATCACTCAGCAATGAAATCTATGTCATCAGGCCCATCGTGGCATAATGAGTGGATTCAGGTACGATGATTCTAAGTGAAATAAGTCACACAGAAAATGAAACATCATAAGATATCACTAATACACGGAATGTAAACTTGGCTACACATGAACTGAATTACAAAACAGAACAGGGTCTCAAATTTAGAAAACCACCTTATGCTTGCTTAAGGGGAAAAGTGAGTTGGGGTGCTGCATAAAACCAGAGATAGAAATTAGCACAGATACCTTTCCATAAGCCAAATATGTAATAGTCAAGACCTAGCCCTTGCTCAACGAAATGGACTAAACACCCCATATTCAATGCCTAGGAATACACCTGACTAGTAAGTATCTTCAAACCCATGGATTTATATGTCTCCATAAGAGACTCAAGTGTGTGTACAGCGGCATGAATGCAGCAGAGAAAATCCGATAAATCCCATTATCAAAATGAATTACAAAAACAAACACAATGACAGTGAAATAGAGAGCAATTCTTAAATAATTCATTCAGGGCTTGTGATGCAACCTGGATTTACCACATCTACAACCAGAGCTGAGTGAGACATAAGGCTGTACACTTCAGCCTGATAGCATTGGTGAGGTTCGTTGAGAAAATGCAGGCCCTTTGAAGTCATACTGCATGGTACCCATTCCATGGGTCCCAACTCTCCAGGTTTAAGGGATTCTTCCTTCAGCTAAAACATGCATGGGAAACCCACAGTATGGTGCACCGTGTGACCGGGAAACCTTTTCAAATGCATCTCAGTTTTCGTCCCCTTTTACTCGGGTTCACGATTGAAGACCCTTTACTAATACTCTCCCCACTTAGAGAGTCAGTGCCTTTAACCTCCTGTTTGGCACAGTTTGCAATTTCTGCGCAAGATGAACAAGAATAGGGAGAACCAATGAGAGACTAGCTCTAGGTGTCTGCACGTTCAAATATAACACTCATTTCCCACCAGGAAGAGGAATTTACCAAAGGATCAGCATGCTGTGCCGGAACCAGATTAGGGCATGAAGCAATGCTGCGGGTTTGCGGCCAGCTCACAAGAAAGCGAGTAGAAGAAAGGAGCTCAGGCGCACTGTCATTCACAAACCTGCAGAGTTATAAATGTCAGCTATTGTCCAAAAATGTATTGAAGTAAGGCTGCGTAGAGGACTTGAAAGCGGGGCAGAATTGCAGGAAAACGAGTTCAGGGGCAGACTGGAATTGCATTTAAAGCATAAGGAAAGAGACAGAAAGTCGACAATGATGCACTTGGTCAAAAAGGGCGTATGCGTTTTTTCCTGAATATATTCAAGAAAAAACACATACGCCCTTTTTGGCCAAACAAGCAAGCCTGTAAAGAAATCTGCATTACAATGAAGTCTCACTGCCCCCCTGTCAAAAGGGACATCTGAAAAAAGTGAAAAATCCAGAAAGGCAGGACAGGCCATGGAGAACAGGGAGCCTTGTTATGCTGATGGGCGGGATGTAACTTGCCAACAGCCACTCTGGAGAAGTGTATGGTGTTTCCTCAAACACCTAAAAAACTAAGCAACGGAGCCTACGGCACTTCAACTTATGGTTCTATAGCTTAGGGAAATTAAAATCAAAAAGACACAGCCACCCATAAATTTTGGACGGCTCTGCTTACAAGAACCTCATTTACGGTACAAGTGAAATATCCCAGAAAGCAAAAAATGGATAAAGAAGTTGTTGTACGTACGTACAATGGAATATCACTCAGCAATGAAATCTATGTCATGACGCCCGTCGCGGCATAATGAGTGGATTCAGGTACGATCATTCTAAGTTAACTAAGTCACACAGAAAAAGAAACACCATAAGATATCTCAAATACACGGAATGCAAACATGGCTGCACATGAACTCAATTACAAAACAGAAAAGGGTCTCAAATTTAGAAAACCAACTTATGCTTGCTTAAGGGGAAAGGTGAGTTGTGGTGCTGCATAAAACCAGAGATTGAAATTAGCACAGATACCTTTCCATAAGCAAATATGTAATAGTCAGGACCTACTCCTTGCTCCACGAAATGGACTCAACATCCCATATTCAATGCCTAGGAATATACCTGACTAGTAAGAATCTGAAAACCCATGGATTTATATGTCTCCATAAGAGAATCAAGCATGTGTACGGCGGCATAAACGCAGCAGTGAAAATCCGATAAATCCCATTATCAAAATAAATTACAAAAACAAAACACAATGACAGTGAAATAGAGAGCAATTCTTAAATAATTCATTCAGGGCTTGTGATGCAACGTGGATTTACCACATCTACACCCCGAGCTGAGTGAGACATAAGGCTGGACACTTTGGGCTGATAGCATTGGTGACGTTCGGTGAGCAAAGGCAACCCTTTGATGTCATACTGCGTGGTACCCATTCCATGGGTCCAAACTCTCCAGGTTGAAGGGATTCTTCCTTCAGGTAAAACATGCATGGGCAAACCCAGAATATGGTCCACCGTGTGACCGTGAAAACTTTTTAAATGCGTCTCAGTTTTCGTCCCCTCGTACTCGGTTTTACCATTACAGACGCTTTACTAACACTCTCCCCACTTGGAGAGTCAGTGCCTTTAACCTCCTGTTTGGCACAGTTTGGAAATTCTGCGCAAGATGAACAGGAATAGGGAGAACCAATGAGAGATTAGCTGTAGGTGTCGGCACGAACAAATTTAACGCTCATTTCCCACCAGGAAGAGGAATTAGCCAAAGGCTCAGCATGCCGTGTCGGAACCAGATTAGGGCCTGAGGCAATCCTGCGGTTTTGCGGCCAGCTCACAAGAAAGCGAGTTGAAGAAAGGAGCTCAGGGGCACTGTAATTCACAAACCTGCAGAGTTATAAATGACAGCTATCGTCCAAAAATATATTGAAGTAAGGCTGCAAAGAGGACTTGAACGCGGGGCAGAATTCCAGGAATACGATTTCAGGAGGTAGACGGGAAGTCCTCTGAAAGTATAGGAGAAGAGGCAGAACCTCGACAATGATGCACTTGGTCAAAAAGGGCATATGCGTTTCTTCCAGGGCCCTTATTAAAGAGGGTAGGAGGCTCCCAGCATGCTTCAGTGGCCAACAGAGGGCCTACGTCGCCAAGGCGACATGAGCCATCCAGGCAGGAGTGACCTCACATCAGAGGGCCCACCTCACAGAAGGGTAAGGAACCCAGTCAAGATCAGACTCTCACCAGAGTGCCCACATAAGCAAGGGGCTGGGAACCAGGCAGGAGTGTCCTCACACCCGTGGGGCCACATCATCGAAAGTTGAGGTACCCAGCACATGTGGCCTCAAACCAGAGGACCCACATCACCATGGGTCTCGGAGCGAGGCAGGCAGGATTAACCTCAAAACACATGGCCCATTGTATTAAAAAGGTGAGGAATCCAGCAGTTGGAACATCCCAGCAGGCGGCCCAGAGCACCGAGGCTATGGGATCCAGGCAGTGATGAACTCACAACAGAGGGCCCTCATCGTGATACTGTAAGCAACCCAGCCTTTGTAACCTCAGAGCACAAGGCCCACATCCCCATGGGGAAGGGAACCAAGCAGGAGTGTCATCGCACCAGTGGGCACACATCAGAAAAGGTGGGGAGCCCAGCAGTTAGGGCCGGACGCCAGAGGGCCCTCATCACTGAGGAGAGGAGGCTCCCAGCAAGCTCCAACTGCTACCAGAAGGCCGACGTCGCCAATGCAGGGTGTGCCAGCCAGGCAGGAGTGACCTCAGAGCAGAGGGCCAACCACACAAAAGTGTGAGGAACCCAAAGAGGATCAGACTCTCACCGGAGGGCCCACATCACCAAGGGAATGGAAACCAGGCAGGAGTGTTCTCACACCAGTGTGGTCACATCACCGAAATGTGACGGACCCAGCACACGTGGCCTCAAACTACAGGACACACATCACCAAGGGGCTGGGAGTGAGGCAGGCAGGAGGAGCCTCCAAACAGAGGGCCCATAGCGTAAAAAAGGTGAGGGATCCCGCAGTTGGAACCTCCCAGCAGGTGGCCAGGAGCAGCGAGGCTATGGGATCCAGGCCTGACTGAACTCAAAACAGAGGGCCCTCATTATGAAACTGTGAGCAACCCAGCCGTTGGGACCTTAGAGCAGAAGGCCCACATTCCCATGGGGTTGGGATCCTGGCAGGAGTGTACTCGCACCACAGGGCGCACATCAGAAACTTTTGGGAGCCCAGGAGTTAGGGTCTGACGCCAGAGGGCCCTCATTACCGAGGGGAGGAGACTCCCAGCAGGCACCAACTCCCAACTGAGGGCCCACGTCGCCACGTTGACGTGTGCCAGCCAGGCAGGAGTGACCTCACAGCAGAGGGCCTACCTCACAGAAGGGTGAGGAACCCAGCCAGGATAAGACTCTCACCAGAGGGCCCACATCACCAAGGGGATCGGAACAAGGCAGGAGTGTCCTCACACCAGTGTGGCCACATTATAGAAAGGTGAGGAACCCAGCACATGTGGCCTAAACCAGAGGACCCACATTTCCAAGGTGCTCCGAGTGAGGCAGGCAGGAGTAGCCTAACAACACAGGGCCCACAGAATAAAAAATGTGAGGAATCCAGCAGTTTGAACCTCCCAGCAGGTGGCCCAGAGCATGGAGTCTATGGGATCCAGGCCACAGTGAACTCACAGCAGAGGGCCCACATCATGAAACTGTGAGCAACCCAGCCAGTGGGACCTCAGAGCAGAAGGCCCACATCCCCATGGGGATGGGAACCTCGCAGGAGTGTCCTCGCACAACTTAGCACGTATCAGAAAATGTGGGAACCCAGCAGTTATGGCCTGGCGCCAGAGGGCCCTCATCACGGAGGAGAGGAGGCTACCACCAGGCTCCAAATGCCACCAGAGGGCCGACATCACCAAGGCAATGGGAGCAAGCCAGGCAGGAGTTACCTCACAGCAGAGGGCCCACCTCACAGAAGTGTGAGGAGCCCAAACAGGATCAGACTCTAACCAGAGCGCCCACATCACCAAGGGGATGGAAACCAGGCAGGAGTGTCCTCACACCAGTGGGGCCACATCAGCGAAAGGTGAGGAACACAAAACATGTGGCCTCAAACAAGGGGACACACATCACGAAAGGGCTGGGAATGCGGCATTCAGGAGGAGACTCACAACAGAGCGCCCATAGAATAAAAAATGTGAGGAACCCCGCAGTTGGAAGCTCCAAGCAGGTGGCCCAGAGCACCGAGGCTATGGGATCCATGCTGGAGTGAACTCACAGCAGAGGGCCCACATTCTGATACTGTGAGCAACCCAGCCGTTGGGACCTCAGGGCAGAAAGCCCACATCCCCATGGGGATGGGACCCTGGCTGGAGTGTACTCGACCGACAGGGCGCACATCAGAAAATTTTGGGAGCCCATGAGTTAGGGCCTGACGCCAGAGGGCCCTCATTACCTAGAGGAGGAGATTCCCAGCAGGCACCAACTCCCAACTGAGGGCCCACATCGCCAAGGTGACGTGTGCCAGCCAGGCAGGAGTGACCTCACAGCAGAGGGCCCACCTCCCAGAAGTGTGAGGAATCCAGACAGGATCAGACTCTCACCAGAGGGCCCCCATCACCAAGGGGATGGGAACCAGGCAGGAGTGTCCTCACACCAGTGGGGCCACATCAATAAAGGTGAGGAAACCGGTACATGTGGCCTTAAACCAGAGGTCATACATCACAAATGGGCTGGGAGTGAGTCAGGAAGTAGGAGCATGAAAACACAGGACCCAAAGAATAAAAAAGGTAAGGAATCCAGCAGTAGGAACCTCCCAGCAGGCCGCTCAGAGCACAGAGGCTATGGGATCTAGGCCTTGGTGAACTAACACCAGAAAGCCAACATCATGAAACGGTGAACAACACAGGTGTTGGGACCTTAGAGCAGAAGGCCCACATGCTCATGGGGATGGGAACCTCGCAGGAGTGTCCTCGCACCACTTAGCACGTATCAGAAAATGTGGGTACCCAGCAGTTAGGGCCTGAGGCAAGAGGGACCCCATCACCGAGGGGAGGTTCCCAGCAGGCTCCAACTGCCACAAGAGGGCCGATGTTGCCCAGGTGGGGTGTGCCAGCCAGGCAGGAGTGACCTCACAGCAGAGGGCCCCCCTCACAGAAGGGTGAGGAACCCAGCCAGGATCAGACTCTCACCAGAGGGCCCACATCATCAAGGGGATAGGAACCAGGCAGGAGTGTCCTCACACCAGTGGGGCCACATCATCGAAAGGCGAGGGACCCAGCATACGTGGCCTCAAACCAGAGGACACACATCACCAAGGGGCTGGGAGTGAGGCAGGCAGGAGGAGTCTCAAAACAGAGGGTCCATAGAAGAAAAAAGGTGAGGAATCCCGCAGTTGTAACCTCCCAGCAGGTGGCCAGGATCAGCGAGGCTATGGGATCCAGGCCGGAGAGAACTCACAGCAGAGGGCCCTCATCATGAAACTGAGCAACCCACGGTTGGGACCTCAGAGCAGAAGGCCCACATTCCCATGTGGTTGGGAAACTGGCAGGAGTGTACTCGAACCACAGGGCGCATATCAGAAAATATTGGGAGCCCAGGAGTTAGGGTCTGACGCCAGAGGGCCCTCATTACCGAGGGGAGGAGACACCCAGCAGGCACCAAATCCCACCAGAGGGCCGACGTCGCCAAGGCGGGGTGTGCCAGCCAGGCAGGAGTGACCTCAGAGAAGAGGGCCCACCTCACAGAAGTGTGAGGAACCCAACCAGGATCAGACTCTCACCGGAGGGCCCACATCACCAAGGGGATGGGAACCAGGCAGGAGTGTCCTCACACCAGTGGGGCCACATCAGCCAAAGGTGAGGAACCCAGCACATGTGGCCTCAAACCACAGGACACACATCACCAAGGGGATAGGAGTGAGGCAGGTGTCTGGAGGGGCACATTTAACTCTAATTTCCCACCAGGAAGTGGAATGAACCAAAGTCTCAGAGTGCCGTGCCGGACCCTGATTACGGCCTGAAGCAAACCTGCGGTTCTGTGGCCAGTTTTCAAAGAAACGAGTTAAGAAAGGAAATCACGGGCACTGTAATTCACAAACCTGCAGTGTTATAAATGACAGCTATTGGCAAAATTATATGGAAGTAAGTCTGCAAAGAGGACTTGAAAACGAGGCAGAATTGCAGGAATCATATTTCAGGAGGTAGATTGGAATTGCATTTAAAGCATGTGAAAAGCGGCAGATCTTTGACAGTGATGCACTTGGACAAAAGTGCGTAAACATTTTTTCCTGAATATATTCAGGAAAAAACACATATGCCCTTTTTGGCCAACCAAGCACTCGAGAAATGGAAATCCGCACTACAATGAAGTCTCATTTCCCATTCGTCAAAAGGGCCATCTGAAAAAAGTGTAAAAACCAGAAACACAGGACAGGCCATGGAGAACAGGGAGCCTTGTTTTGCTGATGGGCGGGATGTAAATTGCCAACAGACACTCTGGAGATGTTTATGGTGTATCCTGAAACATCTGAAAAACAAAGCTACAGACCCTAGGGCACTTCCACTTTTGGCCCTATAGCTTAGGAAAATTAAAATCAACAAGACACAGCCAACACAAAATTTAGGGCTGCTGTGTTTACAAGAACCTTGAGTCCAGTACAAATTAAATATCCCAGAAAGAAAAAAATGGATAAAGGAGTTGTGCTACTTACGTACAACGGAATATCACTCAGCAATGAAATCAATGTCATCAGGCCTGTAGCAGCAAATTGAGTGGATTTAAGTATGATGATTCTAAGAGAAATAGGTCACACAGAGAAAGATAATTATCATAAGATATCACTAATAGAGAGAGTGTAAACTTGGCTACACATAAACTGAATTCCAAAACCGAACAGAGTCTCACATTTAGATAAAAACTTATGCTTGCTTAAGGGGAAAGTTGAGTTGGGGTGCTGTATAAAACCAGAGATTGAAATTAGCACACATACCGTTCCATAAGCCAAATATGTAATAGACAAGACCTACTCTTTGCTCAACGAAATAGACTCATCCATGGTGTATCACCTCACACCTGTTAGAATGGGCATCATCAGAAAATCTACAAACAACAAATGCTGGAAAGGGTGTGGAGATAAGGAACCCTCTTCCACTATTGTTGGGAATGTAAATTGATACAGTCACTGTGGAGAACATTATGGAGTTTCTTATAAAACTAAGAATAGAATTACCATATGATACAGCAATCCCACTACTGGGCATATACCCAGACAAAACCATAAATCAAAAAGAGACATTCACCGCAATGTTCATTGCATCACTATTTACAATATCCAGGTAATGGAAGCAACCTAAATGCCCACAGACAGACGAATGCATAAAGATGTGGTACATATATAAAATGGAATATTACTAAGCCATAAAAAGGAATGAAATTGGGTCATTTGTAGAGACGTTGATGGATCTAGAGACTGTCATACAGAGTGAAGTAAGTCAGAAAGAGAAAAACAAATCTTGTCTATTAATGCATATATGTGGAACCTAGAAAAATTGTACAGATGAACCGTTTTGCCAGGCAGAAATAGAGCAACAGATGTAGACAACAAACGTATGGACACCAAGGGGGGAAAGCTGTTGGGGGGTGGTGGTGGGAGGAGTTGAGAGATTGGGATTGGCATGTATACATTTATATGTATAAAATAGATAACCAAAAAGAACCTGCTGTATAAAAAAATAAAATAAAATTCAAATTACAAAAAGTAAAACAGAAAAAATATTCTTCCCTTCACATACATGTATTTATATGAATAAATTATTTCCATGCTTATATCTGTAAATACAAAAAAGAGGAATAAAATCTACCTTGAACCAAAAACGAAAAAAAGAAAAAAACACAGAACCCACCAGTTACACAGAGGAAAACCGTATCAGGGCACTTGCTCCAGTTGTAAACAATTCTGAAGTTGGTCAGTGGTGGGGAATCATCTCCCATTCAGCCAGCAGGCCCCACGCAACAAGCGTCCTCATTGCAAAGCTGGGGGACCGTGCCGAGGCATCTGTGAGTAAACGTGGGCTGAGCCCCAGGCCAGCTGCTGCTGAAATGTTCCCACCCTTCCCAGGTAAAACACCTGAATATGTACAAGGACTTGAAAGCCTAGAGGAAGGGCCATGGAGCCACATGAGTGACAGCATGCCAGCCGACTTGGTGCCTGCAGGCCAGCCAGGATGGTCCTGGCCCTGGGTGCTCTTCTGGAAGCTTTCCATTTCCCTGCCTGAGATACCCCTGCTGTCCCGGCCCCCACTGCTTTCTTCCTCACTCACCTCTGCCCAGGGAGAAATTCCAGCGGCAGGTATGGGTGACACATCCTCTTCTTTAGCAGGTGGCATCTTGGCAACTGCTGCAGAAAGTCCAGCAGAGCCCCACTCACACTGGGCCACCCACAAAGCCGTGGCCTCTCACTCCCTCCCACCAGTCCAGCCCCAAGACTGCTGACAGGGCAGAGAAAATGGCGTCAGGCACAGCTGCAGGGGCTCTTGCTGCCTGGAGCGGTGTTTATATTGATCTGAACCCAGGCACACCTGGGGAGGTCTGGCCGGCACGGTCGGGCTTCCCAGGCCAGCCAATAATCACCCCTCAGGGGCTCACAGTTGCAGAAACTGGAACTTGCTGAATCGGCCAGGTCCAAGGAACAGGTGTGGGCTCCTGAGAGTCAGGATAGACAAGGGGCTGCAGCTCTGGCTTGTTTTCTAATTATATTATCTGGCCCATGAGTGGGAGACAACTTCAAGAAAACCCTCTCCTAATGAGAGGAACCCAGGAGTCAGGGAGAGGAGGGGTGGCTGGTGGGTGGAGACAGAGGCCTGGTGCCCCGGGTGCAGTGGAAGTCTCTGGAAGACCAGGTGGAGGGAGGCCACACAGAGTGATGCCCAGGGTCACAGACCTGTCGGAGCTGCTGTTTGTTAGTTCAAGTCCTGCTCTGAGGTGCTCTGTGTCAGATCTGAGTGACAGGTGAGCTGGGAGTGCTCTGCAATGAGGGCGATATGCACGGTTCCTGTGTTCCCAGCCCTGCCATGGTACCTGCAAGGGTAGCTCTGTATCCTGGGAGGGGCCTGACCACGAGAGCCCCATGGGCTGCAGGGGAACCTGCCCAGGGAACCCCATATCCTGGGAGGGGCCTGAACACGAGAGCCCCATGGGCTGGGGTGGGGGTGGGGTACCTGCCCAGGTGAGCTCCATATCCTGGGATTGGCCTGACCTCGAGAGCCCCATGGGCTGCTGGAGTCCTGGTAAAGGATGTCAGGACAGTCAGTGAAGCCACCGAGGATATACCTCCAGTAGTTCCTAAATCCTACACCCTGCTGGTCATTCTACCAACCACCAGGACATGGTATTCTGTATTAGTCTTCAATGATGCCTTCTTTTGTATTCTATTAGTCCCAGAGTCACAAGAAATTTTGGCTTGTGAGTGGCAGGACTCAACATACAACTAAAACAATACTTCCGGGCCGTGTTGCCCCAAGGGTTCAAAAATTCCCACACCATCTTTGGGGAAAGCTCAGCTAAAGAACTAAAAGTTCTACCTCTGGAAAAGGAAACACTCCTTCAATATGCAGACGACATTCTGATCGCCAGCCCTACTAAGGAGACCTCTGAACTACCAAGCCAATAAAGGATACAAGTTGTCCAAGAAAAAGCTCAAATATCACAGACTACGGTGACCTGCCTGGGCTTCATTCTCACAGAAGGTCGGAGAAGCCCATCCCAGGAAAGGGAAGAAACAATTTACAGCCTTACCCATTTCTGAAACTAGAAGACAGCTTAGGGGTTCCTGGGGAGGCCAGGGTTTGCTGCTTCTGGATCCCTAACTACAATCTACTAGCTCGGCCTCTATATGAAACACTGAAAGGAAAAGATGATGATCCTTTTGAATAGAATGCAGAAGTGGCCTTTCAAGAATGGAAAGAGCAGTCAATTCAGACCCTTGCCCTGGAACTCCCTAATTTAGCTAAACCCTTTGACCTTTACATTCCTGGTGAACGGTGAATCGCCATTGGAGTATTAGTGCAAAACCTGGGACCACTTGAAATGGAACAATGCAAGAATGCGCTCCAGGTAGGATAAACTACGGTCACCAAGGGGCTTGGCCCACCGCCACATCTGGCCAAGATACTGGCAGTATCTGAAAACCTGGAAATCAGCAGCCCAAAAGGCCACCTCCCTCCGAAGGGAAAAGGACCCCACGTGGTGATCCTAACACCCAACCATGCCCTGAAGTTGCAGGGTTGGCTCCATGGGCACACTGACCTTGAGCGAGGAGGCCCTCCAACTCCAACCTCCATAGAGATAACCGGGGCAAAGTGGCACCATGAAGACTCGTGTGAAGGTGTCTGCACGGGCAAATTTAACGCTCATTTCCCACCAGGAAGAGGAATTAACCAAAGGCTCAGCATGCCGTGCCGGAACCAGATTAGGGCCTGAAGCAATCCTGCGGGTTTGCGGCCAGCTCACAAGAAAGCGAGTTGAAGAAAGGAGCTCAGGGACACTGTAATTCACAAACCTGCAGAGTTATAAATGACAGCTATCACCCAAAAATATATTGAAGGAAGGCTGCGAAGAGGACTTGAAAGCGGGGCAGAATTGCAAGAAAACGATTTCAGGGGGTAGACTGGAATTGCATTTAAAGCATAGGAAAAGAGGCAGAACGTCGACAATGATGCACTTGGCCAAAAAGGGCGTATGCGTTTTTTCCTGAATATATTCAGGAAAAAACGCATACGCCCTTTTTGGCCAACCAAGCAAGCATGTTAAAGAAATCTGCACTACAATGAAGTCTCACTGCTCCCCATTCAAAAGGGCCATCTGAAAAAAGTGTAAAATCCAGAAAGGCAGCACAGGCCATGGAGAACAGGGAGCCTTGTTATGCTGATGGGCGGGATGTAAATTGCCAACAGCCACTCTGGAGATGTGTATGGTGTTTCCTCAAAAACCTAAAAAACAAAGCAACGGAGCCTATGGCATTACCACTTATTTTCCTATAGCTTAGGGAAATTAAAATCAAAAACACACAGCCACCGCAAAGTTTCTGTTTACGGCTCTGTTTACAAGAACCTCGTCTACGGTACAAGTTAGATATCCCAGAAAGCGAAAAATGGATAAAGAAGTGTGGTACGTACGTACAAAGGAATATCACTCACCAATGAAATCTATGTCATCAGGCCCGTCGCGGCATAATGAGTGGATTCACGTACGATGATTCTAAGTGAAATAGGTCACACAGAAAATGAAACATCATAAGATATCACTAATACACCGAATGTAAACTTGGCTACACATGAACTGAATTACAAAACAGAACAGGGTCTCAAATTTAGAAAACCTACTTATGCTTGCTTAAGGGGAAAGGTGAGTTGTGGTGCTGCATAAAACCAGAGATAGAAATTAGCACAGATACCTTTCCATAAGCCAAATATGTAATAGTCAAGACCTAACCCTTGCTCAATGAAATGGACTAAACACCCCATATTCAACGCCTAGGATTACACATGAGTAGTAAGAACCTTCAAACCCATGGATTTATATGTCTCCGTAAGAGACTCAAGTGTGTGTACAGCGGCATGAATGCAGCAGAGAAAATCCGATAAAACCCATTATCAAAATGAATTACAAAAACAAACACAATGACAGTGAAATAGAGAGCAATTCTTAAATAATTCATTCAGGGCTTGTGATGCGACCTGGATTTACCACATCTACACCCAGAGCTGAGTGAGACATAAGGCTGGACACTTCGGGCTGATAGCATTGGTGAGGTTCGATGAGCAAATGCAGACCCTTTGAAGTCATACTGCATGGTACCCATTCCATGGGTCCCAACTCTCCAGGTTTAAGGGATTCTTCCTTCAGCTAAAACATGCATGGGAAACCCACAGTACAGTGCACTGTGTGACCGGGAAACGTTTTCAAATGCATCTCAGTTTTCGTCCCCTTTTACTCGGGTTCACCATTCCAGACCGTTTACTAACACTCTCCCCACTTGGAGAGTCAGTGCCTTTAACCTCCTGTTTGGCACAGTTTGCAATTTCTGCGCAAGATGAACAGGAATAGGGAGAACCAATGAGAGACTAGCTGTAGGTGTCTGGACGGGCAAATGGAACGCTCATTTCCCACCAGGAAGAGGAATTAACCAAAGGCTCAGCATGCCGTGCCGGAACCAGATTAGGGCCTGAAGCATTCCTGCGGGTTTGCGGCCAGCTCACAAGAAAGCGAGTTGAAGAAAGGAGCTCAGGGGCACTGTAATTCACAAACCTGCAGAGTTATAAATGACAGCTATCGTCCAAAAATATATTGAAGGATGGCTGCGAAGAGGACTGGAAAGCGGGGCAGAATTGCAGGAAAACGATTTCAGGGGGTAGACTGGAATTGCATTTAAAGCATAGGAAAAGAGGCAGAACGTCGACAATGATGCACTTGGCCAAAAAGGGCGTATGCGTTTTTTCCTGAATATATTCAGGAAAAAACGCATACGCCCTTTTTGGCCAACCGAGCCAGCATGTTAAAGAAATCTGCACTACAAAGAAGTCTCACTGCCCCCAGGTCAAAAGGGCCATCTGAAAAAAGTGTAAAATCCAGAAAGACAGCACAGGCCATGGAGAACAGGGAGCCTTGTTATGCTGATGGGCGGGATGTAAATTGCCAACAGCCACTCTGGAGAAGTGTATGGTGTTTCCTGAAACACCTAAGAAACAAAGCAACGGAGACTACGGCACTTCCACTTATGGTCTTATAGATCACGGAAATTAAAATCAAAAACAGACAGCCACCCCAAAGTTTCAGACGGCTCTGTTTACAGGAATCTCGTCTACGGTACAAGTTAAATATCCCAGAATGTGAAAAATGGATAAAGAAGTTGTGGTACACACATTCAATGGAATATCACTCAGCAATGAAATCTATGTCATCAGGCCCATCGTGGCATAATGAGTGGATTCAGGTACGATGATTCTAAGTGAAATAAGTCACACAGAAAATGAAACATCATAAGATATCACTAATACACGGAATGTAAACTTGGCTACACATGAACTGAATTACAAAACAGAACAGGGTCTCAAATTTAGAAAACCACCTTATGCTTGCTTAAGGGGAAAAGTGAGTTGGGGTGCTGCATAAAACCAGAGATAGAAATTAGCACAGATACCTTTCCATAAGCCAAATATGTAATAGTCAAGACCTAGCCCTTGCTCAACGAAATGGACTAAACACCCCATATTCAACGCCTAGGAATACACCTGACTAGTAAGTATCTTCAAACCCATGGATTTATATGTCTCCATAAGAGACTCAAGTGTGTGTACAGCGGCATGAATGCAGCAGAGAAAATCCGATAAATCCCATTATCAAAATGAATTACAAAAACAAACACAATGACAGTGAAATAGAGAGCAATTCTTAAATAATTCATTCAGGGCTTGTGATGCAACCTGGATTTACCACATCTACAACCAGAGCTGAGTGAGACATAAGGCTGTACACTTCGGCCTGATAGCATTGGTGAGGTTCGTTGCGAAAATGCAGGCCCTTTGGAGTCATACTGCATGGTACCCATTCCATGGGTCCCAACTCTCCAGGTTTAAGGGATTCTTCCTTCAGCTAAAACATGCATGGGAAACCCACAGTATGGTGCACCGTGTGACCGGGAAACCTTTTCAAATGCATCTCAGTTTTCGTCCCCTTTTACTCGGGTTCACGATTCAAGACCCTTTATTAATACTCTCCCCACTTAGAGAGTCAGTGCCTTTAACCTCCTGTTTGGCACAGTTTGCAATTTCTGCGCAAGATGAACAAGAATAGGGAGAACCAATGAGAGACTAGCTCTAGGTGTCTGCACGTTCAAATATAACACTCATTTCCCACCAGGAAGAGGAATTTACCAAAGGATCAGCATGCTGTGCCGGAACCAGATTAGGGCATGAAGACATGCTGCGGGTTTGCGGCCAGCTCACAAGAAAGCGAGTAGAAGAAAGGAGCTCAGGCGCACTGTCATTCACAAACCTGCAGAGTTATAAATGTCAGCTATTGTCCAAAAATGTATTGAAGTAAGGCTGCGTAGAGGACTTGAAAGCGGGGCAGAATTGCAGGAAAACGAGTTCAGGGGCAGACTGGAATTGCATTTAAAGCATAAGGAAAGAGACAGAAAGTCGACAATGAGGCACTTGGTCAAAAAGGGCGTATGCGTTTTTTCCTGAATATATTCAAGAAAAAACACATACGCCCTTTTTGGCCAAACAAGCAAGCCTGTAAAGAAATCTGCATTACAATGAAGTCTCACTGCCCCCCTGTCAAAAGGGACATCTGAAAAAAGTGAAAAATCCAGAAAGGCAGGACAGGCCATGGAGAACAGGGAGCCTTGTTATGCTGATGGGCGGGATGTAACTTGCCAACAGCCACTCTGGAGAAGTGTATGGTGTTTCCTCAAACACCTAAAAAACTAAGCAACGGAGCCTACGGCACTTCAACTTATGGTTCTATAGCTTAGGGAAATTAAAATCAAAAAGACACAGCCACCCATAAATTTTGGACGGCTCTGCTTACAAGAACCTCATTTACGGTACAAGTGAAATATCCCAGAAAGCAAAAAATGGATAAAGAAGTTGTTGTACGTACGTACAATGGAATATCACTCAGCAATGAAATCTATGTCATGAGGCCCGTCGCGGCATAATGAGTGGATTCAGGTACGATCATTCTAAGTTAACTAAGTCACACAGAAAAAGAAACACCATAAGATATCTCAAATACACGGAATGCAAACATGGCTGCACATGAACTCAATTACAAAACAGAAAAGGGTCTCAAATTTAGAAAACCAACTTATGCTTGCTTAAGGGGAAAGGTGAGTTGTGGTGCTGCATAAAACCAGAGATTGAAATTAGCACAGATACCTTTCCATAAGCAAATATGTAATAGTCAGGACCTACTCCTTGCTCCACGAAATGGACTCAACACCCCATATTCAATGCCTAGGAATATACCTGACTAGTAAGAATCTGAAAACCCATGGATTTATATGTCTCCATAAGAGAATCAAGCATGTGTACAGCGGCATAAACGCAGCAGTGAAAATCCGATAAATCCCATTATCAAAATAAATTACAAAAACAAAACACAATGACAGTGAAATAGAGAGTAATTCTTAAATAATTCATTCAGGGCTTGTGATGCAACGTGGATTTACCACATCTACACCCCGCGCTGAGTGAGACATAAGGCTGGACACTTCGGGCTGATAGCATTGGTGACGTTCGGTGAGCAAAGGCAACCCTTTGAAGTCATACTGCGTGGTACCCATTCCATGGGTCCCAACTCTCCAGGTTGAAGGGATTCTTCCTTCAGGTAAAACATGCATGGGCAACCCAGAATATGGTCCACTGTGTGACCGGGAAAACTTTTTAAATGCGTCTCAGTTTTCGTCCCCTCGTACTCGGTTTTACCATTCCAGACGCTTTACTAACACTCTCCCCACTTGGAGAGTCAGTGCCTTTAACCTCCTGTTTGGCACAGTTTGGAATTTCTGCGCAAGATGAACAGGAATAGGGAGAACCAATGAGAGATTAGCTGTAGGTGTCTGCACGAACAAATTTAACGCTCATTTCCCACCAGGAGGAGGAATTAGCCAAAGGCTCAGCATGCCGTGTCGGAACCAGATTAGGGCCTGAAGCAATCCTGCGGTTTTGCGGCCAGCTCACAAGAAAGCGAGTTGAAGAAAGGAGCTCAGGGGCACTGTAATTCACAAACCTGCAGAGTTATAAATGACAGCTATCGTCCAAAAATATATTGAAGTAAGGCTGCAAAGAGGACTTGAACGCGGGGCAGAATTCCAGGAATACGATTTCAGGAGGTAGACGGGAAGTCCTCTGAAAGTATAGGAGAAGAGGCAGAACCTCGACAATGATGCACTTGGTCAAAAAGGGCATATGCGTTTCTTCCAGGGCCCTTATTAAAGAGGGTAGGAGGCTCCCAGCATGCTTCAGTGGCCAACAGAGGGCCTACGTCGCCAAGGCGACATGAGCCATCCAGGCAGGAGTGACCTCACATCAGAGGGCCCACCTCACAGAAGGGTAAGGAACCCAGTCAAGATCAGACTCTCACCAGAGTGCCCACATAAGCAAGGGGCTGGGAACCAGGCAGGAGTGTCCTCACACCCGTGGGGCCACATCATCGAAAGTTGAGGTACCCAGCACATGTGGCCTCAAACCAGAGGACCCACATCACCATGGGTCTCGGAGCGAGGCAGGCAGGATTAACCTCAAAACCCATGGCCCATTGTATAAAAAAGGTGAGGAATCCAGCAGTTGGAACATCCCAGCAGGCGGCCCAGAGCACCGAGGCTATGGGATCCAGGCAGTGATGAACTCACAACAGAGGGCCCTCATCGTGATACTGTAAGCAACCCAGCCATTGTAACCTCAGAGCACAAGGCCCACATCCCCATGGGGAAGGGAACCAAGCAGGAGTGTCATCGCACCAGTGGGCACACATCAGAAAAGGTGGGGAGCCCAGCAGTTAGGGCCGGACGCCAGAGGGCCCTCATCACTGAGGAGAGGAGGCTCCCAGCAAGCTCCAACTGCTACCAGAAGGCTGACGTCGCCAATGCAGGGTGTGCCAGCCAGGCAGGAGTGACCTCAGAGCAGAGGGCCAACCACACAAAAGTGTGAGGAACCCAAAGAGGATCAGACTCTCACCGGAGGGCCCACATCACCAAGGGAATGGAAACCAGGCAGGAGTGTTCTCACACCAGTGTGGTCACATCACCGAAATGTGACGGACCCAGCACACGTGGCCTCAAACTACAGGACACACATCACCAAGGGGCTGGGAGTGAGGCAGGCAGGAGGAGCCTCCAAACAGAGGGCCCATAGCGTAAAAAAGGTGAGGAATCCCGCAGTTGGAACCTCCCAGCAGGTGGCCAGGAGCAGCGAGGCTATGGGATCCAGGCCTGACTGAACTCAAAACAGAGGGCCCTCATTATGAAACTGTGAGAAACCCAGCCGTTGGGACCTTAGAGCAGAAGGCCCACATTCCCATGGGGTTGGGATCCTGGCAGGAGTGTACTCGCACCACAGGGCGCACATCAGAAACTTTTGGGAGCCCAGGAGTTAGGGTCTGACGCCAGAGGGCCCTCATTACCGAGGGGAGGAGACTCCCAGCAGGCACCAACTCCCAACTGAGGGCCCACGTCGCCACGTTGACGTGTGCCAGCCAGGCAGGGGTGACCTCACAGCAGAGGGCCTACCTCACAGAAGGGTGAGGAACCCAGCCAGGATAAGGCTCTCACCAGAGGGCCCACATCACCAAGGGGATCGGAACAAGGCAGGAGTGTCCTCACACCAGTGTGGCCACATTATAGAAAGGTGAGGAACCCAGCACATGTGGCCTAAACCAGAGGACCCACATTTCCAAGGTGCTCCGAGTGAGGCAGGCAGGAGTAGCCTAACAACACAGGGCCCACAGAATAAAAAATGTGAGGAATCCAGCAGTTTGAACCTCCCAGCAGGTGGCCCAGAGCATGGAGTCTATGGGATCCAGGCCACAGTGAACTCACAGCAGAGGGCCCACATCATGAAACTGTGAGCAACCCAGCCAGTGGGACCTCAGAGCAGAAGGCCCACATCCCCATGGGGATGGGAACCTCGCAGGAGTGTCCTCGCACAACTTAGCACGTATCAGAAAATGTGGGAACCCAGCAGTTATGGCCTGGCGCCAGAGGGCCCTCATCACGGAGGAGAGGAGGCTACCAGCAGGCTCCAAATGCCACCAGAGGGCCGACGTCACCAAGGCAATGGGAGCAAGCCAGGCAGGAGTTACCTCACAGCAGAGGGCCCACCTCCCAGAAGTGTGAGGAATCCAGACAGGATCAGACTCTCACCAGAGGGCCCACATCACCAAGGGGATGGGAACCAGGCAGGAGTGTCCTCACACCAGTGGGGCCACATCAATAAAGGTGAGGAAACTGGTACATGTGGCCTTAAACAAGAGGACCTACATCACAAATGGGCTGGGAGTGAGTCAGGAAGTAGGAGTATGAAAACACAGGACCCAAAGAATAAAAAAGGTAAGGAATCCAGCAGTAGGAACCTCACAGCAGGCCGCTCAGAGCACAGAGGCTATGGGATCTAGGCCTGGGTGAACTAACACCAGAGAGCCAACATCATGAAACGGTGAACAACACAGGTGTTGGGACCTTAGAGCAGAAGGCCCACATGCCCATGGGGATGGGAACCTTGCAGGAGTGTCCTCGCACCACTTAGCACGTATCAGAAAATGTGGGTACCCAGCAGTTAGGGCCTGAGGCAAGAGGGCCCCCATCACCGAGGGGAGGTTCCCAGCAGGCTCCAACTGCCACAAGAGGGCCGATGTTGGCCAGGTGGGGTGTGCCAGCCAGGCAGGAGTGACCTCACAGCAGAGGGCCCCCCTCACAGAAGGGTGAGGAACCCAGCCAGGATCAGACTCTCACCAGAGGGCCCACATCATCAAGGGGATAGGAACCAGGCAGGAGTGTCCTCACACCAGTGGGGCCACATCATCGAAAGGCGAGGGACCCAGCATACGTGGCCTCAAACCAGAGGACACACATCACCAAGGGGCTGGGAGTGAGGCAGGCAGGAGGAGTCTCAAAACAGAGGGCCCATAGAAGAAAAAAGGTGAGGAATCCCGCAGTTGTAACCTACCAGCAGGTGGCCAGGAGCAGCGAGGCTATGGGATCCAGGCCGGAGAGAACTCACAGCAGAGGGCCCTCATCATGAAACTGAGCAACCCACGGTTGGGACTTCAGAGCAGAAGGCCCACATTCCCATGGGGTTGGGAACCTGGCAGGAGTGTACTCGAACCACAGGGCGCATATCAGAAAATATTGGGAGCCCAGGAGTTAGGGTCTGACGCCAGAGGGCCCTCATTACCGAGGGGAGGAGACACCCAGCAGGCACCAAATCCCACCAGAGGGCCGACGTCACCAAGGCGGGGTGTGCCAGCCAGGCAGGAGTGACCTCAGAGAAGAGGGCCCACCTCACAGAAGTGTGAGGAACCCAACCAGGATCAGACTCTCACCGGAGGGCCCACATCACCAAGGGGATGGGAACCAGGCAGGAGTGTCCTCACACCAGTGGGGCCACATCAGCCAAAGGTGAGGAACCCAGCACATGTGGCCTCAAACCACAGGACACACATCACCAAGGGGATAGGAGTGAGGCAGGTGTCTGGAGGGGCACATTTAACTCTAATTTCCCACCAGGAAGTGGAATGAACCAAAGTCTCAGAGTGCCGTGCCGGACCCTGATTACGGCCTGAAGCAAACCTGCGGTTCTGTGGCCAGTTTTCAAGGAAACGAGTTAAGAAAGGAAATCACGGGCACTGTAATTCACAAACCTGCAGTGTTATAAATGACAGCTATTGGCAAAATTATATGGAAGTAAGTCTGCAAAGAGGACTTGAAAACGAGGCAGAATTGCAGGAATCATATTTCAGGAGGTAGATTGGAATTGCATTTAAAGCATGTGAAAAGCGGCAGATCTTTGACAGTGATGCACTTGGACAAAAGTGCGTAAACATTTTTTCCTGAATATATTCAGGAAAAAACACATATGCCCTTTTTGGCCAACCAAGCACTCGAGAAATGGAAATCCGCACTACAATGAAGTCTCATTTCCCATTCGTCAAAAGGGCCATCTGAAAAAAGTGTAAAAACCAGAAACACAGGACAGGCCATGGAGAACAGGGAGCCTTGTTATGCTGATGGGCGGGATGTAAATTGCCAACAGACACTCTGGAGATGTTTATGGTGTATCCTGAAACATCTGAAAAACAAAGCTACAGACCCTAGGGCACTTCCACTTTTGGCACTATAGCTTAGGAAAATTAAAATCAACAAGACACAGCCAACACAAAATTTAGGGCTGCTGTGTTTACAAGAACCTTGAGTCCAGTACAAATTAAATATCCCAGAAAGAAAAAAATGGATAAAGGAGTTGTGCTACTTACGTACAACGGAATATCACTCAGCAATGAAATCAATGTCATCAGGCCTGTAGCAGCAAATTGAGTGGATTTAAGTATGATGATTCTAAGAGAAATAGGTCACACAGAGAAAGAGAATTATCATAAGATATCACTAATAGAGAGAGTGTAAACTTGGCTACACATAAACTGAATTCCAAAACCGAACAGAGTCTCACATTTAGATAAAAACTTATGCTTGCTTAAGGGGAAAGTTGAGTTGGGGTGCTGTATAAAACCAGAGATTGAAATTAGCACACATACCGTTCCATAAGCCAAATATGTAATAGACAAGACCTACTCTTTGCTCAACGAAATAGACTCATCCATGGTGTATCACCTCACACCTGTTAGAATGGGCATCATCAGAAAATCTACAAACAACAAATGCTGGAAAGGGTGTGGAGATAAGGAACCCTCTTCCACTATTGTTGGGAATGTAAATTGATACAGTCACTGTGGAGAACATTATGGAGTTTCTTATAAAACTAAGAATAGAATTACCATATGATACAGCAATCCCACTACTGGGCATATACCCAGACAAAACCATAAATCAAAAAGAGACATTCACCGCAATGTTCATTGCATCACTATTTACAATATCCAGGTAATGGAAGCAACCTAAATGCCCACAGACAGACGAATGCATAAAGATGTGGTACATATATAAAATGGAATATTACTAAGCCATAAAAAGGAATGAAATTGGGTCATTTGTAGAGACGTTGATGGATCTAGAGACTGTCATACAGAGTGAAGTAAGTCAGAAAGAGAAAAACAAATCTTGTCTATTAATGCATATATGTGGAACCTAGAAAAATTGTACAGATGAACCGTTTTGCCAGGCAGAAATAGAGCAACAGATGTAGACAACAAACGTATGGACACCAAGGGGGGAAAGCTGTTGGGGGGTGGTGGTGGGAGGAGTTGAGAGATTGGGATTGGCATGTATACATTTATATGTATAAAATAGATAACCAAAAAGAACCTGCTGTATAAAAAAATAAAATAAAATTCAAATTACAAAAAGTAAAACAGAAAAAATATTCTTCCCTTCACATACATGTATTTATATGAATAAATTATTTCCATGCTTATATCTGTAAATACAAAAAAGAGGAATAAAATCTACCTTGAACCAAAAACGAAAAAAAGAAAAAAACACAGAACCCACCAGTTACACAGAGGAAAACCGTATCAGGGCACTTGCTCCAGTTGTAAACAATTCTGAAGTTGGTCAGTGGTGGGGAATCATCTCCCATTCAGCCAGCAGGCCCCACGCAACAAGCGTCCTCATTGCAAAGCTGGGGGACCGTGCCGAGGCATCTGTGAGTAAACGTGGGCTGAGCCCCAGGCCAGCTGCTGCTGAAATGTTCCCACCCTTCCCAGGTAAAACACCTGAATATGTACAAGGACTTGAAAGCCTAGAGGAAGGGCCATGGAGCCACATGAGCGACAGCATGCCAGCCGACTTGGTGCCTGCAGGCCAGCCAGGATGGTCCTGGCCATGGGTGCTCTTCTGGAAGCTTTCCATTTCCCTGCCTGAGATACCCCTGCTGTCCCGGCCCCCACTGCTTTCTTCCTCACTCACCTCTGCCCAGGGAGAAATTCCAGCGGCAGGTATGGGTGACACATCCTCTTCTTTAGCAGGTGGCATCTTGGCAACTGCTGCAGAAAGTCCAGCAGAGCCCCACTCACACTGGGCCACCCACAAAGCCGTGGCCTCTCACTCCCTCCCACCAGTCCAGCCCCAAGACTGCTGACAGGGCAGAGAAAATGGCGTCAGGCACAGCTGCAGGGGCTCTTGCTGCCTGGAGCGGTGTTTATATTGATCTGAACCCAGGCACACCTGGGGAGGTCTGGCCGGCACGGTCGGGCTTCCCAGGCCAGCCAATAATCACCCCTCAGGGGCTCACAGTTGCAGAAACTGGAACTTGCTGAATCGGCCAGGTCTAAGGAACAGGTGTGGGCTCCTGAGAGTCAGGATAGACAAGGGGCTGCAGCTCTGGCTTGTTTTCTAATTATATTATCTGGCCCATGAGTGGGAGACAACTTCAAGAAAACCCTCTCCTAATGAGAGGAACCCAGGAGTCAGGGAGAGGAGGGGTGGCTGGTGGGTGGAGACAGAGGCCTGGTGCCCCGGGTGCAGTGGAAGTCTCTGGAAGACCAGGTGGAGGGAGGCCACACAGAGTGATGCCCAGGGTCACAGACCTGTCGGAGCTGCTGTTTGTTAGTTCAAGTCCTGCTCTGAGGTGCTCTGTGTCAGATCTGAGTGACAGGTGAGCTGGGAGTGCTCTGCAATGAGGGCGATATGCACGGTTCCTGTGTTCCCAGCCCTGCCATGGTACCTGCAAGGGTAGCTCTGTATCCTGGGAGGGGCCTGACCACGAGAGCCCCATGGGCTGCAGGGGAACCTGCCCAGGGAACCCCATATCCTGGGAGGGGCCTGAACACGAGAGCCCCATGGGCTGGGGTGGGGGTGGGGTACCTGCCCAGGTGAGATCCATATCCTGGGATGGGCCTGAACACGAGAGCCCCATGGGCTGGGGTGGGGGTGGGGTACCTGCCCAGGTGAGCTCCATATCCTGGGATTGGCCTGACCTCGAGAGCCCCATGGGCTGCTGGAGTCCTGGTAAAGGATGTCAGGACAGTCAGTGAAGCCACCGAGGATATACCTCCAGTAGTTCCTAAATCCTACACCCTGCTGGTCATTCTACCAACCACCAGGACATGGTATTCTGTATTAGTCTTCAATGATGCCTTCTTTTGTATTCTATTAGTCCCAGAGTCACAAGAAATTTTGGCTTGTGAGTGGCAGGACTCAACATACAACTAAAACAATACTTCCGGGCCGTGTTGCCCCAAGGGTTCAAAAATTCCCACACCATCTTTGGAGAAAGCTCAGCTAAAGAACTAAAAGATCTACCTCTGGAAAAGGAAACACTCCTTCAATATGCAGACGACATTCTGATCGCCAGCCCTACTAAGGAGACCTCTGAACTACCAAGCCAATAAAGGATACAAGTTGTCCAAGAAAAAGCTCAAATATCACAGACTATGGTGACCTGCCTGGGCTTCATTCTCACAGAAGGTCGGAGAAGCCCATCCCAGGAAAGGGAAGAAACAATTTACAGCCTTACCCATTTCTGAACCTAGAAGACAGCTTAGGGGTTCCTGGGGAGGCCAGGGTTTGCTGCTTCTGGATCCCTAACTACAGTCTACTAGCTGGGCCTCTATATGAAACACTGAAAGGAAAAGATGATGATCCTTTTGAATAGAATGCAGAAGTGGCCTTTCAAGAATGGAAAGAGCAGTCAATTCAGACCCTTTCCCTGGAACTCCCTAATTTACCTAAACCCTTTGACCTTTACATTCCTGGTGAACGGTGAATCGCCATTGGAGTATTAGTGCAAAACCTGGGACCACTTGAAATGGAACAATGCAAGAATGCGCTCCAGGTAGGATAAACTACGGTCACCAAGGGGCTTGGCCCACCGCCACATCTGGCCAAGATACTGGCAGTATCTGAAAACCTGGAAATCAGCAGCCCAAAAGGCCACCTCCCTCCAAAGAGAAAAGGACCCCACGTGGTGATCCTAACACCCAACCATGCCCTGAAGTTGCAGGGTTGGCTCCATGGGCACACTGACATTGAGCGAGGAGGCCCTCCAACTCCAACCTCCATAGAGATACCCGGGGCAAAGTGGCACCATGAAGACTCGTGTGAAGGTGTCTGCACGGGCAAATTTAACGCTCATTTCCCACCAGGAAGAGGAATTAACCAAAGGCTCAGCATGCCGTGCCAGAACCAGATTAGGGCCTGAAGCAATCCTGCGGGTTTGCGGCCAGCTCACAAGAAAGCGAGTTGAAGAAAGGAGCTCAGGGACACTGTAATTCACAAACCTGCAGAGTTATAAATGACAGCTATCACCCAAAAATATATTGAAGGAAGGCTGCGAAGAGGACTTGAAAGCGGGGCAGAATTGCAAGAAAACGATTTCAGGGGGTAGACTGGAATTGCATTTAAAGCATAGGAAAAGAGGCAGAACGTCGACAATGATGCACTTGGCCAAAAAGGGCGTATGCGTTTTTTCCTGAATATATTCAGGAAAAAACGCATACGCCCTTTTTGGCCAACCAAGCAAGCATGTTAAAGAAATCTGCACTACAATGAAGTCTCACTGCTCCCCGTTCAAAAGGGCCATCTGAAAAAAGTGTAAAATCCAGAAAGGCAGCACAGGCCATGGAGAACAGGGAGCCTTGTTATGCTGATGGGCGGGATGTAAATTGCCAACAGCCACTCTGGAGATGTGTATGGTGTTTCCTCAAAAACCTAAAAAACAAAGCAACGGAGTCTATGGCATTACCACTTATTTTCCTATAGCTTAGGGAAATTAAAATCAAAAACACACAGCCACCGCAAAGTTTCTGTTTACGGCTCTGTTTACAAGAACCTCGTCTACGGTACAAGTTAAATATCCCAGAAAGCGAAAAATGGATAAAGAAGTGTGGTACGTACGTACAAAGGAATATCACTCACCAATGAAATCTATGTCATCAGGCCCGTCGCGGCATAATGAGTGGATTCACGTACGATGATTCTAAGTGAAATAAGTCACACAGAAAATGAAACATCATAAGATATCACTAATACACCGAATGTAAACTTGGCTACACATGAACTGAATTACAAAACAGAACAGGGTCTCAAATTTAGAAAACCTACTTATGCTTGCTTAAGGGGAAAGGTGAGTTGTGGTGCTGCATAAAACCAGAGATAGAAATTAGCACAGATACCTTTCCATAAGCCAAATATGTAATAGTCAAGACCTAACGCTTGCTCAATGAAATGGACTAAACACCCCATATTCAACGCCTAGGATTACACATGAGTAGTAAGAACCTTCAAACCCATGGATTTATATGTCTCCGTAAGAGACTCAAGTGTGTGTACAGTGGCATGAATGCAGCAGAGAAAATCCGATAAAACCCATTATCAAAATGAATTACAAAAACAAACACAATGACAGTGAAATAGAGAGCAATTCTTAAATAATTCATTCAGGGCTTGTGATGCGACCTGGATTTACCACATCTACACCCAGAGCTGAGTGAGACATAAGGCTGGACACTTCGGGCTGATAGCATTGGTGAGGTTCGATGAGCAAATGCAGACCCTTTGAAGTCATACTGCATGGTACCCATTCCATGGGTCCCAACTCTCCAGGTTTAAGGGATTCTTCCTTCAGCTAAAACATGCATGGGAAACCCACAGTACAGTGCACTGTGTGACCGGGAAACGTTTTCAAATGCATCTCAGTTTTCGTCCCCTTTTACTCGGGTTCACCATTCCAGACCGTTTACTAACACTCTCCCCACTTGGAGAGTCAGTGCCTTTAACCTCCTGTTTGGCACAGTTTGCAATTTCTGCGCAAGATGAACAGGAATAGGGAGAACCAATGAGAGACTAGCTGTAGGTGTCTGGACGGGCAAATGGAACGCTCATTTCCCACCAGGAAGAGGAATTAACCAAAGGCTCAGCATGCCGTGCCGGAACCAGATTAGGGCCTGAAGCATTCCTGCGGGTTTGCGGCCAGCTCACAAGAAAGCGAGTTGAAGAAAGGAGCTCAGGGGCACTGTAATTCACAAACCTGCAGAGTTATAAATGACAGCTATCGTCCAAAAATATATTGAAGGATGGCTGCGAAGAGGACTGGAAAGCGGGGCAGAATTGCAGGAAAACGATTTCAGGGGGTAGACTGGAATTGCATTTAAAGCATAGGAAAAGAGGCAGAACGTCGACAATGATGCACTTGGCCAAAAAGGGCGTATGCGTTTTTTCCTGAATATATTCAGGAAAAAACGCATACGCCCTTTTTGGCCAACCAAGCCAGCATGTTAAAGAAATCTGCACTACAAAGAAGTCTCACTGCCCCCAGGTCAAAAGGGCCATCTGAAAAAAGTGTAAAATCCAGAAAGACAGCACAGGCCATGGAGAACAGGGAGCCTTGTTATGCTGATGGGCGGGATGTAAATTGCCAACAGCCACTCTGGAGAAGTGTATGGTGTTTCCTGAAACACCTAAGAAACAAAGCAACGGAGACTACGGCACTTCCACTTATGGTCTTATAGATCACGGAAATTAAAATCAAAAACAGACAGCCACCCCAAAGTTTCAGACGGCTCTGTTTACAGGAATCTCGTCTACGGTACAAGTTAAATATCCCAGAATGTGAAAAATGGATAAAGAAGTTGTGGTACACACATTCAATGGAATATCACTCAGCAATGAAATCTATGTCATCAGGCCCATCGTGGCATAATGAGTGGATTCAGGTACGATGATTCTAAGTGAAATAAGTCACACAGAAAATGAAACATCATAAGATATCACTAATACACGGAATGTAAACTTGGCTACACATGAACTGAATTACAAAACAGAACAGGGTCTCAAATTTAGAAAACCACCTTATGCTTGCTTAAGGGGAAAAGTGAGTTGGGGTGCTGCATAAAACCAGAGATAGAAATTAGCACAGATACCTTTCCATAAGCCAAATATGTAATAGTCAAGACCTAGCCCTTGCTCAACGAAATGGACTAAACACCCCATATTCAACGCCTAGGAATACACCTGACTAGTAAGTATCTTCAAACCCATGGATTTATATGTCTCCATAAGAGACTCAAGTGTGTGTACAGCGGCATGAATGCAGCAGAGAAAATCCGATAAATCCCATTATCAAAATGAATTACAAAAACAAACACAATGACAGTGAAATAGAGAGCAATTCTTAAATAATTCATTCAGGGCTTGTGATGCAACCTGGATTTACCACATCTACAACCAGAGCTGAGTGAGACATAAGGCTGTACACTTCGGCCTGATAGCATTGGTGAGGTTCGTTGCGAAAATGCAGGCCCTTTGGAGTCATACTGCATGGTACCCATTCCATGGGTCCCAACTCTCCAGGTTTAAGGGATTCTTCCTTCAGCTAAAACATGCATGGGAAACCCACAGTATGGTGCACCGTGTGACCGGGAAACCTTTTCAAATGCATCTCAGTTTTCGTCCCCTTTTACTCGGGTTCACGATTCAAGACCCTTTATTAATACTCTCCCCACTTAGAGAGTCAGTGCCTTTAACCTCCTGTTTGGCACAGTTTGCAATTTCTGCGCAAGATGAACAAGAATAGGGAGAACCAATGAGAGACTAGCTCTAGGTGTCTGCACGTTCAAATATAACACTCATTTCCCACCAGGAAGAGGAATTTACCAAAGGATCAGCATGCTGTGCCGGAACCAGATTAGGGCATGAAGACATGCTGCGGGTTTGCGGCCAGCTCACAAGAAAGCGAGTAGAAGAAAGGAGCTCAGGCGCACTGTCATTCACAAACCTGCAGAGTTATAAATGTCAGCTATTGTCCAAAAATGTATTGAAGTAAGGCTGCGTAGAGGACTTGAAAGCGGGGCAGAATTGCAGGAAAACGAGTTCAGGGGCAGACTGGAATTGCATTTAAAGCATAAGGAAAGAGACAGAAAGTCGACAATGATGCACTTGGTCAAAAAGGGCGTATGCGTTTTTTCCTGAATATATTCAAGAAAAAACACATACGCCCTTTTTGGCCAAACAAGCAAGCCTGTAAAGAAATCTGCATTACAATGAAGTCTCACTGCCCCCCTGTCAAAAGGGACATCTGAAAAAAGTGAAAAATCCAGAAAGGCAGGACAGGCCATGGAGAACAGGGAGCCTTGTTATGCTGATGGGCGGGATGTAACTTGCCAACAGCCACTCTGGAGAAGTGTATGGTGTTTCCTCAAACACCTAAAAAACTAAGCAACGGAGCCTACGGCACTTCAACTTATGGTTCTATAGCTTAGGGAAATTAAAATCAAAAAGACACAGCCACCCATAAATTTTGGACGGCTCTGCTTACAAGAACCTCATTTACGGTACAAGTGAAATATCCCAGAAAGCAAAAAATGGATAAAGAAGTTGTTGTACGTACGTACAATGGAATATCACTCAGCAATGAAATCTATGTCATGAGGCCCGTCGCGGCATAATGAGTGGATTCAGGTACGATCATTCTAAGTTAACTAAGTCACACAGAAAAAGAAACACCATAAGATATCTCAAATACACGGAATGCAAACATGGCTGCACATGAACTCAATTACAAAACAGAAAAGGGTCTCAAATTTAGAAAACCAACTTATGCTTGCTTAAGGGGAAAGGTGAGTTGTGGTGCTGCATAAAACCAGAGATTGAAATTAGCACAGATACCTTTCCATAAGCAAATATGTAATAGTCAGGACCTACTCCTTGCTCCACGAAATGGACTCAACACCCCATATTCAATGCCTAGGAATATACCTGACTAGTAAGAATCTGAAAACCCATGGATTTATATGTCTCCATAAGAGAATCAAGCATGTGTACAGCGGCATAAACGCAGCAGTGAAAATCCGATAAATCCCATTATCAAAATAAATTACAAAAACAAAACACAATGACAGTGAAATAGAGAGTAATTCTTAAATAATTCATTCAGGGCTTGTGATGCAACGTGGATTTACCACATCTACACCCCGAGCTGAGTGAGACATAAGGCTGGACACTTCGGGCTGATAGCATTGGTGACGTTCGGTGAGCAAAGGCAACCCTTTGAAGTCATACTGCGTGGTACCCATTCCATGGGTCCCAACTCTCCAGGTTGAAGGGATTCTTCCTTCAGGTAAAACATGCATGGGCAACCCAGAATATGGTCCACTGTGTGACCGGGAAAACTTTTTAAATGCGTCTCAGTTTTCGTCCCCTCGTACTCGGTTTTACCATTCCAGACGCTTTACTAACACTCTCCCCACTTGGAGAGTCAGTGCCTTTAACCTCCTGTTTGGCACAGTTTGGAATTTCTGCGCAAGATGAACAGGAATAGGGAGAACCAATGAGAGATTAGCTGTAGGTGTCTGCACGAACAAATTTAACGCTCATTTCCCACCAGGAGGAGGAATTAGCCAAAGGCTCAGCATGCCGTGTCGGAACCAGATTAGGGCCTGAAGCAATCCTGCGGTTTTGCGGCCAGCTCACAAGAAAGCGAGTTGAAGAAAGGAGCTCAGGGGCACTGTAATTCACAAACCTGCAGAGTTATAAATGACAGCTATCGTCCAAAAATATATTGAAGTAAGGCTGCAAAGAGGACTTGAACGCGGGGCAGAATTCCAGGAATACGATTTCAGGAGGTAGACGGGAAGTCCTCTGAAAGTATAGGAGAAGAGGCAGAACCTCGACAATGATGCACTTGGTCAAAAAGGGCATATGCGTTTCTTCCAGGGCCCTTATTAAAGAGGGTAGGAGGCTCCCAGCATGCTTCAGTGGCCAACAGAGGGCCTACGTCGCCAAGGCGACATGAGCCATCCAGGCAGGAGTGACCTCACATCAGAGGGCCCACCTCACAGAAGGGTAAGGAACCCAGTCAAGATCAGACTCTCACCAGAGTGCCCACATAAGCAAGGGGCTGGGAACCAGGCAGGAGTGTCCTCACACCCGTGGGGCCACATCATCGAAAGTTGAGGTACCCAGCACATGTGGCCTCAAACCAGAGGACCCACATCACCATGGGTCTCGGAGCGAGGCAGGCAGTATTAACCTCAAAACACATGGCCCATTGTATAAAAAAGGTGAGGAATCCAGCAGTTGGAACATCCCAGCAGGCGGCCCAGAGCACCGAGGCTATGGGATCCAGGCAGTGATGAACTCACAACAGAGGGCCCTCATCGTGATACTGTAAGCAACCCAGCCGTTGTAACCTCAGAGCACAAGGCCCACATCCCCATGGGGAAGGGAACCAAGCAGGAGTGTCATCGCACCAGTGGGCACACATCAGAAAAGGTGGGGAGCCCAGCAGTTAGGGCCAGACGCCAGAGGGCCCTCATCAGTGAGGAGAGGAGGCTCCCAGCAAGCTCCAACTGCTACCAGAAGGCCGACGTCGCCAATGCAGGGTGTGCCAGCCAGGCAGGAGTGACCTCAGAGCAGAGGGCCAACCACAAAAAAGTGTGAGGAATCCAAAGAGGATCAGACTCTCACCGGAGGGCCCACATCACCAAGGGAATGGAAACCAGGCAGGAGTGTTCTCACACCAGTGTGGTCACATCACCGAAATGTGACGGACCCAGCACACGTGGCCTCAAACTACAGGACACACATCACCAAGGGGCTGGGAGTGAGGCAGGCAGGAGGAGCCTCCAAACAGAGGGCCCATAGCGTAAAAAAGGTGAGGAATCCTGCAGTTGGAACCTCCCAGCAGGTGGCCAGGAGCAGCGAGGCTATGGGATCCAGGCCTGACTGAACTCAAAACAGAGGGCCCTCATTATGAAACTGTGAGCAACCCAGCCGGTGGGACCTTAGAGCAGAAGGCCCACATTCCCATGGGGTTGGGATCCTGGCAGGAGTGTACTCGCACCACAGGGCGCACATCAGAAAATTTTGGGAGCCCAGGAGTTAGGGTCTGACGCCAGAGGGCCCTCATTACCGAGGGGAGGAGACTCCCAGCAGGCACCAACTCCCAACTGAGGGCCCACATCGCCAAGTTGACGTGTGCCAGCCAGGCAGGAGTGACCTCACAGCAGAGGGCCTACCGCACAGAAGGGTGAGGAACCCAGCCAGGATAAGACTCTCACCAGAGGGCCCACATCACCAAGGGGATCGGAACAAGGCAGGAGTGTCCTCACACCAGTGTGGCCACATTATAGAAAGGTGAGGAACCCAGCACATGTGGCCTAAACCAGAGGACCCACATTTCCAAGGTGCTCCGAGTGAGGCAGGCAGGAGTAGCCTAACAACACAGGGCCCACAGAATAAAAAATGTGAGGAATCCAGCAGTTTGAACCTCCCAGCAGGTGGCCCAGAGCATGGAGTCTATGGGATCCAGGCCACAGTGAACTCACAGCAGAGGGCCCACATCATGAAACTGTGAGCAACCCAGCCAGTGGGACCTCAGAGCAGAAGGCCCACATCCCCATGGGGATGGGAACCTCGCAGGAGTGTCCTCGCACAACTTAGCACGTATCAGAAAATGTGGGAACCCAGCAGTTATGGCCTGGCGCCAGAGGGCCCTCATCACGGAGGAGAGGAGGCTACCAGCAGGCTCCAAATGCCACCAGAGGGCCGACGTCACCAAGGCAATGGGAGCAAGCCAGGCAGGAGTTACCTCACAGCAGAGGGCCCACCTCACAGAAGTGTGAGGAGCCCAAACAGGATCAGACTCTAACCAGAGCGCCCACATCACCAAGGGGATGGAAACCAGGCAGGAGTGTCCTCACACCAGTGGGGCCACATCAGCGAAAGGTGAGGAGCACAGCACATGTGGCCTCAAACAAGGGGACACACATCACGAAAGGGCTGGGAGTGAGGCATGCAGGAGGAGACTCACAACAGAGCGCCCATAGAATAAAAAAGGTGAGGAACCCCGCAGTTGGAAGCTCCAAGCAGGTGGCCCAGAGCACCGAGGCTATGGGATCCATGCCGGAGTGAACTCACAGCAGAGGGCCCACATTCTGACACTGTGAGCAACCCAGCCGTTGGGACCTCAGGGCAGAAAGCCCACATCCCCATGGGGATGGGACCCTGGCTGGAGTGTACTCGCACGACAGGGCGCACATCAGAAAATTTTGGGAGCCCATGAGTTAGGGCCTGACGCCAGAGGGCCCTCATTACCGAGGGGAGGAGACTCCCAGCAGGCACCAACTCCCAACTGAGGGCCCACATCGCCAAGGTGACGTGTGCCAGCCAGGCAGGAGTGACCTCACAGCAGAGGGCCCACCTCCCAGAAGTGTGAGGAATCCAGACAGGATCAGACTCTCACCAGAGGGCCCACATCACCAAGGGGATGGGAACCAGGCAGGAGTGTCCTCACACCAGTGGGGCCACATCAATAAAGGTGAGGAAACTGGTACATGTGGCCTTAAACAAGAGGACCTACATCACAAATGGGCTGGGAGTGAGTCAGGAAGTAGGAGCATGAAAACACAGGACCCAAAGAATAAAAAAGGTAAGGAATCCAGCAGTAGGAACCTCACAGCAGGCCGCTCAGAGCACAGAGGCTATGGGATCTAGGCCTGGGTGAACTAACACCAGAGAGCCAACATCATGAAACGGTGAACAACACAGGTGTTGGGACCTTAGAGCAGAAGGCCCACATGCCCATGGGGATGGGAACCTCGCAGGAGTGTCCTCGCACCACTTAGCACGTATCAGAAAATGTGGGTACCCAGCAGTTAGGGCCTGAGGCAAGAGGGCCCCCATCACCGAGGGGAGGTTCCCAGCAGGCTCCAACTGCCACAAGAGGGCCGATGTTGGCCAGGTGGGGTGTGCCAGCCAGGCAGGAGTGACCTCACAGCAGAGGGCCCCCCTCACATAAGGGTGAGGAACCCAGCCAGGATCAGACTCTCACCAGAGGGCCCACATCATCAAGGGGATAGGAACCAGGCAGGAGTGTCCTCACACCAGTGGGGCCACATCATCGAAAGGCGAGGGACCCAGCATACGTGGCCTCAAACCAGAGGACACACATCACCAAGGGGCTGGGAGTGAGGCAGGCAGGAGGAGTCTCAAAACAGAGGGCCCATAGAAGAAAAAAGGTGAGGAATCCCGCAGTTGTAACCTACCAGCAGGTGGCCAGGAGCAGCGAGGCTATGGGATCCAGGCCGGAGAGAACTCACAGCAGAGGGCCCTCATCATGAAACTGAGCAACCCACGGTTGGGACTTCAGAGCAGAAGGCCCACATTCCCATGGGGTTGGGAACCTGGCAGGAGTGTACTCGAACCACAGGGCGCATATCAGAAAATATTGGGAGCCCAGGAGTTAGGGTCTGACGCCAGAGGGCCCTCATTACCGAGGGGAGGAGACACCCAGCAGGCACCAAATCCCACCAGAGGGCCGACGTCACCAAGGCGGGGTGTGCCAGCCAGGCAGGAGTGACCTCAGAGAAGAGGGCCCACCTCACAGAAGTGTGAGGAACCCAACCAGGATCAGACTCTCACCGGAGGGCCCACATCACCAAGGGGATGGGAACCAGGCAGGAGTGTCCTCACACCAGTGGGGCCACATCAGCCAAAGGTGAGGAACCCAGCACATGTGGCCTCAAACCACAGGACACACATCACCAAGGGGATAGGAGTGAGGCAGGTGTCTGGAGGGGCACATTTAACTCTAATTTCCCACCAGGAAGTGGAATGAACCAAAGTCTCAGAGTGCCGTGCCGGACCCTGATTACGGCCTGAAGCAAACCTGCGGTTCTGTGGCCAGTTTTCAAGGAAACGAGTTAAGAAAGGAAATCACGGGCACTGTAATTCACAAACCTGCAGTGTTATAAATGACAGCTATTGGCAAAATTATATGGAAGTAAGTCTGCAAAGAGGACTTGAAAACGAGGCAGAATTGCAGGAATCATATTTCAGGAGGTAGATTGGAATTGCATTTAAAGCATGTGAAAAGCGGCAGATCTTTGACAGTGATGCACTTGGACAAAAGTGCGTAAACATTTTTTCCTGAATATATTCAGGAAAAAACACATATGCCCTTTTTGGCCAACCAAGCACTCGAGAAATGGAAATCCGCACTACAATGAAGTCTCATTTCCCATTCGTCAAAAGGGCCATCTGAAAAAAGTGTAAAAACCAGAAACACAGGACAGGCCATGGAGAACAGGGAGCCTTGTTATGCTGATGGGCGGGATGTAAATTGCCAACAGACACTCTGGAGATGTTTATGGTGTATCCTGAAACATCTGAAAAACAAAGCTACAGACCCTAGGGCACTTCCACTTTTGGCACTATAGCTTAGGAAAATTAAAATCAACAAGACACAGCCAACACAAAATTTAGGGCTGCTGTGTTTACAAGAACCTTGAGTCCAGTACAAATTAAATATCCCAGAAAGAAAAAAATGGATAAAGGAGTTGTGCTACTTACGTACAACGGAATATCACTCAGCAATGAAATCAATGTCATCAGGCCTGTAGCAGCAAATTGAGTGGATTTAAGTATGATGATTCTAAGAGAAATAGGTCACACAGAGAAAGAGAATTATCATAAGATATCACTAATAGAGAGAGTGTAAACTTGGCTACACATAAACTGAATTCCAAAACCGAACAGAGTCTCACATTTAGATAAAAACTTATGCTTGCTTAAGGGGAAAGTTGAGTTGGGGTGCTGTATAAAACCAGAGATTGAAATTAGCACACATACCGTTCCATAAGCCAAATATGTAATAGACAAGACCTACTCTTTGCTCAACGAAATAGACTCATCCATGGTGTATCACCTCACACCTGTTAGAATGGGCATCATCAGAAAATCTACAAACAACAAATGCTGGAAAGGGTGTGGAGATAAGGAACCCTCTTCCACTATTGTTGGGAATGTAAATTGATACAGTCACTGTGGAGAACATTATGGAGTTTCTTATAAAACTAAGAATAGAATTACCATATGATACAGCAATCCCACTACTGGGCATATACCCAGACAAAACCATAAATCAAAAAGAGACATTCACCGCAATGTTCATTGCATCACTATTTACAATATCCAGGTAATGGAAGCAACCTAAATGCCCACAGACAGACGAATGCATAAAGATGTGGTACATATATAAAATGGAATATTACTAAGCCATAAAAAGGAATGAAATTGGGTCATTTGTAGAGACGTTGATGGATCTAGAGACTGTCATACAGAGTGAAGTAAGTCAGAAAGAGAAAAACAAATCTTGTCTATTAATGCATATATGTGGAACCTAGAAAAATTGTACAGATGAACCGTTTTGCCAGGCAGAAATAGAGCAACAGATGTAGACAACAAACGTATGGACACCAAGGGGGGAAAGCTGTTGGGGGGTGGTGGTGGGAGGAGTTGAGAGATTGGGATTGGCATGTATACATTTATATGTATAAAATAGATAACCAAAAAGAACCTGCTGTATAAAAAAATAAAATAAAATTCAAATTACAAAAAGTAAAACAGAAAAAATATTCTTCCCTTCACATACATGTATTTATATGAATAAATTATTTCCATGCTTATATCTGTAAATACAAAAAAGAGGAATAAAATCTACCTTGAACCAAAAACGAAAAATAGAAAAAAACACAGAACCCACCAGTTACACAGAGGAAAACCGTATCAGGGCACTTGCTCCAGTTGTAAACAATTCTGAAGTTGGTCAGTGGTGGGGAATCATCTCCCATTCAGCCAGCAGGCCCCACGCAACAAGCGTCCTCATTGCAAAGCTGGGGGACCGTGCCGAGGCATCTGTGAGTAAACGTGGGCTGAGCCCCAGGCCAGCTGCTGCTGAAATGTTCCCACCCTTCCCAGGTAAAACACCTGAATATGTACAAGGACTTGAAAGCCTAGAGGAAGGGCCATGGAGCCACATGAGTGACAGCATGCCAGCCGACTTGGTGCCTGCAGGCCAGCCAGGATGGTCCTGGCCCTGGGTGCTCTTCTGGAAGCTTTCCATTTCCCTGCCTGAGATACCCCTGCTGTCCCGGCCCCCACTGCTTTCTTCCTCACTCACCTCTGCCCAGGGAGAAATTCCAGCGGCAGGTATGGGTGACACATCCTCTTCTTTAGCAGGTGGCATCTTGGCAACTGCTGCAGAAAGTCCAGCAGAGCCCCACTCACACTGAGCCACCCACAAAGCCGTGGCCTCTCACTCCCTCCCACCAGTCCAGCCCCAAGACTGCTGACAGGGCAGAGAAAATGGCGTCAGGCACAGCTGCAGGGGCTCTTGCTGCCTGGAGCGGTGTTTATATTGATCTGAACCCAGGCACACCTGGGGAGGGCTGGCCGGCACGGTCGGGCTTCCCAGGCCAGCCAATAATCACCCCTCAGGGTCTCACAGTTGCAGAAACTGGAACTTGCTGAATCGGCCAGGTCCAAGGAACAGGTGTGGGCTCCTGAGAGTCAGGATAGACAAGGGGCTGCAGCTCTGGCTTGTTTTCTAATTATATTATCTGGCCCATGAGTGGGAGACAACTTCAAGAAAACCCTCTCCTAATGAGAGGAACCCAGGAGTCAGGGAGAGGAGGGGTGGCTGGTGTGTGGAGACTGAGGCCTGGTGCCCCGGGTGCAGTGGAAGTCTCTGGAAGACCAGGTGGAGGGAGGCCACACAGAGTGATGCCCAGGGTCACAGACCTGTCGGAGCTGCTGTTTGTTAGTTCAAGTCCTGCTCTGAGGTGCTCTGTGTCAGATCTGAGTGACAGGTGAGCTGGGAGTGCTCTGCAATGAGGGCGATATGCACGGTTCCTGTGTTCCCAGCCCTGCCATGGTACCTGCAAGGGTAGCTCTGTATCCTGGGAGGGGCCTGACCACGAGAGCCCCATGGGCTGCAGGGGGACCTGCCCAGGGAACACCATATCCTGGGAGGGTCCTGAACATGAGAGCCCCGTGGGCTGGGTTGGGGTACCTGCCCAGGTGAGCTTCATATCCTGGGATTGGCCTGACCTCGAGAGCCCCATGGGCTGCTGGAGTCCTGGTAAAGGATGTCAGGACAGTCAGTTAAGCCACCGAGGATATACCTCCAGTAGTTCCTAAACCCTACACCCTGCTGGTCATTCTACCAACCACCAGGACATGGTATTCTGTATTAGTCTTCAATGATGCCTTCTTTTGTATTCTATTAGTCCCAGAGTCACAAGAAATTTTGGCTTGTGAGTGGCAGGACTCAACATACAACTAAAACAATACTTCCGGGCCGTGTTGCCCCAAGGGTTCAAAAATTCCCACACCATCTTTGGGGAAAGCTCAGCTAAAGAACTAAAAGTTCTACCTCTGGAAAAGGAAACACTCCTTCAATATGCAGACGACATTCTGATCGCCAGCCCTACTAAGGAGACCTCTGAACTACCAAGCCAATAAAGGATACAAGTTGTCCAAGAAAAAGCTCAAATATCACAGACTACGGTGACCTGCCTGGGCTTCATTCTCACAGAAGGTCGGAGAAGCCCATCCCAGGAAAGGGAAGAAACAATTTACAGCCTTACCCATTTCTGAAACTAGAAGACAGCTTAGGGGTTCCTGGGGAGGCCAGGGTTTGCTGCTTCTGGATCCCTAACTACAATCTACTAGCTCGGCCTCTATATGAAACACTGAAAGGAAAAGATGATGATCCTTTTGAATAGAATGCAGAAGTGGCCTTTCAAGAATGGAAAGAGCAGTCAATTCAGACCCTTGCCCTGGAACTCCCTAATTTAGCTAAACCCTTTGACCTTTACATTCCTGGTGAACGGTGAATCGCCATTGGAGTATTAGTGCAAAACCTGGGACCACTTGAAATGGAACAATGCAAGAATGCGCTCCAGGTAGGATAAACTACGGTCACCAAGGGGCTTGGCCCACCGCCACATCTGGCCAAGATACTGGCAGTATCTGAAAACCTGGAAATCAGCAGCCCAAAAGGCCACCTCCCTCCGAAGGGAAAAGGACCCCACGTGGTGATCCGAACACCCAACCATGCCCTGAAGTTGCAGGGTTGGCTCCATGGGCACACTGACATTGAGCGAGGAGGCCCTCCAACTCCAACCTCCATAGAGATAACCGGGGCAAAGTGGCACCATGAAGACTCGTGTGAAGGTGTCTGCACGGGCAAATTTAACGCTCATTTCCCACCAGGAAGAGGAATTAACCAAAGGCTCAGCATGCCGTGCCGGAACCAGATTAGGGCCTGAAGCAATCCTGCGGGTTTGCGGCCAGCTCACAAGAAAGCGAGTTGAAGAAAGGAGCTCAGGGACACTGTAATTCACAAACCTGCAGAGTTATAAATGACAGCTATCACCCAAAAATATATTGAAGGAAGGCTGCGAAGAGGACTTGAAAGCGGGGCAGAATTGCAAGAAAACGATTTCAGGGGGTAGACTGGAATTGCATTTAAAGCATAGGAAAAGAGGCAGAACGTCGACAATGATGCACTTGGCCAAAAAGGGCGTATGCGTTTTTTCCTGAATATATTCAGGAAAAAACGCATACGCCCTTTTTGGCCAACCAAGCAAGCATGTTAAAGAAATCTGCACTACAATGAAGTCTCACTGCTCCCCGTTCAAAAGGGCCATCTGAAAAAAGTGTAAAATCCAGAAAGGCAGCACAGGCCATGGAGAACAGGGAGCCTTGTTATGCTGATGGGCGGGATGTAAATTGCCAACAGCCACTCTGGAGATGTGTATGGTGTTTCCTCAAAAACCTAAAAAACAAAGCAACGGAGTCTATGGCATTACCACTTATTTTCCTATAGCTTAGGGAAATTAAAATCAAAAACACACAGCCACCGCAAAGTTTCTGTTTACGGCTCTGTTTACAAGAACCTCGTCTACGGTACAAGTTAAATATCCCAGAAAGCGAAAAATGGATAAAGAAGTGTGGTACGTACGTACAAAGGAATATCACTCACCAATGAAATCTATGTCATCAGGCCCGTCGCGGCATAATGAGTGGATTCAGGTACGATGATTCTAAGTGAAATAAGTCACACAGAAAATGAAACATCATAAGATATCACTAATACACCGAATGTAAACTTGGCTACACATGAACTGAATTACAAAACAGAACAGGGTCTCAAATTTAGAAAACCTACTTATGCTTGCTTAAGGGGAAAGGTGAGTTGTGGTGCTGCATAAAACCAGAGATAGAAATTAGCACAGATACCTTTCCATAAGCCAAATATGTAATAGTCAAGACCTAACCCTTGCTCAATGAAATGGACTAAACACCCCATATTCAACGCCTAGGATTACACATGAGTAGTAAGAACCTTCAAACCCATGGATTTATATGTCTCCGTAAGAGACTCAAGTGTGTGTACAGCGGCATGAATGCAGCAGAGAAAATCCGATAAAACCCATTATCAAAATGAATTACAAAAACAAACACAATGACAGTGAAATAGAGAGCAATTCTTAAATAATTCATTCAGGGCTTGTGATGCGACCTGGATTTACCACATCTACACCCAGAGCTGAGTGAGACATAAGGCTGGACACTTCGGGCTGATAGCATTGGTGAGGTTCGATGAGAAAATACAGACCCTTTGAAGTCATACTGCATGGTACCCATTCCATGGGTCCCAACTCTCCAGGTTTAAGGGATTCTTCCTTCAGCTAAAACATGCATGGGAAACCCACAGTACAGTGCACTGTGTGACCGGGAAACGTTTTCAAATGCATCTCAGTTTTCGTCCCCTTTTACTCGGGTTCACCATTCCAGACCGTTTACTAACACTCTCCCCACTTGGAGAGTCAGTGCCTTTAACCTCCTGTTTGGCACAGTTTGCAATTTCTGCGCAAGATGAACAGGAATAGGGAGAACCAATGAGAGACTAGCTGTAGGTGTCTGGACGGGCAAATGGAACGCTCATTTCCCACCAGGAAGAGGAATTAACCAAAGGCTCAGCATGCCGTGCCGGAACCAGATTAGGGCCTGAAGCATTCCTGCGGGTTTGCGGCCAGCTCACAAGAAAGCGAGTTGAAGAAAGGAGCTCAGGGGCACTGTAATTCACAAACCTGCAGAGTTATAAATGACAGCTATCGTCCAAAAATATATTGAAGGATGGCTGCGAAGAGGACTGGAAAGCGGGGCAGAATTGCAGGAAAACGATTTCAGGGGGTAGACTGGAATTGCATTTAAAGCATAGGAAAAGAGGCAGAACGTCGACAATGATGCACTTGGCCAAAAAGGGCGTATGCGTTTTTTCCTGAATATATTCAGGAAAAAACGCATACGCCCTTTTTGGCCAACCAAGCCAGCATGTTAAAGAAATCTGCACTACAAAGAAGTCTCACTGCCCCCAGGTCAAAAGGGCCATCTGAAAAAAGTGTAAAATCCAGAAAGACAGCACAGGCCATGGAGAACAGGGAGCCTTGTTATGCTGATGGGCGGGATGTAAATTGCCAACAGCCACTCTGGAGAAGTGTATGGTGTTTCCTGAAACACCTAAGAAACAAAGCAACGGAGACTACGGCACTTCCACTTATGGTCTTATAGATCACGGAAATTAAAATCAAAAACAGACAGCCACCCCAAAGTTTCAGACGGCTCTGTTTACAGGAATCTCGTCTACGGTACAAGTTAAATATCCCAGAATGTGAAAAATGGATAAAGAAGTTGTGGTACACACATTCAATGGAATATCACTCAGCAATGAAATCTATGTCATCAGGCCCATCGTGGCATAATGAGTGGATTCAGGTACGATGATTCTAAGTGAAATAAGTCACACAGAAAATGAAACATCATAAGATATCACTAATACACGGAATGTAAACTTGGCTACACATGAACTGAATTACAAAACAGAACAGGGTCTCAAATTTAGAAAACCACCTTATGCTTGCTTAAGGGGAAAAGTGAGTTGGGGTGCTGCATAAAACCAGAGATAGAAATTAGCACAGATACCTTTCCATAAGCCAAATATGTAATAGTCAAGACCTAGCCCTTGCTCAACGAAATGGACTAAACACCCCATATTCAACGCCTAGGAATACACCTGACTAGTAAGTATCTTCAAACCCATGGATTTATATGTCTCCATAAGAGACTCAAGTGTGTGTACAGCGGCATGAATGCAGCAGAGAAAATCCGATAAATCCCATTATCAAAATGAATTACAAAAACAAACACAATGACAGTGAAATAGAGAGCAATTCTTAAATAATTCATTCAGGGCTTGTGATGCAACCTGGATTTACCACATCTACAACCAGAGCTGAGTGAGACATAAGGCTGTACACTTCAGCCTGATAGCATTGGTGAGGTTCGTTGAGAAAATGCAGGCCCTTTGAAGTCATACTGCATGGTACCCATTCCATGGGTCCCAACTCTCCAGGTTTAAGGGATTCTTCCTTCAGCTAAAACATGCATGGGAAACCCACAGTATGGTGCACCGTGTGACCGGGAAACCTTTTCAAATGCATCTCAGTTTTCGTCCCCTTTTACTCGGGTTCACGATTGAAGACCCTTTACTAATACTCTCCCCACTTAGAGAGTCAGTGCCTTTAACCTCCTGTTTGGCACAGTTTGCAATTTCTGCGCAAGATGAACAAGAATAGGGAGAACCAATGAGAGACTAGCTCTAGGTGTCTGCACGTTCAAATATAACACTCATTTCCCACCAGGAAGAGGAATTTACCAAAGGATCAGCATGCTGTGCCGGAACCAGATTAGGGCATGAAGCAATGCTGCGGGTTTGCGGCCAGCTCACAAGAAAGCGAGTAGAAGAAAGGAGCTCAGGCGCACTGTCATTCACAAACCTGCAGAGTTATAAATGTCAGCTATTGTCCAAAAATGTATTGAAGTAAGGCTGCGTAGAGGACTTGAAAGCGGGGCAGAATTGCAGGAAAACGAGTTCAGGGGCAGACTGGAATTGCATTTAAAGCATAAGGAAAGAGACAGAAAGTCGACAATGATGCACTTGGTCAAAAAGGGCGTATGCGTTTTTTCCTGAATATATTCAAGAAAAAACACATACGCCCTTTTTGGCCAAACAAGCAAGCCTGTAAAGAAATCTGCATTACAATGAAGTCTCACTGCCCCCCTGTCAAAAGGGACATCTGAAAAAAGTGAAAAATCCAGAAAGGCAGGACAGGCCATGGAGAACAGGGAGCCTTGTTATGCTGATGGGCGGGATGTAACTTGCCAACAGCCACTCTGGAGAAGTGTATGGTGTTTCCTCAAACACCTAAAAAACTAAGCAACGGAGCCTACGGCACTTCAACTTATGGTTCTATAGCTTAGGGAAATTAAAATCAAAAAGACACAGCCACCCATAAATTTTGGACGGCTCTGCTTACAAGAACCTCATTTACGGTACAAGTGAAATATCCCAGAAAGCAAAAAATGGATAAAGAAGTTGTTGTACGTACGTACAATGGAATATCACTCAGCAATGAAATCTATGTCATGAGGCCCGTCGCGGCATAATGAGTGGATTCAGGTACGATCATTCTAAGTTAACTAAGTCACACAGAAAAAGAAACACCATAAGATATCTCAAATACACGGAATGCAAACATGGCTGCACATGAACTCAATTACAAAACAGAAAAGGGTCTCAAATTTAGAAAACCAACTTATGCTTGCTTAAGGGGAAAGGTGAGTTGTGGTGCTGCATAAAACCAGAGATTGAAATTAGCACAGATACCTTTCCATAAGCAAATATGTAATAGTCAGGACCTACTCCTTGCTCCACGAAATGGACTCAACACCCCATATTCAATGCCTAGGAATATACCTGACTAGTAAGAATCTGAAAACCCATGGATTTATATGTCTCCATAAGAGAATCAAGCATGTGTACAGCGGCATAAACACAGCAGTGAAAATCCGATAAATCCCATTATCAAAATAAATTACAAAAACAAAACACAATGACAGTGAAATAGAGAGCAATTCTTAAATAATTCATTCAGGGCTTGTGATGCAACGTGGATTTACCACATCTACACCCCGAGCTGAGTGAGACATAAGGCTGGACACTTCGGGCTGATAGCATTGGTGACGTTTGGTGAGCAAAGGCAACCCTTTGAAGTCATACTGCGTGATACCCATTCCATGGGTCCCAACTCTCCAGGTTTAAGGGATTCTTCCTTCAGGTAAAACATGCATGGGCAACCCAGAATATGGTCCACCGTGTGACCGGGAAAACTTTTTAAATGCGTCTCAGTTTTCGTCCCCTCGTACTCGGTTTTACCATTCCAGACACTTTACTAACACTCTCCCCACTTGGAGAGTCAGTGCCTTTAACCTCCTGTTTGGCACAGTTTGGAATTTCTGCGCAAGATGAACAGGAATAGGGAGAACCAATGAGAGATTAGCTGTAGGTGTCTGCACAAACAAATTTAACGCTCATTTCCCACCAGGAAGAGGAATTAGCCAAAGGCTCAGCATGCCGTGTCGGAACCAGATTAGGGCCTGAAGCAATCCTGCGGTTTTGCGGCCAGCTCACAAGAAAGCGAGTTGAAGAAAGGAGCTCAGGGGCACTGTAATTCACAAACCTGCAGAGTTATAAATGACAGCTATCGTCCAAAAATATATTGAAGTAAGGCTGCAAAGAGGACTTGAACGCGGGGCAGAATTCCAGGAATACGATTTCAGGAGGTAGACGGGAAGTCCTCTGAAACTATAGGAGAAGAGGCAAAACCTCGACAATGATGTACTTGGTCAAAAAGGGCATATGCGTTTCTTCCAGGGCCCTTATTAAAGAGGGTAGGAGGCTCCCAGCATGCTTCAGTGGCCAACAGAGGGCCTACGTCGCCAAGGCGACATGAGCCATCCAGGCAGGAGTGACCTCACATCAGAGGGCCCACCTCACAGAAGGGTAAGGAACCCAGTCAAGATCAGACTCTCACCAGAGTGCCCACATAAGCAAGGGGCTGGGAACCAGGCAGGAGTGTCCTCACACCCGTGGGGCCACATCATCGAAAGTTGAGGTACCCAGCACATGTGGCCTCAAACCAGAGGACCCACATCACCATGGGTCTTGGAGCGAGGCAGGCAGGATTAACCTCAAAACCCATGGCCCATTGTATAAAAAAGGTGAGGAATCCAGCAGTTGGAACATCCCAGCAGGCGGCCCAGAGCACCGAGGCTATGGGATCCAGGCAGTGATGAACTCACAACAGAGGGCCCTCATCGTGATACTGTAAGCAACCCAGCCGTTGTAACCTCAGAGCACAAGGCCCACATCCCCATGGGGAAGGGAACCAAGCAGGAGTGTCATCGCACCAGTGGGCACACATCAGAAAAGGTGGGGAGCCCAGCAGTTAGGGCCGGACGCCAGAGGGCCCTCATCACTGAGGAGAGGAGGCTCCCAGCAAGCTCCAACTGCTACCAGAAGGCCGACGTCGCCAATGCAGGGTGTGCCAGCCAGGCAGGAGTGACCTCAGAGCAGAGGGCCAACCACAAAAAAGTGTGAGGAACCCAAAGAGGATCAGACTCTCACCGGAGGGCCCACATCACCAAGGGAATGGAAACCAGGCAGGAGTGTTCTCACACCAGTGTGGTCACATCACCGAAATGTGACGGACCCAGCACACGTGGCCTCAAACTACAGGACACACATCACCAAGGGGCTGGGAGTGAGGCAGGCAGGAGGAGCCTCCAAACAAAGGGCCCATAGCGAAAAAAAGGTGAGGAATCCTGCAGTTGGAACCTCCCAGCAGGTGGCCAGGAGCAGCGAGGCTATGGGATCCAGGCCTGACTGAACTCAAAACAGAGGGCCCTCATTATGAAACTGTGAGCAACCCAGCCGGTGGGACCTTAGAGCAGAAGGCCCACATTCCCATGGGGTTGGGATCCTGGCAGGAGTGTACTCGCACCACAGGGCGCACATCAGAAAATTTTGGGAGCCCAGGAGTTAGGGTCTGACGCCAGAGGGCCCTCATTACCGAGGGGAGGAGACTCCCAGCAGGCACCAACTCCCAACTGAGGGCCCACATCGCCAAGTTGACGTGTGCCAGCCAGGCAGGAGTGACCTCACAGCAGAGGGCCTACCGCACAGAAGGGTGAGGAACCCAGCCAGGATAAGACTCTCACCAGAGGGCCCACATCACCAAGGGGATCGGAACAAGGCAGGAGTGTCCTCACACCAGTGTGGCCACATTATAGAAAGGTGAGGAACCCAGCACATGTGGCCTAAACCAGAGGACCCACATTTCCAAGGTGCTCCGAGTGAGGCAGGCAGGAGTAGCCTAACAACACAGGGCCCACAGAATAAAAAATGTGAGGAATCCAGCAGTTTGAACCTCCCAGCAGGTGGCCCAGAGCATGGAGTCTATGGGATCCAGGCCACAGTGAACTCACAGCAGAGGGCCCACATCATGAAACTGTGAGCAACCCAGCCAGTGGGACCTCAGAGCAGAAGGCCCACATCCCCATGGGGATGGGAACCTCGCAGGAGTGTCCTCGCACAACTTAGCACGTATCAGAAAATGTGGGAACCCAGCAGTTATGGCCTGGCGCCAGAGGGCCCTCATCACGGAGGAGAGGAGGCTACCAGCAGGCTCCAAATGCCACCAGAGGGCCGACGTCACCAAGGCAATGGGAGCAAGCCAGGCAGGAGTTACCTCACAGCAGAGGGCCCACCTCACAGAAGTGTGAGGAGCCCAAACAGGATCAGACTCTAACCAGAGCGCCCACATCACCAAGGGGATGGAAACCAGGCAGGAGTGTCCTCACACCAGTGGGGCCACATCAGCGAAAGGTGAGGAGCACAGCACATGTGGCCTCAAACAAGGGGACACACATCACGAAAGGGCTGGGAGTGAGGCATGCAGGAGGAGACTCACAACAGAGCGCCCATAGAATAAAAAGGTGAGGAACCCCGCAGTTGGAAGCTCCAAGCAGGTGGCCCAGAGCACCGAGGCTATGGGATCCATGCCGGAGTGAACTCACAGCAGAGGGCCCACATTCTGACACTGTGAGCAACCCAGCCGTTGGGACCTCAGGGCAGAAAGCCCACATCCCCATGGGGATGGGACCCTGGCTGGAGTGTACTCGCACGACAGGGCGCACATCAGAAAATTTTGGGAGCCCATGAGTTAGGGCCTGACGCCAGAGGGCCCTCATTACCGAGGGGAGGAGACTCCCAGCAGGCACCAACTCCCAACTGAGGGCCCACATCGCCAAGGTGACGTGTGCCAGCCAGGCAGGAGTGACCACACAGCAGAGGGCCCACCTCCCAGAAGTGTGAGGAATCCAGACAGGATCAGACTCTCACCAGAGGGCCCCCATCACCAAGGGGATGGGAACCAGGCAGGAGTGTCCTCACACCAGTGGGGCCACATCAATAAAGGTGAGGAAACCGGTACATGTGGCCTTAAACCAGAGGACCTACATCACAAATGGGCTGGGAGTGAGTCAGGAAGTAGGAGCATGAAAACACAGGACACAAAGAATAAAAAAGGTAAGGAATCCAGCAGTAGGAACCTCCCAGCAGGCCGCTCAGAGCACAGAGGCTATGGGATCTAGGCCTGGGTGAACTAACACCAGAGAGCCAACATCATGAAACGGTGAACAACACAGGTGTTGGGACCTTAGAGCAGAAGGCCCACATGCCCATGGGGATGGGAACCTCGCAGGAGTGTCCTCGCACCACTTAGCACGTATCAGAAAATGTGGGTACCCAGCAGTTAGGGCCTGAGGCAAGAGGGCCCCCATCACCGAGGGGAGGTTCCCAGCAGGCTCCAACTGCCACAAGAGGGCCGATGTTGGCCAGGTGGGGTGTGCCAGCCAGGCAGGAGTGACCTCACAGCAGAGGGCCCCCCTCACATAAGGGTGAGGAACCCAGCCAGGATCAGACTCTCACCAGAGGGCCCACATCATCAAGGGGATAGGAACCAGGCAGGAGTGTCCTCACACCAGTGGGGCCACATCATCGAAAGGCGAGGGACCCAGCATACGTGGCCTCAAACCAGAGGACACACATCACCAAGGGGCTGGGAGTGAGGCAGGCAGGAGGAGTCTCAAAACAGAGGGCCCATAGAAGAAAAAAGGTGAGGAATCCCGCAGTTGGAACCTCCCAGCAGGTGGCCAGGAGCAGCGAGGCTATGGGATCCAGGCCGGAGAGAACTCACAGCAGAGGGCCCTCATCATGAAACTGAGCAACACACGGTTGGGACCTCAGAGCAGAAGGCCCACATTCCCATGGGGTTGGGAACCTTGCAGGAGTGTACTCGAACCACAGGGCGCATATCAGAAAATATTGGGAGCCCAGGAGTTAGGGTCTGACGCCAGAGGGCCCTCATTACCGAGGGGAGGAGACACCCAGCAGGCACCAAATCCCACCAGAGAGCCGACGTCGCCAAGGCGGGGTGTGCCAGCCAGGCAGGAGTGACCTCAGAGAAGAGGGCCCACCTCACAGAAGTGTGAGGAACCCAACCAGGATCAGACTCTCACCGGAGGGCCCACATCACCAAGGGGATTGGAACCAGGCAGGGGTGTCCTCACACCAGTGGGGCCACATCAGCCAAAGGTGAGGAACCCAGCACATGTGGCCTCAAACCAGAGGACACACATCACCAAGGGGCTAGGAGTGAGGCAGGTGTCTGGAGGGGCACATTTAACTCTAATTTCCCACCAGGAAGTGGAATGAACCAAAGTCTCAGAGTGCCGTGCCGGACCCTGATTACGGTCTGAAGCAAACCTGCGGTTCTGTGGCCAGTTTTCAAGGAAACGAGTTAAGAAAGGAAATCACGGGCACTGTAATTCACAAACCTGCAGTGTTATAAATGACAGCTATTGGCAAAATTATATGGAAGTAAGTCTGCAAAGAGGACTTGAAAACGAGGCAGAATTGCAGGAATCATATTTCAGGAGGTAGATTGGAATTGCATTTAAAGCATGTGAAAAGCGGCAGATCTTTGACAGTGATGCACTTGGACAAAAGTGCGTAAACATTTTTTCCTGAATATATTCAGGAAAAAACACATATGCCCTTTTTGGCCAACCAAGCACTCGAGAAATGGAAATCCGCACTACAATGAAGTCTCATTTCCCATTCGTCAAAAGGGCCATCTGAAAAAAGTGTAAAAACCAGAAACACAGGACAGGCCATGGAGAACAGGGAGCCTTGTTATGCTGATGGGCGGGATGTAAATTGCCAACAGACACTCTGGAGATGTTTATGGTGTATCCTGAAACATCTGAAAAACAAAGCTACAGACCCTAGGGCACTTCCACTTTTGGCCCTATAGCTTAGGAAAATTAAAATCAACAAGACACAGCCAACACAAAATTTAGGGCTGCTGTGTTTACAAGAACCTTGAGTCCAGTACAAATTAAATATCCCAGAAAGAAAAAAATGGATAAAGGAGTTGTGCTACTTACGTACAACGGAATATCACTCAGCAATGAAATCAATGTCATCAAGCCTGTAGCAGCAAATTGAGTGGATTTAAGTATGATGATTCTAAGAGAAATAGGTCACACAGAGAAAGATAATTATCATAAGATATCACTAATAGAGAGAGTGTAAACTTGGCTACACATAAACTGAATTCCAAAACCGAACAGAGTCTCACATTTAGATAAAAACTTATGCTTGATTAAGGGGAAAGTTGAGTTGGGGTGCTGTATAAAACCAGAGATTGAAATTAGCACACATACCGTTCCATAAGCCAAATATGTAATAGACAAGACCTACTCTTTGCTCAACGAAATAGACTCATCCATGGTGTATCACCTCACACCTGTTAGAATGGGCATCATCAGAAAATCTACAAACAACAAATGCTGGAAAGGGTGTGGAGATAAGGAACCCTCTTCCACTATTGTTGGGAATGTAAATTGATACAGTCACTGTGGAGAACATTATGGAGTTTCTTATAAAACTAAGAATAGAATTACCATATGATACAGCAATCCCACTACTGGGCATATACCCAGACAAAACCATAACTCAAAAAGAGATATTCACCGCAATGTTCATTGCATCACTATTTACAATATCCAGGTAATGGAAGCAACCTAAATGCCCACAGACAGACGAATGCATAAAGATGTGGTACATATATAAAATGGAATATTACTAAGCCATAAAAAGGAATGAAATTGGGTCATTTGTAGAGACGTTGATGGATCTAGAGACTGTCATACAGAGTGAAGTAAGTCAGAAAGAGAAAAACAAATCTTGTCTATTAATGCATATATGTGGAACCTAGAAAAATTGTACAGATGAACCGTTTTGCCAGGCAGAAATAGAGCAACAGATGTAGACAACAAACGTATGGACACCAAGGGGGGAAAGCTGTTGGGGGGTGGTGGTGGGAGGAGTTGAGAGATTGGGATTGGCATATATACATTTATATGTATAAAATAGATAACCAAAAAGAACCTGCTGTATAAAAAAATAAAATAAAATTCAAATTACAAAAAGTAAAACAGAAAAAATATTCTTCCTTCACATACATGTATTTATATGAATAAATTATTTCCATGCTTATATCTGTAAATACAAAAAAGAGGAATAAAATCTACCTTGAACCAAAAACGAAAAAAAGAAAAAAAAACAGAACCCACCAGTTACACAGAGGAAAACCGTATCAGGGCACTTGCTCCAGTTGTAAACAATTCTGAAGTTGGTCAGTGGTGGGGAATCATCTCCCATTCAGCCAGCAGGCCCCACTCAACAAGCATCCTCATTGCAAAGCTGGGGGACCGTGCTAAGGCATCTGTGAGTAAACGTGGGCTGAGCCCCAGGCCAGCTGCTGCTGAAATGTTCCCACCCTTCCCAGGTAAAACACCTGAATATGTACAAGGACTTGAAAGCCTAGAGGAAGGGCCATGGAGCCACATGAGTGACAGCATGCCAGCCGACTTGGGGCCTGCAGGCCAGCCAGGATGGTCCTGGCCCTGGGTGCTCTTCTGGAAGCTTTCCATTTCCCTGCCTGAGATACCCCTGCTGTCCCGGCCCCCACTGCTTTCTTCCTCACTCACCTCTGCCCAGGGAGAAATTCCAGCGGCAGGTATGGGTGACACATCCTCTTCTTTAGCAGGTGGCATCTTGGCAACTGCTGCAGAAAGTCCAGCAGAGCCCCACTCACACTGGGCCACCCACAAAGCCGTGGCCTCTCACTCCCTCCCACCAGTCCAGCCCCAAGACTGCTGACAGGGCAGAGAAAATGGCGTCAGGCACAGCTGAAGGGGCTCTTGCTGCCTGGAGCGGTGTTTATATTGATCTGAACCCAGGCACACCTGGGGAGGGCTGGCCGGCACGGTCGGGCTTCCCAGGCCAGCCAATAATCACCCCTCAGGGGCTCACAGTTGCCGAAACTGGAACTTGCTGAATCGGCCAGGTCCAAGGAACAGGTGTGGGCTCCTGAGAGTCAGGATAGACAAGGGGCTGCAGCTCTGGCTTGTTTTCTAATTATATTATCTGGCCCATGAGTGGGAGACAACTTCAAGAAAACCCTCTCCTAATGAGAGGAACCCAGGAGTCAGGGAGAGGAGGGGTGGCTGGTGGGTGGAGACAGAGGCCTGGTGCCCCGGGTGCAGTGGAAGTCTCTGGAAGACCAGGTGGAGGGAGGCCACACAGAGTGATGCCCAGGGTCACAGACCTGTCGGAGCTGCTGTTTGTTAGTTCAAGTCCTGCTCTGAGGTGCTCTGTGTCAGATCTGAGTGACAGGTGAGCTGGGAGTGCTCTGCAATGAGGGCGATATGCACGGTTCCTGTGTTCCCAGCCCTGCCATGGTACCTGCAAGGGTAGCTCTGTATCCTGGGAGGGGCCTGACCACGAGAGCCCCATGGGCTGCAGGGGAACCTGCCCAGGGAACACCATATCCTGGGAGGGGCCTGAACACGAGAGCCCCATGGGCTGGGGTGGGGGTGGGGTACCTGCCCAGGTGAGCTCCATATCCTGGGATTGGCCTGACCTCGACAGCCCCATGGGCTGCTGGAGTCCTGGTAAAGGATGTCAGGACAGTCAGTGAAGCCACCGAGGATATACCTCCAGTAGTTCCTAAACCCTACACCCTGCTGGTCATTCTACCAACCACCAGGACATGGTATTCTGTATTAGTCTTCAATGATGCCTTCTTTTGTATTCTATTAGTCCCAGAGTCACAAGAAATTTTGGCTTGTGAGTGGCAGGACTCAACATACAACTAAAACAATACTTCCGGGTCATGTTGCCCCAAGGGTTCAAAAATTCCCACACCATCTTTGGGGAAAGCTCAGCTAAAGAACTAAAAGTTCTACCTCTGGAAAAGGAAACACTCCTTCAATATGCAGACGACATTCTGATCGCCAGCCCTACTAAGGAGACCTCTGAACTACCAAGCCAATAAAGGATACAAGTTGTCCAAGAAAAAGCTCAAATATCACAGACTACGGTGACCTGCCTGGGCTTCATTCTCACAGAAGGTCGGAGAAGCCCATCCCAGGAAAGGGAAGAAACAATTTACAGCCTTACCCATTTCTGAAACTAGAAGACAGCTTAGGGGCTCCTGGGGAGGCCAGGGTTTGCTGCTTCTGGATCCCTAACTACAGTCTACTAGCTGGGCCTCTATATGAAACACTGAAAGGAAAAGATGATGATCCTTTTGAATAGAATGCAGAAGTGGCCTTTCAAGAATGGAAAGAGCAGTCAATTCAGACCCTTGCCCTGGAACTCCCTAATTTAGCTAAACCCTTTGACCTTTACATTCCTGGTGAACGGTGAATCGCCATTGGAGTATTAGTGCAAAACCTGGGACCACTTGAAATGGAACAATGCAAGAACGCGATCCAGGTAGGATAAACTACGGTCACCAAGGGGCTTGGCCCACCGCCACATCTGGCCAAGATACTGGCAGTATCTGAAAACCTGGAAATCAGCAGCCCAAAAGGCCACCTCCCTCCGAAGGGAAAAGGACCCCACGTGGTGATCCTAACACCCAACCATGCCCTGAATTTGCAGGGTTGGCTCCATGGGCACACTGACCTTGAGTGAGGAGGCCCTCCAACTCCAACCTCCATAGAGATACCCGGGGCAAAGTGGCACCATGAAGACTCGTGTGAAGGTGTCTGCACGGGCAAATTTAACGCTCATTTCCCACCAGGAAGAGGAATTAACCAAAGGCTCAGCATGCCGTGCCGGAACCAGATTAGGGCCTGAAGCAATCCTGCGGGTTTGCGGCCAGCTCACAAGAAAGCGAGTTGAAGAAAGGAGCTCAGGGACACTGTAATTCACAAACCTGCAGAGTTATAAATGACAGCTATCACCCAAAAATATATTGAAGGAAGGCTGCGAAGAGGACTTGAAAGCGGGGCAGAATTGCAAGAAAACGATTTCAGGGGGTAGACTGGAATTGCATTTAAAGCATAGGAAAAGAGGCAGAACGTCGACAATGATGCACTTGGCCAAAAAGGGCGTATGCGTTTTTTCCTGAATATATTCAGGAAAAAACGCATACGCCCTTTTTGGCCAACCAAGCAAGCATGTTAAAGAAATCTGCACTACAATGAAGTCTCACTGCCCCCCGTTCAAAAGGGCCATCTGAAAAAAGTGTAAAATCCAGAAAGGCAGCACAGGCCATGGAGAAAAGGGAGCCTTGTTATGCTGATGGGCGAGATGTAAATTGCCAACAGCCACTCTGGAGATATGTATGGTGTTTCCTCAAAAACCTAAAAAACAAAGCAACGGAGCCTACGGCATTACCACTTTTTTTCCTATAGCTTAGGGAAATTAAAATCAAAAACACACAGCCACCGCAAAGTTTCTGTTTACGGCTCTGTTTACAAGAACCTCGTCTACGGTACAAGTTAAATATCCCAGAAAGCGAAAAATGGATAAAGAAGTGTGGTACGTACGTACAAAGGAATATCACTCACCAATGAAATCTATGTCATCAGGCCCGTCGCGGCATAATGAGTGGATTCAGGTACGATGATTCTAAGTGAAATAAGTCACACAGAAAATGAAACATCATAAGATATCACTAATACACGGAATGTAAACTTGGCTACACATGAACTGAATTACAAAACAGAACAGGGTCTCAAATTTAGAAAACCAACTTATGCTTGCTTAAGGGGAAAGGTGAGTTGTGGTGCTGCATAAAACCAGAGATAGAAATTAGCACAGATACCTTTCCATAAGCCAAATATGTAATAGTCAAGACCTAGCCCTTGCTCAACGAAATGGACTAAACACACCATATTCAACGCCTAGGATTACACATGACTAGTAAGAATCTTCAAACCCATGGATTTATATATCTCCGTAAGAGACTCAAGTGTGTGTAGAGCGGCATGAATGCAGCAGAGAAAATCCGATAAAACCCATTATCAAAATGAATTACAAAAACAAACACAATGACAGTGAAATAGAGAGCAATTCTTAAATAATTCATTCAGGGCTTGTGATGCGACCTGGATTTACCACATCTACACCCAGAGCTGAGTGAGACATAAGGCTGGACACTTCGGGCTGATAGCATTGGTGAGGTTCGATGAGCAAATGCAGACCCTTTGAAGTCATACTGCATGGTACCCATTCCATGGGTCCCAACTCTCCAGGTTTAAGGGATTCTTCCTTCAGCTAAAACATGCATGGGAAACCCACAGTACAGTGCACTGTGTGACCGGGAAACGTTTTCAAATGCATCTCAGTTTTCGTCCCCTTTTACTCGGGTTCACCATTCCAGACCGTTTACTAACACTCTCCCCACTTGGAGAGTCAGTGCCTTTAACCTCCTGTTTGGCACAGTTTTCAATTTCTGCGCAAGATGAACAGGAATAGGGAGAACCAATGAGAGACTAGCTGTAGGTGTCTGGACGGGCAAATGGAACGCTCATTTCCCACCAGGAAGAGGAATTAACCAAAGGCTCAGCATGCCGTGCCGGAACCAGATTAGGGCCTGAAGCATTCCTGCGGGTTTGCGGCCAGCTCACAAGAAAGCGAGTTGAAGAAAGGAGCTCAGGGACACTGTAATTCACAAACCTGCAGAGTTATAAATGACAGCTATCGTCCAAAAATATATTGAAGGAAGGCTGCGAAGAGGACTGGAAAGCGGGGCAGAATTGCAGGAAAACGATTTCAGGGGGTAGACTGGAATTGCATTTAAAGCATAGGAAAAGAGGCAGAACGTCGACAATGATGCACTTGGCCAAAAAGGGCGTATGCGTTTTTTCCTGAATATATTCAGGAAAAAACGCATACGCCCTTTTTGGCCAACCAAGCCAGCATGTTAAAGAAATCTGCACTACAAAGAAGTCTCACTGCCCCCAGGTCAAAAGGGCCATCTGAAAAAAGTGTAAAATCCAGAAAGACAGCACAGGCCATGGAGAACAGGGAGCCTTGTTATGCTGATGGGCGGGATGTAAATTGCCAACAGCCACTCTGGAGAAGTGTATGGTGTTTCCTGAAACACCTAAGAAACAAAGCAACGGAGACTACGGCACTTCCACTTATGGTCTTATAGATCACGGAAATTAAAATCAAAAACAGACAGCCACCCCAAAGTTTCAGACGGCTCTGTTTACAGGAATCTCGTCTACGGTACAAGTTAAATATCCCAGAATGTGAAAAATGGATAAAGAAGTTGTGGTACACACATTCAATGGAATATCACTCAGCAATGAAATCTATGTCATCAGGCCCATCGTGGCATAATGAGTGGATTCAGGTACGATGATTCTAAGTGAAATAAGTCACACAGAAAATGAAACATCATAAGATATCACTAATACACGGAATGTAAACTTGGCTACACATGAACTGAATTACAAAACAGAACAGGGTCTCAAATTTAGAAAACCACCTTATGCTTGCTTAAGGGGAAAAGTGAGTTGGGGTGCTGCATAAAACCAGAGATAGAAATTAGCACAGATACCTTTCCATAAGCCAAATATGTAATAGTCAAGACCTAGCCCTTGCTCAACGAAATGGACTAAACACCCCATATTCAACGCCTAGGAATACACCTGACTAGTAAGTATCTTCAAACCCATGGATTTATATGTCTCCATAAGAGACTCAAGTGTGTGTACAGCGGCATGAATGCAGCAGAGAAAATCCGATAAATCCCATTATCAAAATGAATTACAAAAACAAACACAATGACAGTGAAATAGAGAGCAATTCTTAAATAATTCATTCAGGGCTTGTGATGCAACCTGGATTTACCACATCTACAACCAGAGCTGAGTGAGACATAAGGCTGTACACTTCGGCCTGATAGCATTGGTGAGGTTCGTTGCGAAAATGCAGGCCCTTTGAAGTCATACTGCATGGTACCCATTCCATGGGTCCCAACTCTCCAGGTTTAAGGGATTCTTCCTTCAGCTAAAACATGCATGGGAAACCCACAGTATGGTGCACCGTGTGACCGGGAAACCTTTTCAAATGCATCTCAGTTTTCGTCCCCTTTTACTCGGGTTCACGATTGAAGACCCTTTACTAATACTCTCCCCACTTAGAGAGTCAGTGCCTTTAACCTCCTGTTTGGCACAGTTTGCAATTTCTGCGCAAGATGAACAAGAATAGGGAGAACCAATGAGAGACTAGCTCTAGGTGTCTGCACGTTCAAATATAACACTCATTTCCCACCAGGAAGAGGAATTTACCAAAGGATCAGCATGCTGTGCCGGAACCAGATTAGGGCATGAAGCAATGCTGCGGGTTTGCGGCCAGCTCACAAGAAAGCGAGTAGAAGAAAGGAGCTCAGGCGCACTGTCATTCACAAACCTGCAGAGTTATAAATGTCAGCTATTGTCCAAAAATGTATTGAAGTAAGGCTGTGTAGAGGACTTGAAAGCGGGGCAGAATTGCAGGAAAACGAGTTCAGGGGCAGACTGGAATTGCATTTAAAGCATAAGGAAAAAGACAGAAAGTCGACAATGATGCACTTGGTCAAAAAGGGTGTATGCGTTTTTTCCTGAATATATTCAAGAAAAAACACATACGCCCTTTTTGGCCAAACAAGCAAGCCTGTAAAGAAATCTGCATTACAATGAAGTCTCACTGCCCCCCTGTCAAAAGGGACATCTGAAAAAAGTGAAAAATCCAGAAAGGCAGGACAGGCCATGGAGAACAGGGAGCCTTGTTATGCTGATGGGCGGGATGTAACTTGCCAACAGCCACTCTGGAGAAGTGTATGGTGTTTCCTCAAACACCTAAAAAACTAAGCAACGGAGCCTACGGCACTTCAACTTATGGTTCTATAGCTTAGGGAAATTAAAATCAAAAAGACACAGCCACCCATAAATTTTGGACGGCTCTGCTTACAAGAACCTCATTTACGGTACAAGTGAAATATCCCAGAAAGCAAAAAATGGATAAAGAAGTTGTTGTACGTACGTACAATGGAATATCACTCAGCAATGAAATCTATGTCATGAGGCCCGTCGCGGCATAATGAGTGGATTCAGGTACGATCATTCTAAGTTAACTAAGTCACACAGAAAAAGAAACACCATAAGATATCTCAAATACACGGAATGCAAACATGGCTGCACATGAACTCAATTACAAAACAGAAAAGGGTCTCAAATTTAGAAAACCAACTTATGCTTGCTTAAGGGGAAAGGTGAGTTGTGGTGCTGCATAAAACCAGAGATTGAAATTAGCACAGATACCTTTCCATAAGCAAATATGTAATAGTCAGGACCTACTCCTTGCTCCACGAAATGGACTCAACACCCCATATTCAATGCCTAGGAATATACCTGACTAGTAAGAATCTGAAAACCCATGGATTTATATGTCTCCATAAGAGAATCAAGCATGTGTACAGCGGCATAAACGCAGCAGTGAAAATCCGATAAATCCCATTATCAAAATAAATTACAAAAACAAAACACAATGACAGTGAAATAGAGAGCAATTCTTAAATAATTCATTCAGGGCTTGTGATGCAACGTGGATTTACCACATCTACACCCCGAGCTGAGTGAGACATAAGGCTGGACACTTCGGGCTGATAGCATTGGTGACGTTTGGTGAGCAAAGGCAACCCTTTGAAGTCATACTGCGTGGTACCCATTCCATGGGTCCCAACTCTCCAGGTTGAAGGGATTCTTCCTTCAGGTAAAACATGCATGGGCAACCCAGAATATGATCCACCGTGTGACCGGGAAAACTTTTTAAATGCGTCTCAGTTTTCGTCCCCTCGTACTCGGTTTTACCATTCCAGACGCTTTACTAACACTCTCCCCACTTGGAGAGTCAGTGCCTTTAACCTCCTGTTTGGCACAGTTTGGAATTTCTGCGCAAGATGAACAGGAATAGGGAGAACCAATGAGAGATTAGCTGTAGGTGTCTGCACGAACAAATTTAACGCTCATTTCCCACCAGGAAGAGGAATTAGCCAAAGGCTCAGCATGCCGTGTCGGAACCAGATTAGGGCCTGAAGCAATCCTGCGGTTTTGCGGCCAGCTCACAAGAAAGCGAGTTGAAGAAAGGAGCTCAGGGGCACTGTAATTCACAAACCTGCAGAGTTATAAATGACAGCTATCGTCCAAAAATATATTGAAGTAAGGCTGCAAAGAGGACTTGAACGCGGGGCAGAATTCCAGGAATACGATTTCAGGAGGTAGACGGGAAGTCCTCTGAAAGTATAGGAGAAGAGGCAGAACCTCGACAATGATGCACTTGGTCAAAAAGGGCATATGCGTTTCTTCCAGGGCCCTTATTAAAGAGGGTAGGAGGCTCCCAGCATGCTTCAGTGGCCAACAGAGGGCCTACGTCGCCAAGGCGACATGAGCCATCCAGGCAGGAGTGACCTCACATCAGAGGGCCCACCTCACAGAAGGGTAAGGAACCCAGTCAAGATCAGACTCTCACCAGAGTGCCCACATAAGCAAGGGGCTGGGAACCAGGCAGGAGTGTCCTCACACCCGTGGGGCCACATCATCGAAAGTTGAGGTGCCCAGCACATGTGGCCTCAAACCAGAGGACCCACATCACCATGGGTCTCGGAGCGAGGCAGGCAGGATTAACCTCAAAACCCATGGCCCATTGTATAAAAAAGGTGAGGAATCCAGCAGTTGGAACATCCCAGCAGGCGGCCCAGAGCACCGAGGCTATGGGATCCAGGCAGTGATGAACTCACAACAGAGGGCCCTCATCGTGATACTGTAAGCAACCCAGCCGTTGTAACCTCAGAGCACAAGGCCCACATCCCCATGGGGAAGGGAACCAAGCAGGAGTGTCATCGCACCAGTGGGCACACATCAGAAAAGGTGGGGAGCCCAGCAGTTAGGGTCGGACGCCAGAGGGCCCTCATCACTGAGGAGAGGAGGCTCCCAGCAAGCTCCAACTGCTACCAGAAGGCCGACGTCGCCAATGCAGGGTGTGCCAGCCAGGCAGGAGTGACCTGAGAGCAGAGGGCCAACCACAAAAAAGTGTGAGGAACCCAAAGAGGATCAGACTCTCACCGGAGGGCCCACATCACCAAGGGGATGGAAACCAGGCAGGAGTGTCCTCACACCAGTGGGGCCACATCAGCGAAAGGTGAGGAACACAGCACATGTGGCCTCAAACAAGGGGACACACATCACGAAAGGGCTGGGAGTGAGGCATGCAGGAGGAGACTCACAACAGAGCGCCCATAGAATAAAAAAGGTGAGGAACCCCGCAGTTGGAAGCTCCAAGCAGGTGGCCCAGAGCACCGAGGCTATGGGATCCATGCCGGAGTGAACTCACAGCAGAGGGCCCACATTCTGACACTGTGAGCAACCCAGCCGTTGGGACCTCAGGGCAGAAAGCCCACATCCCCATGGGGATGGGACCCTGGCTGGAGTGTACTCGCACGACAGGGCGCACATCAGAAAATTTTGGGAGCCCATGAGTTAGGGCCTGACGCCAGAGGGCCCTCATTACCGAGGGGAGGAGACTCCCAGCAGGCACCAACTCCCAACTGAGGGCCCACATCGCCAAGGTGACGTGTGCCAGCCAGGCAGGAGTGACCTCACAGCAGAGGGCCCACCTCCCAGAAGTGTGAGGAATCCAGACAGGATCAGACTCTCACCAGAGGGCCCCCATCACCAAGGGGATGGGAACCAGGAAGGAGTGTCCTCACACCAGTGGGGCCACATCAATAAAGGTGAGGAAACTGGTACATGTGGCCTTAAACCAGAGGACCTACATCACAAAGGGGCTGGGAGTGAGTCAGGAAGTAGGAGCATGAAAACACAGGACCCAAAGAATAAAAAAGGTAAGGAATCCAGCAGTAGGAACCTCCCAGCAGGCCGCTCAGAGCACAGAGGCTATGGGATCTAGGCCTGGGTGAACTAACACCAGAGAGCCAACATCATGAAACGGTGAACAACACAGGTGTTGGGACCTTAGAGCAGAAGGCCCACATGCCCATGGGGATGGGAACCTCGCAGGAGTGTCCTCGCACCACTTAGCACGTATCAGAAAATGTGGGTACCCAGCAGTTAGGGCCTGAGGCAAGAGGGCCCCCATCACCGAGGGGAGGTTCCCAGCAGGCTCCAACTGCCACAAGAGGGCCGATGTTGCCCAGGTGGGGTGTGCCAGCCAGGCAGGAGTGACCTCACAGCAGAGGGCCCCCCTCACAGAAGGGTGAGGAACCCAGCCAGGATCAGACTCTCACCAGAGGGCCCACATCATCAAGGGGATAGGAACCAGGCAGGAGTGTCCTCACACCAGTGGGGCCACATCATCGAAAGGCGAGGGACCCAGCATACATGGCCTCAAACCAGAGGACACACATCACCAAGGGGCTGGGAGTGAGGCAGGCAGGAGGAGTCTCAAAACAGAGGGTCCATAGAAGAAAAAAGGTGAGGAATCCCGCAGTTGTAACCTCCCAGCAGGTGGCCAGGATCAGCGAGGCTATGGGATCCAGGCCGGAGAGAACTCACAGCAGAGGGCCCTCATCATGAAACTGAGCAACCCACGGTTGGGACCTCAGAGCAGAAGGCCCACATTCCCATGCGGTTGGGAACCTGGCAGGAGTGTACTCGAACCACAGCGCGCATATCAGAAAATATTGGGAGCCCAGGAGTTAGGGCCTGACACCAGAGGGCCCTCATTACCGAGGGGAGGAGACACCCAGCAGGCACCAAATCCCACCAGAGAGCCGACGTCGCCAAGGCGGGGTGTGCCAGCCAGGCAGGAGTGACCTCAGAGAAGAGGGCCCACCTCACAGAAGTGTGAGGAACCCAACCAGGATCAGACTCTCACCGGAGGGCCCACATCACCAAGGGGATGGGAACCAGGCAGGAGTGTCCTCACACCAGTGGGGCCACATCAGCCAAAGGTGAGGAACCCAGCACATGTGGCCTCAAACCACAGGACACACATCACCAAGGGGCTAGGAGTGAGGCAGGTGTCTGGAGGGGCACATTTAACTCTAATTTCCCACCAGGAAGTGGAATGAACCAAAGTCTCAGAGTGCCGTGCCGGACCCTGATTACGGCCTGAAGCAAACCTGCGGTTCTGTGGCCAGTTTTCAAGGAAACGAGTTAAGAAAGGAAATCACGGGCACTGTAATTCACAAACCTGCAGTGTTATAAATGACAGCTATTGGCAAAATTATATGGAAGTAAGTCTGCAAAGAGGACTTGAAAACGAGGCAGAATTGCAGGAATCATATTTCAGGAGGTAGATTGGAATTGCATTTAAAGCATGTGAAAAGCGGCAGATCTTTGACAGTGATGCACTTGGACAAAAGTGCGTAAACATTTTTTCCTGAATATATTCAGGAAAAAACACATAGGCCCTTTTTGGCCAACCAAGCACTCGAGAAATGGAAATCCGCACTACAATGAAGTCTCATTTCCCATTCGTCAAAAGGGCCATCTGAAAAAAGTGTAAAAACCAGAAACACAGGAGAGGCCATGGAGAACAGGGAGCCTTGTTATGCTGATGGGCGGGATGTAAATTGCCAACAGACACTCTGGAGATGTTTATGGTGTATCCTGAAACATCTGAAAAACAAAGCTACAGACCCTAGGGCACTTCCACTTTTGGCACTATAGCTTAGGAAAATTAAAATCAACAAGACACAGCCAACACAAAATTTAGGGCTGCTGTGTTTACAAGAACCTTGAGTCCAGTACAAATTAAATATCCCAGAAAGAAAAAAATGGATAAAGGAGTTGTGCTACTTACGTACAACGGAATATCACTCAGCAATGAAATCAATGTCATCAGGCCTGTAGCAGCAAATTGAGTGGATTTAAGTATGATGATTCTAAGAGAAATAGGTCACACAGAGAAAGAGAATTATCATAAGATATCACTAATAGAGAGAGTGTAAACTTGGCTACACATAAACTGAATTCCAAAACCGAACAGAGTCTCACATTTAGATAAAAACTTATGCTTGCTTAAGGGGAAAGTTGAGTTGGGGTGCTGTATAAAACCAGAGATTGAAATTAGCACACATACCGTTCCATAAGCCAAATATGTAATAGACAAGACCTACTCTTTGCTCAACGAAATAGACTCATCCATGGTGTATCACCTCACACCTGTTAGAATGGGCATCATCAGAAAATCTACAAACAACAAATGCTGGAAAGGGTGTGGAGATAAGGAACCCTCTTCCACTATTGTTGGGAATGTAAATTGATACAGTCACTGTGGAGAACATTATGGAGTTTCTTATAAAACTAAGAATAGAATTACCATATGATACAGCAATCCCACTACTGGGCATATACCCAGACAAAACCATAAATCAAAAAGAGACATTCACCGAAATGTTCATTGCATCACTATTTACAATATCCAGGTAATGGAAGCAACCTAAATGCCCACAGACAGACGAATGCATAAAGATGTGGTACATATATAAAATGGAATATTACTAAGCCATAAAAAGGAATGAAATTGGGTCATTTGTAGAGACGTTGATGGATCTAGAGACTGTCATACAGAGTGAAGTAAGTCAGAAAGAGAAAAACAAATCTTGTCTATTAATGCATATATGTGGAACCTAGAAAAATTGTACAGATGAACCGTTTTGCCAGGCAGAAATAGAGCAACAGATGTAGACAACAAACGTATGGACACCAAGGGGGGAAAGCTGTTGGGGGGTGCTGGTGGGAGGAGTTGAGAGATTGGGATTGGCATGTATACATTTATATGTATAAAATAGATAACCAAAAAGAACCTGCTGTATAAAAAAATAAAATAAAATTCAAATTACAAAAAGTAAAACAGAAAAAATATTCTTCCCTTCACATACATGTATTTATATGAATAAATTATTTCCATGCTTATATCTGTAAATACAAAAAAGAGGAATAAAATCTACCTTGAACCAAAAACGAAAAAAAGAAAAAAACACAGAACCCACCAGTTACACAGAGGAAAACCGTATCAGGGCACTTGCTCCAGTTGTAAACAATTCTGAAGTTGGTCAGTGGTGGGGAATCATCTCCCATTCAGCCAGCAGGCCCCACGCAACAAGCGTCCTCATTGCAAAGCTGGGGGACCGTGCCGAGGCATCTGTGAGTAAACGTGGGCTGAGCCCCAGGCCAGCTGCTGCTGAAATGTTCCCACCCTTCCCAGGTAAAACACCTGAATATGTACAAGGACTTGAAAGCCTAGAGGAAGGGCCATGGAGCCACATGAGTGACAGCATGCCAGCCGACTTGGTGCCTGCAGGCCAGCCAGGATGGTCCTGGCCCTGGGTGCTCTTCTGGAAGCTTTCCATTTCCCTGCCTGAGATACCCCTGCTGTCCCGGCCCCCACTGCTTTCTTCCTCACTCACCTCTGCCCAGGGAGAAATTCCAGCAGCAGGTATGGGTGACACATCCTCTTCTTTAGCAGGTGGCATCTTGGCAACTGCTGCAGAAAGTCCAGCAGAGCCCCACTCACACTGAGCCACCCACAAAGCCGTGGCCTCTCACTCCCTCCCACCAGTCCAGCCCCAAGACTGCTGACAGGGCAGAGAAAATGGCGTCAGGCACAGCTGCAGGGGCTCTTGCTGCCTGGAGCGGTGTTTATATTGATCTGAACCCAGGCACACCTGGGGAGGGCTGGCCGGCACGGTCGGGCTTCCCAGGCCAGCCAATAATCACCCCTCAGGGGCTCACAGTTGCAGAAACTGGAACTTGCTGAATCGGCCAGGTCCAAGGAACAGGTGTGGGCTCCTGAGAGTCAGGATAGACAAGGGGCTGCAGCTCTGGCTTGTTTTCTAATTATATTATCTGGCCCATGAGTGGGAGACAACTTCAAGAAAACCCTCTCCTAATGAGAGGAACCCAGGAGTCAGGGAGAGGAGGGGTGGCTGGTGGGTGGAGACAGAGGCCTGGTGCCCCGGGTGCAGTGGAAGTCTCTGGAAGACCAGGTGGAGGGAGGCCACACAGAGTGATGCCCAGGGTCACAGACCTGTCGGAGCTGCTGTTTGTTAGTTCAAGTCCTGCTCTGAGGTGCTCTGTGTCAGATCTGAGTGACAGGTGAGCTGGGAGTGCTCTGCAATGAGGGCGATATGCACGGTTCCTGTGTTCCCAGCCCTGCCATGGTACCTGCAAGGGTAGCTCTGTATCCTGGGAGGGGCCTGACCACGAGAGCCCCATGGGCTGCAGGGGGACCTGCCCAGGGAACACCATATCCTGGGAGGGTCCTGAACATGAGAGCCCCGTGGGCTGGGTTGGGGTACCTGCCCAGGTGAGCTTCATATCCTGGGATTGGCCTGACCTCGAGAGCCCCATGGGCTGCTGGAGTCCTGGTAAAGGATGTCAGGACAGTCAGTTAAGCCACCGAGGATATACCTCCAGTAGTTCCTAAACCCTACACCCTGCTGGTCATTCTACCAACCACCAGGACATGGTATTCTGTATTAGTCTTCAATGATGCCTTCTTTTGTATTCTATTAGTCCCAGAGTCACAAGAAATTTTGGCTTGTGAGTGGCAGGACTCAACATACAACTAAAACAATACTTCCGGGCCGTGTTGCCCCAAGGGTTCAAAAATTCCCACACCATCTTTGGGGAAAGCTCAGCTAAAGAACTAAAAGTTCTACCTCTGGAAAAGGAAACACTCCTTCAATATGCAGACGACATTCTGATCGCCAGCCCTACTAAGGAGACCTCTGAAGTACCAAGCCAATAAAGGATACAAGTTGTCCAAGAAAAAGCTCAAATATCACAGACTACGGTGACCTGCCTGGGCTTCATTCTCACAGAAGGTCGGAGAAGCCCATCCCAGGAAAGGGAAGAAACAATTTACAGCCTTACCCATTTCTGAAACTAGAAGACAGCTTAGGGGTTCCTGGGGAGGCCAGGGTTTGCTGCTTCTGGATCCCTAACTACAATCTACTAGCTCGGCCTCTATATGAAACACTGAAAGGAAAAGATGATGATCCTTTTGAATAGAATGCAGAAGTGGCCTTTCAAGAATGGAAAGAGCAGTCAATTCAGACCCTTGCCCTGGAACTCCCTAATTTAGCTAAACCCTTTGACCTTTACATTCCTGGTGAACGGTGAATCGCCATTGGAGTATTAGTGCAAAACCTGGGACCACTTGAAATGGAACAATGCAAGAATGCGCTCCAGGTAGGATAAACTACGGTCACCAAGGGGCTTGGCCCACCGCCACATCTGGCCAAGATACTGGCAGTATCTGAAAACCTGGAAATCAGCAGCCCAAAAGGCCACCTCCCTCCGAAGGGAAAAGGACCCCACGTGGTGATCCTAACACCCAACCATGCCCTGAAGTTGCAGGGTTGGCTCCATGGGCACACTGACATTGAGCGAGGAGGCCCTCCAACTCCAACCTCCATAGAGATAACCGGGGCAAAGTGGCACCATGAAGACTCGTGTGAAGGTGTCTGCACGGGCAAATTTAACGCTCATTTCCCACCAGGAAGAGGAATTAACCAAAGGCTCAGCATGCCGTGCCGGAACCAGATTAGGGCCTGAAGCAATCCTGCGGGTTTGCGGCCAGCTCACAAGAAAGCGAGTTGAAGAAAGGAGCTCAGGGACACTGTAATTCACAAACCTGCAGAGTTATAAATGACAGCTATCACCCAAAAATATATTGAAGGAAGGCTGCGAAGAGGACTTGAAAGCGGGGCAGAATTGCAAGAAAACGATTTCAGGGGGTAGACTGGAATTGCATTTAAAGCATAGGAAAAGAGGCAGAACGTCGACAATGATGCACTTGGCCAAAAAGGGCGTATGCGTTTTTTCCTGAATATATTCAGGAAAAAACGCATACGCCCTTTTTGGCCAACCAAGCAAGCATGTTAAAGAAATCTGCACTACAATGAAGTCTCACTGCTCCCCGTTCAAAAGGGCCATCTGAAAAAAGTGTAAAATCCAGAAAGGCAGCACAGGCCATGGAGAACAGGGAGCCTTGTTATGCTGATGGGCGGGATGTAAATTGCCAACAGCCACTCTGGAGATGTGTATGGTGTTTCCTCAAAAACCTAAAAAACAAAGCAACGGAGTCTATGGCATTACCACTTATTTTCCTATAGCTTAGGGAAATTAAAATCAAAAACACACAGCCACCGCAAAGTTTCTGTTTACGGCTCTGTTTACAAGAACCTCGTCTACGGTACAAGTTAAATATCCCAGAAAGCGAAAAATGGATAAAGAAGTGTGGTACGTACGTACAAAGGAATATCACTCACCAATGAAATCTATGTCATCAGGCCCGTCGCGGCATAATGAGTGGATTCAGGTACGATGATTCTAAGTGAAATAAGTCACACAGAAAATGAAACATCATAAGATATCACTAATACACGGAATGTAAACTTGGCTACACATGAACTGAATTACAAAACAGAACAGGGTCTCAAATTTAGAAAACCAACTTATGCTTGCTTAAGGGGAAAGGTGAGTTGTGGTGCTGCATAAAACCAGAGATAGAAATTAGCACAGATACCTTTCCATAAGCCAAATATGTAATAGTCAAGACCTAGCCCTTGCTCAACGAAATGGACTAAACACACCATATTCAACGCCTAGGATTACACATGACTAGTAAGAATCTTCAAACCCATGGATTTATATATCTCCGTAAGAGACTCAAGTGTGTGTAGAGCGGCATGAATGCAGCAGAGAAAATCCGATAAAACCCATTATCAAAATGAATTACAAAAACAAACACAATGACAGTGAAATAGAGAGCAATTCTTAAATAATTCATTCAGGGCTTGTGATGCGACCTGGATTTACCACATCTACACCCAGAGCTGAGTGAGACATAAGGCTGGACACTTCGGGCTGATAGCATTGGTGAGGTTCGATGAGCAAATGCAGACCCTTTGAAGTCATACTGCATGGTACCCATTCCATGGGTCCCAACTCTCCAGGTTTAAGGGATTCTTCCTTCAGCTAAAACATGCATGGGAAACCCACAGTACAGTGCACTGTGTGACCGGGAAACGTTTTCAAATGCATCTCAGTTTTCGTCCCCTTTTACTCGGGTTCACCATTCCAGACCGTTTACTAACACTCTCCCCACTTGGAGAGTCAGTGCCTTTAACCTCCTGTTTGGCACAGTTTTCAATTTCTGCGCAAGATGAACAGGAATAGGGAGAACCAATGAGAGACTAGCTGTAGGTGTCTGGACGGGCAAATGGAACGCTCATTTCCCACCAGGAAGAGGAATTAACCAAAGGCTCAGCATGCCGTGCCGGAACCAGATTAGGGCCTGAAGCATTCCTGCGGGTTTGCGGCCAGCTCACAAGAAAGCGAGTTGAAGAAAGGAGCTCAGGGACACTGTAATTCACAAACCTGCAGAGTTATAAATGACAGCTATCGTCCAAAAATATATTGAAGGAAGGCTGCGAAGAGGACTGGAAAGCGGGGCAGAATTGCAGGAAAACGATTTCAGGGGGTAGACTGGAATTGCATTTAAAGCATAGGAAAAGAGGCAGAACGTCGACAATGATGCACTTGGCCAAAAAGGGCGTATGCGTTTTTTCCTGAATATATTCAGGAAAAAACGCATACGCCCTTTTTGGCCAACCAAGCCAGCATGTTAAAGAAATCTGCACTACAAAGAAGTCTCACTGCCCCCAGGTCAAAAGGGCCATCTGAAAAAAGTGTAAAATCCAGAAAGACAGCACAGGCCATGGAGAACAGGGAGCCTTGTTATGCTGATGGGCGGGATGTAAATTGCCAACAGCCACTCTGGAGAAGTGTATGGTGTTTCCTGAAACACCTAAGAAACAAAGCAACGGAGACTACGGCACTTCCACTTATGGTCTTATAGATCACGGAAATTAAAATCAAAAACAGACAGCCACCCCAAAGTTTCAGACGGCTCTGTTTACAGGAATCTCGTCTACGGTACAAGTTAAATATCCCAGAATGTGAAAAATGGATAAAGAAGTTGTGGTACACACATTCAATGGAATATCACTCAGCAATGAAATCTATGTCATCAGGCCCATCGTGGCATAATGAGTGGATTCAGGTACGATGATTCTAAGTGAAATAAGTCACACAGAAAATGAAACATCATAAGATATCACTAATACACGGAATGTAAACTTGGCTACACATGAACTGAATTACAAAACAGAACAGGGTCTCAAATTTAGAAAACCACCTTATGCTTGCTTAAGGGGAAAAGTGAGTTGGGGTGCTGCATAAAACCAGAGATAGAAATTAGCACAGATACCTTTCCATAAGCCAAATATGTAATAGTCAAGACCTAGCCCTTGCTCAACGAAATGGACTAAACACCCCATATTCAACGCCTAGGAATACACCTGACTAGTAAGTATCTTCAAACCCATGGATTTATATGTCTCCATAAGAGACTCAAGTGTGTGTACAGCGGCATGAATGCAGCAGAGAAAATCCGATAAATCCCATTATCAAAATGAATTACAAAAACAAACACAATGACAGTGAAATAGAGAGCAATTCTTAAATAATTCATTCAGGGCTTGTGATGCAACCTGGATTTACCACATCTACAACCAGAGCTGAGTGAGACATAAGGCTGTACACTTCGGCCTGATAGCATTGGTGAGGTTCGTTGCGAAAATGCAGGCCCTTTGGAGTCATACTGCATGGTACCCATTCCATGGGTCCCAACTCTCCAGGTTTAAGGGATTCTTCCTTCAGCTAAAACATGCATGGGAAACCCACAGTATGGTGCACCGTGTGACCGGGAAACCTTTTCAAATGCATCTCAGTTTTCGTCCCCTTTTACTCGGGTTCACGATTGAAGACCCTTTACTAATACTCTCCCCACTTAGAGAGTCAGTGCCTTTAACCTCCTGTTTGGCACAGTTTGCAATTTCTGCGCAAGATGAACAAGAATAGGGAGAACCAATGAGAGACTAGCTCTAGGTGTCTGCACGTTCAAATATAACACTCATTTCCCACCAGGAAGAGGAATTTACCAAAGGATCAGCATGCTGTGCCGGAACCAGATTAGGGCATGAAGCAATGCTGCGGGTTTGCGGCCAGCTCACAAGAAAGCGAGTAGAAGAAAGGAGCTCAGGCGCACTGTCATTCACAAACCTGCAGAGTTATAAATGTCAGCTATTGTCCAAAAATGTATTGAAGTAAGGCTGCGTAGAGGACTTGAAAGCGGGGCAGAATTGCAGGAAAACGAGTTCAGGGGCAGACTGGAATTGCATTTAAAGCATAAGGAAAGAGACAGAAAGTCGACAATGATGCACTTGGTCAAAAAGGGCGTATGCGTTTTTTCCTGAATATATTCAAGAAAAAACACATACGCCCTTTTTGGCCAAACAAGCAAGCCTGTAAAGAAATCTGCATTACAATGAAGTCTCACTGCCCCCCTGTCAAAAGGGACATCTGAAAAAAGTGAAAAATCCAGAAAGGCAGGACAGGCCATGGAGAACAGGGAGCCTTGTTATGCTGATGGGCGGGATGTAACTTGCCAACAGCCACTCTGGAGAAGTGTATGGTGTTTCCTCAAACACCTAAAAAACTAAGCAACGGAGCCTACGGCACTTCAACTTATGGTTCTATAGCTTAGGGAAATTAAAATCAAAAAGACACAGCCACCCATAAATTTTGGACGGCTCTGCTTACAAGAACCTCATTTACGGTACAAGTGAAATATCCCAGAAAGCAAAAAATGGATAAAGAAGTTGTTGTACGTACGTACAATGGAATATCACTCAGCAATGAAATCTATGTCATGAGGCCCGTCGCGGCATAATGAGTGGATTCAGGTACGATCATTCTAAGTTAACTAAGTCACACAGAAAAAGAAACACCATAAGATATCTCAAATACACGGAATGCAAACATGGCTGCACATGAACTCAATTACAAAACAGAAAAGGGTCTCAAATTTAGAAAACCAACTTATGCTTGCTTAAGGGGAAAGGTGAGTTGTGGTGCTGCATAAAACCAGAGATTGAAATTAGCACAGATACCTTTCCATAAGCAAATATGTAATAGTCAGGACCTACTCCTTGCTCCACGAAATGGACTCAACACCCCATATTCAATGCCTAGGAATATACCTGACTAGTAAGAATCTGAAAACCCATGGATTTATATGTCTCCATAAGAGAATCAAGCATGTGTACAGCGGCATAAACGCAGCAGTGAAAATCCGATAAATCCCATTATCAAAATAAATTACAAAAACAAAACACAATGACAGTGAAATAGAGAGCAATTCTTAAATAATTCATTCAGGGCTTGTGATGCAACGTGGATTTACCACATCTACACCCCGAGCTGAGTGAGACATAAGGCTGGACACTTCGGGCTGATAGCATTGGTGACGTTTGGTGAGCAAAGGCAACCCTTTGAAGTCATACTGCGTGATACCCATTCCATGGGTCCCAACTCTCCAGGTTTAAGGGATTCTTCCTTCAGGTAAAACATGCATGGGCAACCCAGAATATGGTCCACCGTGTGACCGGGAAAACTTTTTAAATGCGTCTCAGTTTTCGTCCCCTCGTACTCGGTTTTACCATTCCAGACGCTTTACTAACACTCTCCCCACTTGGAGAGTCAGTGCCTTTAACCTCCTGTTTGGCACAGTTTGGAATTTCTGCGCAAGATGAACAGGAATAGGGAGAACCAATGAGAGATTAGCTGTAGGTGTCTGCACAAACAAATTTAACGCTCATTTCCCACCAGGAAGAGGAATTAGCCAAAGGCTCAGCATGCCGTGTCGGAACCAGATTAGGGCCTGAAGCAATCCTGCGGTTTTGCGGCCAGCTCACAAGAAAGCGAGTTGAAGAAAGGAGCTCAGGGGCACTGTAATTCACAAACCTGCAGAGTTATAAATGACAGCTATCGTCCAAAAATATATTGAAGTAAGGCTGCAAAGAGGACTTGAACGCGGGGCAGAATTCCAGGAATACGATTTCAGGAGGTAGACGGGAAGTCCTCTGAAAGTATAGGAGAAGAGGCAGAACCTCGACAATGATGTACTTGGTCAAAAAGGGCATATGCGTTTCTTCCAGGGCCCTTATTAAAGAGGGTAGGAGGCTCCCAGCATGCTTCAGTGGCCAACAGAGGGCCTACGTCGCCAAGGCGACATGAGCCATCCAGGCAGGAGTGACCTCACATCAGAGGGCCCACCTCACAGAAGGGTAAGGAACCCAGTCAAGATCAGACTCTCACCAGAGTGCCCACATAAGCAAGGGGCTGGGAACCAGGCAGGAGTGTCCTCACACCCGTGGGGCCACATCATCGAAAGTTGAGGTACCCAGCACATGTGGCCTCAAACCAGAGGACCCACATCACCATGGGTCTTGGAGCGAGGCAGGCAGGATTAACCTCAAAACCCATGGCCCATTGTATAAAAAAGGTGAGGAATCCAGCAGTTGGAACATCCCAGCAGGCGGCCCAGAGCACCGAGGCTATGGGATCCAGGCAGTGATGAACTCACAACAGAGGGCCCTCATCGTGATACTGTAAGCAACCCAGCCGTTGTAACCTCAGAGCACAAGGCCCACATCCCCATGGGGAAGGGAACCAAGCAGGAGTGTCATCGCACCAGTGGGCACACATCAGAAAAGGTGGGGAGCCCAGCAGTTAGGGCCGGACGCCAGAGGGCCCTCATCACTGAGGAGAGGAGGCTCCCAGCAAGCTCCAACTGCTACCAGAAGGCCGACGTCGCCAATGCAGGGTGTGCCAGCCAGGCAGGAGTGACCTGAGAGCAGAGGGCCAACCACAAAAAAGTGTGAGGAACCCAAAGAGGATCAGACTCTCACCGGAGGGCCCACATCACCAAGGGAATGGAAACCAGGCAGGAGTGTTCTCACACCAGTGTGGTCACATCACCGAAATGTGACGGACCCAGCACACGTGGCCTCAAACTACAGGACACACATCACCAAGGGGCTGGGAGTGAGGTAGGCAGGAGGAGCCTCCAAACAAAGGGCCCATAGCGTAAAAAAGGTGAGGAATCCTGCAGTTGGAACCTCCCAGCAGGTGGCCAGGAGCAGCGAGGCTATGGGATCCAGGCCTGACTGAACTCAAAACAGAGGGCCCTCATTATGAAACTGTGAGCAACCCAGCCGGTGGGACCTTAGAGCAGAAGGCCCACATTCCCATGGGGTTGGGATCCTGGCAGGAGTGTACTCGCACCACAGGGCGCACATCAGAAAATTTTGGGAGCCCAGGAGTTAGGGTCTGACGCCAGAGGGCCCTCATTACCGAGGGGAGGAGACTCCCAGCAGGCACCAACTCCCAACTGAGGGCCCACATCGCCAAGTTGACGTGTGCCAGCCAGGCAGGAGTGACCTCACAGCAGAGGGCCTACCGCACAGAAGGGTGAGGAACCCAGCCAGGATAAGACTCTCACCAGAGGGCCCACATCACCAAGGGGATCGGAACAAGGCAGGAGTGTCCTCACACCAGTGTGGCCACATTATAGAAAGGTGAGGAACCCAGCACATGTGGCCTAAACCAGAGGACCCACATTTCCAAGGTGCTCCGAGTGAGGCAGGCAGGAGTAGCCTAACAACACAGGGCCCACAGAATAAAAAATGTGAGGAATCCAGCAGTTTGAACCTCCCAGCAGGTGGCCCAGAGCATGGAGTCTATGGGATCCAGGCCACAGTGAACTCACAGCAGAGGGCCCACATCATGAAACTGTGAGCAACCCAGCCAGTGGGACCTCAGAGCAGAAGGCCCACATCCCCATGGGGATGGGAACCTCGCAGGAGTGTCCTCGCACAACTTAGCACGTATCAGAAAATGTGGGAACCCAGCAGTTATGGCCTGGCGCCAGAGGGCCCTCATCACGGAGGAGAGGAGGCTACCAGCAGGCTCCAAATGCCACCAGAGGGCCGACGTCACCAAGGCAATGGGAGCAAGCCAGGCAGGAGTTACCTCACAGCAGAGGGCCCACCTCACAGAAGTGTGAGGAGCCCAAACAGGATCAGACTCTAACCAGAGCGCCCACATCACCAAGGGGATGGAAACCAGGCAGGAGTGTCCTCACACCACTGGGGCCACATCAGCGAAAGGTGAGGAGCACAGCACATGTGGCCTCAAACAAGGGGACACACATCACGAAAGGGCTGGGAGTGAGGCATGCAGGAGGAGACTCACAACAGAGCGCCCATAGAATAAAAAAGGTGAGGAACCCCGCAGTTGGAAGCTCCAAGCAGGTGGCCCAGAGCACCGAGGCTATGGGATCCATGCCGGAGTGAACTCACAGCAGAGGGCCCACATTCTGACACTGTGAGCAACCCAGCCGTTGGGACCTCAGGGCAGAAAGCCCACATCCCCATGGGGATGGGACCCTGGCTGGAGTGTACTCGCACGACAGGGCGCACATCAGAAAATTTTGGGAGCCCATGAGTTAGGGCCTGACGCCAGAGGGCCCTCATTACCGAGGGGAGGAGACTCCCAGCAGGCACCAACTCCCAACTGAGGGCCCACATCGCCAAGGTGACGTGTGCCAGCCAGGCAGGAGTGACCTCACAGCAGAGGGCCCACCTCCCAGAAGTGTGAGGAATCCAGACAGGATCAGACTCTCACCAGAGGGCCCCCATCACCAAGGGGATGGGAACCAGGCAGGAGTGTCCTCACACCAGTGGGGCCACATCAATAAAGGTGAGGAAACCGGTACATGTGGCCTTAAACCAGAGGACCTACATCACAAATGGGCTGGGAGTGAGTCAGGAAGTAGGAGCATGAAAACACAGGACACAAAGAATAAAAAAGGTAAGGAATCCAGCAGTAGGAACCTCCCAGCAGGCCGCTCAGAGCACAGAGGCTATGGGATCTAGGCCTGGGTGAACTAACACCAGAGAGCCAACATCATGAAACGGTGAACAACACAGGTGTTGGGACCTTAGAGCAGAAGGCCCACATGCCCATGGGGATGGGAACCTCGCAGGAGTGTCCTCGCACCACTTAGCACGTATCAGAAAATGTGGGTACCCAGCAGTTAGGGCCTGAGGCAAGAGGGCCCCCATCACCGAGGGGAGGTTCCCAGCAGGCTCCAACTGCCACAAGAGGGCCGATGTTGCCCAGGTGGGGTGTGCCAGCCAGGCAGGAGTGACCTCACAGCAGAGGGCCCCCCTCACAGAAGGGTGAGGAACCCAGCCAGGATCAGACTCTCACCAGAGGGCCCACATCATCAAGGGGATAGGAACCAGGCAGGAGTGTCCTCACACCAGTGGGGCCACATCATCGAAAGGCGAGGGACCCAGCATACATGGCCTCAAACCAGAGGACACACATCACCAAGGGGCTGGGAGTGAGGCAGGCAGGAGGAGTCTCAAAACAGAGGGCCCATAGAAGAAAAAAGGTGAGGAATCCCGCAGTTGTAACCTACCAGCAGGTGGCCAGGAGCAGCGAGGCTATGGGATCCAGGCCGGAGAGAACTCACAGCAGAGGGCCCTCATCATGAAACTGAGCAACACACGGTTGGGACCTCAGAGCAGAAGGCCCACATTCCCATGGGGTTGGGAACCTTGCAGGAGTGTACTCGAACCACAGGGCGCATATCAGAAAATATTGGGAGCCCAGGAGTTAGGGCCTGACGCCAGAGGGCCCTCATTACCGAGGGGAGGAGACACTCAGCAGGCACCAAATCCCACCAGAGAGCCGACGTCGCCAAGGCGGGGTGTGCCAGCCAGGCAGGATTGACCTCAGAGAAGAGGGCCCACCTCACAGAAGTGTGAGGAACCCAACCAGGATCAGACTCTCACCGGAGGGCCCACATCACCAAGGGGATTGGAACCAGGCAGGGGTGTCCTCACACCAGTGGGGCCACATCAGCCAAAGGTGAGGAACCCAGCACATGTGGCCTCAAACCACAGGACACACATCACCAAGGGGCTAGGAGTGAGGCAGGTGTCTGGAGGGGCACATTTAACTCTAATTTCCCACCAGGAAGTGGAATGAACCAAAGTCTCAGAGTGCCGTGCCGGACCCTTATTATGGCCTGAAGCAAACCTGCGGTTCTGTGGCCAGTTTTCAAGGAAACGAGTTAAGAAAGGAAATCACGGGCACTGTAATTCACAAACCTGCAGTGTTATAAATGACAGCTATTGGCAAAATTATATGGAAGTAAGTCTGCAAAGAGGACTTGAAAACGAGGCAGAATTGCAGGAATCATATTTCAGGAGGTAGATTGGAATTGCATTTAAAGCATGTGAAAAGCGGCAGATCTTTGACAGTGATGCACTTGGACAAAAGTGCGTAAACATTTTTTCCTGAATATATTCAGGAAAAAACACATATGCCCTTTTTGGCCAACCAAGCACTCGAGAAATGGAAATCCGCACTACAATGAAGTCTCATTTCCCATTCGTCAAAAGGGCCATCTGAAAAAAGTGTAAAAACCAGAAACACAGGACAGGCCATGGAGAACAGGGAGCCTTGTTATGCTGATGGGCGGGATGTAAATTGCCAACAGACACTCTGGAGATGTTTATGGTGTATCCTGAAACATCTGAAAAACAAAGCTACAGAACCTAGGGCACTTCCACTTTTGGCCCTATAGCTTAGGAAAATTAAAATCAACAAGACACAGCCAACACAAAATTTAGGGCTGCTGTGTTTACAAGAACCTTGAGTCCAGTACAAATTAAATATCCCAGAAAGAAAAAAATGGATAAAGGAGTTGTGCTACTTACGTACAACGGAATATCACTCAGCAATGAAATCAATGTCATCAAGCCTGTAGCAGCAAATTGAGTGGATTTAAGTATGATGATTCTAAGAGAAATAGGTCACACAGAGAAAGATAATTATCATAAGATATCACTAATAGAGAGAGTGTAAACTTGGCTACACATAAACTGAATTCCAAAACCGAACAGAGTCTCACATTTAGATAAAAACTTATGCTTGCTTAAGGGGAAAGTTGAGTTGGGGTGCTGTATAAAACCAGAGATTGAAATTAGCACACATACCGTTCCATAAGCCAAATATGTAATAGACAAGACCTACTCTTTGCTCAACGAAATAGACTCATCCATGGTGTATCACCTCACACCTGTTAGAATGGGCATCATCAGAAAATCTACAAACAACAAATGCTGGAAAGGGTGTGGAGATAAGGAACCCTCTTCCACTATTGTTGGGAATGTAAATTGATACAGTCACTGTGGAGAACATTATGGAGTTTCTTATAAAACTAAGAATAGAATTACCATATGATACAGCAATCCCACTACTGGGCATATACCCAGACAAAACCATAAATCAAAAAGAGACATTCACCGCAATGTTCATTGCATCACTATTTACAATATCCAGGTAATGGAAGCAACCTAAATGCCCACAGACAGACGAATGCATAAAGAAGTGGTACATATATAAAATGGAATATTACTAAGCCATAAAAAGGAATGAAATTGGGTCATTTGTAGAGACGTTGATGGATCTAGAGACTGTCATACAGAGTGAAGTAAGTCAGAAAGAGAAAAACAAATCTTGTCTATTAATGCATATATGTGGAACCTAGAAAAATTGTACAGATGAACCGTTTTGCCAGGCAGAAATAGAGCAACAGATGTAGACAACAAACGTATGGACACCAAGGGGGGAAAGCTGTTGGGGGGTGGTGGTGGGAGGAGTTGAGAGATTGGGATTGGCATATATACATTTATATGTATAAAAGAGATAACCAAAAAGAACCTGCTGTATAAAAAAATAAAATAAAATTCAAATTACAAAAAGTAAAACAGAAAAAATATTCTTCCTTCACATACATGTATTTATATGAATAAATTATTTCCATGCTTATATCTGTAAATACAAAAAAGAGGAATAAAATCTACCTTGAACCAAAAACGAAAAAAAGAAAAAAACACAGAACCCACCAGTTACACAGAGGAAAACCGTATCAGGGCACTTGCTCCAGTTGTAAACAATTCTGAAGTTGGTCAGTGGTGGGGAATCATCTCCCATTCAGCCAGCAGGCCCCACGCAACAAGCGTCCTCATTGCAAAGCTGGGGGACCGTGCCGAGGCATCTGTGAGTAAACGTGGGCTGAGCCCCAGGCCAGCTGCTGCTGAAATGTTCCCACCCTTCCCAGGTAAAACACCTGAATATGTACAAGGACTTGAAAGCCTAGAGGAAGGGCCATGGAGCCACATGAGTGACAGCATGCCAGCCGACTTGGTGCCTGCAGGCCAGCCAGGATGGTCCTGGCCCTGGGTGCTCTTCTGGAAGCTTTCCATTTCCCTGCCTGAGATACCCCTTCTGTCCCGGCCCCCACTGCTTTCTTCCTCACTCACCTCTGACCAGGGAGAAATTCCAGCGGCAGGTATGGGTGACACATCGTCTTCTTTAGCAGGTGGCATCTTGGCAACTGCTGCAGAAAGTCCAGCAGAGCCCCACTCACACTGGGCCACCCACAAAGCCGTGGCCTCTCACTCCCTCCCACCAGTCCAGCCCCAAGACTGCTGACAGGGCAGAGAAAATGGCGTCAGGCACAGCTGCAGGGGCTCTTGCTGCCTGGAGCGGTGTTTATATTGATCTGAACCCAGGCACACCTGGGGAGGGCTGGCCGGCACGGTCGGGCTTCCCAGGCCAGCCAATAATCACCCCTCAGGGGCTCACAGTTGCAGAAACTGCAACTTGCTGAATCGGCCAGGTCCAAGGAACAGGTGTGGGCTCCTGAGAGTCAGGATAGACAAGGGGCTGCAGCTCTGGCTTGTTTTCTAATTATATTATCTGGCCCATGAGTGGGAGACAACTTCAAGAAAACCCTCTCCTAATGAGAGGAACCCAGGAGTCAGGGAGAGGAGGGGTGGCTGGTGGGTGGAGACAGAGGCCTGGTGCCCCGGGTGCAGTGGAAGTCTCTGGAAGACCAGGTGGAGGGAGGCCACACAGAGTGATGCCCAGGGTCACAGACCTGTCGGAGCTGCTGTTTGTTAGTTCAAGTCCTGCTCTGAGGTGCTCTGTGTCAGATCTGAGTGACAGGTGAGCTGGGAGTGCTCTGCAATGAGGGCGATATGCACGGTTCCTGTGTTCCCAGCCCTGCCATGGTACCTGCAAGGGTAGCTCTGTATCCTGGGAGGGGCCTGACCACGAGAGCCCCATGGGCTGCAGGTGAACCTGCCCAGGGAACACCGTATCCTGGGAGGGGCCTTAACACGAGAGCCCCGTGGGCTGGGTTGGGGTTGGGGTACCTGCCCAGGTGAGCTCCATATCCTGGGATTGGCCTGACCTCGAGAGCCCCATGGGCTGCTGGAGTCCTGGTAAAGGATGTCAGGACAGTCAGTGAAGCCACCGAGGATATACCTCCAGTAGTTCCTAAACCCTACACCCTGCTGGTCATTCTACCAACCACCAGGACATGGTATTCTGTATTAGTCTTCAATGATGCCTTCTTTTGTATTCTATTAGTCCCAGAGTCACAAGAAATTTTGGCTTGTGAGTGGCAGGACTCAACATACAACTAAAACAATACTTCCGGGCCATGTTGCCCCAAGGGTTCAAAAATTCCCACACCATCTTTGGGGAAAGCTCAGCTAAAGAACTAAAAGTTCTACCTCTGGAAAAGGAAACACTCCTTCAATATGCAGACGACATTCTGATTGCCAGCCCTACTAAGGAGACCTCTGAACTACCAAGCCAATAAAGGATACAAGTTGTCCAAGAAAAAGCTCAAATATCACAGACTACGGTGACCTGCCTGGGCTTCATTCTCACAGAAGGTCGGAGAAGCCCATCCCAGGAAAGGGAAGAAACAATTTACAGCCTTACCCATTTCTGAAACTAGAAGACAGCTTAGGGGCTCCTGGGGAGGCCAGGGTTTGCTGCTTCTGGATCCCTAACTACAGTCTACTAGCTGGGCCTCTATATGAAACACTGAAAGGAAAAGATGATGATCCTTTTGAATAGAATGCAGAAGTGGCCTTTCAAGAATGGAAAGAGCAGTCAATTCAGACCCTTGCCCTGGAACTCCCTAATTTAGCTAAACCCTTTGACCTTTACATTCCTGGTGAATGGTGAATCGCCATTGGAGTATTAGTGCAAAACCTGGGACCACTTGAAATGGAACAATGCAAGAACGCGATCCAGGTAGGATAAACTACGGTCACCAAGGGGCTTGGCCCACCGCCACATCTGGCCAAGATACTGGCAGTATCTGAAAACCTGGAAATCAGCAGCCCAAAAGGCCACCTCCCTCCGAAGGGAAAAGGACCCCACGTGGTGATCCTAACCCCCAACCATGCCCTGAAGTTGCAGGGTTGGCTCCATGGGCACACTGACCTTGAGTGAGGAGGCCCTCCAACTCCAACCTCCATAGAGATACCCGGGGCAAAGTGGCACCATGAAGACTCGTGTGAAGGTGTCTGCACGGGCAAATTTAACGCTCATTTCCCACCAGGAAGAGGAATTAACCAAAGGCTCAGCATGCCGTGCCGGAACCAGATTAGGGCCTGAAGCAATCCTGCGGGTTTGCGGCCAGCTCACAAGAAAGCGAGTTGAAGAAAGGATCTCAGGGACACTGTAATTCACAAACCTGCAGAGTTATAAATGACAGCTATCACCCAAAAATATATTGAAGGAAGGCTGCGAAGAGGACTTGAAAGCGGGGCAGAATTGCAAGAAAACGATTTCAGGGGGTAGACTGGAATTGCATTTAAAGCATAGGAAAAGAGGCAGAACGTCGACAATGATGCACTTGGCCAAAAAGGGCGTATGCGTTTTTTCCTGAATATATTCAGGAAAAAACGCATACGCCCTTTTTGGCCAACCAAGCAAGCATGTTAAAGAAATCTGCACTACAATGAAGTCTCACTGCCCCCCGTTCAAAAGGGCCATCTGAAAAAAGTGTAAAATCCAGAAAGGCAGCACAGGCCATGGAGAACAGGGAGCCTTGTTATGCTGATGGGCGAGATGTAAATTGCCAACAGCCACTCTGGAGATGTGTATGGTGTTTCCTCAAAAACCTAAAAAACAAAGCAATGGAGCCTACGGCATTACCACTTTTTTTCCTATAGCTTAGGGAAATTAAAATCAAAAACACACAGCCACCGCAAAGTTTCTGTTTACGGCTCTGTTTACAAGAACCTCGTCTACGGTACAAGTTAAATATCCCAGAAAGCGAAAAATGGATAAAGAAGTGTGGTACGTACGTAGAAAGGAATATCACTCACCAATGAAATCTATGTCATCAGGCCCGTCGCGGCATAATGAGTGGATTCAGGTACGATGATTCTAAGTGAAATAAGTCACACAGAAAATGAAACATCATAAGATATCACTAATACACGGAATGTAAACTTGGCTACACATGAACTGAATTACAAAACAGAACAGGGTCTCAAATTTAGAAAACCAACTTATGCTTGCTTAAGGGGAAAGGTGAGTTGTGGTGCTGCATAAAACCAGAGATAGAAATTAGCACAGATACCTTTCCATAAGCCAAATATGTAATAGTCAAGACCTAGCCCTTGCTCAACGAAATGGACTAAACACCCCATATTCAACGCCTAGGATTACACATGACTAGTAAGAATCTTCAAACCCATGGATTTATATGTCTCCGTAAGAGACTCAAGTGTGTGTAGAGCGGCATGAATGCAGCAGAGAAAATCCGATAAAACCCATTATCAAAATGAATTACAAAAACAAACACAATGACAGTGAAATAGAGAGCAATTCTTAAATAATTCATTCAGGGCTTGTGATGCAACCTGGATTTACCACATCTACAACCAGAGCTGAGTGAGACATAAGGCTGGACACTTCAGGCTGATAGCATTGGTGAGGTTCGATGAGCAAATGCAGACCCTTTGAAGTCATACTGCATGGTACCCATTCCATGGGTCCCAACTCTCCAGGTTTAAGGGATTCTTCCTTCAGCTAACATGCATGGGAAACCCACAGTACAGTGCACTGTGTGACCGGGAAATGTTTTCAAATGCATCTCAGTTTTCGTCCCCTTTTACTCGGGTTCACCATTCCAGACCGTTTACTAACACTCTCCCCACTTGGAGAGTCAGTGCCTTTAACCTCCTGTTTGGCACAGTTTGCAATTTCTGCGCAAGATGAACAGGAATAGGGAGAACCAATGAGAGACTAGCTGTAGGTGTCTGGACGGGCAAATGGAACGCTCATTTCCCACCAGGAAGAGGAATTAACCAAATGCTCAGCATGCCGTGCTGGAACCAGATTAGGGCCTGAAGCATTCCTGCGGGTTTGCGGCCAGCTCACAAGAAAGCGAGTTGAAGAAAGGAGCTCAGGGGCACTGTAATTCACAAACCTGCAGAGTTATAAATGACAGCTATCGTCCAAAAATGTATTGAAGTAAGTCTTCGAAGAGGATTTGAAAGCGGGACAGAATTTCAGGAAAACGATTTCAGGGGGTAGACTGGAATTGCACTTAAAGCATAGGAAATGAGGCAGAATGTCGACAATGATGCACTTGGCCAAAAAGGGCGTATGTGTTTTTTCCTGAATATATTCAGGAAAAAACGCATACGCACTTTTTGGTCAACAAAGCAAGCGTGTAAAGGAAATCTGCACTACAATGAAGTCTAACTGCCCCCCGGTCAAAAGGGCTATCTGAAAAATGTGTAAAATTCAGAAAGGAAGGACAGGTCATGGAGAACAGGGAGCCTTGTTATGCTGATGGGCAGGATGTAAAATGCCAACAGCCACTCTGGAGAAGTGTATGGTGTTTCCTGAAACACGTAGGAAACAAAACAACACAGCCTATGGCACTTCCACTTATGGATCTATAGCTTAGGGAAATTAAAATCAAAAACACACAGCCACCCCAAAGTTTGGGACGGCTCCGTTTACAGGAACCTCGTCTACGGTACAAGTTAAATATCCGAGAAAGCCAAAAATGGATAAAGAAGTAGTGCTACGTACGTACAATGGAATATCACACAGCAATGAAATCTACGTCATCAGGCCCGTAGCGCCATAATGAGTGGATTCAAGTACGCTGATTCTACGAGAAATAAGTCACACAGAAAAAGAAACATCATAAGATATCACTAATACACGGAACGTAAACTTGACTACACATAAACTGAATTACAAAACAGAAAAGGGTCTCAAATTGAGACAACCAACTTATACTTGCTTATGGGGAAAGGTGAGTTGGGGTGCTGCATAAAAACAGAGATTGAAATTAGCACAGATACCGTTCCATAAGCCAAATATATAATAGACAAGACCTACTCCTAGCTCAGCGAAATAGACTCAACACCCCATATTCAACGCCTGGGAATATACCTGACAAGTAAGAATTTTAAAACCCATGGATTTATATGTCTCCATAAGGAAATCATATGTCTGTACATCGGCCTAAACGCAGCAGTGAAAATACGATAAATCCCATTATCAAAATAAATTTCAAAAACAAAACACAATGACAGTGAAATAGAGAGCATTTCTTAAATAATTGATTCAGGGCTTGTGATGCAACCTGGATTTACCACATGTACACCCAGAGCTGGGTGAGACATAAGGCTGGGCACTTCGGGCTGATAGCATTGGTGAGGTTCGGTGAGCAAACGCAGACCCTTTGAAGTCATACTGCATGGTACCCATTCTATGGTTCCCAACTCTCCAGGTTTAAGGGATTCTTCCTTCAGCTAAAACATGCATGGGAAACCCAGAGTATGGACCACCGTGTGATTGGGAAACGTTTTCAAATGCATCTCAGTTTTTGCCCCTGGTACTCGGGTTCACCATTCCAGACGCTTTACTAACACTCTCCCCACTTGGAGAGTCAGTGCCTTTAACCTCCTGTTTGGCCCAGTTTGCAATTTCTGCGCAAGATGAACAGGAATAGGGAGAAGCAATGAGAGACTAGATGTAGGTGTCTGCACGTGCAAATGGAACGCTCATTTCCCACCAGGAAGAGGAATTAACCAAAGGCTCAGCGTGCCCTGCCAGAAAGAGATTATGGCGTGAAGCAATCCTGCGGTTTTGCGGCGAGCTCACAAGAAAGCGAGTTGAAGAACGGAGCTCAGGGGCAGTGTAATTCAGAAACCTGCAGAGTTATGAATGACAGCTATCGTCCAAAAATGTATTGAAGTAAGTCTTCGAAGAGGACTTGAAAGCGGGGCAGAATTTCAGGAACACAATTTCAGGGGGTAGACAGGAATTGCACTTAAAGCATAGGAAAAGAGGCAGAATGTCGAAAATGATGCACTTGGCCAAAAAGGACGTATGCGTTTTTTCCTGAATATATTCAGGAAAAAACGCATACGCAGTTTATGGCCAAACAAGCAAGCGTGTAAAGGAAATCTGCACTAAAATGAAGTCACACTGCCCACCGGTCAAAAGGCACATCTGAACAAAGTGTAAAATCCAGAAAGGCAGGACAGGTCATGGAGAACAGGGAGCCTTGTTATGCTGATGGGCGGGATGTAAATTGCCAACAGCCACTCTGGAGAAGTGTATGGTGTTTCCTGAAACACGTAGGAAACAAAGCAACACAGCCTATGGCACTTCCACTTATGGTCCTATAGCTTAGGGAAATTAAAATCAAAAACACACAGCCACCCCAAAGTTTGGGACGGCTCTGTTTACAAGAACCTTGTCTACGGTATAAGTTAACTATCCGAGAAAGCAAAAAATGGATAAAGAAGTTGTGGTACGCACGTAGAATGGAATATCACTCAGTAATGAAATCTACGTCATCAGGCCCGTAGCGGCATAATGAGTGGATTCAGGTACGATGATTCTACGAGAAATAAGTCACACAGAAAAAGAAACATCATAAGATATCACTAATACACCGAATGTAATCTTGGCTACACACGAACTGAATTACAAAACAGAACAGGGTCTCAAATTTAGAAAACCAACTTATGTTTGCATATGGGGAACGGTGAGTTGGGGTGCTGCATAAAACCAGAGATTGAAATTAGCACAGATACCGTTCCATAAGCCAAATATATAATAGACAAGACCTACTCCTTGCTCAACGAAATGGACTCAACACCCCATATTCAACGCCTGGGAAGATACCTGACAAGTAAGAATCTTAAAACCCATGGATTTATATGTCTCCATAAGGAAATCAAGCATGTGTACAGCGGCCTAAACGCAGCAGTGAAAATCCGATAAATCCCATTATCAACATAAATTTCAAAAACAAAACACAATGACAGTGAAATAGAGAGCAATTCTTAAATAATTCATTGAGGGCTTGTGATGCAACCTGGATTTACCACATCTACACCCAGAGTTGGGTGAGACATAAGGCTGGACACTTCGGGCTGATAGCATTGGTGAGGTTCGGTGAGCAAACGCAGACCCTTTGAAGTCATACTGCATGGTACCCATTCCATGGGTCCCAACTCTCAACGTTTAAGGGATTCTTCCTTCAGCTAAAACATGCATGGGAAACCCAGAGTATGGTCCACCGTGTGATTGGGAAACGTTTTCAAATGCATCTCAATTTTCGAACCCTGGTACTCGGGTTCACCATTCCAGACGCTTTACTAACACTCTCCCCACTTGGAGAGTCAGGGACTTTAACCTCCTGTTTGGCACAGTTTGCAATTTCTGCGCAAGATGAACAGGAATAGGGAGAACCAATGAGAGACTAGCTGTAGGTGTCTGCACGGCCAAATGGAACGCTCATTTCCCACCAGGAAGAGGAATTAACCAAAGGCTCAGCGTGCCCTGCCAGAAACAGTTTAGGGCCTGAAGCAATCCTGCGGTTTTGCGGCCAGCTCAGGAGAAAGCGAGTTGAGGAAAGGAGCTCAGGGGCACTGTAATTCACAAACCTGCAGAGTTATGAATGACAGCTATCGTCCAAAAATGTATTGAAGTAAGTCGTCCAAGACGACTTGAAAGCGGGGAAGAATTTCCGGAAAACGATTTCAGGGGGTAAACTGGAATTGCACTTAAAGCATAGGAAAAGAGGCAGAATGTCGACAATGATGCACTTGGCCAAAAAGGTCGTATGCGTTTTTTCCTGAATATATTCAGTAAAAAACGCATACACCCTTTTTGGCCAACCAAGCAAGCGTGTAAAGGAAATCTGCACTACAATGAAGTCTCACTGCCCCCCGGTCAAAAGGGCCATCTGAAAAAAGTGTAAAATCCAGAAAGGCAGGACAGGTCATGGAGAACAGGGAGCTTTGTTATGCTGATGTGCGGGATATAAATTGCCAACAGCCACTCTGGAGAAGTGTATGGTGTTTCCTGAAACACGTAGGAAACAAAGCAACACAGCCTATGGCACTTCCACTTATGGTCCTATAGCTTAGGGAAATTAAAATCAAAAACACACAGCCACCCCAAAGTTTCGGACGGCTCTGTTAACAAGAACCTTGTCTACGGTATAAGTTAACTATCCGAGAAAGCAAAAAACGGATAAAGAAGTTGTGGTACTCACGTACAATGGAATATCACACAGCAATGAAATCTACGTCATCAGGCCCGTAGCGGCATAATGAGTGGGTTCAGGAACGATGATTCTACGAGAAATAAGTTATACAGAAAAAGAAACATCATAAGATATCACTAATACACGGAATGTAAACTTGGCTACACATGAACTGAATTACAAAACAGAACAGGGTCTCAAATTTAGAAAACCAACTTATGCTTGCTTATGGGGAAAGGTGAGTTGGGGTGCTGCATAAAAACAGAGATTGAAATTAGCACAGATACCGTTCCATAAGCCAAATATATAATAGACAAGACCTACTCCTTGCTCAGCGAAATAGACTCAACACCACATATTCAACGCCTGGGAATATACCTGACAAGTAAGAATCTTAAAACCCATGGATTTATATGTCTCCATAAGGAAATCAAATGTCTGTACATCGGCCTAAACGCAGCAGTGAAAATCTGATAAATCCCATTATCAAAATAAATTTCAAAAACAAAACACAGTGACAGTGAAATAGAGAGCAATTCTTAAATAATTGATTCAGGGCTTGTGATGCAACTTGGATTTACCACATGTACACCCAGAGCTGGGTGAGACATAAGGCTTGGCACTTTGGGCTGATAGCATTGGTGAGGTTCGGTGAGCAAACGCAGACCCTTTGAAGTCATACTTCATGGTACTCATTCCATGGGTCCCAACTCTCGAGGTTTAAGGGATTCTTCCTTCAGCTGAAACATGCATGGGAAACCCGGAGTATGGTCCACCGTGTGATTGGGAAACGTTTCCAAATGCATCTCAGTTTTCGAACCCCGGTACTCGGGTGCACCATTCCAGACGCTTTACTAAAACTCTCCCCACTTGGAGAGTCAGTGCCTTTAACCTCCTGTTTGGCACAGTTTGCAATTTCTGCGCAAGATGAACAGGAATAGGGAGAACCAATGAGAGACTAGCTGTAGGTGTCTGGACGGGCAAATGGAATGCTCATTTCCCACCAGGAAGAGGAATTAACCAAAGGCTCAGCATGCCCTGCCGGAAACAGATAAGGGCCTGAAGCAATCCTGCGGTTTTGCAGCCAGCTCACGAGAAAGCGAGTTGAGGAAAGGAGCTCAGGGGCACTGTAATTCACAAACCTGCAGAGTTATGAATGACAGCTATCGTCCAAAAATGTATTGAAGTAAGTCTCCGAAGAGGACTTGAAATTGGGGCAGAATTTCAGGAAAACGATTTCAGGGGGTAGACTGGAATTGCACTTAAAGCATAGGAAAAGAGGCAGAATGTCAACAATAATGCACTTGGCCAAAAAGTGCGTATGCGTTTTTTCCTGAATATATTCAGGAAAAAACGCATACGCCCTTTTTGGCCAACCAAGCAAGCGTGTAAAGGAAATCTGCACTACAATGAAGTCTCACTGCCCCCCGGTCAAAAGGGCCATCTGAAAAAAGTGTAAAATCCAGAAAGGCAGGACAGGTCATGGAGAAAAGGGAGCCTTGTTATGCTGATGGGCGGGATGTAAATTGCCAACAGCCACTCTGGAGAAGTGTATGGTGTTTCCTGAAACACGTAGGAAACAAAGCAACACAGCCTATGGCACTTCCACTTATGGTCCTATAGATTATGGAAATTAAAATCAAAAACACACAGCCACCCCAATGTTTGGGACGTCTCTGTTTACAAGAACCTCGTCTACGGTACAAGTTAAATATCCGAGAAAGCAAAAAATTCATAAAGAAGTTGTGGTATGCAAGTACAATGGAATATCACTCAGCAATGAAATCTACGTCATCAGGCCCGTAGCGGCATAATGAGTGGATTCAGGTACGATGAATCTATGAGAAATAAGTCACACAGAAAAAGAAACCTCATAAGATATCACTAATACACGGAATGTAAACTTGGCTACCCATGAACTGAATTACAAAACAGAAGAGGGTCTCAAATTCAGCAAACCAACTTATGCTTGCTAATGGGGAAAGGTCAGTTGGGATGCTGAATAAAACCAGAGATTGAAATTAGCACAGATACCGTTCCATAAGCGAAATATATAATAGACAAAACCTACTCCTTGCTCAACGAAATGGACTCAACACCCTATATTCAATGCCTGGGAAGATACCTGACAAGTAAGAATCTTAAAACCCATGGATTTATATGTCTCCATAAGGAAATCAAGCGTGTGTACAGTGGCCTAAAAGCAGCAGTGAAAATACGATAAATCCCATTATCAAAATGAATTTCAAAAACAAAACACAATGACAGTGAAATAGAGAGCAATTCTTAAATAATTCATTGAGGGCTTGTGATGCAACCTGGATTTACCACATCTACACCCAGAGTTGGGTGAGACATAAGGCTGGACACTTCGGGCTGATAGCATTGGTGAGGTTCGGTGAGCAAACGCAGACCCTTTGAAGTCATACTGCATGGTACCCATTCCATGGGTCCCAACTCTCAACGTTTAAGGGATTCTTCCTTCAGCTAAAACATGCATGGGAAACCCAGAGTATGGTCCACCGTGTGATTGGGAAACGTTTTCAAATGCATCTCAATTTTCGAACCCTGGTACTCGGGTTCACCATTCCAGACGCTTTACTAACACTCTCCCCACTTGGAGAGTCAGGGACTTTAACCTCCTGTTTGGCACAGTTTGCAATTTCTGCGCAAGATGAACAGGAATAGGGAGAACCAATGAGAGACTAGCTGTAGGTGTCTGCACGGCCAAATGGAACGCTCATTTCCCACCAGGAAGAGGAATTAACCAAAGGCTCAGCGTGCCCTGCCAGAAACAGTTTAGGGCCTGAAGCAATCCTGCGGTTTTGCGGCCAGCTCAGGAGAAAGCGAGTTGAGGAAAGGAGCTCAGGGGCACTGTAATTCACAAACCTGCAGAGTTATGAATGACAGCTATCGTCCAAAAATGTATTGAAGTAAGTCGTCCAAGACGACTTGAAAGCGGGGAAGAATTTCCGGAAAACGATTTCAGGGGGTAAACTGGAATTGCACTTAAAGCATAGGAAAAGAGGCAGAATGTCGACAATGATGCACTTGGCCAAAAAGGTCGTATGCGTTTTTTCCTGAATATATTCAGTAAAAAACGCATACACCCTTTTTGGCCAACCAAGCAAGCGTGTAAAGGAAATCTGCACTACAATGAAGTCTCACTGCCCCCTGGTCAAAAGGGCCATCTGAAAAAAGTGTAAAATCCAGAAAGGCAGGACAGGTCATGGAGAACAGGGAGCTTTGTTATGCTGATGTGCGGGATATAAATTGCCAACAGCCACTCTGGAGAAGTGTATGGTGTTTCCTGAAACACGTAGGAAACAAAGCAACACAGCCTATGGCACTTCCACTTATGGTCCTATAGATTATGGAAATTAAAATCAAAAACACACAGCCACCCCAAAGTTTCGGACGGCTCTGTTAACAAGAACCTTGTCTACGGTATAAGTTAACTATCCGAGAAAGCAAAAAACGGATAAAGAAGTTGTGGTACTCACGTACAATGGAATATCACACAACAATGAAATCTACGTCGTCAGGCCCGTAGCGGCATAATGAGTGGATTCAGGAACGATGATTCTACGAGAAATAAGTTATACAGAAAAACAAACATCATAAGATATCACTAATACACGGAATGTAAACTTGGCTACACATGAACTGAATTACAAAACAGAACAGGGTCTCAAATTTAGAAAACCAACTTATGCTTGCTTATGGGGAAAGGTGAGTTGGGGTGCTGCATAAAAACAGAGATTGAAATTAGCACAGATACCGTTCCATAAGCCAAATATATAATAGACAAGACCTACTCCTTGCTCAGCGAAATAGACTCAACACCACATATTCAACGCCTGGGAATATACCTGACAAGTAAGAATCTTAAAACCCATGGATTTATATGTCTCCATAAGGAAATCAAATGTCTGTACATCGGCCTAAACGCAGCAGTGAAAATCTGATAAATCCCATTATCAAAATAAATTTCAAAAACAAAACACAGTGACAGTGAAATAGAGAGCAATTCTTAAATAATTGATTCAGGGCTTGTGATGCAACTTGGATTTACCACATGTACACCCAGAGCTGGGTGAGACATAAGGCTTGGCACTTTGGGCTGATAGCATTGGTGAGGTTCGGTGAGCAAACGCAGACCCTTTGAAGTCATACTTCATGGTACTCATTCCATGGGTCCCAACTCTCGAGGTTTAAGGGATTCTTCCTTCAGCTAAAACATGCATGGGAAACCCGGAGTATGGTCCACCGTGTGATTGGGAAACGTTTCCAAATGCATCTCAGTTTTCGAACCCCGGTACTCGGGTGCACCATTCCAGACGCTTTACTAAAACTCTCCCCACTTGGAGAGTCAGTGCCTTTAACCTCCTGTTTGGCACAGTTTGCAATTTCTGCGCAAGATGAACAGGAATAGGGAGAACCAATGAGAGACTAGCTGTAGGTGTCTGGACGGGCAAATGGAATGCTCATTTCCCACCAGGAAGAGGAATTAACCAAAGGCTCAGCATGCCCTGCCGGAAACAGATAAGGGCCTGAAGCAATCCTGCGGTTTTGCAGCCAGCTCACGAGAAAGCGAGTTGAGGAAAGGAGCTCAGGGGCACTGTAATTCACAAACCTGCAGAGTTATGAATGACAGCTATCGTCCAAAAATGTATTGAAGTAAGTCTCCGAAGAGGACTTGAAAGTGGGGCAGAATTTCAGGAAAACGATTTCAGGGGGTAGACTGGAATTGCACTTAAAGCATAGGAAAAGAGGCAGAATGTCAACAATAATGCACTTGGCCAAAAAGTGCGTATGCGTTTTTTCCTGAATATATTCAGGAAAAAACGCATACGCCCTTTTTGGCCAACCAAGCAAGCGTGTAAAGGAAATCTGCACTACAATGAAGTCTCACTGCCCCCCGGTCAAAAGGGCCATCTGAAAAAAGTGTAAAATCCAGAAAGGCAGGACAGGTCATGGAGAAAAGGGAGCCTTGTTATGCTGATGGGCGGGATGTAAATTGCCAACAGCCACTCTGGAGAAGTGTATGGTGTTTCCTGAAACACGTAGGAAACAAAGCAACACAGCCTATGGCACTTCCACTTATGGTCCTATAGATTATGGAAATTAAAATCAAAAACACACAGCCACCCCAATGTTTGGGACGTCTCTGTTTACAAGAACCTCGTCTACGGTACAAGTTAAATATCCGAGAAAGCAAAAAATTCATAAAGAAGTTGTGGTATGCAAGTACAATGGAATATCACTCAGCAATGAAATCTACGTCATCAGGCCCGTAGCGGCATAATGAGTGGATTCAGGTACGATGAATCTATGAGAAATAAGTCACACAGAAAAAGAAACCTCATAAGATATCACTAATACACGGAATGTAAACTTGGCTACCCATGAACTGAATTACAAAACAGAAGAGGGTCTCAAATTCAGCAAACCAACTTATGCTTGCTAATGGGGAAAGGTCAGTTGGGATGCTGAATAAAACCAGAGATTGAAATTAGCACAGATACCGTTCCATAAGCGAAATATATAATAGACAAAACCTACTCCTTGCTCAACGAAATGGACTCAACACCCTATATTCAATGCCTGGGAAGATACCTGACAAGTAAGAATCTTAAAACCCATGGATTTATATGTCTCCATAAGGAAATCAAGCGTGTGTACAGTGGCCTAAAAGCAGCAGTGAAAATACGATAAATCCCATTATCAAAATGAATTTCAAAAACAAAACACAATGAGAGTGAAATAGAGAGCAATTCTTAAATAATTCATTCAGGGCTTGTGATGCAACCTGTATTTACCACATCTACACCCAGAGCTGGATGAGACATAAGGCTGGACACTTCAGGCTGATAGCATTGGTGAGGTTCGGTGAGCAAACGCAGACCCTTTGAAGTCATACTGCATGGTACCCATTCCATGGGTCCCAACTCTCCAGGTTTAAGGGATCCTTCCTTCAGCTAAAACATGCATGGGAAACCCAGAGTATGGTCCACAGTGTGATTGGGAAACGTTTTCAAATGCATCTCAGTTTTCGTCCCCTGGTACTCGGGTTCAACATTTGAACGCTTTACTAATACCCTCCTCACTTGGAGAGTCAGTGCCATTAACCTCCTGTTTGGCACAGTTTGCAATTTCTGCGCAAGATGAACAGGAATAGGGAGAAGCAATGAGAGACTAGCTGTAGGTGTCTGCACGGGCAAATGGAACGCTCATTTCCCACCAGGAAGAGGAATTAACCAAAGGCTCAGCGTGCCGTGCCGGAAACAGATTAGGGCCTGAAGCAATCCTGTGGTTTTCGGCCATCTCACAAGAAAGCGAGTTGAAGAAATGAGCTCAGGGGCACTGTAATTCACAAACCTGCAGAGTTATGAATGACAGCTATCGTCAAAAATGTATTGAAGTAAGTCTTCGAAGAGGACTTGAAAGCGGGGCAGAATTTCAGGAAAACAATTTCAGGGGGTAGACTGGAATTGTACTAAAAGCATAGGAAAAGAGGCAGAATGTCAACAATGATGCACTTGGCCAAAAAGGGCGTATGCGTTTTTTCCTGAATATATTCAGGAAAAAACGCATACGCCCTTTTTGGCCAACAAAGCAAGCGTGTAATGGAAATCTGCACTACAATGAAGTCTCACTGCCCCCAGGTCAAAAGGGCCATCTGAAAAAAGTGTAAAATCCAGAAAGGCAGCACAGACCATGGAGAAGAGGGAGCCTTGTCATGCTGATGGGCGGGATGTAAATTGCCAACAGCCACCCTGGAGAAGTGTATGGTGTTTCCTGAAACACCTAAAAAACAAAGCAACGGAGCCTACGGCACTTCCAGTTATGGTCCTATAGCTTAGGGAAATTAAAATCAAAAACACACAGCCACCCCAAATTTGCGGACGGCTCTGTTTACAAGAACCTCATCTACGGTACAAGTTAAATATCCCAGAATGTGAAAAATGGATAAAGAAGTTGTGGTTCGTACGTACAATGGAATATCACTCAGCAATGAAATCTATGTCATCAGGCCCATCACGGCATAATGAGTGGATTCAGCTACAGTGATTCTAAGTGAAATAAGTCACACAGAAAATGAAACATCATAAGATATCACTAATACACGGAATGTAAACTTGGCTACACATGAACTGAATTACAAAACAGAACAGGGACTCAAATTTAGAAAACCAACTTATGCTTGCTTAAGGGCAAAGGTGAGTTGGGGTGCTGCATAAAACCAGAGATTGAAAATAGCACAGATACCATTCCATAAGCCAAATATGTAATAGTCAAGACCTACTCCTTGTTCAACGACATGGACTCAACACCACATATTCAACGCCTAGGAATATACCTGACTAGTAAGAATCTTAAAACCCGTGGATTTCTATTTCTCTGTAGGAGAATCAAGCGTTTGTACAGCGGCATGAACGCAGCAGTGAAAATCCGATAAATCCCATTATCAAACTAAATTACAAAAACAAAACACAATGACAGTGAAAGAGACAGCAATTCTTAAATAATTGATTCAGGGCTTGTGATGAAACCTGGATTTACCACATCTACACCCAGAGCTGGGTGAGGCATAAGGCTGGACACTTCGAACTGATAGCATTGGTGAGGTTCGGTGAGCAAATTCAGACCCTTTTTAGTCATACTGCATGGTACCCATTCCATGGGTCAATAATCTGCAGGTTTAAGGAATTCTTCCTTCAGCTAAAACATGCATGGGAAACCCAGAGTATTGTCCACTGTGAGACTGGGAAACCATTTTAAATGGCTCTCAGTTTTCGTTCCCTGGTACTCGGGTTCACCATTCCAGATGCTTTACTAACCCTCTACCCACTTGGAGAGTCAGTGCCTTTAACCTCCTGTTTGGCACAGTTTGCAATTTCTGCACAAGATGAACAGGAATAGGGAGAACCAATGAGAGACTAGCTGTAGGTGTCTCCACGGGCAAATTGAATGCTCATTTCTCACCAGAAAGAGGAATTTACCAAAGGCTCAGCGTGCCGTGCCGAAACCAGATTACGGCCTGAAGCAATCCTGCGGTTTTGCGGCCAGCTCACAAGAAAGCATGTTGAAGAAAGGAGCTCAGGGACACTGTATTTAACAAACCTGCAGAGTTATTAATGACAGGTATCATACAGAAATATATTGAAGTAAGGCTGCGAGGAGGACTTGAAAGCGGGGCAGTATTCCTGGAATATGATTTCAGGACGTAGACGGGAAGTGCTCTGAAAGCATAGGAGAAGAGGCAGATCCTGGACAATGATGCACTTGGTCAAAATGTGCATATGTGTTTTTTCCAGGGCCCTCATTAAAGAGGGTAGGAGGCTCCCAGAATGCTTTAGTGGCCAACAGAGGGCCCACATCATCAAGGTGACGTGAGCCAGCCAGGCAGGAGTGACCTCACATCAGAGGGCCCACCTCACAGAAGGGTAAGGAACCCAGCCAGGATCAGACTCTCACCAGAGTGCCCACATCAGCAAGGGGCTGTGAACCAGGTAGGAGTGTCATCACACCCGTGGGGCCATATCGTCAAAAGTTGAGGTAACAAGAAAATGTGGCCTCAAACCAGAGGACCCACATCACCATGGGTCTTGGAGCGAGGCAGGCAGGATTAACCTCACAACACATGGCCCATTGTATAAAAAAGGTGAGGAATCCAGCAGTTGGAACATCCCAGCAGGCGGCCCAGAGCACCGAGGCTATGGGATCCAGGCAGTGATGAACTCACAACAGAGGGCCCTCATCATGAAACTGTGAGCAAACCAGCCGTTGTGACCTCAGAGCACAAGGCCCACATCCCCATGGGGAAGGGAACCAAGTAGGAGTGTCATCGCACCAGTGGGCACACATCAGAAAATGTGGGGAGCCCAGCAGTTAGGGCCTGACACCAGAGGGCTCTCATCACCGAGGAGAGGAGGCTCCCAGCAGGCTCCAACTGCTACCAGTGGGCTGCCGTCGCCAATTCGGGGTGTGCCAGCCAGGCAAGAGTGACCTCAGAGCAGAGGGCCCACCTCACAAAAGTGTGAGGAACCCAAGGAGGATCAGACTCTCACCAGAGAGCCCACATCACCAAGAGAATGGGAACCAGGCTGGAGTGTCCTCACACCAGTGGGACCTCATCAACGAAATGTGAGTGACCCAGCACACGTGGCCTCAAACCAGAGGACACACATCACCAAGGGGCTGGGAGTGAGGCAGGCAGGAGGAGTCTCAAAACAGAGGGCCCATAGAAGAAAAAAGGTGAGGAATCCCGCAGTTGGAACCTCCCAGCAGGCGGCCAGGAGCAGCGAGGCTATGGGATCCAGACCTGACTGAACTCAAAACAGAGGGCCCTCATCATGAAACTGTGAGCAACCCAGGCTTTGGGACCTCAGAGCAGAAGGCCCACATTCCTATGTGGTTGGGAACATGGCATAAGTGTACTCGCACCTCAGGGCACACATCAGAGAATTTTGGGAGCCCAGAAGTTAGGGTCTGACGCCAGAGGGCCCTCATTACCAAGGGGAGGAGACTCCAAGCAGGCACCAACTCCCAACTGAGGGCCCATGTCGACAAGGTGACGTGTGACAGCCAGGCAGGAGTGACCTCACAGCAGAGGGCCTACCTCACAGAAGGGTGAAGAACCCAGCCAGGATAAGACTCTCACCAGAGGGCCCACATCACCAAGGGGATCAGAACCAGGCAGGACTGTCTTCACACCAGGGTGACCACATCATAGAAAGGTGAGGAAACCAGCACATGAGGCCTAAACCAGAGGACCCACATCTCCAAGGGGCTCGGATTGAGGCAGGCATGAGTAGCCTCACAACACAGGGCCAATAGAATAAAAAAGGTGAGGAATCCTGCAGTGGGAACCTCCCAGCAGGCGGCCCAGAGCACCGAGTCTATGTGATCCAGGCTGCAGTGAACTCACAGCAGAGGGCCCACATCATGAAACTGTGAGCAACCCAGCCATTGGGACCTCAGAGCAGAAGGCCCACATCCCCATGGGGATGGGAACCTCGCAGGAGTGTCCTCGCACCACTTAGCACGTATCAGAAAATGTGGGTACCCAGCAGTTAGGGCCTGACGCAAGAGGGCCCTCATCACCGAGGGGAGGAGGCTCCCAGCATGCTCCAACTGCCACAAGAGGGCCGATGTTGCCCAGGCGGGGTGTGCCAGCCAGGCAGGAGTGACCTCACAGCAGAGGGCCCACCTCACAGAAGGGTGAGGAACCCAGCCAGGATCAGACTCTCACCAGAGAGCCCACATCTTCAAGGGGATAGGAACCAGGCAAGAGTGTCCTCACACCAGTGGGGCCACATCATCGAAAGGTGAGGGACCCAGCACACGTGGCCTCAAACCAGAGGACACACATCACCAAGGGGCTGGGAGTGAGGCAGGCAGGAGGAGTCTCAAAACAGAGGGCCCATAGAAGAAAAAAGGTGAGGAATCCCGCAGTTGTAACCTCCCCGCAGGTGGCCAGGAGCAGCGAGGCTATGGGATCCAGGCCGGAGTGAACTCACAGCAGAGGGCCCTCATCATGAAACTGAGCAACCCATCGTTGGGACCTCAGAGCAGAAGGCCCACATTCCCATGGTGTTGGGAACCTGGCAGGAGTGTACTCGCACCACAGGGCGCACATCAGAAAATTTTGGGAGGCCAGGAGTTAGGGCCTGACGCCAGAGGGCCCTCATTACCAAGGGGAGGAGACTCGCAGCAGGCACCAACTCCCACGAGAGAGCCGACGTCGTCAAGGCGGGGTGGGCCAGCCAGGCAGGAGTGACCTCAGAGAAGAGGGCCCACCTCTCAGAAGTGTGAGGAACCCAGCCAGGATCAGACTCTCACCGGAGGGTCCACATCACCAAGGGGATGGGAACCAGGCAGGAGTGTCCTCACACCAGTGGGGCCACATCAGCCGAAGGTGAGGAACCCAGCACATGTGGCCTCAAACTACAGGACACACATAACCAAGGGGCTGGGAGTGAGGCAGGTGTCCGGAGGGGCACATTTAACTCTAATTTCCCACCAGGAAGAGGAATTAACCAAAGGCTCAGAGTGCCGTGTCGGACCCTGATTATGGCCTAAAGCAAACCTGCGGTTCTGTGGCCAGCTTTCAAGGAAACGAGTTAAGAAAGGAAATCACGGGCACTGTAATTCACAAACCTGCAGAGATATAAATGACAGCTATTGGCAAAAATATATTGAAGTAAGTCTGCAAAGAGGACTTGAAAACGAGGCAGAATTGCAGGAATCATATTTCAGGAGGTAGATTGGAATTGCATTTAAAGCATGTGAAAAGCGGCAGATCTTTGACACTGATGCACTTGGACAAAAGTGCGTAAACATTTTTTCCTGAATATATTCAGGAAAAAACGCATATGTCCTTTTTGGCCAACCAAGCACTCCAGCAATGGAAATCCGCACTACAATGAAGTCTCATTTCCCATTCGTCAAAAGGGCCATCTGAAAAAAGTGTAAAAACCAGAAACACAGGACAGGCCATGGAGAACAGGGAGCCTTGTTATGCTGATGGGCGGGATGTAAATTGCCAACAGACACTCTGGAGATGTTTATGGTGTATCCTGAAACATCTGAAAAACAAAGCTACAGAGCCTAGGGTACTTCCACTTTTAGCCCTATAGCTTAGGAAAATTAAAATCAACAAGACACAGCCAGCACAAAATTTAGGGCTGCTGTGTTTACAAGAAACTCGAGTCCAGTACAAATTAAATATCCCAGAAAGAAAAAAATGAATAAAGGAGTTGTGCTACTTACGTACAACGGAATATCACTCAGCAATGAAATCAATGTCATCAGGCCTGTAGCAGCAAATTGAGTGGATTTAAATATGATGATTCTAAGAGAAATACGTCACACAGAGAAAGATAAGTATCATAAGATATCACTAATAGAGGGAGTGTAAACTTGGCTACACATAAACTGAAATACAAAACCGAACAGAGTCTCACATTTAGATAAAAACTTATGCTTGCTTAAGGGGAATGTTGAGTTGGGGTGCTGTATAAAACCAGAGATTGAAATTAGCACACATACCGTTCCATAAGCCAAATATGTACTAGACAAGACCTACTCTTTGCTCAACGAAATAGACTCATCCATGGTGTATCACCTCACACATGTTAGAATGGGCATCATCAGAAAATCTACAAACAACAAATGCTGGAAAGGGTGTGGAGATAAGGAACCCTCTTCCACTATTGTTGGGAATGTAAATTGATACAGTCACTGTGGAGAACATTATGGAGTTTCTTATAAAATTAAGAATAGAATTACCATATGATACAGCAATCCCACTACTGGGCATATACCCAGACAAAACCATAAATCAAAAAGAGACATTCACCGCAATGTTCATTGCATCACTATTTACAATATCCAGGTAATGGAAGCAACCTAAATGCCCACAGACAGACGAATGCATAAAGAAGTGGTACATATATAAAATGGAATATTACTAAGCCATAAAAAGGAATGAAATTGGGTCATTTGTAGAGACGTTGATGGATCTAGAGACTGTCATACAGAGTGAAGTAAGTCAGAAATAGAAATACAAATCTTGTATATTAATGCCTATATGTGGAACCTAGACAAATTTTACAGATCAACCGTTTTGCAAGGCAGAAATAGAGCAACAGATGTAGACAACAAACGTATGGACACCAAGGGGGGAAAGCTGTTGGGGGGTGGTGGTGGGAGGAGTTGAGAGATTGGGATTGGCATATATACATTTATATGTATAAAAGAGATAACCAAAAAGAACCTGCTGTATAAAAAAATAAAATAAAATTCAAATTACAGAAAGTAAAACAGAGAAAATATTCTTCCCTTCACATACATGTATTTATATGAATAAATTATTTCCATGCTTATATCTGTAAATACAAAAAAGAGGAATAAAATCTACCTTGAACCAAAAACGAAAAAAAGAAAAAAAAACAGAACCCACCAGTTACACAGAGGAAAACCGTATCAGGGCACTTGCTCCAGTTGTAAGCAATTCTGAAGTTGGTCAGTGGTGGGGAATCATCTCCCATTCAGCCAGCAGGCCCCACGCAACAAGCGTCCTCATTGCAAAGCTGGGGGACCGTGCCGAGGCATCTGTGAGTAAACGTGGGCTGAGCCCCAGGCCAGCTGCTGCTGAAATGTTCCCACCCTTCCCAGGTAAAACACCTGAATATGTACAAGGACTTGAAAGCCTAGAGGAAGGGCCATGGAGCCACATGAGCGACAGCATGCCAGCCGACTTGGTGCCTGCAGGCCAGCCAGGGTGGTCCTGGCCCTGGGTGCTCTTCTGGAAGCTTTCCATTTCCCTGCCTGAGATACCCCTGCTGTCACGGCCCCCACTGCTTTCTTCCTCACTCACCTCTGCCCAGGGAGAAATTCCAGCGGCAGGTATGGGTGACACATCGTCTTCTTTAGCAGGTGGCATCTTGGCAACTGCTGCAGAAAGTCCAGCAGAGCCCCACTCACACTGGGCCACCCACAAAGCCGTGGCCTCTCACTCCCTCCCACCAGTCCAGCCCCAAGACTGCTGACAGGGCAGAGAAATGGCGTCAGGCACAGCTGCAGGGGCTCTTGCTGCCTGGAGCGGTGTTTATATTGATCTGAACCCAGGCACACCTGGGGAGGGCTGGCCGGCACGGTCGGGCTTCCCAGGCCAGCCAATAATCACCCCTCAGGGGCTCACAGTTGCAGAAACTGCAACTTGCTGAATCGGCCAGGTCCAAGGAACAGGTGTGGGCTCCTGAGAGTCAGGATAGACAAGGGGCTGCAGCTCTGGCTTGTTTTCTAATTATATTATCTGGCCCATGAGTGGGAGACAACTTCAAGAAAACCCTCTCCTAATGAGAGGAACCCAAGAGTCAGGGAGAGGAGGGGTGGCTGGTGGGTGTAGACAGAGGCCTGGTGCCCTGGGTGCAGTGGAAGTCTCTGGAAGACCAGGTGGAGGGAGTCCACACAGAGTGATGCCCAGGGTCACAGACCTGTCGGAGCTGCTGTTTGTTAGTTCAAGTCCTGCTCTGAGGTGCTCTGTGTCAGATCTGAGTGACAGGTGAGCTGGGAGTGCTCTGCAATGAGGGCGATATGCATGGTTCCTGTGTTCCCAGCCCTGCCATGGTACCTGCAAGGGTAGCTCTGTATCCTGGGAGGGGCCTGACCACGAGAGCCCCATGGGCTGCAGGGGAACCTGCCCAGGGAACCCCATATCCTGGGAGGGGCCTGAACACGAGAGCCCCATGGGCTGGGGTGGGGGTGGGGTACCTGCCCAGGTGAGCTCCATATCCTGGGATTGGCCTGACCTCGAGAGCCCCATGGGCTGCTGGAGTCCTGGTAAAGGATGTCAGGACAGTCAGTGAAGCCACCGAGGATATACCTCCAGTAGTTCCTAAATCCTACACCCTGCTGGTCATTCTACCAACCACCAGGACATGGTATTCTGTATTAGTCTTCAATGATGCCTTCTTTTGTATTCTATTAGTCCCAGAGTCACAAGAAATTTTGGCTTGTGAGTGGCAGGACTCAACATACAACTAAAACAATACTTCCGGGCCGTGTTGCCCCAAGGGTTCAAAAATTCCCACACCATCTTTGGGGAAAGCTCAGCTAAAGAACTAAAAGTTCTACCTCTGGAAAAGGAAACACTCCTTCAATATGCAGACGACATTCTGATCGCCAGCCCTACTAAGGAGACCTCTGAACTACCAAGCCAATAAAGGATACAAGTTGTCCAAGAAAAAGCTCAAATATCACAGACTACGGTGACCTGCCTGGGCTTCATTCTCACAGAAGGTCGGAGAAGCCCATCCCAGGAAAGGGAAGAAACAATTTACAGCCTTACCCATTTCTGAAACTAGAAGACAGCTTAGGGGTTCCTGGGGAGGCCAGGGTTTGCTGCTTCTGGATCCCTAACTACAGTCTACTAGCTGGGCCTCTATATGAAACACTGAAAGGAAAAGATGATGATCCTTTTGAATAGAATGCAGAAGTGGCCTTTCAAGAATGGAAAGAGCAGTCAATTCAGACCCTTGCCCTGGAACTCCCTAATTTAGCTAAACCCTTTGACCTTTACATTCCTGGTGAACGGTGAATCGCCATTGGAGTATTAGTGCAAAACCTGGGACCACTTGAAATGGAACAATGCAAGAATGCGATCCAGGTAGGATAAACTACGGTCACCAAGGGGCTTGGCCCACCGCCACATCTGGCCAAGATACTGGCAGTATCTGAAAACCTGGAAATCAGCAGCCCAAAAGGCCACCTCCCTCCGAAGGGAAAAGGACCCCACGTGGTGATCCTAACACCCAACCATGCCCTGAAGTTGCAGGGTTGGCTCCATGGGCACACTGACCTTGAGCGAGGAGGCCCTCCAACTCCAACCTCCATAGAGATAACCGGGGCAAAGTGGCACCATGAAGACTCGTGTGAAGGTGTCTGCACGGGCAAATTTAACGCTCATTTCCCACCAGGAAGAGGAATTAACCAAAGGCTCAGCATGCCGTGCCGGAACCAGATTAGGGCCTGAAGCAATCCTGCGGGTTTGCGGCCAGCTCACAAGAAAGCGAGTTGAAGAAAGGAGCTCAGGGACACTGTAATTCACAAACCTGCAGAGATATAAATGACAGCTATCACCCAAAAATATATTGAAGGAAGGCTGCGAAGAGGACTTGAAAGCGGGGCAGAATTGCAAGAAAACGATTTCAGGGGGTAGACTGGAATTGCATTTAAAGCATAGGAAAAGAGGCAGAACGTCGACAATGAAGCACTTGGCCAAAAAGGGCGTATGCGTTTTTTCCTGAATATATTCAGGAAAAAACGCATACGCCCTTTTTGGCCAACCAAGCAAGCATGTTAAAGAAATCTGCACTACAATGAAGTCTCACTGCCCCCCGTTCAAAAGGGCCATCTGAAAAAAGTGTAAAATCCAGAAAGGCAGCACAAGCCATGGAGAACAGGGAGCCTTGTTATGCTGATGGGCGGGATGTAAATTGCCAACAGCCACTCTGGAGATGTGTATGGTGTTTCCTCAAAAACCTAAAAAACAAAGCAACGGAGCCTACGGCATTACCACTTATTTTCCTATAGCTTAGGGAAATTAAAATCAAAAACACACAGCCACCGCAAAGTTTCTGTTTATGGGTCTGTTTACAAGAACCTCGTCTACGGTACAAGTTAAATATCCCAGAAAGCGAAAAATGGATAAAGAAGTGTGGTACGTACGTACAAAGGAATATCACTCACCAATGAAATCTATGTCATCAGGCCCGTCGCGGCATAATGAGTGGATTCACGTACGATGATTCTAAGTGAAATAAGTCACACAGAAAATGAAACATCATAAGATATCACTAATACACGGAATGTAAACTTGGCTACACATGAACTGAATTACAAAACAGAACAGGGTCTCAAATTTAGAAAACCAACTTATGCTTGCTTAAGGGGAAAGGTGAGTTGTGGTGCTGCATAAAACCAGAGATAGAAATTACCACAGATACCTTTCCATAAGCCAAATATGTAATAGTCAAGACCTAGCCCTTGCTCAACGAAATGGACTAAACACCCCATATTCAACGCCTAGGATTACACATGACTAGTAAGAACCTTCAAACCCATAGATTTATATGTCTCCGTAAGAGACTCAAGTGTGTGTACAGCGGCATGAATGCAGCAGAGAAAATCCGATAAAACCCATTATCAAAATGAATTACAAAAACAAACACAATGACAGTGAAATAGAGAGCAATTCTTAAATAATTCATTCAGGGCTTGTGATGCAACCTGGATTTACCACATCTACACCCAGAGCTGAGTGAGACATAAGGCTGGACACTTCGGGCTGATAGCATTGGTGAGGTTCGATGAGCAAATGCAGACCCTTTGAAGTCATACTGCATGGTACCCATTCCATGGGTCCCAACTCTCCAGGTTTAAGGGATTCTTCCTTCAGCTAAAACATGCATGGGAAACCCAGAGTATGGTCCACCGTGTGATTGGGAAACATTTTCAAATGCATCTCAGTTTTCGGACGCTGGTACTCGGGTTCACCATTCCAGACGCTTTACTAACACTCTCCCCACTTGGAGAGTCAGTGCCTTTAAACTCCTGTTTGGCACAGTTTGCAATTTCTGCGCAAGATGAACAGGAATAGGGAGAACCAATGAGAGACTAGCTGTAGGTGTCTGGACGGGCAAATGGAACGCTCATTTCCCACCAGGAAGAGGAATTAACCAAAGGCTCAGCATGCCGTGCCGGAACCAGATTAGGGCCTGAAGCATTCCTGCGGGTTTGCGGCCAGCTCACAAGAAAGCGAGTTGAAGAAAGGAGCTCAGGGGCACTGTAATTCACAAACCTGCAGAGTTATAAATGACAGCTATCGTCCAAAAATATATTGAAGGAAGGCTGCGAAGAGGACTGGAAAGCGGGGCAGAATTGCAGGAAAACGATTTCAGGGGGTAGACTGGAATTGCATTTAAAGCATAGGAAAAGAGGCAGAACGTCGACAATGATGCACTTGGCCAAAAAGGGCGTATGCGTTTTTTCCTGAATATATTCAGGAAAAAACGCATACGCCCTTTTTGGCCAACCAAGCCAGCATGTTAAAGAAATCTGCACTACAAAGAAGTCTCACTGCCCCCAGGTCAAAAGGGCCATCTGAAAAAAGTGTAAAATCCAGAAAGACAGCACAGGCCATGGAGAACAGGGAGCCTTGTTATGCTGATGGGCGGGATGTAAATTGCCAACAGCCACTCTGGAGAAGTGTATGGTGTTTCCTGAAACACATAGGAAACAAAGCAACACAGCCTATGGCACTTCCACTTATGGTCCTATAGATTACGGAAATTAAAATCAAAAACACACAGCCACCCCAATGTTTGGGACGTCTCTGTTTACAAGAACCTCGTCTACGGTACAAGTTAAATATCCGAGAAAGCAAAAAATTCATAAAGAAGTTGTGGTATGCAAGTACAATGGAATATCACTCAGCTATGAAATCTACGTCATCAGGCCCGTAGCGGCATAATGAGTGGATTCAGGTATGATAATTCTACGAGAAATAAGTCACACAGAAAAAGAAACCTCATAAGATATCACTAATACACGGAATGTAAACTTGGCTACACATGAACAGAAATACCAACAGAACAGGGTCTCAAATTTAGAAAACCAACTTATGCTTGCTTATGGGGAAAGGTGAGTTGGGGTGCTGCATAAAACCAGAGATTGAAATTAGCACAGATACCTTTCCATAAGCCAAATATATAATAGACAAGACCTACTCCTTGCTCAACGAAATGGACTCAACACTCCATACTCAACGCCTGGGAATATACCTGACAAGTAAGAATCTTAAAACCCATGGATTTATATGTCTCCACAAGGAAATAAAGCGTGTGTACAGTGGCATAAACGCAGCAGTGAAAATCCGATAAATCCCATGATCAAAATAAATGTCAAAAACAAAACACAATGACAGTGAAATAGAGAGCAATTCTTAAATAATTCATTCAGGGCTTGTGATGAAACCTGGATTTACCACATCTACACCCAGAGCTGGGTGACACATAAGGCTGGACACTTCGGGCTGATAGCTTTGGTGAGGTTCGGTGAGCAAACGCAGACCCTTTGAAGTCATACTGCATGGTACCCATTCCATGGGTCCCAACTCTCCAGGTTTAAGGGATTCTTCCTTCAGCTAAAACATGCATGGGAAACCCAGAGTATGGTCCACCGTGTGATTGGGAAACATTTTCAAATGCATCTCAGTTTTCGAACGCTGGTACTCGGGTTCACCATTCCAGACGCTTTACTAACACTCTCCCCACTTGGAGAGCCAGTGCCTTTAAACTCCTGTTTGGCACAGTTTGCAATTTCTGCGCAAGATGAACAGGAATAGGGAGAACCAATGAGAGATTAGCTGTAGGTGTCTGCACGGGCAAATGGAACGCTCATTTCCCACCAGGAAGACGAATTAACCAAAGGCTCAGCATGCCCTGCCGGAAAAATATTAGGGCCTGAAGCAATCCTGCGGTTTTGCAGCCAGCTCACAAGAAAGTGAGTTGAAGAAAGGAGCTCAGGGCCACTGAAATTCACAAACCTGCAGAGTTATGAATGACAGCTATCGTCCAAAAATGTATTGAAGTAAGTCTTCGAAGAGGACTTGAAAGCGGGACAGAATTTCTGGAAAACGATTTCAGGGGGTAGCACTGGAATTGCACTTAAAGCATAGGAAATGAGGCAGAATGTCGACAATGATGCACTTGGCCAAAAAGGGGGTATGCGTTTTTTCCTGAATATATTCAGGAAAAAACGCATACGCACTTTTTGGCAACCAAGCAAGTGAGTAAAGGAAATATGTACTACAATGAAGTCTCACTGCCCCCCGGTCAAAAGGGCCATCTGAAAAAAGTGTAAAATCCAGAAAGGCAGGACAGGTCATGGAGAACAGGGAGCCTTGTTATGCTGATGGGCAGGATGTAAATTGCCAACAGCCACTCTGGAGTAGTGTATGGTGTTTCCTGAAACACGTAGGAAACAAAACAACACAGCCTATGGCACTTCCATTTATGGATCTATAGCTTAGGGAAATTAAAAACAAAAACACACAGCCACCCCAAAGTTTGGGACGGCTCCGTTTACAGGAACCTCGTCTATGGTTCAAGTTAAATATCCGAGAAAGCAAAAAATGGATAAAGAAGTAGTGCTACGTACGTACAATGGAATATCACACAGCAATGAAATCTACGTCATCAGGCCCGTAGCGCCATAATGAGTGGATTCAGGTACGATGATTCTACGAGAAATAAGTCACACAGAAAAAGAAACATCATAAGATATGACTAATACACGGAATGTAAACTTGGCTACACATGAACTGAATTACAAAACAGAAAAGGGTCTCAAATTGAGACAACCAACTTATGCTTGCTTATGGGGAAAGGTGAGTTGGGGTGCTGCATAAAAACAGAGATTGAAATTAGCACAGATACCGTTCCATAAGCCAAATATATAATAGACAAGACCTACTCCTTGCTCAGCGAAATAGACTCAACACCCCATATTCAACGCCTGGGAATATACCTGACAAGTAAGAATCTTAAAACCCATGGATTTATATATCTCCATAAGGAAATCAAATGTCTGTACATCGGCCTAAACGCAGCAGTGAAAATACGATAAATCCCATTATCAAAATAAATTTCAAAAACAAAACACAATGACAGTGAAATAGAGAGCATTTCTTAAATAACTGATTCAGGGCTTGTGATGAAACCTGGATTTACCACATGTACACCCAGAGCTGGGTGAAACATAAGGCTGGGCACTTCGGGCTGATAGCATTGGTGAGGTTCGGTGAGCAAACGCAGACCCTTTGAAGTCATACTGCATGGTACTCATTCCATGGGTCCCAACTCTCCAGGTTTAAGGGATTCTTCCTTCAGCTAAAACATGCATGGGAAACCCAGAGTATGGTCCACCGTGTGATTGGGAAACGTTTCCAAATGCATCTCAGTTTTCGAACCCTGGTACTCGGGTTCACCATTCCAGACGCTTTACTAAAACTCTCCCCACTTGGAGAGTCAGTGCCTTTAACCTCCTGTTTGGCACAGTTTGCAATTTCTGTGCAAGATGAACAGGAATAGGGAGAACCAATGAGAGACTACCTGTAGGTGTCTGCACGGGCAAATGGAATGCTCATTTCCCACCAGGAAGACGAATTAACCAAAGGCTCAGCGTGCCCGGCCGGAATCAGATTAGGGCCTGAAGCAATCCTGCGGTTTTGCGGCCAGTTCACATGAAAGCGAGTTGAGGAAAGGAGTTCTGGGGCACTGTAATTCAGAAACCTGCAGAGTTATGAATGACAGCTATCGTCCAAAAATGTATTGAAGTAAGTCTTCAAAGAGGACTTGAAAGCGGGGCAGAATTTCAGGAAAACGATTTCAGGGGGTAGACTGGAATTGCACTTAAAGCATAGGAAAAGAGGCAGAATGTCGACAATGATGCACTTGGCCAAAAAGGGCGTATGCGTTTTTTCCTGAATATATTCAGGAAAAAACGCATACGCCCTTTTTGGCCAACCAAGCATGCGTGTAAAGGAAATCTGCACTACAATGGCGTCTCACTGCCCCCCGGTCAAAAGGGCCATCTGAAAAAAGTGTAAAATCCAGAAAGGCAGGACAGGTCATGGAGAACAGGGAGCCTTCTTATGCTGCTGGGCAGGATGTAAATTGCCAACAGCCACTCTGGAGAAGTGTATGGTGTTTCCTGAAACACGTAGGAAACAAAGCAACACAGCCTATTGCACTTCCACTTATGGTCCTATAGCTTAGGGAAATTAAAATCAAAAACACACAGCCACCCCAAAGTTTGGGACGGCTCTGTTTACAAGAACCTCATCTACGGTACAAGTTAAATATCCGAGAAAGCAAAAAATGGATAAAGAAGTTGTGGTACGCACGTACAATGGAATATCACTCAGCAATGAAATCTCCATCATCAGGCCCGTAGCGGCATAATGAGTGGATCCAAGTACGATGATTCTACGGGAAATAAGTCACACAGAATAAGAAACATCATAAGATATCACTAATACACGGAATGTAAACTTGACTACACATGAACTGAATTACAAAACAGAACAGGGTCTCAAATTTAGTAAACCAACTTATGCTTGCTTATGGGGAAAGCTGAATTTTTGTGCTGTATAAAACCAGAGATTGAAATTAGCACAGATACAATTCCATAAGCCAAATATATAATAGACAAGACCTACTCCTTGCTCAGCGAAATGGACTCAACAGCCCATATTCAACGCCTGGGAACATACCTGACAAGTAAGAATCTTAAAACCCATGGATTTATATGTCTCCATAAGGAAATCAAGCATGTGTACAGCGGCCTAAACGCAGCAGTGAAAATCAGATAACTCCCATTATCAAGATAAATTTCGAAAACAAAACACAATGAGAGTGAAATAGAGAGCAATTCTTAAATAATTCATTCAGGGCTTGTGATGCAACCTGGATTTACCACATCTACATGCAGAGCTGTGTGAGACATAAGGCTGGACACTTCAGGCTGATAGCATTGGTGAGGTTCGGTGAGCAAACGCAGACCCTTTGAACTCATACTGCCTGGTACCCATTCCATGGGTCCCAACTTTCCAGGTTTAAGGGATTCTTCCTTCAGCTAAATCATGCATGGGAAACCCAGAGTATGGTCCACCGTGCGATTGGGAAACGTTTTCAAATGCATCTCAGTTTTCGAACCCTGGTACTCGGGTTCACCATTCCAGACGCTTTACTAACATTCTCACCACTTGGAGAGTCAGTGCCTTTAACCTCCTGTTTGGCACAGTTTGCAATTTCTGCGCAAGATGAACAGGAATAGGGAGAACCAATGAGAGACTAGCTGTAGGTGTCTGCACTGGCAAATGGAACGCTCATTTCCCACCAGGAAGTGGAATTAACCAAAGGCTCAGCATGCCCTGCCGGAAAGATATTAGGGCCTGAAGAAATCCTGTGGTTTTGCGGCCAGCTCACAAGAAAGCGTGTTGAGGAAACGAGCTCAGGGGCACTGTAATTCACAAACCTGCAGAGTTATTAATGACAGTTATCGTCCAAAAATGTACTGAAGTAAGTCTTCGAAGAGGACTTGAAAGCGGGGAAGAATTTCACGATAAAGATTTCAGGGGGTAGACAGGAATTGCACTTAAAGCATAGGAAAAGAGGCAGAATGTCGAAAATGATGCACTTGGCCAAAAAGGACGTATGCGTTTTTTCCTGAATATATTCAGGAAAAAACGCATACGCGGTTTTTGGCCAACCAAGCAAGCGTGTAAAGGAAATCTGCACTACAATGAAGTCTCACTGCCCACCGGTCAAAAGGCCCATCTGAACAAAGTGTAAAATCCAGAAAGGCAGGACAGGTCATGGAGAACAGGGAGCCTTGTTATGCTGATGGGCGGGATGTAAATTGCCAACAGCCACTCTGGAGAAGTGTATGGTGTTTCCTGAAACACGTAGGAAACAAAGCAACACAGCCTATGGCACTTCCACTTATGGTCCTATAGCTTAGGGAAATTAAAATCAAAAACACACAGCCACCCCAAAGTTTGGGACGGCTCTGTTTACAAGAACCTCATCTACGGTACAAGTTAAATATCCGAGAAAGCAAAAAATGGATAAAGAAGTTGTGGTACGCACGTACAATGGAATATCACTCAGCAATGAAATTTCCATCATCAGGCCCGTAGCGGCATAATGAGTGGATCCAAGTACGATGATTCTACGGGAAATAAGTCACACAGAATAAGAAACATCATAAGATATCACTAATACACGGAATGTAAACTTGACTACACATGAACTGAATTACAAAACAGAACAGGGTCTCAAATTTAGAAAACCAACTTATGCTTGCTTATGGGGAAAGCTGAATTTTTGTGCTGTATAAAACCAGAGATTGAAATTAGCACAGATACAATTCCATAAGCCAAATATATAATAGACAAGACCTACTCCTTGCTCAGCGAAATGGACTCAACAGCCCATATTCAACGCCTGGGAACATACCTGACAAGTAAGAATCTTAAAACCCATGGATTTATATGTCTCCATAAGGAAATCAAGCATGTGTACAGCGGCCTAAACGCAGCAGTGAAAATCAGATAACTCCCATTATCAAGATAAATTTCGAAAACAAAACACAATGAGAGTGAAATAGAGAGCAATTCTTAAATAATTCATTCAGGGCTTGTGATGCAACCTGGATTTACCACATCTACATGCAGAGCTGTGTGAGACATAAGGCTGGACACTTCAGGCTGATAGCATTGGTGAGGTTCGGTGAGCAAACGCAGACCCTTTGAACTCATACTGCCTGGTACCCATTCCATGGGTCCCAACTTTCCAGGTTTAAGGGATTCTTCCTTCAGCTAAATCATGCATGGGAAACCCAGAGTATGGTCCACCGTGCGATTGGGAAACGTTTTCAAATGCATCTCAGTTTTCGAACCCTGGTACTCGGGTTCACCATTCCAGACGCTTTACTAACATTCTCACCACTTGGAGAGTCAGTGCCTTTAACCTCCTGTTTGGCACAGTTTGCAATTTCTGCGCAAGATGAACAGGAATAGGGAGAACCAATGAGAGACTAGCTGTAGGTGTCTGCACTGGCAAATGGAACGCTCATTTCCCACCAGGAAGTGGAATTAACCAAAGGCTCAGCATGCCCTGCCGGAAAGATATTAGGGCCTGAAGAAATCCTGTGGTTTTGCGGCCAGCTCACAAGAAAGCGTGTTGAGGAAACGAGCTCAGGGGCACTGTAATTCACAAACCTGCAGAGTTATTAATGACAGTTATCGTCCAAAAATGTACTGAAGTAAGTCTTCGAAGAGGACTTGAAAGCGGGGAAGAATTTCAGGATAACGATTTCAGGGGGTAGACAGGAATTGCACTTAAAGCATAGGAAAAGAGGCAGAATGTCGAAAATGATGCACTTGGCCAAAAAGGACGTATGCGTTTTTTCCTGAATATATTCAGGAAAAAACGCATACGCGGTTTTTGGCCAACCAAGCAAGCGTGTAAAGGAAATCTGCACTACAATGAAGTCTCACTGCCCACCGGTCAAAAGGCCCATCTGAACAAAGTGTAAAATCCAGAAAGGCAGGACAGGTCATGGAGAACAGGGAGCCTTGTTATGCTGATGGGCGGGATGTAAATTGCCAACAGCCACTCTGGAGAAGTGTATGGTGTTTCCTGAAACACGTAGGAAACAAAGCAACACAGCCTATGGCACTTCCACTTATGGTCCTATAGCTTAGGGAAATTAAAATCAAAAACACACAGCCACCCCAAAGTTTGGGACGGCTCTGTTTACAAGAACCTTGTCTACGGTATAAGTTAACTATCCGAGAAAGCAAAAAATGGATAAAGAAGTTGTGGTACGCACGTACAATGGAATATCACTCAGCAATGAAATCTATGTCATCAGGCCCGTAGCGGCATAATGAGTGGATTCAGGTACGATGATTCTACGAGAAATAAGTCACACAGAAAAAGAAACATCATAAGATATCACTAATACACCGAATGTAATCTTGGCTACACACGAACTGAATTACAAAACAGAACAGGGTCTCAAATTTAGAAAACCAACTTATGTTTGCATATGGGGAACGGTGAGTTGGGGTGCTGCATAAAACCAGAGATTGAAATTAGCACAGATACCGTTCCATAAGCTAATTATATAATAGACAAGACCTACTCCTTGCTCAACGAAATGGACTCAACACCCCATATTCAACGCCTGGGAAGATACCTGACAAGTAAGAATCTTAAAACCCATGGATTTATATGTCTCCATAAGGAAATCAAATGTCTGTACATCGGCCTAAATGCAGCAGTGAAAATACGATAAATCCCATTATCAAAATAAATTTCAAAAACAAAACACAATGACAGTGAAATAGAGAGCATTTCTTAAATAATTGATTCAGGGCTTGTGATGAAACCTGGATTTACCACATGTACACCCAGAGCTGGGTGAGACATAAGGCTGGGCACTTCGGGCTGATAGCATTGGTGAGGTTCGGTGAGCAAACGCAGACCCTTTGAAGTCATACTGCATGGTACCCATTCTAAGGGTCCCAACTCTCCAGGTTTAAGGGATTCTTCCTTCAGCTAAAACATGCATGGGAAACCCAGAGTATGGACCACCGTGTGATTGGGAAACGTTTTCAAATGCATCTCAGTTTTCGCCCCTGGTACTCGGGTTCACCATTCCAGACGCTTTACTAACACTCTCCCCACTTGGAGAGTCAGGGACTTTAACCTCCTGTTTGGCACAGTTTGCAATTTCTGCGCAAGATGAACAGGAATAGGGAGAACCAATGAGAGACTAGCTGTAGGTGTCTGCACGGGCAAATGGAACGCTCATTTCCCACCAGGAAGAGGAATTAACCAAAGGCTCAGCGTGCCCTGCCAGAAACAGATTAGGGCCTGAAGCAATCCTGCGGTTTTGCGGCCAGCTCACGAGAAAGCGAGTTGAGGAAAGGAGCTCAGGGGCACTGTAATTCACAAACCTGCAGAGTTATGAATGACAGCTATCGTCCAAAAATGTACTGAAGTAAGTCTTCGAAGAGGACTTGAAAGTGGGGCAGAATTTCAGGAAAACGGTTTCAGGGGGTAGACCGGAATTGCACTTAAAGCATAGGAAAAGAGGCAGAATGTCGACAATGATGCACTTGGCCAAAAAGGGCGTATGCGTTTTTTCCTGAATATATTCAGGAAAAAACTCATACGCCCTTTTTGGCCAACCAAGCAAGCGTGTAAAGGAAATCTGCACTACAATGAAGTCTCACTGCCCCCCGGTCAAAAGGGCCATCTGAAAAAAGTGTAAAATCCAGAAAGGCAGGACAGGTCATGGAGAACAGGGAGCCTTGTTATGCTGATGGGCGGGATGTAAATTGCCAACAGCCACTCTGGAGAAGTGTATGGTGTTTCCTGAAACACGTAGGAAACAAAGCAACACAGCCTATGGCACTTCCACTTATGGTCCTATAGCTTAGGGAAATTAAAATCAAAAACACACACCCACCCCAATGTTTGGGACGTCTCTGTTTACAAGAACCTCGTCTATGGTACAAGTTAAATATCCGAGAAAGCAAAAAATTCATAAAGAAGTTGTGGTATGCAAGTACAATGGAATATCACTCAGCAATGAAATCTACGTCATCAGGCCTGTAGCGGCATAATGAGTGGATTCAGGTATGATGATTCTACGAGAAATAAGTCACACAGAAAAAGAAACCTCATAAGATATCACTAATACACGGAATGTAAACTTGGCTACACATGAACAGAAATACCAACAGAACAGGGTCTCAAATTTAGAAAACCAACTTATGCTTGCTTATGGGGAAAGGTGAGTTGGGGTGCTGCATAAAACCAGAGATTGAAATTAGCACAGATACCTTTCCATAAGCCAAATATATAATAGACAAGACCTACTCCTTGCTCAACGAAATGGACTCAACACCCTATATTCAATGCCTGGGAATATACCTGACAAGTAAGAATCTTAAAACCCATGGATTTATATGTCTCCACAAGGAAATAAAGCGTGTGTACAGCGGCATAAACGCAGCAGTGAAAATCCGATAAATCCCATTATCAAAATAAATGTCAAAAACAAAACACAATGACAGTGAAATAGAGAGCAATTCTTAAATAATTCATTCAGGGCTTGTGATGAAACCTGGATTTACCACATCTACACCCAGAGCTGGGTGACACATAAGGCTGGACACTTCGGGCTGATAGCTTTGGTGAGGTTCGGTGAGCAAACGCAGACCCTTTGAAGTCATACTGCATGGTACCCATTCCATGGGTCCCAACTCTCCAGGTTTAAGGGATTCTTCCTTCAGCTAAATCATGCATGGGAAACCCAGAGTATGGTCCACCGTGTGATTGGGAAACGTTTTCAAATGCATCTCAGTTTTCGAACGCTGGTACTCGGGTTCACCATTCCAGACGCTTTACTAACACTCTCCCCACTTGGAGAGTCAGTGCCTTTAAACTCCTGTTTCGCACAGTTTGCAATTTCTGCGCAAGATGAACAGGAATAGGGAGAACCAATGAGAGACTAGCTGTAGGTGTCTGCACGGGCAAATGGAACGCTCATTTCCCACCAGGAAGACGAATTAACCAAAGGCTCAGCGTGCCCTGCCAGAAACAGATTAGGGCCTGAAGCAATCCTGCGGTTTTGCAGCCAGCTCACAAGAAAGTGAGTTGAAGAAAGGAGCTCAGGGCCACTGAAATTCACAAACCTGCAGAGTTATGAATGACAGCTATCGTCCAAAAATGTATTGAAGTAAGTCTTCGAAGAGGACTTGAAAGCGGGGCAGAATTTCTGGAAAACGATTTCAGGGGGTAGACTGGAATTGCACTTAAAGCATAGGTAATGAGGCAGAATGTCGACAATGATGCACTTGGCCAAAAAGGGCGTATGTGTTTTTTCCTGAATATATTCAGGAAAAAACGCATACGCACTTTTTGGTCAACCAAGCAAGCGTGTTTAAGAAATCTGCACTAAAATGAAGTCTAACTGCCCCCCGGTCAAAAGGGCCATCTGAAAAAAGTGTAAAATCCAGAAAGGCAGGACAGGTCATGGAGAACATGGAGCCTTGTTATGCTGATGGGCAGGATGTAAATTGCCAACAGCCACTCTGGAGAAGTGTATGGTGTTTCCTGAAACACGTAGGAAACAAAACAACACAGCCTATGACACTTCCACTTATGGATCTATAGCTTAGGGAAATTAAAATCAAAAACACACAGCCCCCCCAAAGTTTGGGACGGCTCCGTTTACAGGAACCTCGTCTACGGTACAAGTTAAATATCCGAGAAAGCAAAAAATGGATAAAGAAGTAGTGCTACGTACGTACAATGGAATATCACACAGCAATGAAATCTACGTCATCAGGCCCGTAGCGCCATAATGAGTGGATTCAGGTACGATGATTCTACGAGAAATAAGTCACACAGAAAAAGAAACATCATAAGATATGACTAATACACGGAATGTAAACTTGGCTACACATGAACTGAATTACAAAACAGAAAAGGGTCTCAAATTGAGACAACCAACTTATGCTTGCTTATGGGGAAAGGTGAGTTGGGGTGCTGCATAAAAACAGAGATTGAAATTAGCACAGATACCGTTCCATAAGCCAAATATATAATAGACAAGACCTACTCCATGCTCAGCGAAATAGACTCAACACCCCATATTCAACGCCTGGGAATATACCTGACAAGTAAGAATCTTAAAACCCATGGATTTATATGTCTCCATAAGGAAATCAAATGTCTGTACATCGGCCTAAACGCAGCAGTGAAAATACGATAAATCCCATTATCAAAATAAATTTCAAAAACAAAACACAATGACAGTGAAATAGAGAGCATTTCTTAAATAATTGATTCAGGGCTTGTGATGAAACCTGGATTTACCACATGTACACCCAGAGCTGGGTGAGACATAAGGCTGGGCACTTCGGGCTGATAGCATTGGTGAGGTTCGGTGAGCAAACGCAGACCCTTTGAAGTCATACTGCATGGTACCCATTCTAAGGGTCCCAACTCTCCAGGTTTAAGGGATTCTTCCTTCAGCTAAAACATGCATGGGAAACCCAGAGTATGGACCACCGTGTGATTGGGAAACGTTTTCAAATGCATCTCAGTTTTCGCCCCTGGTACTCGGGTTCACCATTCCAGACGCTTTACTAACACTCTCCCCACTTGGAGAGTCAGTGCCTTTAACCTCCTGTTTGGCACAGTTTGCAATTTCTGCGCAAGATGAACAGGAATAGGGACAACCAATGAGAGACTAGATGTAGGTGTCTGCACGTGCAAACGGAACGCTCATTTCCCACCAGGAAGAGGAATTAACCAAAGGCTCAGCGTGCCCTGCCAGAAAGAGATTATGGCGTGAAGCAATCCTGCGGTTTTGCGGCGAGCTCACAAGAAAGCGAGTTGAAGAACGGAGCTCAGGGGCAGTGTAATTCAGAAAGCTGCAGAGTTATGAATGACAGCTATCGTCCAAAAATGTATTGAAGTAAGTGTTCGAAGAGGACTTGAAAGCGGGGCAGAATTTCAGGAACACGATTTCAGGGGGTAGACTGGAATTGCACTTAAAGCATAGGAAAAGAGGCAGAATGTCGACAATGATGCACTTGGCCAAAAAGGGCGTATGCGTTTTTTCCTGAATATATTCAGGACAAAACGCATACGCCCTTTTTGGCCAACCAAGCAAGCGTGTAAAGGAAATCTGCACTACAATGAAGTCTCACTGCCCCCCGGTCAAAAGGGCCATCTGAAAAAAGTGTAAAATCCAGAAAGGCAGGACAGGTCATGGAGAACAGGGAGCCTTCTCATGCTGATGGTCGGGATGTAAATTGCCAACAACCACTCTAGAGAAGTGTATGGTGTTTCCAGAAACACGTAGGAAACAAAGCGACACAGCCTATGGCACTTCCACTTATGGTCCTATAGATTAGGGAAATTAAAATCAAAAACACACAGCCACCCCAAAGTTTGGGACGGCTCTGTTTACAAGAATCTCGTCTACGGTACAAGTTAAATATCCGAGAAAGCAAAAAATGGATAAAGAAGTTGTGGTACGCACGTACAATGGAATATCACTCAGCAATGAAATCTACGTCTTCAGGCCCGTAGCGGCATAATGAGTGGATTCAGGTACGATGATTCTACGAAAAATAAGTCACACAGAAAAAGAAACATCATAAGATATCACTAATACACCGAATGTAAAATTGGTTACACATGAACTGAATTACAAAACAGAACAGGGTCTCAAATTTAGAAAACCAGCTTCTGCTTGCTTATGGGGAAAGGTGAGTTGGGGTGCTGCATAAAACCAGAGATTGAAATTAGCACAGATACCGTTCCATAAGCCAAATATATAATAGACAAGCCCTACTCCTTGCTCAACGAAATGGACTCAACACCCCATATTCAACGCCTGGGAAGACACCTGACAAGTAAGAATCTTTAAACCCATGGATTTATATGTCTCTGTAAGGAAATCAAGCGTGTGTACAGCGGCCTAAATGCAGCAGTGAAAATCCGATAAATCCCATTATGAAAATAAATTTCAGAAACAAAAAAAATGACAGTGAAATAGAGAGCAATGCTTAAATAATTCATTCAGGACTTGTGATGCAACCTGGATTTACCACATCTACACCCAGAGCTGTGTGAGACATAAGGCTGGACACTTCGGGCTGATAGAATTGGTGAGGTTCGGTGAGCAAACGCAGACCCTTTGAAGTCATACTGCATGGTACCCATTCCATGGTTCCCAACTCTCCAGGTTTAAGGGATTCTTCCTTCAGCTAAAACATGCATGGGAAACCCAGAGTATGGTCCACCATGTGATTGGGAAACGTTTTCAGATGCATCTCAGTTTTCGTCCCCTGGTACTCGGGTTCACCATTCCAGACGCTTTACTAACACTCTCCCCACTTGGAGAGTCAGTGCCATTAACCTCCTGTTTGGCACAGTTTGCAATTTCTGCGCAAGATGAACAGGAATAGGGAGAACAAATGAGAGACTAGCTGTAGGTGTCTTCACGGGCAAATGGAACGCACATTTCCCACCAGGATGAGGAATTAAACAAAGGCTCAGCGTGCCCTGCCAGAAACAGATTAGGGACTGAAGTCATCCTGTAGTTTTGCGGACAGCTCACAAGAAAGCGAGTTGAAGAAAGGAGCTCAGGGACACTGTAATTCACAAACCTGCAGAGTTATGAATGACAGCTATCGTCCAAAAATGTATTGAAGTAAGTCTTCAAAGAGGGCTTGAAAGCGGGGCAGAATTTCAGGAAAACGATTTCAGGGGGTAGACTGGAATTGCACTTAAAGCATAGGAAAAAAGGCAGAATGTCGACAATGATGCACTTGGCCAAAAATTGCGTATGCGTTTTTTCCTGAATATATTCAGGAAAAAACGCATACACACTTTTTGGACAACCAACCATGCGTGTAAAAGAAATCTGCACTACAATGAAGTCTCACTGCCCCCCGGTCAAAAGGGGCATCTGAAAATATTGTAAAATCCAGAAAGGCAGGACAGGTCATGGAGAACAGGGAGCCTTGTTATGCTGATGGGCGGGATGTAAATAGCCAACAGCCACTCTGGAGAAGTGTATGGTGTTTCCTGAAACACGTAGGAAACAAAGCAACACAGCCTATGGCACCTCCACTTATGGTCCTATAGCATAGGGAAATTAAAATCAAAAACACACAGCCACCCCAAAGTTTGGGATGGCTCTGTTTACAAGGACCTCATCTACAGTAGAAGTTAAATATCCGAGAAAGCATAAAATAGATAAAGAAGTTGTCGTACGCACGTACAATGGAATATCACACAGCAATGAAATCTACGTCATCAGGACCGTAGCGGCATAATGAGTGGATTCAGGTATGATGATTCTATGAGAAATAAGTCAGACAGAAAAAGAAAAATCATAAGTTATCACTAATACACGGAATGTAAACTTGGCTACCCATGAACTGAATTACAAAACAGAACAGGGTCTCAAATTTAGAAAACCAACTTATGCTTGCTAATGGGGAAAGGTCAGTTGGGATGCTGAATAAAACCAGAGTTTGAAATTAGCACAGATACCGTTCCATAAGCCAAATATATAATAGACAAAACCTACTCCTTGCTCAACGAAATGGACTCAACACCCTATATTCAACGCCTGGGAAGATACCTGACAAGTAAGAATCTTAAAACCCATGGATTTATATGTCTCCATAAGGAAATCAAGCGTGTGTACAGTGGCCTAAAAGCAGCAGTGAAAATACGATAAATCCCATTATCAAAATGAATTTCAAAAACAAAACACAATGAGAGTGAAATAGAGAGCAATTCTTAAATAATTCATTCAGGGCTTGTGATGCAACCTGTATTTACCACATCTACACCCAGAGCTGGATGAGACATAAGGCTGGACACTTCGGGCTGATAGCATTGGTGAGGTTCGGTGAGCAAACGCAGACACTTTGAAGTCATACTGCATGGACCCATTCCATGGGTCCCAACTCTCCAGGTTTAAGGGATTCTTCCTTCAGCTAAAACATGCATGGGAAACCCAGAGTATGGTCCACCGTGTGATTGGGAAACGTTTTCAAATGCATCTCAGTTTTCGTCCCCTGGTACTCGGGTTCAACATTTGAACGCTTTACTAATACCCTCCCCACTTGGAGAGTCAGTGCCATTAACCTCCTGTTTGGCACAGTTTGCAATTTCTGCGCAAGATGAACAGGAATAGGGAGAAGCAATGAGAGACTAGCTGTAGGTGTCTGCACGGGCAAATGGAACGCTCATTTCCCACCAGGAAGAGGAATTAACCAAAGGCTCAGCGTGCCCTGCCGGAAACAGATTAGGGCCTGAAGCAATCCTGCGGTTTTCGGCCAGCTCACAAGAAAGCGAGTTGAAGAAATGAGCTCAGGGGCACTGTAATTCACAAACCTGCAGAGTTATGAATGACAGCTATCGTCCAAAAATGTATTGAAGTAAGTCTTCGAAGAGGACTTGAAAGCGGGGCAGAATTTCAGGAAAACGATTTCAGGGGGTAGACTGGAATTGTACTAAAAGCATAGGAAAAGAGGCAGAATGTCGACAATGATGCACTTGGCCAAAAAGGGCGTATGCGTTTTTTCCTGAATATATTCAGGAAAAAACGCATACGCCCTTTTTGGCCAACCAAGCAAGCGTGTAATGGAAATCTGCACTACAATGAAGTTTCACTGCCCCCCGGTCAAAAGGGCCATCTGAAAAAAATGTAAAATCCAGAAAGTCAGGACAGGTCATGGAGAACAGGGAGCCTTGTCATGCTGATGGGCGGGATGTAAATTGCCAACAACCACTCTGGAGAAGTGTATGGTGTTTCCAGAAACACGTAGGAAACAAAGCAACACAGCCTATGGCACTTCCACTTATGGTCCTATAGCTTAGGGAAATTAAAATCAAAAACACACAGCCACCCCAAAGTTTCGGATGGCTCTGTTTACAAGAACCTCGTCTACGGTACAAGTTAAATATCCAAGAAAGCGAAAAATGGATAAAGAAATTGTGGTACGTATGTACAATGGAATATCACTCACCAATGAAATCTATGTCATCAGGCCCATTGCGGCATAATGAGTGGATTCAGGTACGATGATTCTAAGTGAAATAAGTCACACAGAAATTGAAACATCATAAGATATCACTAATACAAGGAATGTAAACTTGGCTACACATGAACTGAATTACAAAACAGAACAGGGTTTCAAATTTAGAAAACCAACTTATGCTTGCTTAAGGGGAAATGTGAGTTGGGGTGCTGCATAAAACCAGAGATAGAAATTAGCACAGATAGCTTTCCATAAGCCAAATATATAATACTCAAGACCTACCCCTTGCTCAACGAAATGGACTAAACACCCCATATTCAAAGCCTAGGAATACACCTGACTGATCAGAATCTTCAAACCCATGGATTTATATGTCTCCATAAGAGAATAAAGCGTGTGTACAGCTGCAAGAATGCAGCAGAGAAAATCCGATAAATCCCATTATCAAAATGAATTACAGAAACAAAACACAATGACAGTGAAATAGAGAGCAATTTTTAAATAATTCATTCAGGGCTTGTGATGCAACCTGGATTTACCACATCTACACCCAGAGCTGAGTGAGACATAAGGTTGGACACTTCGGGCTGATAGCATTGGTGAGGTTCGATGAGCAAGTGCAGACCCTTTGAAGTCATACTGCATGGTACCCATTCCATGGGTCCCAACTCTCCAGGTTTGAGGGATTCTTCCTTCAGCTAAAACATGCATGGAAAACCCAAGTATGGTGCACCATGTGACCGGGAAACGTTTTCAAATGCATCTCAGTTTTCGTCCCCTTTTACTCGGGTTCACCATTCCAGACCCTTTACTAAAACTCTCCCCACTTGGAGACTCAGTGCCTTTAACCTCCTGTTTGGCACAGTTTGCAATATCTGCGCAAGATGAACAGGAATAGGGGGAATCAATGAGAGACTAGCTGGAGGTGTCTGCACAGGCAAATTTAACGCTCATTTCCCACCAGGAAGAGGAATTCACCAAAGGCTCAGCATGCCGTGCCGGAACCAGATTAGGGCCTGAAGCAATCATTTGTGTTTGCAGCCAGCTCACAAGAAAGCGAGTTGAAGAAAGGAGCTCAGGGGCACTGTAATTCACAAACCTGCAGAGTTATAAATGACAGCTATCGTCCAAAAATATATTGAAGGAAGCCTGCGAAGAGGACTTGTAAGTGGGCAGAATTGCAAGAAAACGATTTCGGGGGTAGGCTGGAATTGCATTTAAAGCATAGGAAAAGAGGCAGAACGTCGACAATGATGCACTTGGCCAAAAAGGGCGTATGCGTTTTTTCCTGAATATATTCAGGAAAAAACGCATACGCCCTTTTTGGCCAACCATGCAAGCATGTTAAAGAATTATGCACTACAATGAAGTCTCACAGCCCCCTGGTCAAAAGGGCCATCTAAAAAAAGTGTAAAATCCAGAAAGACAGCACAGGCCATGGAGAACAGGGAGCCTTGTTATGCTGATGGGCGGGATGTAAATTGCCAACAGCCACCCTGGAGAAGTGTATGGTGTTTCCTGAAACACCTAAAAAACAAAGCAACGGAGTCTACGGCACTTCCAGTTATGGTCCTATAGCTTAGGGAAATTAAAATCAAAAACACACAGCCACCCCAAATTTTCGGACGGCTCTGTTTACAAGAACCTCATCTACGGTACAAGTTAAATATCCCAGAATGTGAAAAATGGATAAAGAAGTTGTGGTTCGTACGTACAATGGAATATCACTCAGCAATGAAATCTATGTCATCAGGCCCATCACAGCATAATAAGTGGATTCAGCTACAGTGATTCTAAGTGAAATAAGTCACACAGAAAATGAAACATCATAAGATATCACTAATACACGGAATGTAAACTTGGCTACACATGAACTGAATTACAAAACAGAACAGGGACTCAAATTTAGAAAACCAACTTATGCTTGCTTAAGGGCAAAGGTGAGTTGGGGTGCTGCATAAAACCAGAGATTGAAAATAGCACAGATACCGTTCCATAAGCCAAATATGTAATAGTCAAGACCTACTCCTTGTTCAACGACATGGACTCAACACCACATATTCAACGCCTAGGAATATACCTGACTAGTAAGAATCTTAAAACCCGTGGATTTCTATTTCTCTGTAGGAGAATCAAGCGTTTGTACAGCGGCATGAACGCAGCAGTGAAAATCCGATAAATCCCATTATCAAACTAAATTACAAAAACAAAACACAATGACAGTGAAAGAGACAGCAATTCTTAAATAATTGATTCAGGGCTTGTGATGAAACCTGGATTTACCACATCTACACCCAGAGCTGGGTGAGGCATAAGGCTGGACACTTCGAACTGATAGCATTGGTGAGGTTCGGTGAGCAAATTCAGACCCTTTTTAGTCATACTGCATGGTACCCATTCCATGGGTCAATAATCTGCAGGTTTAAGGAATTCTTCCTTCAGCTAAAACATGCATGGGAAACCCAGAGTATTGTCCACTGTGAGACTGGGAAACCATTTTAAATGGCTCTCAGGTTTCGTTCCCTGGTACTCGGGTTCACCATTCCAGATGCTTTACTAACCCTCTACCCACTTGGAGAGTCAGTGCCTTTAACCTCCTGTTTGGCACAGTTTGCAATTTCTGCACAAGATGAACAGGAATAGGGAGAACCAATGAGAGACTAGCTGTAGGTGTCTCCACGGGCAAATTGAATGCTCATTTCTCACCAGAAAGAGGAATTTACCAAAGACTCAGCGTGCCGTGCCGAAACCAGATTACGGCCTGAAGCAATCCTGCGGTTTTGCGGCCAGCTCACAAGAAAGCATGTTGAAGAAAGGAGCTCAGGGACACTGTATTTAACAAACCTGCAGAGTTATTAATGACAGGTATCATACAAAAATATATTGAAGTAAGGCTGCGAGGAGGACTTGAAAGCGGGGCAGTATTCCTGGAATATGATTTCAGGACGTAGACGGGAAGTGCTCTGAAAGCATAGGAGAAGAGGCAGATCCTGGACAATGATGCACTTGGTCAAAATGTGCATATGCGTTTTTTCCAGGGCCCTCATTAAAGAGGGTAGGAGGCTCCCAGAATGCTTTAGTGGCCAACAGAGGGCCCACATCATCAAGGCGACGTGAGCCAGCCAGGCAGGAGTGACCTCACATCAGAGGGCCCACCTCACAGAAGGGTAAGGAACCCAGCCAGGATCAGACTCTCACCAGAGTGCCCACATCAGCAAGGGGCTGTGAACCAGGCAGGAGTGTCATCACACCCGTGGGGCCATATCATCAAAAGTTGAGGTAACAAGAAAATGTGGCCTCAAACCAGAGGACCCACATCACCATGGGTCTTGGAGCGAGGCAGGCAGGATTAACCTCACAACACATGGCCCATTGTATAAAAAAGGTGAGGAATCCAGCAGTTGGAACATCCCAGCAGGCGGCCCAGAGCACCGAGGCTATGGGATCCAGGCAGTGATGAACTCACAACAGAGGGCCCTCATCATGAAACTGTGAGCAAACCAGCCGTTGTGACCTCAGAGCACAAGGCCCACATCCCCATGGGGAAGGGAACCAAGTAGGAGTGTCATCGCACCAGTGGGCACACATCAGAAAATGTGGGGAGCCCAGCAGTTAGGGCCTGACACCAGAGGGCTCTCATCACCGAGGAGAGGAGGCTCCCAGCAGGCTCCAACTGCTACCAGTGGGCCGCCGTCGCCAATGCGGGGTGTGCCAGCCAGGCAAGAGTGACCTCAGAGCAGAGGGCCCACCTCACAAAAGTGTGAGGAACCCAAGGAGGATCAGACTCTCACCAGAGGGCCCACATCACCAAGAGAATGGGAACCAGGCTGGAGTGTCCTCACACCAGTGGGACCTCATCAACGAAATGTGAGTGACCCAGCACACGTGGCCTCAAACCAGAGGACACACATCACCAAGGGGCTGGGAGTGAGGCAGGCAGGAGGAGTCTCAAAACAGAGGGCCCATAGAAGAAAAAAGGTGAGGAATCCTGCAGTTGGAACCTCCCAGCAGGCGGCCAGGAGCAGCGAGGCTATGGGATCCAGACCTGACTGAACTCAAAACAGAGGGCCCTCATCATGAAACTGTGAGCAACCCAGGCTTTGGGACCTCAGAGCAGAAGGCCCACATTCCTATGTGGTTGGGAACATGGCATAAGTGTACTCGCACCTCAGGGCACACATCAGAGAATTTTGGGAGCCCAGAAGTTAGGGTCTGACGCCAGAGGGCCCTCATTACCAAGGGGAGGAGACTCCAAGCAGGCACCAACTCCCAACTGAGGGCCCATGTCGACAAGGTGACGTGTGACAGCCAGGCAGGAGTGACCTCACAGCAGAGGGCCTACCTCACAGAAGGGTGAGGAACCCAGCCAGGATAAGACTCTCACCAGAGGGCCCACATCACCAAGGGGATCAGAACCAGGCAGGACTGTCTTCACACCAGGGTGACCACATCATAGAAAGGTGAGGAAACCAGCACATGAGGCCTAAACCAGAGGACCCACATCTTCAAGGGGCTCGGATTGAGGCAGGCATGAGTAGCCTCACAACACAGGGCCAATAGAATAAAAAAGGTGAGGAATCCTGCAGTGGGAACCTCCCAGCAGGGGGCCCAGAGCACCGAGTCTATGTGATCCAGGCTGCAGTGAACTCACAGCAGAGGGCCCACATCATGAAACTGGGAGCAACCCAGCCATTGGGACCTCAGAGCAGAAGGCCCACATCCCCATGGGGATGGGAACCTCGCAGGAGTGTCCTCGCACCACTTAGCACGTATCAGAAAATGTGGGTACCCAGCAGTTAGGGCCTGACGCAAGAGGGCCCTCATCACCGAGGGGAGGAGGCTCCCAGCATGCTCCAACTGCCACAAGAGGGCCGATGTTGCCCAGGCGGGGTGTGCCAGCCAGGCAGGAGTGACCTCACAGCAGAGGGCCCACCTCACAGAAGGGTGAGGAACCCAGCCAGGATCAGACTCTCACCAGAGAGCCCACATCTTCAAGGGGATAGGAACCAGGCAAGAGTGTCCTCACACCAGTGGGGCCACATCATCGAAAGGTGAGGGACCCAGCACACGTGGCCTCAAACCAGAGGACACACATCACCAAGGGGCTGGGAGTGAGGCAGGCAGGAGGAGTCTCAAAACAGAGGGCCCATAGAAGAAAAAAGGTGAGGAATCCCGCAGTTGTAACCTCCCCGCAGGTGGCCAGGAGCAGCGAGGCTATGGGATCCAGGCCGGAGTGAACTCACACCAGAGGGCCCTCATCATGAAACTGAGCAACCCATCGTTGGGAACTCAGAGCAGAAGGCCCACATTCCCATGGTGTTGGGAACCTGGCAGGAGTGTACTCGCACCACAGGGCGCACATCAGAAAATTTTGGGAGGCCAGGAGTTAGGGCCTGACGCCAGAGGGCCCTCATTACCAAGGGGAGGAGACTCGCAGCAGGCACCAACTCCCACGAGAGAGCCGACGTCGTCAAGGCGGGGTGGGCCAGCCAGGCAGGAGTGACCTCAGAGAAGAGGGCCCACCTCTCAGAAGTGTGAGGAACCCAGCCAGGATCAGACTCTCACCAGAGGGCCCACATCACCAAGGGGATCGGAACAAGGCAGGAGTGTCCTCACACCAGTGTGGCCACATTATAGAAAGGTGAGGAACCCAGCACATGTGGCCTAAACCAGAGAACCCACATTTCCAAGGTGCTCCGAGTGAGGCAGGCAGGAGTAGCCTAACAACACAGGGCCCACAGAATAAAAAATGTGAGGAATCCAGCAGTTTGAACCTCCCAGCAGGTGGCCCAGAGCATGGAGTCTATGGGATCCAGGCCACATTGAACTCACAGCAGAGGGCCCACATCATGAAACTGTGAGCAACCCAGCCAGTGGGACCTCAGAGCAGAAGGCCCACATCCCCATGGGGATGGGAACCTCGCAGGAGTGTCCTCGCACAACTTAGCACGTATCAGAAAATGTGGGAACCCAGCAGTTATGGCCTGGCGCCAGAGGGCCCTCATCACGGAGGAGAGGAGGCTACCAGCAGGCTCCAAATGCCACCAGAGGGCCGACGTCACCAAGGCAATGGGAGCAAGCCAGGCAGGAGTTACCTCACAGCAGAGGGCCCACCTCACAGAAGGGTGAGGAGCCCAAACAGGATCAGACTCTCACCAGAGGGCCCACATCACCAAGGTGATGGAAACCAGGCAGGAGTGTCCTCACACCAGTGGGGCCACATCAGCGAAAGGTGAGGAGCACAGCACATGTGGCCTCAAACAAGGGGACACACATCACGCAAGGGCTGGGAGTGAGGCATGCAGGAGGAGACTCACAACAGAGCGCCCATAGAATAAAAAAGGTGAGGAACCCCGCAGTTGGAAGCTCCAAGCAGGTGGCCCAGAGCACCGAGGCTATGGGATCCATGCCGGAGTGAACTCACAGCAGAGGGCCCACATTCTGACACTGTGAGCAACCCAGCCGTTGGGACCTCAGGGCAGAAAGCCCACATCCCCATGGGGATGGGACCCTGGCTGGAGTGTACTCGCACGACAGGGCGCACATCAGAAAATTTTGGGAGCCCATGAGTTAGGGCCTGACGCCAGAGGGCCCTCATTACCGAGGGGAGGAGACTCCCAGCAGGCACCAACTCCCAACTGAGGGACCACATCGCCAAGGTGACGTGTGCCAGCCAGGCAGGAGTGACCTCACAGCAGAGGGTCCACCTCCCAGAAGTGTGAGGAATCCAGACAGGATCAGACTCTCACCAGAGGGCCCCCATCACCAAGGGGATGGGAACCAGGCAGGAGTGTCCTCACACCAGTGGGGCCACATCAATAAAGGTGAGGAAACCGGTACATGTGGCCTTAAACCAGAGGACCTACATCACAAATGGGCTGGGAGTGAGTCAGGAAGTAGGAGCATGAAAACACAGGACCCAAAGAATAAAAAAGGTAAGGAATCCAGCAGTAGGAACCTCCCAGCAGGCCGCTCAGAGCACAGAGGCTATGGGATCTAGGCCTGGGTGAACTAACACCAGAGAGCCAACATCATGAAACGGTGAACAACACAGGTGTTGGGAACTTAGAGCAGAAGGCCCCCATGCCCATGGGGATGGGAACCTCGCAGGAGTGTCCTCGCACCACTTAGCACGTATCAGAAAATGTGGGTACCCAGCAGTTAGGGCCTGAGGCATGAGGGCCCCCATCACCGAGGGGAGGTTCCCAGCAGGCTCCAACTGCCACAAGAGGGCCGATGTTGCCCAGGTGGGGTGTGCCAGCCAGGCAGGAGTGACCTCACAGCAGAGGGCCCCCCTCACAGAAGGGTGAGGAACCCAGCCAGGATCAGACTCTCACCAGAGGGCCCACATCATCAAGGGGATAGGAACCAGGCAGGAGTGTCCTCACACCAGTGGGGCCACATCATTGAAAGGCGAGGGACCCAGCATACATGGCCTCAAACCAGAGGACACACATCACCAAGGGGCTGGGATTGAGGCAGGCTGGAGGAGTCTCAAAACAGAGGGCCCATAGAAGAAAAAAGGTGAGGAATCCCGCAGTTGTAACCTCCCAGCAGGTGGCCAGGAGCAGCGAGGCTATGGGATCCAGGCCGGAGAGAACTCACAGCAGAGGGCCCTCATCATGAAACTGAGCAACCCACGGTTGGGACCTCAGAGCAGAAGGCCCACATTCCCATGGGGTTGGGAACCTTGCAGGAGTGTACTCGAACCACAGGGCGCATATCAGAAAATATTGGGAGCCCAGGAGTTAGTGCCTGACGCCAGAGGGCCCTTTTACCAAGGGGAGGAGACACCCAGCAGGCACCAAATCCCACCAGAGAGCCGACGTCGCCAAGGCGGGGTGTGCCACCCAGGCAGGATTGACCTCAGAGAAGAGGGCCCACCTCACAGAAGTGTGAGGAACCCAACCAGGATCAGACTCTCACCGGAGGGCCCACATCACCAAGGGGATTGGAACCAGGCAGGGGTGTCCTCACACCAGTGAGGCCACATCAGCCAAAGGTGAGGAACCCAGCACATGTGGCCTCAAACCACAGGACACACATCACCAAGGGGCTAGGAGTGAGGCAGGTGTCTGGAGGGGCACATTTAACTCTAATTTCCCACCAGGAATTGGAATGAACCAAAGTCTCAGAGTGCCGTGCCGGACCCTGATTACGGCCTGAAGCAAACCTGCGGTTCTGTGGCCAGTTTTCAAGGAAACGAGTTAAGAAAGGAAATCACGGGCACTGTAATTCACAAACCTGCAGTGTTATAAATGACAGTTATTGGCAAAATTATATGGAAGTAAGTCTGCAAAGAGGACTTGAAAACGAGGCAGAATTGCAGGAATCATATTTCAGTAGGTAGATTGGAATTGCATTTAAAGCATGTGAAAAGCGGCAGATCTTTGACAGTGATGCACTTGGACAAGAGTGCGTAAACATTTTTCCCTGAATATATTCAGGAAAAAACACATATGCCCTTTTTGGCCAACCAAGCACTCGAGAAATGGAAATCCGCACTACAATGAAGTCTCATTTCCCATTCGTCAAAAGGGCCATCTGAAAAAAGTGTAAAAACCAGAAACACAGGACAGGCCATGGAGAACAGGGAGCCTTGTTATGCTGATGGGCGGGATGTAAATTGCCAACAGACACTCTGGAGATGTTTATGGTGTATCCTGAAACATCTGAAAAACAAAGCTACAGACCCTAGGGCACTTCCACTTTTGGCCCTATAGCTTAGGAAAATTAAAATCAACAAGACACAGCCAACACCAAATTTAGGGCTGCTGTGTTTACAAGAACCTTGAGTCCAGTACAAATTAAATATCCCAGAAAGAAAAAAATGGATAAAGGAGTTGTGCTACTTACGTACAACGGAATATCACTCAGCAATGAAATCAATGTCATCAGGCCTGTAGCAGCAAATTGAGTGGATTTAAGTATGATGATTCTAAGAGAAATAGGTCACACAGAGAAAGATAATTATCATGAGATATCACTAATAGAGAGAGTGTAAACTTGGCTACACATAAACTGAATTCCAAAACCGAACAGAGTCTCACATTTAGATAAAAACTTATGCTTGCTTAAGGGGAAAGTTGAGTTGGGGTGCTGTATAAAACCAGAGATTGAAATTAGCACACATACCGTTCCATAAGCCAAATATGTAATAGACAAGACCTACTCTTTGCTCAACGAAATAGACTCATCCATGGTGTATCACCTCACACCTGTTAGAATGGGCATCATCAGAAAATCTACAAACAACAAATGCTGGAAAGGGTGTGGAGATAAGGAACCCTCTTCCACTATTGTTGGGAATGTAAATTGATACAGTCACTGTGGAGAACATTATGGAGTTTCTTATAAAACTAAGAATAGAATTACCATATGATACAGCAATCCCACTACTGGGCATATACCCAGACAAAACCATAAATCAAAAAGAGACATTCACCGCAATGTTCATTGCATCACTATTTACAATATCCAGGTAATGGAAGCAACCTAAATGCCCACAGACAGACGAATGCATAAAGATGTGGTACATATATAAAATGGAATATTACTAAGCCATAAAAAGGAATGAAATTGGGTCATTTGTAGAGACGTTGATGGATCTAGAGACTGTCATACAGAGTGAAGTAAGTCAGAAAGAGAAAAACAAATCTTGTCTATTAATGCATATATGTGGAACCTAGAAAAATTGTACAGATGAACCGTTTTGCCAGGCAGAAATAGAGCAACAGATGTAGACAACAAACGTATGGACACCAAGGGGGGAAAGCTGTTGGGGGGTGGTGGTGGGAGGAGTTGAGAGATTGGGATTGGCATGTATACATTTATATGTATAAAATAGATAACCAAAAAGAACCTGCTGTATAAAAAAATAAAATAAAATTCAAATTACAAAAAGTAAAACAGAAAAAATATTCTTCCCTTCACATACATGTATTTATATGAATAAATTATTTCCATGCTTATATCTGTAAATACAAAAAAGAGGAATAAAATCTACCTTGAACCAAAAACGAAAAAAAGAAAAAAAAACAGAACCCACCAGTTACACAGAGGAAAACCGTATCAGGGCACTTGCTCCAGTTGTAAACAATTCTGAAGTTGGTCAGTGGTGGGGAATCATCTCCCATTCAGCCAGCAGGCCCCACGCAACAAGCGTCCTCATTGCAAAGCTGGGGGACCGTGCCGAGGCATCTGTGAGTAAACGTGGGCTGAGCCCCAGGCCAGCTGCTGCTGAAATGTTCCCACCCTTCCCAGGTAAAACACCTGAATATGTACAAGGACTTGAAAGCCTAGAGGAAGGGCCATGGAGCCACATGAGTGACAGCATGCCAGCCGACTTGGTGCCTGCAGGCCAGCCAGGATGGTCCTGGCCCTGGGTGCTCTTCTGGAAGCTTTCCATTTCCCTGCCTGAGATACCCCTGCTGTCCCGGTCCCCACTGCTTTCTTCCTCACTCACCTCTGCCCAGGGAGAAATTCCAGCGGCAGGTATGGGTGACACATCCTCTTCTTTAGCAGGTGGCATCTTGGCAACTGCTGCAGAAAGTCCAGCAGAGCCCCACTCACACTGGGCCACCCACAAAGCCGTGGCCTCTCACTCCCTCCCACCAGTCCAGCCCCAAGACTGCTGACAGGGCAGAGAAAATGGCGTCAGGCACAGCTGCAGGGGCTCTTGCTGCCTGGAGCGGTGTTTATATTGATCTGAACCCAGGCACACCTGGGGAGGGCTGGCCGGCACGGTCGGGCTTCCCAGGCCAGCCAATAATCACCCCTCAGGGGCTCACAGTTGCAGAAACTGGAACTTGCTGAATCGGCCAGGTCCAAGGAACAGGTGTGGGCTCCTGAGAGTCAGGATAGACAAGGGGCTGCAGCTCTGGCTTGTTTTCTAATTATATTATCTGGCCCATGAGTGGGAGACAACTTCAAGAAAACCCTCTCCTAATGAGAGGAACCCAGGAGTCAGGGAGAGGAGGGGTGGCTGGTGGGTGGAGACAGAGGCCTGGTGCCCCGGGTGCAGTGGAAGTCTCTGGAAGACCAGGTGGAGGGAGGCCACACAGAGTGATGCCCAGGGTCACAGACCTGTCGGAGCTGCTGTTTGTTAGTTCAAGTCCTGCTCTGAGGTGCTCTGTGTCAGATCTGAGTGACAGGTGAGCTGGGAGTGCTCTGCAATGAGGGCGATATGCACGGTTCCTGTGTTCCCAGCCCTGCCATGGTACCTGCAAGGGTAGCTCTGTATCCTGGGAGGGGCCTGACCACGAGAGCCCCATGGGCTGCAGGGGAACCTGCCCAGGGAACACCATATCCTGGGAGGGGCCTGAACACGAGAGCCCCATGGGCTGGGGTGGGGGTGGGGTACCTGCCCAGGTGAGCTCCATATCCTGGGATTGGCCTGACCTCGAGAGCCCCATGGGCTGCTGGAGTCCTGGTAAAGGATGTCAGGACAGTCAGTGAAGCCACCGAGGATATACCTCCAGTAGTTCCTAAATCCTATACCCTGCTGGTCATTCTACCAACCACCAGGACATGGTATTCTGTATTAGTCTTCAATGATGCCTTCTTTTGTATTCTATTAGTCCCCCCAGAGTCACAAGAAATTTTGGCTTGTGAGTGGCAGGACTCAACATACAACTAAAACAATACTTCCGGGCCGTGTTGCCCCAAGGGTTCAAAAATTCCCACACCATCTTTGGGGAAAGCTCAGCTAAAGAACTAAAAGTTCTACCTCTGGAAAAGGAAACACTCCTTCAATATGCAGACGACATTCTGATCGCCAGCCCTACTAAGGAGACCTCTGAACTACCAAGCCAATAAAGGATACAAGTTGTCCAAGAAAAAGCTCAAATATCACAGACTACGGTGACCTGCCTGGGCTTCATTCTCACAGAAGTTCGGCGAAGCCCATCCCAGGAAAGGGAAGAAACAATTTACAGCCTTACCCATTTCTGAAACTAGAAGACAGCTTAGGGGTTCCTGGGGAGGCCAGGGTTTGCTGCTTCTGGATCCCTAACTACAGTCTACTAGCTGGGCCTCTATATGAAACACTGAAAGGAAAAGATGATGATCCTTTTGAATAGAATGCAGAAGTGGCCTTTCAAGAATGGAAAGAGCAGTCAATTCAGACCCTTGCCCTGGAACTCCCTAATTTAGCTAAACCCTTTGACCTTTACATTCCTGGTGAACGGTGAATCGCCATTGGAGTATTAGTGCAAAACCTGGGACCACTTGAGATGGAACAATGCAAGAATGCGATCCAGGTAGGATAAACTGCGGTCACCAAGGGGCTTGGCCCACCGCCACATCTGACCAAGATACTGGCAGTATCTGAAAACCTGGAAATCAGCAGCCCAAAAGGCCACCTCCCTCCTAAGGGAAAAGGACCCCACGTGGTGATCCTAACACCCAACCATGCCCTGAAGTTGCAGGGTTGGTTCCGTGGGCACACTGACCTTGAGCGAGGAGGCCCTACAACTCCAACCTCCATAGAGATAACCGGGGCAAAGTGGCACCATGAAGACTCGTGTGAAGGTGTCTGCACGGGCAAATTTAATGCTCATTTCCCACCAGGAAGAGGAATTAACCAAAGGCTCAGCATGCCGTGCCGGAACAAGATTAGGGCCTGAAGCAATCCTGCGGGTTTGCGGCCAGCTCACAAGAAAGCGAGTTGAAGAAAGGAGCTCAGGGACACTGTAATTCACAAACCTGCAGTGTTATAAATGACAGCTATCACCCAAAAATATATTGAAGGAAGGCTGCGAAGAGGACTTGAAAGCGGGGCAGAATTGCAAGAAAACGATTTCAGGGGGTAGACTGGAATTGCATTTAAAGCATAGGAAAAGAGGCAGAACGTCGACAATGATGCACTTGGCCAAAAAGGGCGTATGCGTTTTTTCCTGAATATATTCAGGAAAAAACGCATACGCCCTTTTTGGCCAACCAAGCAAGCATGTTAAAGAAATCTGCACTACAATGAAGTCTCACTGCCCCCCGTTCAAAAGGGCCATCTGAGAAAAGTGTAAAATCCAGAAAGGCAGCACAGGCCATGGAGAACAGGGAGCCTTGTTATGCTGATGGGCGGGATGTAAATTGCCAACAGCCACTCTGGAGATGTGTATGGTGTTTCCTCAAAAACCTAAAAAACAAAGCAACGGAGCCTACGGCATTACCACTTATTTTCCTATAGCTTAGGGAAATTAAAATCAAAAACACACAGCCACCGCAAAGTTTCTGTTTACGGCTCTGTTTACAAGAACCTCGTCTACGGTACAAGTTAAATATCCCAGAAAGCGAAAAATGGATAAAGAATTGTGGTACGTACGTACAAAGGAATATCACTCACCAATGAAATCTATGTCATCAGGCCCGTCGCGGCATAATGAGTGGATTCAGGTACGATGATTCTAAGTGAAATAAGTCACACAGAAAATGAAACATCATAAGATATCACTAATACACGGAATGTAAACTTGGCTACACATGAACTGAATTACAAAACAGAACAGGGTCTCAAATTTAGAAAACCAACTTATGCTTGCTTAAGGGGAAAGGTGAGTTGTGGTGCTGCATAAAACCAGAGATAGAAATTAGCACAGATACCTTTCCATAAGCCAAATATGTAATAGTCAAGACCTAGCACTTGCTCAACGAAATGGACTAAACACCCCATATTCAACGCCTAGGATTACACATGACTAGTAAGAATCTTCAAACCCATGGATTTATATGTATCCGTAAGAGACTCAACTGTGTGTACAGCGGCATGAATGCAGCAGAGAAAATCAGATAAAACCCATTATCAAAATGAATTACACAAACAAACACAATGACAGTGAAATAGAGAGCAATTCTTAAATAATTCATTCAGGGCTTGTGATGCAACCTGGATTTACCACATCTACACCCAGAGCTGAGTGAGACATATGGCTGGACACTTCGGGCTGATAGCATTGGTGAGGTTTGATGAGCAAATGCAGACCCTTTGAAGTCATACTGCATGGTACCCATTCCATGGGTCCCAACTCTCCAGGTTTAAGGGATTCTTCCTTCAGCTAAAACATGCATGGGAAACCCACAGTACAGTGCACTGTGTGACCGGGAAACGTTTTCAAATGCATCTCAGTTTTCGTCCCCTTTTACTCGGGTTCACCATTCCAGACCGTTTACTAACACTCTCCCCACTTGGAGAGTCAGTGCCTTTAACCTCCTGTTGTGCACAGTTTGCAATTTCTGCGCAAGATGAACAGGAATAGGGAGAACCAATGAGAGACTAGCTGTAGGTGTCTGGACGGGCAAATGGAACGCTCATTTCCCACCAGGAAGAGGAATTAACCAAAGGCTCAGCATGCCGTGCCGGAACCAGATTAGGGCCTGAAGCATTCCTGCGGGTTTGCGGCCAGCTCACAAGAAAGCGAGTTGAAGAAAGGAGCTCAGGGGCACTGTAATTCACAAACCTGCAGAGTTATAAATGACAGCTATCGTCCAAAAATATATTGAAGGAAGGCTGCGAAGAGGACTGGAAAGCGGGGCAGAATTGCAGGAAAACGATTTCAGGGGGTAGACTGGAATTGCATTTAAAGCATAGGAAAAGAGGCAGAACATCGACAATGATGCACTTGGCCAAAAAGGGCGTATGCGTTTTTTCCTGAATATATTCAGGAAAAAACGCATACGCCCTTTTTGGCCAACCAAGCAAGCATGTTAAAGAAATCTGCACTACAAAGAAGTCTCACTGCCCCCAGGTCAAAAGGGCCATCTGAAAAAAGTGTAAAATCCAGAAAGACAGCACAGGCCATGGAGAACAGGGAGCCTTGTTATGCTGATGGGCGGGATGTAAATTGCCAACAGCCACTCTGGAGAAGTGTATGGTGTTTCCTGAAACACCTAAGAAACAAAGCAACGGAGACTACGGCACTTCCACTTATGGTCTTATAGATCACGGAAATTAAAATCAAAAACAGACAGCCACCCCAAAGTTTCAGACGGCTCTGTTTACAGGAATCTCGTCTACGGTACAAGTTAAATATCCCAGAATGTGAAAAATGGATAAAGAAGTTGTGGTACACACATTCAATGGAATATCACTCAGCAATGAAATCTATGTCATCAGGCCCATCGTGGCATAATGAGTGGATTCAGGTACGATGATTCTAAGTGAAATAAGTCACACAGAAAATGAAACATCATAAGATATCACTAATACACGGAATGTAAACTTGGCTACACATGAACTGAATTACAAAACAGAACAGGGTCTCAAATTTAGAAAACCACCTTATGCTTGCTTAAGGGGAAAAGTGAGTTGGGGTGCTGCATAAAACCAGAGATAGAAATTAGCACAGATACCTTTCCATAAGCCAAATATGTAATAGTCAAGACCTAGCCCTTGCTCAACGAAATGGACTAAACACCCCATATTCAACGCCTAGGAATACACCTGACTAGTAAGTATCTTCAAACCCATGGATTTATATGTCTCCATAAGAGACTCAAGTGTGTGTACAGCGGCATGAATTCAGCAGAGAAAATCCGATAAATCCCATTATCAAAATGAATTACAAAAACAAACACAATGACAGTGAAATAGAGAGCAATTCTTAAATAATTCATTCAGGGCTTGTGATGCAACCTGGATTTACCACATCTACAACCAGAGCTGAGTGAGACATAAGGCTGTACACTTCGGCCTGATAGCATTGGTGAGGTTCGTTGAGAAAATGCAGGCCCTTTGAAGTCATACTGCATGGTACCCATTCCATGGGTCCCAACTCTCCAGGTTTAAGGGATTCTTCCTTCAGCTAAAACATGCATGGGAAACCCACAGTATGGTGCACCGTGTGACCGGGAAACCTTTTCAAATGCATCTCAGTTTTCGTCCCCTTTTACTCGGGTTCACGATTGAAGACCCTTTACTAATACTCTCCCCACTTAGAGAGTCAGTGCCTTTAACCTCCTGTTTGGCACAGTTTGCAATTTCTGCGCAAGATGAACAAGAATAGGGAGAACCAATGAGAGACTAGCTCTAGGTGTCTGCACATTCAAATATAACACTCATTTCCCACCAGGAAGAGGAATTTACCAAAGGATCAGCATGCTGTGCCGGAACCAGATTAGGGCATGAAGCAATCCTGCGGGTTTGCGGCCAGCTCACAAGAAAGCGAGTAGAAGAAAGGAGCTCAGGCGCACTGTCATTCACAAACCTGCAGAGTTATAAATGTCAGCTATTGTCCAAAAATGTATTGAAGTAAGGCTGCGTAGAGGACTTGAAAGCGGGGCAGAATTGCAGGAAAACGAGTTCAGGGGCAGACTGGAATTGCATTTAAAGCATAAGGAAAGAGACAGAAAGTCGACAATGAGGCACTTGGTCAAAAAGGGCGTATGCGTTTTTTCCTGAATATATTCAAGAAAAAACACATACGCCCTTTTTGGCCAAACAAGCAAGCCTGTAAAGAAATCTGCATTACAATGAAGTCTCACTGCCCCCCTGTCAAAAGGGACATCTGAAAAAAGTGAAAAATCCAGAAAGGCAGGACAGGCCATGGAGAACAGGGAGCCTTGTTATGCTGATGGGCGGGATGTAACTTGCCAACAGCCACTCTGGAGAAGTGTATGGTGTTTCCTCAAACACCTAAAAAACTAAGCAACGGAGCCTACGGCACTTCAACTTATGGTTCTATAGCTTAGGGAAATTAAAATCAAAAAGACACAGCCACCCATAAATTTTGGACGGCTCTGCTTACAAGAACCTCATTTACGGTACAAGTGAAATATCCCAGAAAGCAAAAAATGGATAAAGAAGTTGTTGTACGTACGTACAATGGAATATCACTCAGCAATGAAATCTATGTCATGAGGCCCGTCGCGGCATAATGAGTGGATTCAGGTACGATCATTCTAAGTTAACTAAGTCACACAGAAAAAGAAACACCATAAGATATCTCAAATACACGGAATGCAAACATGGCTGCACATGAACTCAATTACAAAACAGAAAAGGGTCTCAAATTTAGAAAACCAACTTATGCTTGCTTAAGGGGAAAGGTGAGTTGTGGTGCTGCATAAAACCAGAGATTGAAATTAGCACAGATACCTTTCCATAAGCAAATATGTAATAGTCAGGACCTACTCCTTGCTCCACGAAATGGACTCAACACCCCATATTCAATGCCTAGGAATATACCTGACTAGTAAGAATCTGAAAACCCATGGATTTATATGTCTCCATAAGAGAATCAAGCATGTGTACAGCGGCATAAACGCAGCAGTGAAAATCCGATAAATCCCATTATCAAAATAAATTACAAAAACAAAACACAATGACAGTGAAATAGAGAGTAATTCTTAAATAATTCATTCAGGGCTTGTGATGCAACGTGGATTTACCACATCTACACCCCGAGCTGAGGGAGACATAAGGCTGGACACTTCGGGCTGATAGCATTGGTGACGTTCGGTGAGCAAAGGCAACCCTTTGAAGTCATACTGCGTGGTACCCATTCCATGGGTCCCAACTCTCCAGGTTGAAGGGATTCTTCCTTCAGGTAAAACATGCATGGGCAACCCAGAATATGGTCCACCGTGTAACCGGGAAAACTTTTTAAATGCGTCTCAGTTTTCGTCCCCTCGTACTCGGTTTTACCATTCCAGACGCTTTACTAACACTCTCCCCACTTGGAGAGTCAGTGCCTTTAACCTCCTGTTTGGCACAGTTTGGAATTTCTGCGCAAGATGAACAGGAATAGGGAGAACCAATGAGAGATTAGCTGTAGGTGTCTGCACGAAAAAATTTAACGCTCATTTCCCACCAGGAAGAGGAATTAGCCAAAGGCTCAGCATGCCGTGTCGGAACCAGATTAGGGCCTGAAGCAATCCTGCGGTTTTGCGGCCAGCTCACAAGAAAGCGAGTTGAAGAAAGGAGCTCAGGGGCACTGTAATTCACAAACCTGCAGAGTTATAAATGACAGCTATCGTCCAAAAATATATTGAAGTAAGGCTGCAAAGAGGACTTGAACGCGGGGCAGAATTCCAGGAATACGATTTCAGGAGGTAGACGGGAAGTCCTCTGAAAGTATAGGAGAAGAGGCAGAACCTCGACAATGATGCACTTGGTCAAAAAGGGCATATGCGTTTCTTCCAGGGCCCTTATTAAAGAGGGTAGGAGGCTCCCAGCATGCTTCAGTGGCCAACAGAGGGCCTACGTCGCCAAGGCGACATGAGCCATCCAGGCAGGAGTGACCTCACATCAGAGGGCCCACCTCACAGAAGGGTAAGGAACCCAGTCAAGATCAGACTCTCACCAGAGTGCCCACATAAGCAAGGGGCTGGGAACCAGGCAGGAGTGTCCTCACACCCGTGGGGCCACATCATCGAAAGTTGAGGTACCCAGCACATGTGGCCTCAAACCAGAGGACCCACATCACCATGGGTCTCGGAGCGAGGAAGGCAGGATTAACCTCAAAACACATGGCCCATTGTATAAAAAAGGTGAGGAATCCAGCAGTTGGAACATCCCAGCAGGCGGCCCAGAGCACCGAGGCTATGGGATCCAGGCAGTGATGAACTCACAACAGAGGGCCCTCATCGTGATACTGTAAGCAACCCAGCCGTTGTAACCTCAGAGCACAAGGCCCACATCCCCATGGGGAAGGGAACCAAGCAAGAGTGTCATCGCACCAGTGGGCACACATCAGAAAAGGTGGGGAGCCCAGCAGTTAGGGCCGGACGCCAGAGGGCCCTCATCACTGAGGAGAGGAGGCTCCCAGCAAGCTCCAACTGCTACCAGAAGGCCGACGTCGCCAATGCAGGGTGTGCCAGCCAGGCAGGAGTGACCTCAGAGCAGAGGGCCAACCACAAAAAAGTGTGAGGAACCCAAAGAGGATCAGACTCTCACCGGAGGGCCCACATCACCAAGGGAATGGAAACCAGGCAGGAGTGTTCTCACACCAGTGTGGTCACATCACCGAAATGTGACGGACCCAGCACACGTGGCCTCAAACTACAGGACACACATCACCAAGGGGCTGGGAGTGAGGCAGGCAGGAGGAGCCTCCAAACAGAGGGCCCATAGCGTAAAAAAGGTGAGGGATCCCGCAGTTGGAACCTCCCAGCAGGTGGCCAGGAGCAGCGAGGCTATGGGATCCAGGCCTGACTGAACTCAAAACAGAGGGCCCTCATTATGAAACTGTGAGCAACCCAGCCGTTGGGACCTTAGAGCAGAAGGCCCACATTCCCATGGGGTTGGGATCCTGGCAGGAGTGTACTCGCACCACAGGGCGCACATCAGAAAATTTTGGGAGCCCAGGAGTTAGGGTCTGACGCCAGAGGGCCCTCATTACCGAGGGGAGGAGACTCCCAGCAGGCACCAACTCCCAACTGACGGCCCACGTCGCCAAGTTGACGTGTGCCAGCCAGGCAGGAGTGACCTCACAGCAGAGGGCCTACCTCACAGAAGGGTGAGGAACCCAGCCAGGATAAGACTCTCACCAGAGGGCCCACATCACCAAGGGGATCGGAACAAGGCAGGAGTGTCCTCACACCAGTGTGGCCACATTATAGAAAGGTGAGGAACCCAGCACATGTGGCCTAAACCAGAGGACCCACATTTCCAAGGTGCTCCGAGTGAGGCAGGCAGGAGTAGCCTAACAACACAGGGCCCACAGAATAAAAAATGTGAGGAATCCAGCAGTTTGAACCTCCCAGCAGGTGGCCCAGAGCATGGAGTCTATGGGATCCAGGCCACAGTGAACTCACAGCAGAGGGCCCACATCATGAAACTGTGAGCAACCCAGCCAGTGGGACCTCAGAGCAGAAGGCCCACATCCCCATGGGGATGGGAACCTCGCAGGAGTGTCCTCGCACAACTTAGCACGTATCAGAAAATGTGGGAACCCAGCAGTTATGGCCTGGCGCCAGAGGGCCCTCATCACGGAGGAGAGGAGGCTACCAGCAGGCTCCAAATGCCACCAGAGGGCCGACGTCACCAAGGCAATGGGAGCAAGCCAGGCAGGAGTTACCTCACAGCAGAGGGCCCACCTCACAGAAGTGTGAGGAGCCCAAACAGGATCAGACTCTAACCAGAGCGCCCACATCACCAAGGGGATGGAAACCAGGCAGGAGTGTCCTCACACCAGTGGGGTCACATCAGCGAAAGGTGAGGAGCACAGCACATGTGGCCTCAAACAAGGGGACACACATCACGAAAGGGCTGGGAGTGAGGCATGCAGGAGGAGACTCACAACAGAGCGCCCATAGAATAAAAAAGGTGAGGAACCCCGCAGTTGGAAGCTCCAAGCAGGTGGCCCAGAGCACCGAGGCTATGGGATCCATGCCAGAGTGAACTCACAGCAGAGGGCCCACATTCTGACACTGTGAGCAACCCAGCCGTTGGGACCTCAGGGCAGAAAGCCCACATCCCCAAGGGGATGGGACCCTGGCTGGAGTGTACTCGCACGACAGGGCGCACATCAGAAAATTTTGGGAGCCCATGAGTTAGGGCCTGACGCCAGAGGGCCCTCATTACCGAGGGGAGGAGACTCCCAGCAGGCACCAACTCCCAACTGAGGGACCACATCGCCAAGGTGACGTGTGCCAGCCAGGCAGGAGTGACCTCACAGCAGAGGGCCCACCTCCCAGAAGTGTGAGGAATCCAGACAGGATCAGACTCTCACCAGAGGGCCCCCATCACCAAGGGGATGGGAAACAGGCAGGAGTGTCCTCACACCAGTGGGGCCACATCAATAAAGGTGAGGAAAGCGGTACATGTGGCCTTAAACCAGAGGACCTACATCACAAATTGGCTGGGAGTGAGTCAGGAAGTAGGAGCATGAAAACACAGGACCCAAAGAATAAAAAAGGTAAGGAATCCAGCAGTAGGAACCTCCCAGCAGGCCGCTCAGAGCACAGAGGCTATGGGATCTAGGCCTGGGGGAACTAACACCAGAGAGCCAACATCATGAAACGGTGAACAACACAGGTTTTGGGAACTTAGAGCAGAAGGCCCACATGCCCATGGGGATGGGAACCTCGCAGGAGTGTCCTCGCACCACTTAGCACGTATCAGAAAATGTGGGTACCCAGCAGTTAGGGCCTGAGGCAAGAGGGCCCCCATCACCGAGGGGAGGTTCCCAGCAGGCTCCAACTGCCACAAGAGGGCCGATGTTGCCCAGGTGGGGTGTGCCAGCCAGGCAGGAGTGACCTCACAGCAGAGGGCCCCCCTCACAGAAGGGTGAGGAACCCAGCCAGGATCAGACTCTCACCAGAGGGCCCACATCATCAAGGGGATAGGAACCAGGCAGGAGTGTCCTCACACCAGTGGGGCCACATCATCGAAAGGCGAGGGACCCAGCATACATGGCCTCAAACCAGAGGACACACATCACCAAGGGGCTGGGATTGAGGCAGGCAGGAGGAGTCTCAAAACAGAGGGCCCATAGAAGAAAAAAGGTGAGGAATCCCGCAGTTGTAACCTCCCAGCAGGTGGCCAGGAGCAGCGAGGCTATGGGATCCAGGCCGGAGAGAACTCACAGCAGAGGGCCCTCATCATGAAACTGAGCAACCCACGGTTGGGACCTCAGAGCAGAAGGCCCACATTCCCATGGGGTTGGGAACCTTGCAGGAGTGTACTCGAACCACAGGGCGCATATCAAAAAATATTGGGAGCCCAGGAGTTAGTGCCTGACGCCAGAGGGCCCTCATTACCAAGGGGAGGAGACACCCAGCAGGCACCAAATCCCACCAGAGAGCCGACGTCGCCAAGGCGGGGTGTGCCAGCCAGGCAGGAGTGACCTCAGAGAAGAGCGCCCACCTCACAGAAGTGTGAGGAACCCAACCAGGATCAGACTCTCACCGGAGGGCCCACATCACCAAGGGGATTGGAACCAGGCAGGGGTGTCCTCACACCAGTGAGGCCACATCAGCCAAAGGTGAGGAACCCAGCACATGTGGCCTCAAACCACAGGACACACATCACCAAGGGGCTAGGAGTGAGGCAGGTGTCTGGAGGGGCACATTTAACTCTAATTTCCCACCAGGATTTGGAATGAACCAAAGTCTCAGAGTGCCGTGCCGGACCCTGATTACGGCCTGAAGCAAACCTGCGGTTCTGTGGCCAGTTTTCAAGGAAACGAGTTAAGAAAGGAAATCACGGGCACTGTAATTCACAAACCTGCAGTGTTATAAATGACAGTTATTGGCAAAATTATATGGAAGTAAGTCTGCAAAGAGGACTTGAAAACGAGGCAGAATTGCAGGATTCATATTTCAGTAGGTAGATTGGAATTGCATTTAAAGCATGTGAAAAGCGGCAGATCTTTGACAGTGATGCACTTGGACAAGAGTGCGTAAACATTTTTTCCTGAATATATTCAGGAAAAAACACATATGCCCTTTTTGGCCAACCAAGCACTCGAGCAATGGAAATCCGCACTACAATGAAGTCTCATTTCCCATTCGTCAAAAGGGCCATCTGAAAAAAGTGTAAAAACCAGAAACACAGGACAGGCCATGGAGAACAGGGAGCCTTGTTATGCTGATGGGCGGGATGTAAATTGCCAACAGACACTCTGGAGATGTTTATGGTGTATCCTGAAACATCTGAAAAACAAAGCTACAGACCCTAGGGCACTTCCACTTTTGGCCCTATAGCTTAGGAAAATTAAAATCAACAAGACACAGCCAACACAAAATTTAGGGCTGCTGTGTTTACAAGAACCTTGAGTCCAGTACAAATTAAATATCCCAGAAAGAAAAAAATGGATAAAGGAGTTGTGCTACTTACGTACAACGGAATATCACTCAGCAATGAAATCAATGTCATCAAGCCTGTAGCAGCAAATTGAGTGGATTTAAGTATGATGATTCTAAGAGAAATAGGTCACACAGAGAAAGATAATTATCATAAGATATCACTAATAGAGAGAGTGTAAACTTGGCTACACATAAACTGAATTCCAAAACCGAACAGAGTCTCACATTTAGATAAAAACTTATGCTTGCTTAAGGGAAAGTTGAGTTGGGGTGCTGTATAAAACCAGAGATTGAAATTAGCACACATACCGTTCCATAAGCCAAATATGTAATAGACAAGACCTACTCTTTGCTCAACGAAATAGACTCATCCATGGTGTATCACCTCACACCTGTTAGAATGGGCATCATCAGAAAATCTACAAACAACAAATGCTGGAAAGGGTGTGGAGATAAGGAACCCTCTTCCACTATTGTTGGGAATGTAAATTGATACAGTCACTGTGGAGAACATTATGGAGTTTCTTATAAAACTAAGAATAGAATTACCATATGATACAGCAATCCCACTACTGGGCGTATACCCAGACAAAACCATAAATCAAAAAGAGATATTCACCGCAATGTTCATTGCATCACTATTTACAATATCCAGGTAATGGAAGCAACCTAAATGCCCACAGACAGACGAATGCATAAAGATGTGGTACATATATAAAATGGAATATTACTAAGCCATAAAAAGGAATGAAATTGGGTCATTTGTAGAGACGTTGATGGATCTAGAGACTGTCATACAGAGTGAAGTAAGTCAGAAAGAGAAAAACAAATCTTGTCTATTAATGCCTATATGTGGAACCTAGAAAAATTGTACAGATGAACCGTTTTGCCAGGCAGAAATAGAGCAACAGATGTAGACAACAAACGTATGGACACCAAGGGGGGAAAGCTGTTGGGGGGTGGTGGTGGGAGGAGTTGAGAGATTGGGATTGGCATATATACATTTATATGTATAAAATAGATAACCAAAAAGAACCTGCTGTATAAAAAAATAAAATAAAATTCAAATTACAAAAAGTAAAACAGAAAAAATATTCTTCCCTTCACATACATGTATTTATATGAATAAATTATTTCCATGCTTATATCTGTAAATACAAAAAAGAGGAATAAAATCTACCTTGAACCAAAAACGAAAAAAAGAAAAAAAAACAGAACCCACCAGTTACACACAGGAAAACCGTATCAGGGCACTTGCTCCAGTTGTAAACAATTCTGAAGTTGGTCAGTGGTGGGGAATCATCTCCCATTCAGCCAGCAGGCCCCACGCAACAAGCATCCTCATTGCAAAGCTGGGGGAGTGTGCCGAGGCATCTGTGAGTAAACGTGGGCTGAGCCCCAGGCCAGCTGCTGCTGAAATGTTCCCACCCTTCCCAGGTAAAACACCTGAATATGTACAAGGACTTGAAAGCCTAGAGGAAGGGCAATGGAGCCACATGAGTGACAGCATGCCAGCCGACTTGGTGCCTGCAGGCCAGCCAGGATGGTCCTGGCCCTGGGTGCTCTTCTGGAAGCTTTCCATTTCCCTGCCTGAGATACCCCTGCTGTCCCGGTCCCCACTGCTTTCTTCCTCACTCACCTCTGCCCAGGGAGAAATTCCAGCGGCAGGTATGGGTGACACATCCTCTTCTTTAGCAGGTGGCATCTTGGCAACTGCTGCAGAAAGTCCAGCAGAGCCCCACTCACACTGGGCCACCCACAAAGCCGTGGCCTCTCACTCCCTCCCACCAGTCCAGCCCCAAGACTGCTGACAGGGCAGAGAAAATGGCGTCAGGCACAGCTGAAGGGGCTCTTGCTGCCTGGAGCGGTGTTTATATTGATCTGAACCCAGGCACACCTGGGGAGGGCTGGCCGGCACGGTCGTGCTTCCCAGGCCAGCCAATAATCACCCCTCAGGGGCTCACAGTTGCAAAAACTGGAACTTGCTGAATCGGCCAGGTCCAAGGAACAGGTGTGGGCTCCTGAGAGTCAGGATAGACAAGGGGCTGCAGCTCTGGCTTGTTTTCTAATTATATTATCTGGCCCATGAGTGGGAGACAACTTCAAGAAAACCCTCTCCTAATGAGAGGAACCCAGGAGTCAGGGAGAGGAGGGGTGGCTGGTGGGTGGAGACAGAGGCCTGGTGCCCCGGGTGCAGTGGAAGTCTCTGGAAGACCAGGTGGAGGGAGGCCACACAGAGTGATGCCCAGGGTCACAGACCTGTCGGAGCTGCTGTTTGTTAGTTCAAGTCCTGCTCTGAGGTGCTCTGTGTCAGATCTGAGTGACAGGTGAGCTGGGAGTGCTCTGCAATGAGGGCGATATGCACGGTTCCTGTGTTCCCAGCCCTGCCATGGTACCTGCAAGGGTAGCTCTGTATCCTGGGAGGGGCCTGACCACGAGAGCCCCATGGGCTGCAGGGGAACCTGCCCAGGGAACACCGTATCCTGGGAGGGGCCTTAACACGAGAGCCCCGTGGGCTGGGGTGGGGGTGGGGTACCTGCCCAGGTGAGCTCCATATCCTGGGATTGGCCTGACCTCGAGAGCCCCATGGGCTGCTGGAGTCCTGGTAAAGGATGTCAGGACAGTCAGTGAAGCCACCGAGGATATACCTCCAGTAGTTCCTAAATCCTACACCCTGCTGGTCATTCTACCAACCACCAGGACATGGTATTCTTATTAGTCTTCAATGATGCCTTCTTTTGTATTCTATTAGTCCCCCCAGAGTCACAAGAAATTTTGGCTTGTGAGTGGCAGGACTCAACATACAACTAAAACAATACTTCCGGGCCGTGTTGCCCCAAGGGTTCAAAAATTCCCACACCATCTTTGGGGAAAGCTCAGCTAAAGAACTAAAAGTTCTACCTCTGGAAAAGGAAACACTCCTTCAATATGCAGACGACATTCTGATCGCCAGCCCTACTAAGGAGACCTCTGAAGTACCAAGCCAATAAAGGATACAAGTTGTCCAAGAAAAAGCTCAAATATCACAGACTACGGTGACCTGCCTGGGCTTCATTCTCACAGAAGTTCGGCGAAGCCCATCCCAGGAAAGGGAAGAAACAATTTACAGCCTTACCCATTTCTGAAACTAGAAGACAGCTTAGGGGTTCCTGGGGAGGCCAGGGTTTGCTGCTTCTGGATCCCTAACTACAGTCTACTAGCTGGGCCTCTATATGAAACACTGAAAGGAAAAGATGATGATCCTTTTGAATAGAATGCAGAAGTGGCCTTTCAAGAATGGAAAGAGCAGTCAATTCAGACCCTTGCCCTGGAACTCCCTAATTTAGCTAAACCCTTTGACCTTTACATTCCTGGTGAACGGTGAATCGCCATTGGAGTATTAGTGCAAAACCTGGGACCACTTGAGATGGAACAATGCAAGAATGCGATCCAGGTAGGATAAACTGCGGTCACCAAGGGGCTTGGCCCACCGCCACATCTGACCAAGATACTGGCAGTATCTGAAAACCTGGAAATCAGCAGCCCAAAAGGCCACCTCCCTCCTAAGGGAAAAGGACCCCACGTGGTGATCCTAACACCCAACCATGCCCTGAAGTTGCAGGGTTGGTTCCGTGGGCACACTGACCTTGAGCGAGGAGGCCCTACAACTCCAACCTCCATAGAGATAACCGGGGCAAAGTGGCACCATGAAGACTCGTGTGAAGGTGTCTGCACGGGCAAATTTAATGCTCATTTCCCACCAGGAAGAGGAATTAACCAAAGGCTCAGCATGCCGTGCCGGAACAAGATTAGGGCCTGAAGCAATCCTGCGGGTTTGCGGCCAGCTCACAAGAAAGCGAGTTGAAGAAAGGAGCTCAGGGACACTGTAATTCACAAACCTGCAGTGTTATAAATGACAGCTATCACCCAAAAATATATTGAAGGAAGGCTGCGAAGAGGACTTGAAAGCGGGGCAGAATTGCAAGAAAACGATTTCAGGGGGTAGACTGGAATTGCATTTAAAGCATAGGAAAAGAGGCAGAACGTCGACAATGATGCACTTGGCCAAAAAGGGCGTATGCGTTTTTTCCTGAATATATTCAGGAAAAAACGCATACGCCCTTTTTGGCCAACCAAGCAAGCATGTTAAAGAAATCTGCACTACAATGAAGTCTCACTGCCCCCCGTTCAAAAGGGCCATCTGAAAAAAGTGTAAAATCCAGAAAGGCAGCACAGGCCATGGAGAACAGAGAGCCTTGTTATGCTGATGGGCGGGATGTAAATTGCCAACAGCCACTCTGGAGATGTGTATGGTGTTTCCTCAAAAACCTAAAAAACAAAGCAACGGAGCCTACGGCATTACCACTTATTTTCCTATAGCTTAGGGAAATTAAAATCAAAAACACACAGCCACCGCAAAGTTTCTGTTTACGGCTCTGTTTACAAGAACCTCGTCTACGGTACAAGTTAAATATCCCAGAAAGCGAAAAATGGATAAAGAAGTGTGGTACGTACGTACAAAGGAATATCACTCACCAATGAAATCTATGTCATCAGGCCCGTCGCGGCATAATGAGTGGATTCAGGTACGATGATTCTAAGTGAAATAAGTCACACAGAAAATGAAACATCATAAGATATCACTAATACACGGAATGTAAACTTGGCTACACATGAACTGAATTACAAAACAGAACAGGGTCTCAAATTTAGAAAACCAACTTATGCTTGCTTAAGGGGAAAGGTGAGTTGTGGTGCTGCATAAAACCAGAGATAGAAATTAGCACAGATACCTTTCCATAAGCCAAATATGTAATAGTCAAGACCTAGCACTTGCTCAACGAAATGGACTAAACACCCCATATTCAACGCCTAGGATTACACATGACTAGTAAGAATCTTCAAACCCATGGATTTATATGTCTCCGTAAGAGACTCAACTGTGTGTACAGCGGCATGAATGCAGCAGAGAAAATCAGATAAAACCCATTATCAAAATGAATTACACAAACAAACACAATGACAGTGAAATAGAGAGCAATTCTTAAATAATTCATTCAGGGCTTGTGATGCAACCTGGATTTACCACATCTACACCCAGAGCTGAGTGAGACATAAGGCTGGACACTTCGGGCTGATAGCATTGGTGAGGTTCGATGAGCAAATGCAGACCCTTTGAAGTCATACTGCATGGTACCCATTCCATGGGTCCCAACTCTCCAGGTTTAAGGGATTCTTCCTTCAGCTAAAACATGCATGGGAAACCCACAGTACAGTGCACTGTGTGACCGGGAAACGTTTTCAAATGCATCTCAGTTTTCGTCCCCTTTTACTCGGGTTCACCATTCCAGACAGTTTACTAACACTCTCCCCACTTGGAGAGTCAGTGCCTTTAACCTCCTGTTTGGCACAGTTTGCAATTTCTGCGCAAGATGAACAGGAATAGGGAGAACCAATGAGAGACTAGCTGTAGGTGTCTGGACGGGCAAATGGAACGCTCATTTCCCACCAGGAAGAGGAATTAACCAAAGGCTCAGCATGCCGTGCCGGAACCAGATTAGGGCCTGAAGCATTCCTGCGGGTTTGCGGCCAGCTCACAAGAAAGCGAGTTGAAGAAAGGAGCTCAGGGACACTGTAATTCACAAACCTGCAGAGTTATAAATGACAGCTATCGTCCAAAAATATATTGAAGGAAGGCTGCGAAGAGGACTGGAAAGCGGGGCAGAATTGCAGGAAAACGATTTCAGGGGGTAGACTGGAATTGCATTTAAAGCATAGGAAAAGAGGCAGAACGTCGACAATGATGCACTTGGCCAAAAAGGGCGTATGCGTTTTTTCCTGAATATATTCAGGAAAAAACGCATACGCCCTTTTTGGCCAACCAAGCCAGCATGTTAAAGAAATCTGCACTACAAAGAAGTCTCACTGCCCCCAGGTCAAAAGGGCCATCTGAAAAAAGTGTAAAATCCAGAAAGACAGCACAGGCCATGGAGAACAGGGAGCCTTGTTATGCTGATGGGCGGGATGTAAATTGCCAACAGCCACTCTGGAGAAGTGTATGGTGTTTCCTGAAACACCTAAGAAACAAAGCAACGGAGACTACGGCACTTCCACTTATGGTCTTATAGATCACGGAAATTAAAATCAAAAACAGACAGCCACCCCAAAGTTTCAGACGGCTCTGTTTACAGGAATCTCGTCTACGGTACAAGTTAAATATCCCAGAATGTGAAAAATGGATAAAGAAGTTGTGGTACACACATTCAATGGAATATCACTCAGCAATGAAATCTATGTCATCAGGCCCATCGTGGCATAATGAGTGGATTCAGGTACGATGATTCTAAGTGAAATAAGTCACACAGAAAATGAAACATCATAAGATATCACTAATACACGGAATGTAAACTTGGCTACACATGAACTGAATTACAAAACAGAACAGGGTCTCAAATTTAGAAAACCACCTTATGCTTGCTTAAGGGGAAAAGTGAGTTGGGGTGCTGCATAAAACCAGAGATAGAAATTAGCACAGATACCTTTCCATAAGCCAAATATGTAATAGTCAAGACCTAGCCCTTGCTCAACGAAATGGACTAAACACCCCATATTCAACGCCTAGGAATACACCTGACTAGTAAGTATCTTCAAACCCATGGATTTATATGTCTCCATAAGAGACTCAAGTGTGTGTACAGCGGCATGAATGCAGCAGAGAAAATCCGATAAATCCCATTATCAAAATGAATTACAAAAACAAACACAATGACAGTGAAATAGAGAGCAATTCTTAAATAATTCATTCAGGGCTTGTGATGCAACCTGGATTTACCACATCTACAACCAGAGCTGAGTGAGACATAAGGCTGTACACTTCGGCCTGATAGCATTGGTGAGGTTCGTTGCGAAAATGCAGGCCCTTTGGAGTCATACTGCATGGTACCCATTCCATGGGTCCCAACTCTCCAGGTTTAAGGGATTCTTCCTTCAGCTAAAACATGCATGGGAAACCCACAGTATGGTGCACCGTGTGACCGGGAAACCTTTTCAAATGCATCTCAGTTTTCGTCCCCTTTTACTCGGGTTCACGATTGAAGACCCTTTACTAATACTCTCCCCACTTAGAGAGTCAGTGCCTTTAACCTCCTGTTTGGCACAGTTTGCAATTTCTGCGCAAGATGAACAAGAATAGGGAGAACCAATGAGAGACTAGCTCTAGGTGTCTGCACGTTCAAATATAACACTCATTTCCCACCAGGAAGAGGAATTTACCAAAGGATCAGCATGCTGTGCCGGAACCAGATTAGGGCATGAAGCAATGCTGCGGGTTTGCGGCCAGCTCACAAGAAAGCGAGTAGAAGAAAGGAGCTCAGGCGCACTGTCATTCACAAACCTGCAGAGTTATAAATGTCAGCTATTGTCCAAAAATGTATTGAAGTAAGGCTGCGTAGAGGACTTGAAAGCGGGGCAGAATTGCAGGAAAACGAGTTCAGGGGCAGACTGGAATTGCATTTAAAGCATAAGGAAAGAGACAGAAAGTCGACAATGAGGCACTTGGTCAAAAAGGGCGTATGCGTTTTTTCCTGAATATATTCAAGAAAAAACACATACGCCCTTTTTGGCCAAACAAGCAAGCCTGTAAAGAAATCTGCATTACAATGAAGTCTCACTGCCCCCCTGTCAAAAGGGACATCTGAAAAAAGTGAAAAATCCAGAAAGGCAGGACAGGCCATGGAGAACAGGGAGCCTTGTTATGCTGATGGGCGGGATGTAACTTGCCAACAGCCACTCTGGAGAAGTGTATGGTGTTTCCTCAAACACCTAAAAAACTAAGCAACGGAGCCTACGGCACTTCAACTTATGGTTCTATAGCTTAGGGAAATTAAAATCAAAAAGACACAGCCACCCATAAATTTTGGACGGCTCTGCTTACAAGAACCTCATTTACGGTACAAGTGAAATATCCCAGAAAGCAAAAAATGGATAAAGAAGTTGTTGTACGTACGTACAATGGAATATCACTCAGCAATGAAATCTATGTCATGAGGCCCGTCGCGGCATAATGAGTGGATTCAGGTACGATCATTCTAAGTTAACTAAGTCACACAGAAAAAGAAACACCATAAGATATCTCAAATACACGGAATGCAAACATGGCTGCACATGAACTCAATTACAAAACAGAAAAGGGTCTCAAATTTAGAAAACCAACTTATGCTTGCTTAAGGGGAAAGGTGAGTTGTGGTGCTGCATAAAACCAGAGATTGAAATTAGCACAGATACCTTTCCATAAGCAAATATGTAATAGTCAGGACCTACTCCTTGCTCCACGAAATGGACTCAACACCCCATATTCAATGCCTAGGAATATACCTGACTAGTAAGAATCTGAAAACCCATGGATTTATATGTCTCCATAAGAGAATCAAGCATGTGTACAGCGGCATAAACGCAGCAGTGAAAATCCGATAAATCCCATTATCAAAATAAATTACAAAAACAAAACACAATGACAGTGAAATAGAGAGCAATTCTTAAATAATTCATTCAGGGCTTGTGATGCAACGTGGATTTACCACATCTACACCCCGAGCTGAGTGAGACATAAGGCTGGACACTTCGGGCTGATAGCATTGGTGACGTTTGGTGAGCAAAGGCAACCCTTTGAAGTCATACTGCGTGATACCCATTCCATGGGTCCCAACTCTCCAGGTTTAAGGGATTCTTCCTTCAGGTAAAACATGCATGGGCAACCCAGAATATGGTCCACCGTGTGACCGGGAAAACTTTTTAAATGCGTCTCAGTTTTCGTCCCCTCGTACTCGGTTTTACCATTCCAGACGCTTTACTAACACTCTCCCCACTTGGAGAGTCAGTGCCTTTAACCTCCTGTTTGGCACAGTTTGGAATTTCTGCGCAAGATGAACAGGAATAGGGAGAACCAATGAGAGATTAGCTGTAGGTGTCTGCACAAACAAATTTAACGCTCATTTCCCACCAGGAAGAGGAATTAGCCAAAGGCTCAGCATGCCGTGTCGGAACCAGATTAGGGCCTGAAGCAATCCTGCGGTTTTGCGGCCAGCTCACAAGAAAGCGAGTTGAAGAAAGGAGCTCAGGGGCACTGTAATTCACAAACCTGCAGAGTTATAAATGACAGCTATCGTCCAAAAATATATTGAAGTAAGGCTGCAAAGAGGACTTGAACGCGGGGCAGAATTCCAGGAATACGATTTCAGGAGGTAGACGGGAAGTCCTCTGAAAGTATAGGAGAAGAGGCAGAACCTCGACAATGATGTACTTGGTCAAAAAGGGCATATGCGTTTCTTCCAGGGCCCTTATTAAAGAGGGTAGGAGGCTCCCAGCATGCTTCAGTGGCCAACAGAGGGCCTACGTCGCCAAGGCGACATGAGCCATCCAGGCAGGAGTGACCTCACATCAGAGGGCCCACCTCACAGAAGGGTAAGGAACCCAGTCAAGATCAGACTCTCACCAGAGTGCCCACATAAGCAAGGGGCTGGGAACCAGGCAGGAGTGTCCTCACACCCGTGGGGCCACATCATCGAAAGTTGAGGTACCCAGCACATGTGGCCTCAAACCAGAGGACCCACATCACCATGGGTCTTGGAGCGAGGCAGGCAGGATTAACCTCAAAACCCATGGCCCATTGTATAAAAAAGGTGAGGAATCCAGCAGTTGGAACATCCCAGCAGGCGGCCCAGAGCACCGAGGCTATGGGATCCAGGCAGTGATGAACTCACAACAGAGGGCCCTCATCGTGATACTGTAAGCAACCCAGCCGTTGTAACCTCAGAGCACAAGGCCCACATCCCCATGGGGAAGGGAACCAAGCAGGAGTGTCATCGCACCAGTGGGCACACATCAGAAAAGGTGGGGAGCCCAGCAGTTAGGGCCGGACGCCAGAGGGCCCTCATCACTGAGGAGAGGAGGCTCCCAGCAAGCTCCAACTGCTACCAGAAGGCCGACGTCGCCAATGCAGGGTGTGCCAGCCAGGCAGGAGTGACCTGAGAGCAGAGGGCCAACCACAAAAAAGTGTGAGGAACCCAAAGAGGATCAGACTCTCACCGGAGGGCCCACATCACCAAGGGAATGGAAACCAGGCAGGAGTGTTCTCACACCAGTGTGGTCACATCACCGAAATGTGACGGACCCAGCACACGTGGCCTCAAACTACAGGACACACATCACCAAGGGGCTGGGAGTGAGGTAGGCAGGAGGAGCCTCCAAACAAAGGGCCCATAGCGTAAAAAAGGTGAGGAATCCTGCAGTTGGAACCTCCCAGCAGGTGGCCAGGAGCAGCGAGGCTATGGGATCCAGGCCTGACTGAACTCAAAACAGAGGGCCCTCATTATGAAACTGTGAGCAACCCAGCCGGTGGGACCTTAGAGCAGAAGGCCCACATTCCCATGGGGTTGGGATCCTGGCAGGAGTGTACTCGCACCACAGGGCGCACATCAGAAAATTTTGGGAGCCCAGGAGTTAGGGTCTGACGCCAGAGGGCCCTCATTACCGAGGGGAGGAGACTCCCAGCAGGCACCAACTCCCAACTGAGGGCCCACATCGCCAAGTTGACGTGTGCCAGCCAGGCAGGAGTGACCTCACAGCAGAGGGCCTACCGCACAGAAGGGTGAGGAACCCAGCCAGGATAAGACTCTCACCAGAGGGCCCACATCACCAAGGGGATCGGAACAAGGCAGGAGTGTCCTCACACCAGTGTGGCCACATTATAGAAAGGTGAGGAACCCAGCACATGTGGCCTAAACCAGAGGACCCACATTTCCAAGGTGCTCCGAGTGAGGCAGGCAGGAGTAGCCTAACAACACAGGGCCCACAGAATAAAAAATGTGAGGAATCCAGCAGTTTGAACCTCCCAGCAGGTGGCCCAGAGCATGGAGTCTATGGGATCCAGGCCACAGTGAACTCACAGCAGAGGGCCCACATCATGAAACTGTGAGCAACCCAGCCAGTGGGACCTCAGAGCAGAAGGCCCACATCCCCATGGGGATGGGAACCTCGCAGGAGTGTCCTCACACAACTTAGCACGTATCAGAAAATGTGGGAACCCAGCAGTTATGGCCTGGCGCCAGAGGGCCCTCATCACGGAGGAGAGGAGGCTACCAGCAGGCTCCAAATGCCACCAGAGGGCCGACGTCACCAAGGCAATGGGAGCAAGCCAGGCAGGAGTTACCTCACAGCAGAGGGCCCACCTCACAGAAGTGTGAGGAGCCCAAACAGGATCAGACTCTAACCAGAGCGCCCACATCACCAAGGGGATGGAAACCAGGCAGGAGTGTCCTCACACCACTGGGGCCACATCAGCGAAAGGTGAGGAGCACAGCACATGTGGCCTCAAACAAGGGGACACACATCACGAAAGGGCTGGGAGTGAGGCATGCAGGAGGAGACTCACAACAGAGCGCCCATAGAATAAAAAAGGTGAGGAACCCCGCAGTTGGAAGCTCCAAGCAGGTGGCCCAGAGCACCGAGGCTATGGGATCCATGCCGGAGTGAACTCACAGCAGAGGGCCCACATTCTGACACTGTGAGCAACCCAGCCGTTGGGACCTCAGGGCAGAAAGCCCACATCCCCATGGGGATGGGACCCTGGCTGGAGTGTACTCGCACGACAGGGCGCACATCAGAAAATTTTGGGAGCCCATGAGTTAGGGCCTGACGCCAGAGGGCCCTCATTACCGAGGGGAGGAGACTCCCAGCAGGCACCAACTCCCAACTGAGGGCCCACATCGCCAAGGTGACGTGTGCCAGCCAGGCAGGAGTGACCTCACAGCAGAGGGCCCACCTCCCAGAAGTGTGAGGAATCCAGACAGGATCAGACTCTCACCAGAGGGCCCCCATCACCAAGGGGATGGGAACCAGGCAGGAGTGTCCTCACACCAGTGGGGCCACATCAATAAAGGTGAGGAAACCGGTACATGTGGCCTTAAACCAGAGGACCTACATCACAAATGGGCTGGGAGTGAGTCAGGAAGTAGGAGCATGAAAACACAGGACACAAAGAATAAAAAAGGTAAGGAATCCAGCAGTAGGAACCTCCCAGCAGGCCGCTCAGAGCACAGAGGCTATGGGATCTAGGCCTGGGTGAACTAACACCAGAGAGCCAACATCATGAAACGGTGAACAACACAGGTGTTGGGACCTTAGAGCAGAAGGCCCACATGCCCATGGGGATGGGAACCTCGCAGGAGTGTCCTCGCACCACTTAGCACGTATCAGAAAATGTGGGTACCCAGCAGTTAGGGCCTGAGGCAAGAGGGCCCCCATCACCGAGGGGAGGTTCCCAGCAGGCTCCAACTGCCACAAGAGGGCCGATGTTGCCCAGGTGGGGTGTGCCAGCCAGGCAGGAGTGACCTCACAGCAGAGGGCCCCCCTCACAGAAGGGTGAGGAACCCAGCCAGGATCAGACTCTCACCAGAGGGCCCACATCATCAAGGGGATAGGAACCAGGCAGGAGTGTCCTCACACCAGTGGGGCCACATCATCGAAAGGCGAGGGACCCAGCATACATGGCCTCAAACCAGAGGACACACATCACCAAGGGGCTGGGAGTGAGGCAGGCAGGAGGAGTCTCAAAACAGAGGGCCCATAGAAGAAAAAAGGTGAGGAATCCCGCAGTTGTAACCTACCAGCAGGTGGCCAGGAGCAGCGAGGCTATGGGATCCAGGCCGGAGAGAACTCACAGCAGAGGGCCCTCATCATGAAACTGAGCAACACACGGTTGGGACCTCAGAGCAGAAGGCCCACATTCCCATGGGGTTGGGAACCTTGCAGGAGTGTACTCGAACCACAGGGCGCATATCAGAAAATATTGGGAGCCCAGGAGTTAGGGCCTGACGCCAGAGGGCCCTCATTACCGAGGGGAGGAGACACTCAGCAGGCACCAAATCCCACCAGAGAGCCGACGTCGCCAAGGCGGGGTGTGCCAGCCAGGCAGGATTGACCTCAGAGAAGAGGGCCCACCTCACAGAAGTGTGAGGAACCCAACCAGGATCAGACTCTCACCGGAGGGCCCACATCACCAAGGGGATTGGAACCAGGCAGGGGTGTCCTCACACCAGTGGGGCCACATCAGCCAAAGGTGAGGAACCCAGCACATGTGGCCTCAAACCACAGGACACACATCACCAAGGGGCTAGGAGTGAGGCAGGTGTCTGGAGGGGCACATTTAACTCTAATTTCCCACCAGGAATTGGAATGAACCAAAGTCTCAGAGTGCCGTGCCGGACCCTGATTATGGCCTGAAGCAAACCTGCGGTTCTGTGGCCAGTTTTCAAGGAAACGAGTTAAGAAAGGAAATCACGGGCACTGTAATTCACAAACCTGCAGTGTTATAAATGACAGCTATTGGCAAAATTATATGGAAGTAAGTCTGCAAAGAGGACTTGAAAACGAGGCAGAATTGCAGGAATCATATTTCAGGAGGTAGATTGGAATTGCATTTAAAGCATGTGAAAAGCGGCAGATCTTTGACAGTGATGCACTTGGACAAAAGTGCGTAAACATTTTTTCCTGAATATATTCAGGAAAAAACACATATGCCCTTTTTGGCCAACCAAGCACTCGAGAAATGGAAATCCGCACTACAATGAAGTCTCATTTCCCATTCGTCAAAAGGGCCATCTGAAAAAAGTGTAAAAACCAGAAACACAGGACAGGCCATGGAGAACAGGGAGCCTTGTTATGCTGATGGGCGGGATGTAAATTGCCAACAGACACTCTGGAGATGTTTATGGTGTATCCTGAAACATCTGAAAAACAAAGCTACAGAACCTAGGGCACTTCCACTTTTGGCCCTATAGCTTAGGAAAATTAAAATCAACAAGACACAGCCAACACAAAATTTAGGGCTGCTGTGTTTACAAGAACCTTGAGTCCAGTACAAATTAAATATCCCAGAAAGAAAAAAATGGATAAAGGAGTTGTGCTACTTACGTACAACGGAATATCACTCAGCAATGAAATCAATGTCATCAAGCCTGTAGCAGCAAATTGAGTGGATTTAAGTATGATGATTCTAAGAGAAATAGGTCACACAGAGAAAGATAATTATCATAAGATATCACTAATAGAGAGAGTGTAAACTTGGCTACACATAAACTGAATTCCAAAACCGAACAGAGTCTCACATTTAGATAAAAACTTATGCTTGCTTAAGGGGAAAGTTGAGTTGGGGTGCTGTATAAAACCAGAGATTGAAATTAGCACACATACCGTTCCATAAGCCAAATATGTAATAGACAAGACCTACTCTTTGCTCAACGAAATAGACTCATCCATGGTGTATCACCTCACACCTGTTAGAATGGGCATCATCAGAAAATCTACAAACAACAAATGCTGGAAAGGGTGTGGAGATAAGGAACCCTCTTCCACTATTGTTGGGAATGTAAATTGATACAGTCACTGTGGAGAACATTATGGAGTTTCTTATAAAACTAAGAATAGAATTACCATATGATACAGCAATCCCACTACTGGGCATATACCCAGACAAAACCATAAATCAAAAAGAGACATTCACCGCAATGTTCATTGCATCACTATTTACAATATCCAGGTAATGGAAGCAACCTAAATGCCCACAGACAGACGAATGCATAAAGAAGTGGTACATATATAAAATGGAATATTACTAAGCCATAAAAAGGAATGAAATTGGGTCATTTGTAGAGACGTTGATGGATCTAGAGACTGTCATACAGAGTGAAGTAAGTCAGAAAGAGAAAAACAAATCTTGTCTATTAATGCATATATGTGGAACCTAGAAAAATTGTACAGATGAACCGTTTTGCCAGGCAGAAATAGAGCAACAGATGTAGACAACAAACGTATGGACACCAAGGGGGGAAAGCTGTTGGGGGGTGGTGGTGGGAGGAGTTGAGAGATTGGGATTGGCATATATACATTTATATGTATAAAAGAGATAACCAAAAAGAACCTGCTGTATAAAAAAATAAAATAAAATTCAAATTACAAAAAGTAAAACAGAAAAAATATTCTTCCTTCACATACATGTATTTATATGAATAAATTATTTCCATGCTTATATCTGTAAATACAAAAAAGAGGAATAAAATCTACCTTGAACCAAAAACGAAAAAAAGAAAAAAACACAGAACCCACCAGTTACACAGAGGAAAACCGTATCAGGGCACTTGCTCCAGTTGTAAACAATTCTGAAGTTGGTCAGTGGTGGGGAATCATCTCCCATTCAGCCAGCAGGCCCCACGCAACAAGCGTCCTCATTGCAAAGCTGGGGGACCGTGCCGAGGCATCTGTGAGTAAACGTGGGCTGAGCCCCAGGCCAGCTGCTGCTGAAATGTTCCCACCCTTCCCAGGTAAAACACCTGAATATGTACAAGGACTTGAAAGCCTAGAGGAAGGGCCATGGAGCCACATGAGTGACAGCATGCCAGCCGACTTGGTGCCTGCAGGCCAGCCAGGATGGTCCTGGCCCTGGGTGCTCTTCTGGAAGCTTTCCATTTCCCTGCCTGAGATACCCCTTCTGTCCCGGCCCCCACTGCTTTCTTCCTCACTCACCTCTGACCAGGGAGAAATTCCAGCGGCAGGTATGGGTGACACATCGTCTTCTTTAGCAGGTGGCATCTTGGCAACTGCTGCAGAAAGTCCAGCAGAGCCCCACTCACACTGGGCCACCCACAAAGCCGTGGCCTCTCACTCCCTCCCACCAGTCCAGCCCCAAGACTGCTGACAGGGCAGAGAAAATGGCGTCAGGCACAGCTGCAGGGGCTCTTGCTGCCTGGAGCGGTGTTTATATTGATCTGAACCCAGGCACACCTGGGGAGGGCTGGCCGGCACGGTCGGGCTTCCCAGGCCAGCCAATAATCACCCCTCAGGGGCTCACAGTTGCAGAAACTGCAACTTGCTGAATCGGCCAGGTCCAAGGAACAGGTGTGGGCTCCTGAGAGTCAGGATAGACAAGGGGCTGCAGCTCTGGCTTGTTTTCTAATTATATTATCTGGCCCATGAGTGGGAGACAACTTCAAGAAAACCCTCTCCTAATGAGAGGAACCCAGGAGTCAGGGAGAGGAGGGGTGGCTGGTGGGTGGAGACAGAGGCCTGGTGCCCCGGGTGCAGTGGAAGTCTCTGGAAGACCAGGTGGAGGGAGGCCACACAGAGTGATGCCCAGGGTCACAGACCTGTCGGAGCTGCTGTTTGTTAGTTCAAGTCCTGCTCTGAGGTGCTCTGTGTCAGATCTGAGTGACAGGTGAGCTGGGAGTGCTCTGCAATGAGGGCGATATGCACGGTTCCTGTGTTCCCAGCCCTGCCATGGTACCTGCAAGGGTAGCTCTGTATCCTGGGAGGGGCCTGACCACGAGAGCCCCATGGGCTGCAGGGGAACCTGCCCAGGGAACCCCATATCCTGGGAGGGGCCTGAACACGAGAGCCCCATGGGCTGGGTTGGGGGTGGGGTACCTGCCGAGGTGAGCTCCATATCCTGGGATTGGCCTGACCTCGAGAGCCCCATGGGCTGCTGGAATCCTGGTAAAAGATGTCAGGACAGTCAGTGAAGCCACCGAGGATATACCTCCAGTAGTTCCTAAACCCTACACCCTGCTGGTCATTCTACCAACCACCAGGACATGGTATTCTGTATTAGTCTTCAATGATGCCTTCTTTTGTATTCTATTAGTCCCAGAGTCACAAGAAATTTTGGCTTGTGAGTGGCAGGACTCAACATACAACTAAAACAATACTTCCGGGCCATGTTGCCCCAAGGGTTCAAAAATTCCCACACCATCTTTGGGGAAAGCTCAGCTAAAGAACTAAAAGTTCTACCTCTGGAAAAGGAAACACTCCTTCAATATGCAGACGACATTCTGATTGCCAGCCCTACTAAGGAGACCTCTGAACTACCAAGCCAATAAAGGATACAAGTTGTCCAAGAAAAAGCTCAAATATCACAGACTACGGTGACCTGCCTGGGCTTCATTCTCACAGAAGGTCGGAGAAGCCCATCCCAGGAAAGGGAAGAAACAATTTACAGCCTTACCCATTTCTGAAACTAGAAGACAGCTTAGGGGCTCCTGGGGAGGCCAGGGTTTGCTGCTTCTGGATCCCTAACTACAGTCTACTAGCTGGGCCTCTATATGAAACACTGAAAGGAAAAGATGATGATCCTTTTGAATAGAATGCAGAAGTGGCCTTTCAAGAATGGAAAGAGCAGTCAATTCAGACCCTTGCCCTGGAACTCCCTAATTTAGCTAAACCCTTTGACCTTTACATTCCTGGTGAATGGTGAATCGCCATTGGAGTATTAGTGCAAAACCTGGGACCACTTGAAATGGAACAATGCAAGAACGCGATCCAGGTAGGATAAACTACGGTCACCAAGGGGCTTGGCCCACCGCCACATCTGGCCAAGATACTGGCAGTATCTGAAAACCTGGAAATCAGCAGCCCAAAAGGCCACCTCCCTCCGAAGGGAAAAGGACCCCACGTGGTGATCCTAACCCCCAACCATGCCCTGAAGTTGCAGGGTTGGCTCCATGGGCACACTGACCTTGAGTGAGGAGGCCCTCCAACTCCAACCTCCATAGAGATACCCGGGGCAAAGTGGCACCATGAAGACTCGTGTGAAGGTGTCTGCACGGGCAAATTTAACGCTCATTTCCCACCAGGAAGAGGAATTAACCAAAGGCTCAGCATGCCGTGCCGGAACCAGATTAGGGCCTGAAGCAATCCTGCGGGTTTGCGGCCAGCTCACAAGAAAGCGAGTTGAAGAAAGGATCTCAGGGACACTGTAATTCACAAACCTGCAGAGTTATAAATGACAGCTATCACCCAAAAATATATTGAAGGAAGGCTGCGAAGAGGACTTGAAAGCGGGGCAGAATTGCAAGAAAACGATTTCAGGGGGTAGACTGGAATTGCATTTAAAGCATAGGAAAAGAGGCAGAACGTCGACAATGATGCACTTGGCCAAAAAGGGCGTATGCGTTTTTTCCTGAATATATTCAGGAAAAAACGCATACGCCCTTTTTGGCCAACCAAGCAAGCATGTTAAAGAAATCTGCACTACAATGAAGTCTCACTGCCCCCCGTTCAAAAGGGCCATCTGAAAAAAGTGTAAAATCCAGAAAGGCAGCACAGGCCATGGAGAACAGGGAGCCTTGTTATGCTGATGGGCGAGATGTAAATTGCCAACAGCCACTCTGGAGATGTGTATGGTGTTTCCTCAAAAACCTAAAAAACAAAGCAATGGAGCCTACGGCATTACCACTTTTTTTCCTATAGCTTAGGGAAATTAAAATCAAAAACACACAGCCACCGCAAAGTTTCTGTTTACGGCTCTGTTTACAAGAACCTCGTCTACGGTACAAGTTAAATATCCCAGAAAGCGAAAAATGGATAAAGAAGTGTGGTACGTACGTAGAAAGGAATATCACTCACCAATGAAATCTATGTCATCAGGCCCGTCGCGGCATAATGAGTGGATTCAGGTACGATGATTCTAAGTGAAATAAGTCACACAGAAAATGAAACATCATAAGATATCACTAATACACGGAATGTAAACTTGGCTACACATGAACTGAATTACAAAACAGAACAGGGTCTCAAATTTAGAAAACCAACTTATGCTTGCTTAAGGGGAAAGGTGAGTTGTGGTGCTGCATAAAACCAGAGATAGAAATTAGCACAGATACCTTTCCATAAGCCAAATATGTAATAGTCAAGACCTAGCCCTTGCTCAACGAAATGGACTAAACACCCCATATTCAACGCCTAGGATTACACATGACTAGTAAGAATCTTCAAACCCATGGATTTATATGTCTCCGTAAGAGACTCAAGTGTGTGTAGAGCGGCATGAATGCAGCAGAGAAAATCCGATAAAACCCATTATCAAAATGAATTACAAAAACAAACACAATGACAGTGAAATAGAGAGCAATTCTTAAATAATTCATTCAGGGCTTGTGATGCAACCTGGATTTACCACATCTACAACCAGAGCTGAGTGAGACATAAGGCTGGACACTTCAGGCTGATAGCATTGGTGAGGTTCGATGAGCAAATGCAGACCCTTTGAAGTCATACTGCATGGTACCCATTCCATGGGTCCCAACTCTCCAGGTTTAAGGGATTCTTCCTTCAGCTAACATGCATGGGAAACCCACAGTACAGTGCACTGTGTGACCGGGAAATGTTTTCAAATGCATCTCAGTTTTCGTCCCCTTTTACTCGGGTTCACCATTCCAGACCGTTTACTAACACTCTCCCCACTTGGAGAGTCAGTGCCTTTAACCTCCTGTTTGGCACAGTTTGCAATTTCTGCGCAAGATGAACAGGAATAGGGAGAACCAATGAGAGACTAGCTGTAGGTGTCTGGACGGGCAAATGGAACGCTCATTTCCCACCAGGAAGAGGAATTAACCAAATGCTCAGCATGCCGTGCTGGAACCAGATTAGGGCCTGAAGCATTCCTGCGGGTTTGCGGCCAGCTCACAAGAAAGCGAGTTGAAGAAAGGAGCTCAGGGGCACTGTAATTCACAAACCTGCAGAGTTATAAATGACAGCTATCGTCCAAAAATGTATTGAAGTAAGTCTTCGAAGAGGATTTGAAAGCGGGACAGAATTTCAGGAAAACGATTTCAGGGGGTAGACTGGAATTGCACTTAAAGCATAGGAAATGAGGCAGAATGTCGACAATGATGCACTTGGCCAAAAAGGGCGTATGTGTTTTTTCCTGAATATATTCAGGAAAAAACGCATACGCACTTTTTGGTCAACAAAGCAAGCGTGTAAAGGAAATCTGCACTACAATGAAGTCTAACTGCCCCCCGGTCAAAAGGGCTATCTGAAAAATGTGTAAAATTCAGAAAGGAAGGACAGGTCATGGAGAACAGGGAGCCTTGTTATGCTGATGGGCAGGATGTAAAATGCCAACAGCCACTCTGGAGAAGTGTATGGTGTTTCCTGAAACACGTAGGAAACAAAACAACACAGCCTATGGCACTTCCACTTATGGATCTATAGCTTAGGGAAATTAAAATCAAAAACACACAGCCACCCCAAAGTTTGGGACGGCTCCGTTTACAGGAACCTCGTCTACGGTACAAGTTAAATATCCGAGAAAGCCAAAAATGGATAAAGAAGTAGTGCTACGTACGTACAATGGAATATCACACAGCAATGAAATCTACGTCATCAGGCCCGTAGCGCCATAATGAGTGGATTCAAGTACGCTGATTCTACGAGAAATAAGTCACACAGAAAAAGAAACATCATAAGATATCACTAATACACGGAACGTAAACTTGACTACACATAAACTGAATTACAAAACAGAAAAGGGTCTCAAATTGAGACAACCAACTTATACTTGCTTATGGGGAAAGGTGAGTTGGGGTGCTGCATAAAAACAGAGATTGAAATTAGCACAGATACCGTTCCATAAGCCAAATATATAATAGACAAGACCTACTCCTAGCTCAGCGAAATAGACTCAACACCCCATATTCAACGCCTGGGAATATACCTGACAAGTAAGAATTTTAAAACCCATGGATTTATATGTCTCCATAAGGAAATCATATGTCTGTACATCGGCCTAAACGCAGCAGTGAAAATACGATAAATCCCATTATCAAAATAAATTTCAAAAACAAAACACAATGACAGTGAAATAGAGAGCATTTCTTAAATAATTGATTCAGGGCTTGTGATGCAACCTGGATTTACCACATGTACACCCAGAGCTGGGTGAGACATAAGGCTGGGCACTTCGGGCTGATAGCATTGGTGAGGTTCGGTGAGCAAACGCAGACCCTTTGAAGTCATACTGCATGGTACCCATTCTATGGTTCCCAACTCTCCAGGTTTAAGGGATTCTTCCTTCAGCTAAAACATGCATGGGAAACCCAGAGTATGGACCACCGTGTGATTGGGAAACGTTTTCAAATGCATCTCAGTTTTTGCCCCTGGTACTCGGGTTCACCATTCCAGACGCTTTACTAACACTCTCCCCACTTGGAGAGTCAGTGCCTTTAACCTCCTGTTTGGCCCAGTTTGCAATTTCTGCGCAAGATGAACAGGAATAGGGAGAAGCAATGAGAGACTAGATGTAGGTGTCTGCACGTGCAAATGGAACGCTCATTTCCCACCAGGAAGAGGAATTAACCAAAGGCTCAGCGTGCCCTGCCAGAAAGAGATTATGGCGTGAAGCAATCCTGCGGTTTTGCGGCGAGCTCACAAGAAAGCGAGTTGAAGAACGGAGCTCAGGGGCAGTGTAATTCAGAAACCTGCAGAGTTATGAATGACAGCTATCGTCCAAAAATGTATTGAAGTAAGTCTTCGAAGAGGACTTGAAAGCGGGGCAGAATTTCAGGAACACAATTTCAGGGGGTAGACAGGAATTGCACTTAAAGCATAGGAAAAGAGGCAGAATGTCGAAAATGATGCACTTGGCCAAAAAGGACGTATGCGTTTTTTCCTGAATATATTCAGGAAAAAACGCATACGCAGTTTATGGCCAAACAAGCAAGCGTGTAAAGGAAATCTGCACTAAAATGAAGTCACACTGCCCACCGGTCAAAAGGCACATCTGAACAAAGTGTAAAATCCAGAAAGGCAGGACAGGTCATGGAGAACAGGGAGCCTTGTTATGCTGATGGGCGGGATGTAAATTGCCAACAGCCACTCTGGAGAAGTGTATGGTGTTTCCTGAAACACGTAGGAAACAAAGCAACACAGCCTATGGCACTTCCACTTATGGTCCTATAGCTTAGGGAAATTAAAATCAAAAACACACAGCCACCCCAAAGTTTGGGACGGCTCTGTTTACAAGAACCTTGTCTACGGTATAAGTTAACTATCCGAGAAAGCAAAAAATGGATAAAGAAGTTGTGGTACGCACGTAGAATGGAATATCACTCAGTAATGAAATCTACGTCATCAGGCCCGTAGCGGCATAATGAGTGGATTCAGGTACGATGATTCTACGAGAAATAAGTCACACAGAAAAAGAAACATCATAAGATATCACTAATACACCGAATGTAATCTTGGCTACACACGAACTGAATTACAAAACAGAACAGGGTCTCAAATTTAGAAAACCAACTTATGTTTGCATATGGGGAACGGTGAGTTGGGGTGCTGCATAAAACCAGAGATTGAAATTAGCACAGATACCGTTCCATAAGCCAAATATATAATAGACAAGACCTACTCCTTGCTCAACGAAATGGACTCAACACCCCATATTCAACGCCTGGGAAGATACCTGACAAGTAAGAATCTTAAAACCCATGGATTTATATGTCTCCATAAGGAAATCAAGCATGTGTACAGCGGCCTAAACGCAGCAGTGAAAATCCGATAAATCCCATTATCAACATAAATTTCAAAAACAAAACACAATGACAGTGAAATAGAGAGCAATTCTTAAATAATTCATTGAGGGCTTGTGATGCAACCTGGATTTACCACATCTACACCCAGAGTTGGGTGAGACATAAGGCTGGACACTTCGGGCTGATAGCATTGGTGAGGTTCGGTGAGCAAACGCAGACCCTTTGAAGTCATACTGCATGGTACCCATTCCATGGGTCCCAACTCTCAACGTTTAAGGGATTCTTCCTTCAGCTAAAACATGCATGGGAAACCCAGAGTATGGTCCACCGTGTGATTGGGAAACGTTTTCAAATGCATCTCAATTTTCGAACCCTGGTACTCGGGTTCACCATTCCAGACGCTTTACTAACACTCTCCCCACTTGGAGAGTCAGGGACTTTAACCTCCTGTTTGGCACAGTTTGCAATTTCTGCGCAAGATGAACAGGAATAGGGAGAACCAATGAGAGACTAGCTGTAGGTGTCTGCACGGCCAAATGGAACGCTCATTTCCCACCAGGAAGAGGAATTAACCAAAGGCTCAGCGTGCCCTGCCAGAAACAGTTTAGGGCCTGAAGCAATCCTGCGGTTTTGCGGCCAGCTCAGGAGAAAGCGAGTTGAGGAAAGGAGCTCAGGGGCACTGTAATTCACAAACCTGCAGAGTTATGAATGACAGCTATCGTCCAAAAATGTATTGAAGTAAGTCGTCCAAGACGACTTGAAAGCGGGGAAGAATTTCCGGAAAACGATTTCAGGGGGTAAACTGGAATTGCACTTAAAGCATAGGAAAAGAGGCAGAATGTCGACAATGATGCACTTGGCCAAAAAGGTCGTATGCGTTTTTTCCTGAATATATTCAGTAAAAAACGCATACACCCTTTTTGGCCAACCAAGCAAGCGTGTAAAGGAAATCTGCACTACAATGAAGTCTCACTGCCCCCCGGTCAAAAGGGCCATCTGAAAAAAGTGTAAAATCCAGAAAGGCAGGACAGGTCATGGAGAACAGGGAGCTTTGTTATGCTGATGTGCGGGATATAAATTGCCAACAGCCACTCTGGAGAAGTGTATGGTGTTTCCTGAAACACGTAGGAAACAAAGCAACACAGCCTATGGCACTTCCACTTATGGTCCTATAGCTTAGGGAAATTAAAATCAAAAACACACAGCCACCCCAAAGTTTCGGACGGCTCTGTTAACAAGAACCTTGTCTACGGTATAAGTTAACTATCCGAGAAAGCAAAAAACGGATAAAGAAGTTGTGGTACTCACGTACAATGGAATATCACACAGCAATGAAATCTACGTCATCAGGCCCGTAGCGGCATAATGAGTGGGTTCAGGAACGATGATTCTACGAGAAATAAGTTATACAGAAAAAGAAACATCATAAGATATCACTAATACACGGAATGTAAACTTGGCTACACATGAACTGAATTACAAAACAGAACAGGGTCTCAAATTTAGAAAACCAACTTATGCTTGCTTATGGGGAAAGGTGAGTTGGGGTGCTGCATAAAAACAGAGATTGAAATTAGCACAGATACCGTTCCATAAGCCAAATATATAATAGACAAGACCTACTCCTTGCTCAGCGAAATAGACTCAACACCACATATTCAACGCCTGGGAATATACCTGACAAGTAAGAATCTTAAAACCCATGGATTTATATGTCTCCATAAGGAAATCAAATGTCTGTACATCGGCCTAAACGCAGCAGTGAAAATCTGATAAATCCCATTATCAAAATAAATTTCAAAAACAAAACACAGTGACAGTGAAATAGAGAGCAATTCTTAAATAATTGATTCAGGGCTTGTGATGCAACTTGGATTTACCACATGTACACCCAGAGCTGGGTGAGACATAAGGCTTGGCACTTTGGGCTGATAGCATTGGTGAGGTTCGGTGAGCAAACGCAGACCCTTTGAAGTCATACTTCATGGTACTCATTCCATGGGTCCCAACTCTCGAGGTTTAAGGGATTCTTCCTTCAGCTGAAACATGCATGGGAAACCCGGAGTATGGTCCACCGTGTGATTGGGAAACGTTTCCAAATGCATCTCAGTTTTCGAACCCCGGTACTCGGGTGCACCATTCCAGACGCTTTACTAAAACTCTCCCCACTTGGAGAGTCAGTGCCTTTAACCTCCTGTTTGGCACAGTTTGCAATTTCTGCGCAAGATGAACAGGAATAGGGAGAACCAATGAGAGACTAGCTGTAGGTGTCTGGACGGGCAAATGGAATGCTCATTTCCCACCAGGAAGAGGAATTAACCAAAGGCTCAGCATGCCCTGCCGGAAACAGATAAGGGCCTGAAGCAATCCTGCGGTTTTGCAGCCAGCTCACGAGAAAGCGAGTTGAGGAAAGGAGCTCAGGGGCACTGTAATTCACAAACCTGCAGAGTTATGAATGACAGCTATCGTCCAAAAATGTATTGAAGTAAGTCTCCGAAGAGGACTTGAAAGTGGGGCAGAATTTCAGGAAAACGATTTCAGGGGGTAGACTGGAATTGCACTTAAAGCATAGGAAAAGAGGCAGAATGTCAACAATAATGCACTTGGCCAAAAAGTGCGTATGCGTTTTTTCCTGAATATATTCAGGAAAAAACGCATACGCCCTTTTTGGCCAACCAAGCAAGCGTGTAAAGGAAATCTGCACTACAATGAAGTCTCACTGCCCCCCGGTCAAAAGGGCCATCTGAAAAAAGTGTAAAATCCAGAAAGGCAGGACAGGTCATGGAGAAAAGGGAGCCTTGTTATGCTGATGGGCGGGATGTAAATTGCCAACAGCCACTCTGGAGAAGTGTATGGTGTTTCCTGAAACACGTAGGAAACAAAGCAACACAGCCTATGGCACTTCCACTTATGGTCCTATAGATTATGGAAATTAAAATCAAAAACACACAGCCACCCCAATGTTTGGGACGTCTCTGTTTACAAGAACCTCGTCTACGGTACAAGTTAAATATCCGAGAAAGCAAAAAATTCATAAAGAAGTTGTGGTATGCAAGTACAATGGAATATCACTCAGCAATGAAATCTACGTCATCAGGCCCGTAGCGGCATAATGAGTGGATTCAGGTACGATGAATCTATGAGAAATAAGTCACACAGAAAAAGAAACCTCATAAGATATCACTAATACACGGAATGTAAACTTGGCTACCCATGAACTGAATTACAAAACAGAAGAGGGTCTCAAATTCAGCAAACCAACTTATGCTTGCTAATGGGGAAAGGTCAGTTGGGATGCTGAATAAAACCAGAGATTGAAATTAGCACAGATACCGTTCCATAAGCGAAATATATAATAGACAAAACCTACTCCTTGCTCAACGAAATGGACTCAACACCCTATATTCAATGCCTGGGAAGATACCTGACAAGTAAGAATCTTAAAACCCATGGATTTATATGTCTCCATAAGGAAATCAAGCGTGTGTACAGTGGCCTAAAAGCAGCAGTGAAAATACGATAAATCCCATTATCAAAATGAATTTCAAAAACAAAACACAATGACAGTGAAATAGAGAGCAATTCTTAAATAATTCATTGAGGGCTTGTGATGCAACCTGGATTTACCACATCTACACCCAGAGTTGGGTGAGACATAAGGCTGGACACTTCGGGCTGATAGCATTGGTGAGGTTCGGTGAGCAAACGCAGACCCTTTGAAGTCATACTGCATGGTACCCATTCCATGGGTCCCAACTCTCAACGTTTAAGGGATTCTTCCTTCAGCTAAAACATGCATGGGAAACCCAGAGTATGGTCCACCGTGTGATTGGGAAACGTTTTCAAATGCATCTCAATTTTCGAACCCTGGTACTCGGGTTCACCATTCCAGACGCTTTACTAACACTCTCCCCACTTGGAGAGTCAGGGACTTTAACCTCCTGTTTGGCACAGTTTGCAATTTCTGCGCAAGATGAACAGGAATAGGGAGAACCAATGAGAGACTAGCTGTAGGTGTCTGCACGGCCAAATGGAACGCTCATTTCCCACCAGGAAGAGGAATTAACCAAAGGCTCAGCGTGCCCTGCCAGAAACAGTTTAGGGCCTGAAGCAATCCTGCGGTTTTGCGGCCAGCTCAGGAGAAAGCGAGTTGAGGAAAGGAGCTCAGGGGCACTGTAATTCACAAACCTGCAGAGTTATGAATGACAGCTATCGTCCAAAAATGTATTGAAGTAAGTCGTCCAAGACGACTTGAAAGCGGGGAAGAATTTCCGGAAAACGATTTCAGGGGGTAAACTGGAATTGCACTTAAAGCATAGGAAAAGAGGCAGAATGTCGACAATGATGCACTTGGCCAAAAAGGTCGTATGCGTTTTTTCCTGAATATATTCAGTAAAAAACGCATACACCCTTTTTGGCCAACCAAGCAAGCGTGTAAAGGAAATCTGCACTACAATGAAGTCTCACTGCCCCCTGGTCAAAAGGGCCATCTGAAAAAAGTGTAAAATCCAGAAAGGCAGGACAGGTCATGGAGAACAGGGAGCTTTGTTATGCTGATGTGCGGGATATAAATTGCCAACAGCCACTCTGGAGAAGTGTATGGTGTTTCCTGAAACACGTAGGAAACAAAGCAACACAGCCTATGGCACTTCCACTTATGGTCCTATAGCTTAGGGAAATTAAAATCAAAAACACACAGCCACCCCAAAGTTTCGGACGGCTCTGTTAACAAGAACCTTGTCTACGGTATAAGTTAACTATCCGAGAAAGCAAAAAACGGATAAAGAAGTTGTGGTACTCACGTACAATGGAATATCACACAGCAATGAAATCTACGTCATCAGGCCCGTAGCGGCATAATGAGTGGATTCAGGAACGATGATTCTACGAGAAATAAGTTATACAGAAAAAGAAACATCATAAGATATCACTAATACACGGAATGTAAACTTGGCTACACATGAACTGAATTACAAAACAGAACAGGGTCTCAAATTTAGAAAACCAACTTATGCTTGCTTATGGGGAAAGGTGAGTTGGGGTGCTGCATAAAAACAGAGATTGAAATTAGCACAGATACCGTTCCATAAGCCAAATATATAATAGACAAGACCTACTCCTTGCTCAGCGAAATAGACTCAACACCACATATTCAACGCCTGGGAATATACCTGACAAGTAAGAATCTTAAAACCCATGGATTTATATGTCTCCATAAGGAAATCAAATGTCTGTACATCGGCCTAAACGCAGCAGTGAAAATCTGATAAATCCCATTATCAAAATAAATTTCAAAAACAAAACACAGTGACAGTGAAATAGAGAGCAATTCTTAAATAATTGATTCAGGGCTTGTGATGCAACTTGGATTTACCACATGTACACCCAGAGCTGGGTGAGACATAAGGCTTGGCACTTTGGGCTGATAGCATTGGTGAGGTTCGGTGAGCAAACGCAGACCCTTTGAAGTCATACTTCATGGTACTCATTCCATGGGTCCCAACTCTCGAGGTTTAAGGGATTCTTCCTTCAGCTAAAACATGCATGGGAAACCCGGAGTATGGTCCACCGTGTGATTGGGAAACGTTTCCAAATGCATCTCAGTTTTCGAACCCCGGTACTCGGGTGCACCATTCCAGACGCTTTACTAAAACTCTCCCTACTTGGAGAGTCAGTGCCTTTAACCTCCTGTTTGGCACAGTTTGCAATTTCTGCGCAAGATGAACAGGAATAGGGAGAACCAATGAGAGACTAGCTGTAGGTGTCTGGACGGGCAAATGGAATGCTCATTTCCCACCAGGAAGAGGAATTAACCAAAGGCTCAGCATGCCCTGCCGGAAACAGATAAGGGCCTGAAGCAATCCTGCGGTTTTGCAGCCAGCTCACGAGAAAGCGAGTTGAGGAAAGGAGCTCAGGGGCACTGTAATTCACAAACCTGCAGAGTTATGAATGACAGCTATCGTCCAAAAATGTATTGAAGTAAGTCTCCGAAGAGGACTTGAAAGTGGGGCAGAATTTCAGGAAAACGATTTCAGGGGGTAGACTGGAATTGCACTTAAAGCATAGGAAAAGAGGCAGAATGTCAACAATAATGCACTTGGCCAAAAAGTGCGTATGCGTTTTTTCCTGAATATATTCAGGAAAAAACGCATACGCCCTTTTTGGCCAACCAAGCAAGCGTGTAAAGGAAATCTGCACTACAATGAAGTCTCACTGCCCCCCGGTCAAAAGGGCCATCTGAAAAAAGTGTAAAATCCAGAAAGGCAGGACAGGTCATGGAGAAAAGGGAGCCTTGTTATGCTGATGGGCGGGATGTAAATTGCCAACAGCCACTCTGGAGAAGTGTATGGTGTTTCCTGAAACACGTAGGAAACAAAGCAACACAGCCTATGGCACTTCCACTTATGGTCCTATAGATTATGGAAATTAAAATCAAAAACACACAGCCACCCCAATGTTTGGGACGTCTCTGTTTACAAGAACCTCGTCTACGGTACAAGTTAAATATCCGAGAAAGCAAAAAATTCATAAAGAAGTTGTGGTATGCAAGTACAATGGAATATCACTCAGCAATGAAATCTACGTCATCAGGCCCGTAGCGGCATAATGAGTGGATTCAGGTACGATGAATCTATGAGAAATAAGTCACACAGAAAAAGAAACCTCATAAGATATCACTAATACACGGAATGTAAACTTGGCTACCCATGAACTGAATTACAAAACAGAAGAGGGTCTCAAATTCAGCAAAACAACTTATGCTTGCTAATGGGGAAAGGTCAGTTGGGATGCTGAATAAAACCAGAGATTGAAATTAGCACAGATACCGTTCCATAAGCGAAATATATAATAGACAAAACCTACTCCTTGCTCAACGAAATGGACTCAACACCCTATATTCAATGCCTGGGAAGATACCTGACAAGTAAGAATCTTAAAACCCATGGATTTATATGTCTCCATAAGGAAATCAAGCGTGTGTACAGTGGCCTAAAAGCAGCAGTGAAAATACGATAAATCCCATTATCAAAATGAATTTCAAAAACAAAACACAATGAGAGTGAAATAGAGAGCAATTCTTAAATAATTCATTCAGGGCTTGTGATGCAACCTGTATTTACCACATCTACACCCAGAGCTGGATGAGACATAAGGCTGGACACTTCAGGCTGATAGCATTGGTGAGGTTCGGTGAGCAAACGCAGACCCTTTGAAGTCATACTGCATGGTACCCATTCCATGGGTCCCAACTCTCCAGGTTTAAGGGATCCTTCCTTCAGCTAAAACATGCATGGGAAACCCAGAGTATGGTCCACAGTGTGATTGGGAAACGTTTTCAAATGCATCTCAGTTTTCGTCCCCTGGTACTCGGGTTCAACATTTGAACGCTTTACTAATACCCTCCTCACTTGGAGAGTCAGTGCCATTAACCTCCTGTTTGGCACAGTTTGCAATTTCTGCGCAAGATGAACAGGAATAGGGAGAAGCAATGAGAGACTAGCTGTAGGTGTCTGCACGGGCAAATGGAACGCTCATTTCCCACCAGGAAGAGGAATTAACCAAAGGCTCAGCGTGCCGTGCCGGAAACAGATTAGGGCCTGAAGCAATCCTGTGGTTTTCGGCCATCTCACAAGAAAGCGAGTTGAAGAAATGAGCTCAGGGGCACTGTAATTCACAAACCTGCAGAGTTATGAATGACAGCTATCGTCAAAAATGTATTGAAGTAAGTCTTCGAAGAGGACTTGAAAGCGGGGCAGAATTTCAGGAAAACAATTTCAGGGGGTAGACTGGAATTGTACTAAAAGCATAGGAAAAGAGGCAGAATGTCAACAATGATGCACTTGGCCAAAAAGGGCGTATGCGTTTTTTCCTGAATATATTCAGGAAAAAACGCATACGCCCTTTTTGGCCAACAAAGCAAGCGTGTAATGGAAATCTGCACTACAATGAAGTCTCACTGCCCCCAGGTCAAAAGGGCCATCTGAAAAAAGTGTAAAATCCAGAAAGGCAGCACAGACCATGGAGAAGAGGGAGCCTTGTCATGCTGATGGGCGGGATGTAAATTGCCAACAGCCACCCTGGAGAAGTGTATGGTGTTTCCTGAAACACCTAAAAAACAAAGCAACGGAGCCTACGGCACTTCCAGTTATGGTCCTATAGCTTAGGGAAATTAAAATCAAAAACACACAGCCACCCCAAATTTGCGGACGGCTCTGTTTACAAGAACCTCATCTACGGTACAAGTTAAATATCCCAGAATGTGAAAAATGGATAAAGAAGTTGTGGTTCGTACGTACAATGGAATATCACTCAGCAATGAAATCTATGTCATCAGGCCCATCACGGCATAATGAGTGGATTCAGCTACAGTGATTCTAAGTGAAATAAGTCACACAGAAAATGAAACATCATAAGATATCACTAATACACGGAATGTAAACTTGGCTACACATGAACTGAATTACAAAACAGAACAGGGACTCAAATTTAGAAAACCAACTTATGCTTGCTTAAGGGCAAAGGTGAGTTGGGGTGCTGCATAAAACCAGAGATTGAAAATAGCACAGATACCGTTCCATAAGCCAAATATGTAATAGTCAAGACCTACTCCTTGTTCAACGACATGGACTCAACACCACATATTCAACGCCTAGGAATATACCTGACTAGTAAGAATCTTAAAACCCGTGGATTTATATTTCTCTGTAGGAGAATCAAGCGTTTGTACAGCGGCATGAACGCAGCAGTGAAAATCCGATAAATCCCATTATCAAACTAAATTACAAAAACAAAACACAATGACAGTGAAAGAGACAGCAATTCTTAAATAATTGATTCAGGGCTTGTGATGAAACCTGGATTTACCACATCTACACCCAGAGCTGGGTGAGGCATAAGGCTGGACACTTCGAACTGATAGCATTGGTGAGGTTCGGTGAGCAAATTCAGACCCTTTTTAGTCATACTGCATGGTACCCATTCCATGGGTCAATAATCTCCAGGTTTAAGGAATTCTTCCTTCAGCTAAAACATGCATGGGAAACCCAGAGTATTGTCCACTGTGAGACTGGGAAACCATTTTAAATGGCTCTCAGTTTTCGTTCCCTGGTACTCGGGTTCACCATTCCAGATGCTTTACTAACCCTCTACCCACTTGGAGAGTCAGTGCCTTTAACCTCCTGTTTGGCACAGTTTGCAATTTCTGCACAAGATGAACAGGAATAGGGAGAACCAATGAGAGACTAGCTGTAGGTGTCTCCACGGGCAAATTGAATGCTCATTTCTCACCAGAAAGAGGAATTTACCAAAGGCTCAGCGTGCCGTGCCGAAACCAGATTACGGCCTGAAGCAATCCTGCGGTTTTGCGGCCAGCTCACAAGAAAGCATGTTGAAGAAAGGAGCTCAGGGACACTGTATTTAACAAACCTGCAGAGTTATTAATGACAGGTATCATACAAAAATATATTGAAGTAAGGCTGCGAGGAGGACTTGAAAGCGGGGCAGTATTCCTGGAATATGATTTCAGGACGTAGACGGGAAGTGCTCTGAAAGCATAGGAGAAGAGGCAGATCCTGGACAATGATGCACTTGGTCAAAATGTGCATATGTGTTTTTTCCAGGGCCATCATTAAAGAGGGTAGGAGGCTCCCAGAATGCTTTAGTGGCCAACAGAGGGCCCACATCATCAAGGTGACGTGAGCCAGCCAGGCAGGAGTGACCTCACATCAGAGGGCCCACCTCACAGAAGGGTAAGGAACCCAGCCAGGATCAGACTCTCACCAGAGTGCCCACATCAGCAAGGGGCTGTGAACCAGGTAGGAGTGTCATCACACCCGTGGGGCCATATCGTCAAAAGTTGAGGTAACAAGAAAATGTGGCCTCAAACCAGAGGACCCACATCACCATGGGTCTTGGAGCGAGGCAGGCAGGATTAACCTCACAACACATGGCCCATTGTATAAAAAAGGTGAGGAATCCAGCAGTTGGAACATCCCAGCAGGCGGCCCAGAGCACCGAGGCTATGGGATCCAGGCAGTGATGAACTCACAACAGAGGGCCCTCATCATGAAACTGTGAGCAAACCAGCCGTTGTGACCTCAGAGCACAAGGCCCACATCCCCATGGGGAAGGGAACCAAGTAGGAGTGTCATCGCACCAGTGGGCACACATCAGAAAATGTGGGGAGCCCAGCAGTTAGGGCCTGACACCAGAGGGCTCTCATCACCGAGGAGAGGAGGCTCCCAGCAGGCTCCAACTGCTACCAGTGGGCTGCCGTCGCCAATTCGGGGTGTGCCAGCCAGGCAAGAGTGACCTCAGAGCAGAGGGCCCACCTCACAAAAGTGTGAGGAACCCAAGGAGGATCAGACTCTCACCAGAGAGCCCACATCACCAAGAGAATGGGAACCAGGCTGGAGTGTCCTCACACCAGTGGGACCTCATCAACGAAATGTGAGTGACCCAGCACACGTGGCCTCAAACCAGAGGACACACATCACCAAGGGGCTGGGAGTGAGGCAGGCAGGAGGAGTCTCAAAACAGAGGGCCCATAGAAGAAAAAAGGTGAGGAATCCCGCAGTTGGAACCTCCCAGCAGGCGGCCAGGAGCAGCGAGGCTATGGGATCCAGACCTGACTGAACTCAAAACAGAGGGCCCTCATCATGAAACTGTGAGCAACCCAGGCTTTGGGACCTCAGAGCAGAAGGCCCACATTCCTATGTGGTTGGGAACATGGCATAAGTGTACTCGCACCTCAGGGCACACATCAGAGAATTTTGGGAGCCCAGAAGTTAGGGTCTGACGCCAGAGGGCCCTCATTACCAAGGGGAGGAGACTCCAAGCAGGCACCAACTCCCAACTGAGGGCCCATGTCGACAAGGTGACGTGTGACAGCCAGGCAGGAGTGACCTCACAGCAGAGGGCCTACCTCACAGAAGGGTGAAGAACCCAGCCAGGATAAGACTCTCACCAGAGGGCCCACATCACCAAGGGGATCAGAACCAGGCAGGACTGTCTTCACACCAGGGTGACCACATCATAGAAAGGTGAGGAAACCAGCACATGAGGCCTAAACCAGAGGACCCACATCTCCAAGGGGCTCGGATTGAGGCAGGCATGAGTAGCCTCACAACACAGGGCCAATAGAATAAAAAAGGTGAGGAATCCTGCAGTGGGAACCTCCCAGCAGGCGGCCCAGAGCACCGAGTCTATGTGATCCAGGCTGCAGTGAACTCACAGCAGAGGGCCCACATCATGAAACTGGGAGCAACCCAGCCATTGGGACCTCAGAGCAGAAGGCCCACATCCCCATGGGGATGGGAACCTCGCAGGAGTGTCCTCGCACCACTTAGCACGTATCAGAAAATGTGGGTACCCAGCAGTTAGGGCCTGACGCAAGAGGGCCCTCATCACCGAGGGGAGGAGGCTCCCAGCATGCTCCAACTGCCACAAGAGGGCCGATGTTGCCCAGGCGGGGTGTGCCAGCCAGGCAGGAGTGACCTCACAGCAGAGGGCCCACCTCACAGAAGGGTGAGGAACCCAGCCAGGATCAGACTCTCACCAGAGAGCCCACATCTTCAAGGGGATAGGAACCAGGCAAGAGTGTCCTCACACCAGTGGGGCCACATCATCGAAAGGTGAGGGACCCAGCACACGTGGCCTCAAACCAGAGGACACACATCACCAAGGGGCTGGGAGTGAGGCAGGCAGGAGGAGTCTCAAAACAGAGGGCCCATAGAAGAAAAAAGGTGAGGAATCCCGCAGTTGTAACCTCCCCGCAGGTGGCCAGGAGCAGCGAGGCTATGGGATCCAGGCCGGAGTGAACTCACAGCAGAGGGCCCTCATCATGAAACTGAGCAACCCATCGTTGGGAACTCAGAGCAGAAGGCCCACATTCCCATGGTGTTGGGAACCTGGCAGGAGTGTACTCGCACCACAGGGCGCACATCAGAAAATTTTGGGAGGCCAGGAGTTAGGGCCTGACGCCAGAGGGCCCTCATTACCAAGGGGAGGAGACTCGCAGCAGGCACCAACTCCCACGAGAGAGCCGACGTCGTCAAGGCGGGGTGGGCCAGCCAGGCAGGAGTGACCTCAGAGAAGAGGGCCCACCTCTCAGAAGTGTGAGGAACCCAGCCAGGATCAGACTCTCACCGGAGGGTCCACATCACCAAGGGGATGGGAACCAGGCAGGAGTGTCCTCACACCAGTGGGGCCACATCAGCCGAAGGTGAGGAACCCAGCACATGTGGCCTCAAACTACAGGACACACATAACCAAGGGGCTGGGAGTGAGGCAGGTGTCCGGAGGGGCACATTTAACTCTAATTTCCCACCAGGAAGAGGAATTAACCAAAGGCTCAGAGTGCCGTGTCGGACCCTGATTATGGCCTAAAGCAAACCTGCGGTTCTGTGGCCAGCTTTCAAGGAAACGAGTTAAGAAAGGAAATCACGGGCACTGTAATTCACAAACCTGCAGAGATATAAATGACAGCTATTGGCAAAAATATATTGAAGTAAGTCTGCAAAGAGGACTTGAAAACGAGGCAGAATTGCAGGAATCATATTTCAGGAGGTAGATTGGAATTGCATTTAAAGCATGTGAAAAGCGGCAGATCTTTGACACTGATGCACTTGGACAAAAGTGCGTAAACATTTTTTCCTGAATATATTCAGGAAAAAACGCATATGTCCTTTTTGGCCAACCAAGCACTCCAGCAATGGAAATCCGCACTACAATGAAGTCTCATTTCCCATTCGTCAAAAGGGCCATCTGAAAAAAGTGTAAAAACCAGAAACACAGGACAGGCCATGGAGAACAGGGAGCCTTGTTATGCTGATGGGCGGGATGTAAATTGCCAACAGACACTCTGGAGATGTTTATGGTGTATCCTGAAACATCTGAAAAACAAAGCTACAGAGCCTAGGGTACTTCCACTTTTAGCCCTATAGCTTAGGAAAATTAAAATCAACAAGACACAGCCAGCACAAAATTTAGGGCTGCTGTGTTTACAAGAAACTCGAGTCCAGTACAAATTAAATATCCCAGAAAGAAAAAAATGAATAAAGGAGTTGTGCTACTTACGTACAACGGAATATCACTCAGCAATGAAATCAATGTCATCAGGCCTGTAGCAGCAAATTGAGTGGATTTAAATATGATGATTCTAAGAGAAATACGTCACACAGAGAAAGATAAGTATCATAAGATATCACTAATAGAGGGAGTGTAAACTTGGCTACACATAAACTGAAATACAAAACCGAACAGAGTCTCACATTTAGATAAAAACTTATGCTTGCTTAAGGGGAATGTTGAGTTGGGGTGCTGTATAAAACCAGAGATTGAAATTAGCACACATACCGTTCCATAAGCCAAATATGTACTAGACAAGACCTACTCTTTGCTCAACGAAATAGACTCATCCATGGTGTATCACCTCACACATGTTAGAATGGGCATCATCAGAAAATCTACAAACAACAAATGCTGGAAAGGGTGTGGAGATAAGGAACCCTCTTCCACTATTGTTGGGAATGTAAATTGATACAGTCACTGTGGAGAACATTATGGAGTTTCTTATAAAATTAAGAATAGAATTACCATATGATACAGCAATCCCACTACTGGGCATATACCCAGACAAAACCATAAATCAAAAAGAGACATTCACCGCAATGTTCATTGCATCACTATTTACAATATCCAGGTAATGGAAGCAACCTAAATGCCCACAGACAGACGAATGCATAAAGAAGTGGTACATATATAAAATGGAATATTACTAAGCCATAAAAAGGAATGAAATTGGGTCATTTGTAGAGACGTTGATGGATCTAGAGACTGTCATACAGAGTGAAGTAAGTCAGAAATAGAAATAAAAATCTTGTATATTAATGCCTATATGTGGAACCTAGACAAATTTTACAGATGAACCGTTTTGCAAGGCAGAAATAGAGCAACAGATGTAGACAACAAACGTATGGACACCAAGGGGGGAAAGCTGTTGGGGGGTGGTGGTGGGAGGAGTTGAGAGATTGGGATTGGCATATATACATTTATATGTATAAAAGAGATAACCAAAAAGAACCTGCTGTATAAAAAAATAAAATAAAATTCAAATTACAGAAAGTAAAACAGAGAAAATATTCTTCCCTTCACATACATGTATTTATATGAATAAATTATTTCCATGCTTATATCTGTAAATACAAAAAAGAGGAATAAAATCTACCTTGAACCAAAAACGAAAAAAAGAAAAAAAAACAGAACCCACCAGTTACACAGAGGAAAACCGTATCAGGGCACTTGCTCCAGTTGTAAGCAATTCTGAAGTTGGTCAGTGGTGGGGAATCATCTCCCATTCAGCCAGCAGGCCCCACGCAACAAGCGTCCTCATTGCAAAGCTGGGGGACCGTGCCGAGGCATCTGTGAGTAAACGTGGGCTGAGCCCCAGGCCAGCTGCTGCTGAAATGTTCCCACCCTTCCCAGGTAAAACACCTGAATATGTACAAGGACTTGAAAGCCTAGAGGAAGGGCCATGGAGCCACATGAGCGACAGCATGCCAGCCGACTTGGTGCCTGCAGGCCAGCCAGGGTGGTCCTGGCCCTGGGTGCTCTTCTGGAAGCTTTCCATTTCCCTGCCTGAGATACCCCTGCTGTCCCGGCCCCCACTGCTTTCTTCCTCACTCACCTCTGCCCAGGGAGAAATTCCAGCGGCAGGTATGGGTGACACATCGTCTTCTTTAGCAGGTGGCATCTTGGCAACTGCTGCAGAAAGTCCAGCAGAGCCCCACTCACACTGGGCCACCCACAAAGCCGTGGCCTCTCACTCCCTCCCACCAGTCCAGCCCCAAGACTGCTGACAGGGCAGAGAAATGGCGTCAGGCACAGCTGCAGGGGCTCTTGCTGCCTGGAGCGGTGTTTATATTGATCTGAACCCAGGCACACCTGGGGAGGGCTGGCCGGCACGGTCGGGCTTCCCAGGCCAGCCAATAATCACCCCTCAGGGGCTCACAGTTGCAGAAACTGCAACTTGCTGAATCGGCCAGGTCCAAGGAACAGGTGTGGGCTCCTGAGAGTCAGGATAGACAAGGGGCTGCAGCTCTGGCTTGTTTTCTAATTATATTATCTGGCCCATGAGTGGGAGACAACTTCAAGAAAACCCTCTCCTAATGAGAGGAACCCAAGAGTCAGGGAGAGGAGGGGTGGCTGGTGGGTGTAGACAGAGGCCTGGTGCCCTGGGTGCAGTGGAAGTCTCTGGAAGACCAGGTGGAGGGAGTCCACACAGAGTGATGCCCAGGGTCACAGACCTGTCGGAGCTGCTGTTTGTTAGTTCAAGTCCTGCTCTGAGGTGCTCTGTGTCAGATCTGAGTGACAGGTGAGCTGGGAGTGCTCTGCAATGAGGGCGATATGCACGGTTCCTGTGTTCCCAGCCCTGCCATGGTACCTGCAAGGGTAGCTCTGTATCCTGGGAGGGGCCTGACCACGAGAGCCCCATGGGCTGCAGGGGAACCTGCCCAGGGAACCCCATATCCTGGGAGGGGCCTGAACACGAGAGCCCCATGGGCTGGGGTGGGGGTGGGGTACCTGCCCAGGTGAGCTCCATATCCTGGGATTGGCCTGACCTCGAGAGCCCCATGGGCTGCTGGAGTCCTGGTAAAGGATGTCAGGACAGTCAGTGAAGCCACCGAGGATATACCTCCAGTAGTTCCTAAATCCTACACCCTGCTGGTCATTCTACCAACCACCAGGACATGGTATTCTGTATTAGTCTTCAATGATGCCTTCTTTTGTATTCTATTAGTCCCAGAGTCACAAGAAATTTTGGCTTGTGAGTGGCAGGACTCAACATACAACTAAAACAATACTTCCGGGCCGTGTTGCCCCAAGGGTTCAAAAATTCCCACACCATCTTTGGGGAAAGCTCAGCTAAAGAACTAAAAGTTCTACCTCTGGAAAAGGAAACACTCCTTCAATATGCAGACGACATTCTGATCGCCAGCCCTACTAAGGAGACCTCTGAACTACCAAGCCAATAAAGGATACAAGTTGTCCAAGAAAAAGCTCAAATATCACAGACTACGGTGACCTGCCTGGGCTTCATTCTCACAGAAGGTCGGAGAAGCCCATCCCAGGAAAGGGAAGAAACAATTTACAGCCTTACCCATTTCTGAAACTAGAAGACAGCTTAGGGGTTCCTGGGGAGGCCAGGGTTTGCTGCTTCTGGATCCCTAACTACAGTCTACTAGCTGGGCCTCTATATGAAACACTGAAAGGAAAAGATGATGATCCTTTTGAATAGAATGCAGAAGTGGCCTTTCAAGAATGGAAAGAGCAGTCAATTCAGACCCTTGCCCTGGAACTCCCTAATTTACCTAAACCCTTTGACCTTTACATTCCTGGTGAACGGTGAATCGCCATTGGAGTATTAGTGCAAAACCTGGGACCACTTGAAATGGAACAATGCAAGAATGCGATCCAGGTAGGATAAACTACGGTCACCAAGGGGCTTGGCCCACCGCCACATCTGGCCAAGATACTGGCAGTATCTGAAAACCTGGAAATCAGCAGCCCAAAAGGCCACCTCCCTCCGAAGGGAAAAGGACCCCACGTGGTGATCCTAACACCCAACCATGCCCTGAAGTTGCAGGGTTGGCTCCATGGGCACACTGACCTTGAGCGAGGAGGCCCTCCAACTCCAACCTCCATAGAGATAACCGGGGCAAAGTGGCACCATGAAGACTCGTGTGAAGGTGTCTGCACGGGCAAATTTAACGCTCATTTCCCACCAGGAAGAGGTATTAACCAAAGGCTCAGCATGCCGTGCCGGAACCAGATTAGGGCCTGAAGCAATCCTGCGGGTTTGCGGCCAGCTCACAAGAAAGCGAGTTGAAGAAAGGAGCTCAGGGACACTGTAATTCACAAACCTGCAGAGATATAAATGACAGCTATCACCCAAAAATATATTGAAGGAAGGCTGCGAAGAGGACTTGAAAGCGGGGCAGAATTGCAAGAAAACGATTTCAGGGGGTAGACTGGAATTGCATTTAAAGCATAGGAAAAGAGGCAGAACGTCGACAATGAAGCACTTGGCCAAAAAGGGCGTATGCGTTTTTTCCTGAATATATTCAGGAAAAAACGCATACGCCCTTTTTGGCCAACCAAGCAAGCATGTTAAAGAAATCTGCACTACAATGAAGTCTCACTGCCCCCCGTTCAAAAGGGCCATCTGAAAAAAGTGTAAAATCCAGAAAGGCAGCACAAGCCATGGAGAACAGGGAGCCTTGTTATGCTGATGGGCGGGATGTAAATTGCCAACAGCCACTCTGGAGATGTGTATGGTGTTTCCTCAAAAACCTAAAAAACAAAGCAACGGAGCCTACGGCATTACCACTTATTTTCCTATAGCTTAGGGAAATTAAAATCAAAAACACACAGCCACCGCAAAGTTTCTGTTTATGGGTCTGTTTACAAGAACCTCGTCTACGGTACAAGTTAAATATCCCAGAAAGCGAAAAATGGATAAAGAAGTGTGGTACGTACGTACAAAGGAATATCACTCACCAATGAAATCTATGTCATCAGGCCCGTCGCGGCATAATGAGTGGATTCACGTACGATGATTCTAAGTGAAATAAGTCACACAGAAAATGAAACATCATAAGATATCACTAATACACGGAATGTAAACTTGGCTACACATGAACTGAATTACAAAACAGAACAGGGTCTCAAATTTAGAAAACCAACTTATGCTTGCTTAAGGGGAAAGGTGAGTTGTGGTGCTGCATAAAACCAGAGATAGAAATTACCACAGATACCTTTCCATAAGCCAAATATGTAATAGTCAAGACCTAGCCCTTGCTCAACGAAATTGACTAAACACCCCATATTCAACGCCTAGGATTACACATGACTAGTAAGAACCTTCAAACCCATAGATTTATATGTCTCCGTAAGAGACTCAAGTGTGTGTACAGCGGCATGAATGCAGCAGAGAAAATCCGATAAAACCCATTATCAAAATGAATTACAAAAACAAACACAATGACAGTGAAATAGAGAGCAATTCTTAAATAATTCATTCAGGGCTTGTGATGCAACCTGGATTTACCACATCTACACCCAGAGCTGAGTGAGACATAAGGCTGGACACTTCGGGCTGATAGCATTGGTGAGGTTCGATGAGCAAATGCAGACCCTTTGAAGTCATACTGCATGGTACCCATTCCATGGGTCCCAACTCTCCAGGTTTAAGGGATTCTTCCTTCAGCTAAAACATGCATGGGAAACCCAGAGTATGGTCCACCGTGTGATTGGGAAACATTTTCAAATGCATCTCAGTTTTCGGACGCTGGTACTCGGGTTCACCATTCCAGACGCTTTACTAACACTCTCCCCACTTGGAGAGTCAGTGCCTTTAAACTCCTGTTTGGCACAGTTTGCAATTTCTGCGCAAGATGAACAGGAATAGGGAGAACCAATGAGAGACTAGCTGTAGGTGTCTGGACGGGCAAATGGAACGCTCATTTCCCACCAGGAAGAGGAATTAACCAAAGGCTCAGCATGCCGTGCCGGAACCAGATTAGGGCCTGAAGCATTCCTGCGGGTTTGCGGCCAGCTCACAAGAAAGCGAGTTGAAGAAAGGAGCTCAGGGGCACTGTAATTCACAAACCTGCAGAGTTATAAATGACAGCTATCGTCCAAAAATATATTGATGGAAGGCTGCGAAGAGGACTGGAAAGCGGGGCAGAATTGCAGGAAAACGATTTCAGGGGGTAGACTGGAATTGCATTTAAAGCATAGGAAAAGAGGCAGAACGTCGACAATGATGCACTTGGCCAAAAAGGGCGTATGCGTTTTTTCCTGAATATATTCAGGAAAAAACGCATACGCCCTTTTTGGCCAACCAAGCCAGCATGTTAAAGAAATCTGCACTACAAAGAAGTCTCACTGCCCCCAGGTCAAAAGGGCCATCTGAAAAAAGTGTAAAATCCAGAAAGACAGCACAGGCCATGGAGAACAGGGAGCCTTGTTATGCTGATGGGCGGGATGTAAATTGCCAACAGCCACTCTGGAGAAGTGTATGGTGTTTCCTGAAACACATAGGAAACAAAGCAACACAGCCTATGGCACTTCCACTTATGGTCCTATAGATTACGGAAATTAAAATCAAAAACACACAGCCACCCCAATGTTTGGGACGTCTCTGTTTACAAGAACCTCGTCTACGGTACAAGTTAAATATCCGAGAAAGCAAAAAATTCATAAAGAAGTTGTGGTATGCAAGTACAATGGAATATCACTCAGCTATGAAATCTACGTCATCAGGCCCGTAGCGGCATAATGAGTGGATTCAGGTATGATAATTCTACGAGAAATAAGTCACACAGAAAAAGAAACCTCATAAGATATCACTAATACACGGAATGTAAACTTGGCTACACATGAACAGAAATACCAACAGAACAGGGTCTCAAATTTAGAAAACCAACTTATGCTTGCTTATGGGGAAAGGTGAGTTGGGGTGCTGCATAAAACCAGAGATTGAAATTAGCACAGATACCTTTCCATAAGCCAAATATATAATAGACAAGACCTACTCCTTGCTCAACGAAATGGACTCAACACTCCATACTCAACGCCTGGGAATATACATGACAAGTAAGAATCTTAAAACCCATGGATTTATATGTCTCCACAAGGAAATAAAGCGTGTGTACAGTGGCATAAACGCAGCAGTGAAAATCCGATAAATCCCATGATCAAAATAAATGTCAAAAACAAAACACAATGACAGTGAAATAGAGAGCAATTCTTAAATAATTCATTCAGGGCTTGTGATGAAACCTGGATTTACCACATCTACACCCAGAGCTGGGTGACACATAAGGCTGGACACTTCGGGCTGATAGCTTTGGTGAGGTTCGGTGAGCAAACGCAGACCCTTTGAAGTCATACTGCATGGTACCCATTCCATGGGTCCCAACTCTCCAGGTTTAAGGGATTCTTCCTTCAGCTAAAACATGCATGGGAAACCCAGAGTATGGTCCACCGTGTGATTGGGAAACATTTTCAAATGCATCTCAGTTTTCGAACGCTGGTACTCGGGTTCACCATTCCAGACGCTTTACTAACACTCTCCCCACTTGGAGAGCCAGTGCCTTTAAACTCCTGTTTGGCACAGTTTGCAATTTCTGCGCAAGATGAACAGGAATAGGGAGAACCAATGAGAGATTAGCTGTAGGTGTCTGCACGGGCAAATGGAACGCTCATTTCCCACCAGGAAGACGAATTAACCAAAGGCTCAGCATGCCCTGCCGGAAAAATATTAGGGCCTGAAGCAATCCTGCGGTTTTGCAGCCAGCTCACAAGAAAGTGAGTTGAAGAAAGGAGCTCAGGGCCACTGAAATTCACAAACCTGCAGAGTTATGAATGACAGCTATCGTCCAAAAATGTATTGAAGTAAGTCTTCGAAGAGGACTTGAAAGCGGGACAGAATTTCTGGAAAACGATTTCAGGGGGGAACACTGGAATTGCACTTAAAGCATAGGAAATGAGGCAGAATGTCGACAATGATGCACTTGGCCAAAAAGGGGGTATGCGTTTTTTCCTGAATATATTCAGGAAAAAACGCATACGCACTTTTTGGCAACCAAGCAAGTGAGTAAAGGAAATATGTACTACAATGAAGTCTCACTGCCCCCCGGTCAAAAGGGCCATCTGAAAAAAGTGTAAAATCCAGAAAGGCAGGACAGGTCATGGAGAACAGGGAGCCTTGTTATGCTGATGGGCAGGATGTAAATTGCCAACAGCCACTCTGGAGTAGTGTATGGTGTTTCCTGAAACACGTAGGAAACAAAACAACACAGCCTATGGCACTTCCATTTATGGATCTATAGCTTAGGGAAATTAAAAACAAAAACACACAGCCACCCCAAAGTTTGGGACGGCTCCGTTTACAGGAACCTCGTCTATGGTTCAAGTTAAATATCCGAGAAAGCAAAAAATGGATAAAGAAGTAGTGCTACGTACGTACAATGGAATATCACACAGCAATGAAATCTACGTCATCAGGCCCGTAGCGCCATAATGAGTGGATTCAGGTACGATGATTCTACTAGAAATAAGTCACACAGAAAAAGAAACATCATAAGATATGACTAATACACGGAATGTAAACTTGGCTACACATGAACTGAATTACAAAACAGAAAAGGGTCTCAAATTGAGACAACCAACTTATGCTTGCTTATGGGGAAAGGTGAGTTGGGGTGCTGCATAAAAACAGAGATTGAAATTAGCACAGATACCGTTCCATAAGCCAAATATATAATAGACAAGACCTACTCCTTGCTCAGCGAAATAGACTCAACACCCCATATTCAACGCCTGGGAATATACCTGACAAGTAAGAATCTTAAAACCCATGGATTTATATATCTCCATAAGGAAATCAAATGTCTGTACATCGGCCTAAACGCAGCAGTGAAAATACGATAAATCCCATTATCAAAATAAATTTCAAAAACAAAACACAATGACAGTGAAATAGAGAGCATTTCTTAAATAACTGATTCAGGGCTTGTGATGAAACCTGGATTTACCACATGTACACCCAGAGCTGGGTGAAACATAAGGCTGGGCACTTCGGGCTGATAGCATTGGTGAGGTTCGGTGAGCAAACGCAGACCCTTTGAAGTCATACTGCATGGTACTCATTCCATGGGTCCCAACTCTCCAGGTTTAAGGGATTCTTCCTTCAGCTAAAACATGCATGGGAAACCCAGAGTATGGTCCACCGTGTGATTGGGAAACGTTTCCAAATGCATCTCAGTTTTCGAACCCTGGTACTCGGGTTCACCATTCCAGACGCTTTACTAAAACTCTCCCCACTTGGAGAGTCAGTGCCTTTAACCTCCTGTTTGGCACAGTTTGCAATTTCTGTGCAAGATGAACAGGAATAGGGAGAACCAATGAGAGACTACCTGTAGGTGTCTGGACGGGCAAATGGAATGCTCATTTCCCACCAGGAAGACGAATTAACCAAAGGCTCAGCGTGCCCGGCCGGAATCAGATTAGGGCCTGAAGCAATCCTGCGGTTTTGCGGCCAGTTCACATGAAAGCGAGTTGAGGAAAGGAGTTCTGGGGCACTGTAATTCAGAAACCTGCAGAGTTATGAATGACAGCTATCGTCCAAAAATGTATTGAAGTAAGTCTTCAAAGAGGACTTGAAAGCGGGGCAGAATTTCAGGAAAACGATTTCAGGGGGTAGACTGGAATTGCACTTAAAGCATAGGAAAAGAGGCAGAATGTCGACAATGATGCACTTGGCCAAAAAGGGCGTATGCGTTTTTTCCTGAATATATTCAGGAAAAAACGCATACGCCCTTTTTGGCCAACCAAGCATGCGTGTAAAGGAAATCTGCACTACAATGGCGTCTCACTGCCCCCCGGTCAAAAGGGCCATCTGAAAAAAGTGTAAAATCCAGAAAGGCAGGACAGGTCATGGAGAACAGGGAGCCTTCTTATGCTGCTGGGCAGGATGTAAATTGCCAACAGCCACTCTGGAGAAGTGTATGGTGTTTCCTGAAACACGTAGGAAACAAAGCAACACAGCCTATTGCACTTCCACTTATGGTCCTATAGCTTAGGGAAATTAAAATCAAAAACACACAGCCACCCCAAAGTTTGGGACGGCTCTGTTTACAAGAACCTCATCTACGGTACAAGTTAAATATCCGAGAAAGCAAAAAATGGATAAAGAAGTTGTGGTACGCACGTACAATGGAATATCACTCAGCAATGAAATCTCCATCATCAGGCCCGTAGCGGCATAATGAGTGGATCCAAGTACGATGATTCTACGGGAAATAAGTCACACAGAATAAGAAACATCATAAGATATCACTAATACACGGAATGTAAACTTGACTACACATGAACTGAATTACAAAACAGAACAGGGTCTCAAATTTAGAAAACCAACTTATGCTTGCTTATGGGGAAAGCTGAATTTTTGTGCTGTATAAAACCAGAGATTGAAATTAGCACAGATACAATTCCATAAGCCAAATATATAATAGACAAGACCTACTCCTTGCTCAGCGAAATGGACTCAACAGCCCATATTCAACGCCTGGGAACATACCTGACAAGTAAGAATCTTAAACCCATGGATTTATATGTCTCCATAAGGAAATCAAGCATGTGTACAGCGGCCTAAACGCAGCAGTGAAAATCAGATAACTCCCATTATCAAGATAAATTTCGAAAACAAAACACAATGAGAGTGAAATAGAGAGCAATTCTTAAATAATTCATTCAGGGCTTGTGATGCAACCTGGATTTACCACATCTACATGCAGAGCTGTGTGAGACATAAGGCTGGACACTTCAGGCTGATAGCATTGGTGAGGTTCGGTGAGCAAACGCAGACCCTTTGAACTCATACTGCCTGGTACCCATTCCATGGGTCCCAACTTTCCAGGTTTAAGGGATTCTTCCTTCAGCTAAATCATGCATGGGAAACCCAGAGTATGGTCCACCGTGCGATTGGGAAACGTTTTCAAATGCATCTCAGTTTTCGAACCCTGGTACTCGGGTTCACCATTCCAGACGCTTTACTAACATTCTCACCACTTGGAGAGTCAGTGCCTTTAACCTCCTGTTTGGCACAGTTTGCAATTTCTGCGCAAGATGAACAGGAATAGGGAGAACCAATGAGAGACTAGCTGTAGGTGTCTGCACTGGCAAATGGAACGCTCATTTCCCACCAGGAAGTGGAATTAACCAAAGGCTCAGCATGCCCTGCCGGAAAGATATTAGGGCCTGAAGAAATCCTGTGGTTTTGCGGCCAGCTCACAAGAAAGCGTGTTGAGGAAACGAGCTCAGGGGCACTGTAATTCACAAACCTGCAGAGTTATTAATGACAGTTATCGTCCAAAAATGTACTGAAGTAAGTCTTCGAAGAGGACTTGAAAGCGGGGAAGAATTTCACTATAAAGATTTCAGGGGGTAGACAGGAATTGCACTTAAAGCATAGGAAAAGAGGCAGAATGTCGAAAATGATGCACTTGGCCAAAAAGGACGTATGCGTTTTTTCCTGAATATATTCAGGAAAAAACGCATACGCGGTTTTTGGCCAACCAAGCAAGCGTGTAAAGGAAATCTGCACTACAATGAAGTCTCACTGCCCACCGGTCAAAAGGCCCATCTGAACAAAGTGTAAAATCCAGAAAGGCAGGACAGGTCATGGAGAACAGGGAGCCTTGTTATGCTGATGGGCGGGATGTAAATTGCCAACAGCCACTCTGGAGAAGTGTATGGTGTTTCCTGAAACACGTAGGAAACACAGCAACACAGCCTATGGCACTTCCACTTATGGTCCTATAGCTTAGGGAAATTAAAATCAAAAACACACAGCCACCCCAAAGTTTGGGACGGCTCTGTTTACAAGAACCTCATCTACGGTACAAGTTAAATATCCGAGAAAGCAAAAAATGGATAAAGAAATTGTGGTACGCACGTACAATGGAATATCACTCAGCAATGAAATTTCCATCATCAGGCCCGTAGCGGCATAATGAGTGGATCCAAGTACGATGATTCTACGGGAAATAAGTCACACAGAATAAGAAACATCATAAGATATCACTAATACACGGAATGTAAACTTGACTACACATGAACTGAATTACAAAACAGAACAGGGTCTCAAATTTAGAAAACCAACTTATGCTTGCTTATGGGGAAAGCTGAATTTTTGTGCTGTATAAAACCAGAGATTGAAATTAGCACAGATACAATTCCATAAGCCAAATATATAATAGACAAGACCTACTCCTTGCTCAGCGAAATGGACTCAACAGCCCATATTCAACGCCTGGGAACATACCTGACAAGTAAGAATCTTAAAACCCATGGATTTATATGTCTCCATAAGGAAATCAAGCATGTGTACAGCGGCCTAAACGCAGCAGTGAAAATCAGATAACTCCCATTATCAAGATAAATTTCGAAAACAAAACACAATGAGAGTGAAATAGAGAGCAATTCTTAAATAATTCATTCAGGGCTTGTGATGCAACCTGGATTTACCACATCTACATGCAGAGCTGTGTGAGACATAAGGCTGGACACTTCAGGCTGATAGCATTGGTGAGGTTCGGTGAGCAAACGCAGACCCTTTGAACTCATACTGCCTGGTACCCATTCCATGGGTCCCAACTTTCCAGGTTTAAGGGATTCTTCCTTCAGCTAAATCATGCATGGGAAACCCAGAGTATGGTCCACCGTGCGATTGGGAAACGTTTTCAAATGCATCTCAGTTTTCGAACCCTGGTACTCGGGTTCACCATTCCAGACGCTTTACTAACATTCTCACCACTTGGAGAGTCAGTGCCTTTAACCTCCTGTTTGGCACAGTTTGCAATTTCTGCGCAAGATGAACAGGAATAGGGAGAACCAATGAGAGACTAGCTGTAGGTGTCTGCACTGGCAAATGGAACGCTCATTTCCCACCAGGAAGTGGAATTAACCAAAGGCTCAGCATGCCCTGCCAGAAAGATATTAGGGCCTGAAGAAATCCTGTGGTTTTGCGGCCAGCTCACAAGAAAGCGTGTTGAGGAAACGAGCTCAGGGGCACTGTAATTCACAAACCTGCAGAGTTATTAATGACAGTTATCGTCCAAAAATGTACTGAAGTAAGTCTTCGAAGAGGACTTGAAAGCGGGGAAGAATTTCAGGATAACGATTTCAGGGGGTAGACAGGAATTGCACTTAAAGCATAGGAAAAGAGGCAGAATGTCGAAAATGATGCACTTGGCCAAAAAGGACGTATGCGTTTTTTCCTGAATATATTCAGGAAAAAACGCATACGCGGTTTTTGGCCAACCAAGCAAGCGTGTAAAGGAAATCTGCACTACAATGAAGTCTCACTGCCCACCGGTCAAAAGGCCCATCTGAACAAAGTGTAAAATCCAGAAAGGCAGGACAGGTCATGGAGAACAGGGAGCCTTGTTATGCTGATGGGCGGGATGTAAATTGCCAACAGCCACTCTGGAGAAGTGTATGGTGTTTCCTGAAACACGTAGGAAACACAGCAACACAGCCTATGGCACTTCCACTTATGGTCCTATAGCTTAGGGAAATTAAAATCAAAAACACACAGCCACCCCAAAGTTTGGGACGGCTCTGTTTACAAGAACCTCATCTACGGTACAAGTTAAATATCCGAGAAAGCAAAAAATGGATAAAGAAATTGTGGTACGCACGTACAATGGAATATCACTCAGCAATGAAATTTCCATCATCAGGCCCGTAGCGGCATAATGAGTGGATCCAAGTACGATGATTCTACGGGAAATAAGTCACACAGAATAAGAAACATCATAAGATATCACTAATACACGGAATGTAAACTTGACTACACATGAACTGAATTACAAAACAGAACAGGGTCTCAAATTTAGAAAACCAACTTATGCTTGCTTATGGGGAAAGCTGAATTTTTGTGCTGTATAAAACCAGAGATTGAAATTAGCACAGATACAATTCCATAAGCCAAATATATAATAGACAAGACCTACTCCTTGCTCAGCGAAATGGACTCAACAGCCCATATTCAACGCCTGGGAACATACCTGACAAGTAAGAATCTTAAAACCCATGGATTTATATGTCTCCATAAGGAAATCAAGCATGTGTACAGCGGCCTAAACGCAGCAGTGAAAATCAGATAACTCCCATTATCAAGATAAATTTCGAAAACAAAACACAATGAGAGTGAAATAGAGAGCAATTCTTAAATAATTCATTCAGGGCTTGTGATGCAACCTGGATTTACCACATCTACATGCAGAGCTGTGTGAGACATAAGGCTGGACACTTCAGGCTGATAGCATTGGTGAGGTTCGGTGAGCAAACGCAGACCCTTTGAACTCATACTGCCTGGTACCCATTCCATGGGTCCCAACTTTCCAGGTTTAAGGGATTCTTCCTTCAGCTAAATCATGCATGGGAAACCCAGAGTATGGTCCACCGTGCGATTGGGAAACGTTTTCAAATGCATCTCAGTTTTCGAACCCTGGTACTCGGGTTCACCATTCCAGACGCTTTACTAACATTCTCACCACTTGGAGAGTCAGTGCCTTTAACCTCCTGTTTGGCACAGTTTGCAATTTCTGCGCAAGATGAACAGGAATAGGGAGAACCAATGAGAGACTAGCTGTAGGTGTCTGCACTGGCAAATGGAACGCTCATTTCCCACCAGGAAGTGGAATTAACCAAAGGCTCAGCATGCCCTGCCAGAAAGATATTAGGGCCTGAAGAAATCCTGTGGTTTTGCGGCCAGCTCACAAGAAAGCGTGTTGAGGAAACGAGCTCAGGGGCACTGTAATTCACAAACCTGCAGAGTTATTAATGACAGTTATCGTCCAAAAATGTACTGAAGTAAGTCTTCGAAGAGGACTTGAAAGCGGGGAAGAATTTCAGGATAACGATTTCAGGGGGTAGACAGGAATTGCACTTAAAGCATAGGAAAAGAGGCAGAATGTCGAAAATGATGCACTTGGCCAAAAAGGACGTATGCGTTTTTTCCTGAATATATTCAGGAAAAAACGCATACGCGGTTTTTGGCCAACCAAGCAAGCGTGTAAAGGAAATCTGCACTACAATGAAGTCTCACTGCCCACCGGTCAAAAGGCCCATCTGAACAAAGTGTAAAATCCAGAAAGGCAGGACAGGTCATGGAGAACAGGGAGCCTTGTTATGCTGATGGGCGGGATGTAAATTGCCAACAGCCACTCTGGAGAAGTGTATGGTGTTTCCTGAAACACGTAGGAAACAAAGCAACACAGCCTATGGCACTTCCACTTATGGTCCTATAGCTTACGGAAATTAAAATCAAAAACACACAGCCACCCCAAAGTTTGGGACGGCTCTGTTTACAAGAAACTTGTCTACGGTATAAGTTAACTATCCGAGAAAGCAAAAAATGGATAAAGAAGTTGTGGTACGCACGTACAATGGAATATCACTCAGCAATGAAATCTATGTCATCAGGCCCGTAGCGGCATAATGAGTGGATTCAGGTACGATGATTCTACGAGAAATAAGTCACACAGAAAAAGAAACATCATAAGATATCACTAATACACCGAATGTAATCTTGGCTACACACGAACTGAATTACAAAACAGAACAGGGTCTCAAATTTAGAAAACCAACTTATGTTTGCATATGGGGAACGGTGAGTTGGGGTGCTGCATAAAACCAGAGATTGAAATTAGCACAGATACCGTTCCATAAGCTAATTATATAATAGACAAGACCTACTCCTTGCTCAACGAAATGGACTCAACACCCCATATTCAACGCCTGGGAAGATACCTGACAAGTAAGAATCTTAAAACCCATGGATTTATATGTCTCCATAAGGAAATCAAATGTCTGTACATCGGCCTAAATGCAGCAGTGAAAATACGATAAATCCCATTATCAAAATAAATTTCAAAAACAAAACACAATGACAGTGAAATAGAGAGCATTTCTTAAATAATTGATTCAGGGCTTGTGATGAAACCTGGATTTACCACATGTACACCCAGAGCTGGGTGAGACATAAGGCTGGGCACTTCGGGCTGATAGCATTGGTGAGGTTCGGTGAGCAAACGCAGACCCTTTGAAGTCATACTGCATGGTACCCATTCTAAGGGTCCCAACTCTCCAGGTTTAAGGGATTCTTCCTTCAGCTAAAACATGCATGGGAAACCCAGAGTATGGACCACCGTGTGATTGGGAAACGTTTTCAAATGCATCTCAGTTTTCGCCCCTGGTACTCGGGTTCACCATTCCAGACGCTTTACTAACACTCTCCCCACTTGGAGAGTCAGGGACTTTAACCTCCTGTTTGGCACAGTTTGCAATTTCTGCGCAAGATGAACAGGAATAGGGAGAACCAATGAGAGACTAGCTGTAGGTGTCTGCACGGGCAAATGGAACGCTCATTTCCCACCAGGAAGAGGAATTAACCAAAGGCTCAGCGTGCCCTGCCAGAAACAGATTAGGGCCTGAAGCAATCCTGCGGTTTTGCGGCCAGCTCACGAGAAAGCGAGTTGAGGAAAGGAGCTCAGGGGCACTGTAATTCACAAACCTGCAGAGTTATGAATGACAGCTATCGTCCAAAAATGTACTGAAGTAAGTCTTCGAAGAGGACTTGAAAGTGGGGCAGAATTTCAGGAAAACGGTTTCAGGGGGTAGACCGGAATTGCACTTAAAGCATAGGAAAAGAGGCAGAATGTCGACAATGATGCACTTGGCCAAAAAGGGCGTATGCGTTTTTTCCTGAATATATTCAGGAAAAAACTCATACGCCCTTTTTGGCCAACCAAGCAAGCGTGTAAAGGAAATCTGCACTACAATGAAGTCTCACTGCCCCCCGGTCAAAAGGGCCATCTGAAAAAAGTGTAAAATCCAGAAAGGCAGGACAGGTCATGGAGAACAGGGAGCCTTGTTATGCTGATGGGCGGGATGTAAATTGCCAACAGCCACTCTGGAGAAGTGTATGGTGTTTCCTGAAACACGTAGGAAACAAAGCAACACAGCCTATGGCACTTCCACTTATGGTCCTATAGCTTAGGGAAATTAAAATCAAAAACACACACCCACCCCAATGTTTGGGACGTCTCTGTTTACAAGAACCTCGTCTATGGTACAAGTTAAATATCCGAGAAAGCAAAAAATTCATAAAGAAGTTGTGGTATGCAAGTACAATGGAATATCACTCAGCAATGAAATCTACGTCATCAGGCCTGTAGCGGCATAATGAGTGGATTCAGGTATGATGATTCTACGAGAAATAAGTCACACAGAAAAAGAAACCTCATAAGATATCACTAATACACGGAATGTAAACTTGGCTACACATGAACAGAAATACCAACAGAACAGGGTCTCAAATTTAGAAAACCAACTTATGCTTGCTTATGGGGAAAGGTGAGTTGGGGTGCTGCATAAAACCAGAGATTGAAATTAGCACAGATACCTTTCCATAAGCCAAATATATAATAGACAAGACCTACTCCTTGCTCAACGAAATGGACTCAACACCCTATATTCAATGCCTGGGAATATACCTGACAAGTAAGAATCTTAAAACCCATGGATTTATATGTCTCCACAAGGAAATAAAGCGTGTGTACAGCGGCATAAACGCAGCAGTGAAAATCCGATAAATCCCATTATCAAAATAAATGTCAAAAACAAAACACAATGACAGTGAAATAGAGAGCAATTCTTAAATAATTCATTCAGGGCTTGTGATGAAACCTGGATTTACCACATCTACACCCAGAGCTGGGTGACACATAAGGCTGGACACTTCGGGCTGATAGCTTTGGTGAGGTTCGGTGAGCAAACGCAGACCCTTTGAAGTCATACTGCATGGTACCCATTCCATGGGTCCCAACTCTCCAGGTTTAAGGGATTCTTCCTTCAGCTAAATCATGCATGGGAAACCCAGAGTATGGTCCACCGTGTGATTGGGAAACGTTTTCAAATGCATCTCAGTTTTCGAACGCTGGTACTCGGGTTCACCATTCCAGACGCTTTACTAACACTCTCCCCACTTGGAGAGTCAGTGCCTTTAAACTCCTGTTTCGCACAGTTTGCAATTTCTGCGCAAGATGAACAGGAATAGGGAGAACCAATGAGAGACTAGCTGTAGGTGTCTGCACGGGCAAATGGAACGCTCATTTCCCACCAGGAAGACGAATTAACCAAAGGCTCAGCGTGCCCTGCCAGAAACAGATTAGGGCCTGAAGCAATCCTGCGGTTTTGCAGCCAGCTCACAAGAAAGTGAGTTGAAGAAAGGAGCTCAGGGCCACTGAAATTCACAAACCTGCAGAGTTATGAATGACAGCTATCGTCCAAAAATGTATTGAAGTAAGTCTTCGAAGAGGACTTGAAAGCGGGGCAGAATTTCAGGAAAACGATTTCAGGGGGTAGACTGGAATTGCACTTAAAGCATAGGTAATGAGGCAGAATGTCGACAATGATGCACTTGGCCAAAAAGGGCGTATGTGTTTTTTCCTGAATATATTCAGGAAAAAACGCATACGCACTTTTTGGTCAACCAAGCAAGCGTGTTTAAGAAATCTGCACTAAAATGAAGTCTAACTGCCCCCCGGTCAAAAGGGCCATCTGAAAAAAGTGTAAAATCCAGAAAGGCAGGACAGGTCATGGAGAACATGGAGCCTTGTTATGCTGATGGGCAGGATGTAAATTGCCAACAGCCACTCTGGAGAAGTGTATGGTGTTTCCTGAAACACGTAGGAAACAAAACAACACAGCCTATGACACTTCCACTTATGGATCTATAGCTTAGGGAAATTAAAATCAAAAACACACAGCCCCCCCAAAGTTTGGGACGGCTCCGTTTACAGGAACCTCGTCTACGGTACAAGTTAAATATCCGAGAAAGCAAAAAATGGATAAAGAATTAGTGCTACGTACGTACAATGGAATATCACACAGCAATGAAATCTACGTCATCAGGCCCGTAGCGCCATAATGAGTGGATTCAGGTACGATGATTCTACGAGAAATAAGTCACACAGAAAAAGAAACATCATAAGATATGACTAATACACGGAATGTAAACTTGGCTACACATGAACTGAATTACAAAACAGAAAAGGGTCTCAAATTGAGACAACCAACTTATGCTTGCTTATGGGGAAAGGTGAGTTGGGGTGCTGCATAAAAACAGAGATTGAAATTAGCACAGATACCGTTCCATAAGCCAAATATATAATAGACAAGACCTACTCCATGCTCAGCGAAATAGACTCAACACCCCATATTCAACGCCTGGGAATATACCTGACAAGTAAGAATCTTAAAACCCATGGATTTATATGTCTCCATAAGGAAATCAAATGTCTGTACATCGGCCTAAACGCAGCAGTGAAAATACGATAAATCCCATTATCAAAATAAATTTCAAAAACAAAACACAATGACAGTGAAATAGAGAGCATTTCTTAAATAATTGATTCAGGGCTTGTGATGAAACCTGGATTTACCACATGTACACCCAGAGCTGGGTGAGACATAAGGCTGGGCACTTCGGGCTGATAGCATTGGTGAGGTTCGGTGAGCAAACGCAGACCCTTTGAAGTCATACTGCATGGTACCCATTCTAAGGGTCCCAACTCTCCAGGTTTAAGGGATTCTTCCTTCAGCTAAAACATGCATGGGAAACCCAGAGTATGGACCACCGTGTGATTGGGAAACGTTTTCAAATGCATCTCAGTTTTCGCCCCTGGTACTCGGGTTCACCATTCCAGACGCTTTACTAACACTCTCCCCACTTGGAGAGTCAGTGCCTTTAACCTCCTGTTTGGCACAGTTTGCAATTTCTGCGCAAGATGAACAGGAATAGGGACAACCAATGAGAGACTAGATGTAGGTGTCTGCACGTGCAAACGGAACGCTCATTTCCCACCAGGAAGAGGAATTAACCAAAGGCTCAGCGTGCCCTGCCAGAAAGAGATTATGGCGTGAAGCAATCCTGCGGTTTTGCGGCGAGCTCACAAGAAAGCGAGTTGAAGAACGGAGCTCAGGGGCAGTGTAATTCAGAAAGCTGCAGAGTTATGAATGACAGCTATCGTCCAAAAATGTATTGAAGTAAGTGTTCGAAGAGGACTTGAAAGCGGGGCAGAATTTCAGGAACACGATTTCAGGGGGTAGACTGGAATTGCACTTAAAGCATAGGAAAAGAGGCAGAATGTCGACAATGATGCACTTGGCCAAAAAGGGCGTATGCGTTTTTTCCTGAATATATTCAGGACAAAACGCATACGCCCTTTTTGGCTAACCAAGCAAGCGTGTAAAGGAAATCTGCACTACAATGAAGTCTCACTGCCCCCCGGTCAAAAGGGCCATCTGAAAAAAGTGTAAAATCCAGAAAGGCAGGACAGGTCATGGAGAACAGGGAGCCTTCTCATGCTGATGGTCGGGATGTAAATTGCCAACAACCACTCTAGAGAAGTGTATGGTGTTTCCAGAAACACGTAGGAAACAAAGCGACACAGCCTATGGCACTTCCACTTATGGTCCTATAGATTAGGGAAATTAAAATCAAAGACACACAGCCACCCCAAAGTTTGGGACGGCTCTGTTTACAAGAATCTCGTCTACGGTACAAGTTAAATATCCGAGAAAGCAAAAAATGGATAAAGAAGTTGTGGTACGCACGTACAATGGAATATCACTCAGCAATGAAATCTACGTCTTCAGGCCCGTAGCGGCATAATGAGTGGATTCAGGTACGATGATTCTACGAAAAATAAGTCACACAGAAAAAGAAACATCATAAGATATCACTAATACACCGAATGTAAAATTGGTTACACATGAACTGAATTACAAAACAGAACAGGGTCTCAAATTTAGAAAACCAGCTTCTGCTTGCTTATGGGGAAAGGTGAGTTGGGGTGCTGCATAAAACCAGAGATTGAAATTAGCACAGATACCGTTCCATAAGCCAAATATATAATAGACAAGCCCTACTCCTTGCTCAACGAAATGGACTCAACACCCCATATTCAACGCCTGGGAAGACACCTGACAAGTAAGAATCTTTAAACCCATGGATTTATATGTCTCTGTAAGGAAATCAAGCGTGTGTACAGCGGCCTAAATGCAGCAGTGAAAATCCGATAAATCCCATTATGAAAATAAATTTCAGAAACAAAAAAAATGACAGTGAAATAGAGAGCAATGCTTAAATAATTCATTCAGGACTTGTGATGCAACCTGGATTTACCACATCTACACCCAGAGCTGTGTGAGACATAAGGCTGGACACTTCGGGCTGATAGAATTGGTGAGGTTCGGTGAGCAAACGCAGACCCTTTGAAGTCATACTGCATGGTACCCATTCCATGGTTCCCAACTCTCCAGGTTTAAGGGATTCTTCCTTCAGCTAAAACATGCATGGGAAACCCAGAGTATGGTCCACCATGTGATTGGGAAACGTTTTCAGATGCATCTCAGTTTTCGTCCCCTGGTACTCGGGTTCACCATTCCAGACGCTTTACTAACACTCTCCCCACTTGGAGAGTCAGTGCCATTAACCTCCTGTTTGGCACAGTTTGCAATTTCTGCGCAAGATGAACAGGAATAGGGAGAACAAATGAGAGACTAGCTGTAGGTGTCTTCACGGGCAAATGGAACGCACATTTCCCACCAGGATGAGGAATTAAACAAAGGCTCAGCGTGCCCTGCCAGAAACAGATTAGGGACTGAAGTCATCCTGTAGTTTTGCGGACAGCTCACAAGAAAGCGAGTTGTAGAAAGGAGCTCAGGGACACTGTAATTCACAAACCTGCAGAGTTATGAATGACAGCTATCGTCCAAAAATGTATTGAAGTAAGTCTTCAAAGAGGGCTTGAAAGCGGGGCAGAATTTCAGGAAAACGATTTCAGGGGGTAGACTGGAATTGCACTTAAAGCATAGGAAAAAAGGCAGAATGTCGACAATGATGCACTTGGCCAAAAATTGCGTATGCGTTTTTTCCTGAATATATTCAGGAAAAAACGCATACACACTTTTTGGACAACCAACCATGCGTGTAAAAGAAATCTGCACTACAATGAAGTCTCACTGCCCCCCGGTCAAAAGGGGCATCTGAAAATATTGTAAAATCCAGAAAGGCAGGACAGGTCATGGAGAACAGGGAGCCTTGTTATGCTGATGGGCGGGATGTAAATAGCCAACAGCCACTCTGGAGAAGTGTATGGTGTTTCCTGAAACACGTAGGAAACAAAGCAACACAGCCTATGGCACCTCCACTTATGGTCCTATAGCATAGGGAAATTAAAATCAAAAACACACAGCCACCCCAAAGTTTGGGATGGCTCTGTTTACAAGGACCTCATCTACAGTAGAAGTTAAATATCCGAGAAAGCATAAAATAGATAAAGAAGTTGTCGTACGCACGTACAATGGAATATCACACAGCAATGAAATCTACGTCATCAGGACCGTAGCGGCATAATGAGTGGATTCAGGTATGATGATTCTATGAGAAATAAGTCAGACAGAAAAAGAAAAATCATAAGTTATCACTAATACACGGAATGTAAACTTGGCTACCCATGAACTGAATTACAAAACAGAACAGGGTCTCAAATTTAGAAAACCAACTTATGCTTGCTAATGGGGAAAGGTCAGTTGGGATGCTGAATAAAACCAGAGTTTGAAATTAGCACAGATACCGTTCCATAAGCCAAATATATAATAGACAAAACCTACTCCTTGCTCAACGAAATGGACTCAACACCCTATATTCAACGCCTGGGAAGATACCTGACAAGTAAGAATCTTAAAACCCATGGATTTATATGTCTCCATAAGGAAATCAAGCGTGTGTACAGTGGCCTAAAAGCAGCAGTGAAAATACGATAAATCCCATTATCAAAATGAATTTCAAAAACAAAACACAATGAGAGTGAAATAGAGAGCAATTCTTAAATAATTCATTCAGGGCTTGTGATGCAACCTGTATTTACCACATCTACACCCAGAGCTGGATGAGACATAAGGCTGGACACTTCGGGCTGATAGCATTGGTGAGGTTCGGTGAGCAAACGCAGACACTTTGAAGTCATACTGCATGGACCCATTCCATGGGTCCCAACTCTCCAGGTTTAAGGGATTCTTCCTTCAGCTAAAACATGCATGGGAAACCCAGAGTATGGTCCACCGTGTGATTGGGAAACGTTTTCAAATGCATCTCAGTTTTCGTCCCCTGGTACTCGGGTTCAACATTTGAACGCTTTACTAATACCCTCCCCACTTGGAGAGTCAGTGCCATTAACCTCCTGTTTGGCACAGTTTGCAATTTCTGCGCAAGATGAACAGGAATAGGGAGAAGCAATGAGAGACTAGCTGTAGGTGTCTGCACGGGCAAATGGAACGCTCATTTCCCACCAGGAAGAGGAATTAACCAAAGGCTCAGCGTGCCCTGCCGGAAACAGATTAGGGCCTGAAGAAATCCTGCGGTTTTCGGCCAGCTCACAAGAAAGCGAGTTGAAGAAATGAGCTCAGGGGCACTGTAATTCACAAACCTGCAGAGTTATGAATGACAGCTATCGTCCAAAAATGTATTGAAGTAAGTCTTCGAAGAGGACTTGAAAGCGGGGCAGAATTTCAGGAAAACGATTTCAGGGGGTAGACTGGAATTGTACTAAAAGCATAGGAAAAGAGGCAGAATGTCGACAATGATGCACTTGGCCAAAAAGGGCGTATGCGTTTTTTCCTGAATATATTCAGGAAAAAACGCATACGCCCTTTTTGGCCAACCAAGCAAGCGTGTAATGGAAATCTGCACTACAATGAAGTTTCACTGCCCCCCGGTCAAAAGGGCCATCTGAAAAAAATGTAAAATCCAGAAAGTCAGGACAGGTCATGGAGAACAGGGAGCCTTGTCATGCTGATGGGCGGGATGTAAATTGCCAACAACCACTCTGGAGAAGTGTATGGTGTTTCCAGAAACACGTAGGAAACAAAGCAACACAGCCTATGGCACTTCCACTTATGGTCCTATAGCTTAGGGAAATTAAAATCAAAAACACACAGCCACCCCAAAGTTTCGGATGGCTCTGTTTACAAGAACCTCGTCTACGGTACAAGTTAAATATCCAAGAAAGCGAAAAATGGATAAAGAAATTGTGGTACGTATGTACAATGGAATATCACTCACCAATGAAATCTATGTCATCAGGCCCATTGCGGCATAATGAGTGGATTCAGGTACGATGATTCTAAGTGAAATAAGTCACACAGAAATTGAAACATCATAAGATATCACTAATACAAGGAATGTAAACTTGGCTACACATGAACTGAATTACAAAACAGAACAGGGTTTCAAATTTAGAAAACCAACTTATGCTTGCTTAAGGGGAAATGTGAGTTGGGGTGCTGCATAAAACCAGAGATAGAAATTAGCACAGATAGCTTTCCATAAGCCAAATATATAATACTCAAGACCTACCCCTTGCTCAACGAAATGGACTAAACACCCCATATTCAAAGCCTAGGAATACACCTGACTGATCAGAATCTTCAAACCCATGGATTTATATGTCTCCATAAGAGAATAAAGCGTGTGTACAGCTGCAAGAATGCAGCAGAGAAAATCCGATAAATCCCATTATCAAAATGAATTACAGAAACAAAACACAATGACAGTGAAATAGAGAGCAATTTTTAAATAATTCATTCAGGGCTTGTGATGCAACCTGGATTTACCACATCTACACCCAGAGCTGAGTGAGACATAAGGTTGGACACTTCGGGCTGATAGCATTGGTGAGGTTCGATGAGCAAGTGCAGACCCTTTGAAGTCATACTGCATGGTACCCATTCCATGGGTCCCAACTCTCCAGGTTTGAGGGATTCTTCCTTCAGCTAAAACATGCATGGAAAACCCAAGTATGGTGCACCATGTGACCGGGAAACGTTTTCAAATGCATCTCAGTTTTCGTCCCCTTTTACTCGGGTTCACCATTCCAGACCCTTTACTAAAACTCTCCCCACTTGGAGACTCAGTGCCTTTAACCTCCTGTTTGGCACAGTTTGCAATATCTGCGCAAGATGAACAGGAATAGGGGGAATCAATGAGAGACTAGCTGGAGGTGTCTGCACAGGCAAATTTAACGCTCATTTCCCACCAGGAAGAGGAATTCACCAAAGGCTCAGCATGCCGTGCCGGAACCAGATTAGGGCCTGAAGCAATCATTTGTGTTTGCAGCCAGCTCACAAGAAAGCGAGTTGAAGAAAGGAGCTCAGGGGCACTGTAATTCACAAACCTGCAGAGTTATAAATGACAGCTATCGTCCAAAAATATATTGAAGGAAGCCTGCGAAGAGGACTTGTAAGTGGGCAGAATTGCAAGAAAACGATTTCGGGGGTAGGCTGGAATTGCATTTAAAGCATAGGAAAAGAGGCAGAACGTCGACAATGATGCACTTGGCCAAAAAGGGCGTATGCGTTTTTTCCTGAATATATTCAGGAAAAAACGCATACGCCCTTTTTGGCCAACCATGCAAGCATGTTAAAGAATTATGCACTACAATGAAGTCTCACAGCCCCCTGGTCAAAAGGGCCATCTAAAAAAAGTGTAAAATCCAGAAAGACAGCACAGGCCATGGAGAACAGGGAGCCTTGTTATGCTGATGGGCGGGATGTAAATTGCCAACAGCCACCCTGGAGAAGTGTATGGTGTTTCCTGAAACACCTAAAAAACAAAGCAACGGAGTCTACGGCACTTCCAGTTATGGTCCTATAGCTTAGGGAAATTAAAATCAAAAACACACAGCCACCCCAAATTTTCGGACGGCTCTGTTTACAAGAACCTCATCTACGGTACAAGTTAAATATCCCAGAATGTGAAAAATGGATAAAGAAGTTGTGGTTCGTACGTACAATGGAATATCACTCAGCAATGAAATCTATGTCATCAGGCCCATCACAGCATAATAAGTGGATTCAGCTACAGTGATTCTAAGTGAAATAAGTCACACAGAAAATGAAACATCATAAGATATCACTAATACACGGAATGTAAACTTGGCTACACATGAACTGAATTACAAAACAGAACAGGGACTCAAATTTAGAAAACCAACTTATGCTTGCTTAAGGGCAAAGGTGAGTTGGGGTGCTGCATAAAACCAGAGATTGAAAATAGCACAGATACCGTTCCATAAGCCAAATATGTAATAGTCAAGACCTACTCCTTGTTCAACGACATGGACTCAACACCACATATTCAACGCCTAGGAATATACCTGACTAGTAAGAATCTTAAAACCCGTGGATTTCTATTTCTCTGTAGGAGAATCAAGCGTTTGTACAGCGGCATGAACGCAGCAGTGAAAATCCGATAAATCCCATTATCAAACTAAATTACAAAAACAAAACACAATGACAGTGAAAGAGACAGCAATTCTTAAATAATTGATTCAGGGCTTGTGATGAAACCTGGATTTACCACATCTACACCCAGAGCTGGGTGAGGCATAAGGCTGGACACTTCGAACTGATAGCATTGGTGAGGTTCGGTGAGCAAATTCAGACCCTTTTTAGTCATACTGCATGGTACCCATTCCATGGGTCAATAATCTGCAGGTTTAAGGAATTCTTCCTTCAGCTAAAACATGCATGGGAAACCCAGAGTATTGTCCACTGTGAGACTGGGAAACCATTTTAAATGGCTCTCAGGTTTCGTTCCCTGGTACTCGGGTTCACCATTCCAGATGCTTTACTAACCCTCTACCCACTTGGAGAGTCAGTGCCTTTAACCTCCTGTTTGGCACAGTTTGCAATTTCTGCACAAGATGAACAGGAATAGGGAGAACCAATGAGAGACTAGCTGTAGGTGTCTCCACGGGCAAATTGAATGCTCATTTCTCACCAGAAAGAGGAATTTACCAAAGACTCAGCGTGCCGTGCCGAAACCAGATTACGGCCTGAAGCAATCCTGCGGTTTTGCGGCCAGCTCACAAGAAAGCATGTTGAAGAAAGGAGCTCAGGGACACTGTATTTAACAAACCTGCAGAGTTATTAATGACAGGTATCATACAAAAATATATTGAAGTAAGGCTGCGAGGAGGACTTGAAAGCGGGGCAGTATTCCTGGAATATGATTTCAGGACGTAGACGGGAAGTGCTCTGAAAGCATAGGAGAAGAGGCAGATCCTGGACAATGATGCACTTGGTCAAAATGTGCATATGCGTTTTTTCCAGGGCCCTCATTAAAGAGGGTAGGAGGCTCCCAGAATGCTTTAGTGGCCAACAGAGGGCCCACATCATCAAGGCGACGTGAGCCAGCCAGGCAGGAGTGACCTCACATCAGAGGGCCCACCTCACAGAAGGGTAAGGAACCCAGCCAGGATCAGACTCTCACCAGAGTGCCCACATCAGCAAGGGGCTGTGAACCAGGCAGGAGTGTCATCACACCCGTGGGGCCATATCATCAAAAGTTGAGGTAACAAGAAAATGTGGCCTCAAACCAGAGGACCCACATCACCATGGGTCTTGGAGCGAGGCAGGCAGGATTAACCTCACAACACATGGCCCATTGTATAAAAAAGGTGAGGAATCCAGCAGTTGGAACATCCCAGCAGGCGGCCCAGAGCACCGAGGCTATGGGATCCAGGCAGTGATGAACTCACAACAGAGGGCCCTCATCATGAAACTGTGAGCAAACCAGCCGTTGTGACCTCAGAGCACAAGGCCCACATCCCCATGGGGAAGGGAACCAAGTAGGAGTGTCATCGCACCAGTGGGCACACATCAGAAAATGTGGGGAGCCCAGCAGTTAGGGCCTGACACCAGAGGGCTCTCATCACCGAGGAGAGGAGGCTCCCAGCAGGCTCCAACTGCTACCAGTGGGCCGCCGTCGCCAATGCGGGGTGTGCCAGCCAGGCAAGAGTGACCTCAGAGCAGAGGGCCCACCTCACAAAAGTGTGAGGAACCCAAGGAGGATCAGACTCTCACCAGAGGGCCCACATCACCAAGAGAATGGGAACCAGGCTGGAGTGTCCTCACACCAGTGGGACCTCATCAACGAAATGTGAGTGACCCAGCACACGTGGCCTCAAACCAGAGGACACACATCACCAAGGGGCTGGGAGTGAGGCAGGCAGGAGGAGTCTCAAAACAGAGGGCCCATAGAAGAAAAAAGGTGAGGAATCCTGCAGTTGGAACCTCCCAGCAGGCGGCCAGGAGCAGCGAGGCTATGGGATCCAGACCTGACTGAACTCAAAACAGAGGGCCCTCATCATGAAACTGTGAGCAACCCAGGCTTTGGGACCTCAGAGCAGAAGGCCCACATTCCTATGTGGTTGGGAACATGGCATAAGTGTACTCGCACCTCAGGGCACACATCAGAGAATTTTGGGAGCCCAGAAGTTAGGGTCTGACGCCAGAGGGCCCTCATTACCAAGGGGAGGAGACTCCAAGCAGGCACCAACTCCCAACTGAGGGCCCATGTCGACAAGGTGACGTGTGACAGCCAGGCAGGAGTGACCTCACAGCAGAGGGCCTACCTCACAGAAGGGTGAGGAACCCAGCCAGGATAAGACTCTCACCAGAGGGCCCACATCACCAAGGGGATCAGAACCAGGCAGGACTGTCTTCACACCAGGGTGACCACATCATAGAAAGGTGAGGAAACCAGCACATGAGGCCTAAACCAGAGGACCCACATCTTCAAGGGGCTCGGATTGAGGCAGGCATGAGTAGCCTCACAACACAGGGCCAATAGAATAAAAAAGGTGAGGAATCCTGCAGTGGGAACCTCCCAGCAGGGGGCCCAGAGCACCGAGTCTATGTGATCCAGGCTGCAGTGAACTCACAGCAGAGGGCCCACATCATGAAACTGGGAGCAACCCAGCCATTGGGACCTCAGAGCAGAAGGCCCACATCCCCATGGGGATGGGAACCTCGCAGGAGTGTCCTCGCACCACTTAGCACGTATCAGAAAATGTGGGTACCCAGCAGTTAGGGCCTGACGCAAGAGGGCCCTCATCACCGAGGGGAGGAGGCTCCCAGCATGCTCCAACTGCCACAAGAGGGCCGATGTTGCCCAGGCGGGGTGTGCCAGCCAGGCAGGAGTGACCTCACAGCAGAGGGCCCACCTCACAGAAGGGTGAGGAACCCAGCCAGGATCAGACTCTCACCAGAGAGCCCACATCTTCAAGGGGATAGGAACCAGGCAAGAGTGTCCTCACACCAGTGGGGCCACATCATCGAAAGGTGAGGGACCCAGCACACGTGGCCTCAAACCAGAGGACACACATCACCAAGGGGCTGGGAGTGAGGCAGGCAGGAGGAGTCTCAAAACAGAGGGCCCATAGAAGAAAAAAGGTGAGGAATCCCGCAGTTGTAACCTCCCCGCAGGTGGCCAGGAGCAGCGAGGCTATGGGATCCAGGCCGGAGTGAACTCACACCAGAGGGCCCTCATCATGAAACTGAGCAACCCATCGTTGGGAACTCAGAGCAGAAGGCCCACATTCCCATGGTGTTGGGAACCTGGCAGGAGTGTACTCGCACCACAGGGCGCACATCAGAAAATTTTGGGAGGCCAGGAGTTAGGGCCTGACGCCAGAGGGCCCTCATTACCAAGGGGAGGAGACTCGCAGCAGGCACCAACTCCCACGAGAGAGCCGACGTCGTCAAGGCGGGGTGGGCCAGCCAGGCAGGAGTGACCTCAGAGAAGAGGGCCCACCTCTCAGAAGTGTGAGGAACCCAGCCAGGATCAGACTCTCACCAGAGGGCCCACATCACCAAGGGGATCGGAACAAGGCAGGAGTGTCCTCACACCAGTGTGGCCACATTATAGAAAGGTGAGGAACCCAGCACATGTGGCCTAAACCAGAGAACCCACATTTCCAAGGTGCTCCGAGTGAGGCAGGCAGGAGTAGCCTAACAACACAGGGCCCACAGAATAAAAAATGTGAGGAATCCAGCAGTTTGAACCTCCCAGCAGGTGGCCCAGAGCATGGAGTCTATGGGATCCAGGCCACATTGAACTCACAGCAGAGGGCCCACATCATGAAACTGTGAGCAACCCAGCCAGTGGGACCTCAGAGCAGAAGGCCCACATCCCCATGGGGATGGGAACCTCGCAGGAGTGTCCTCGCACAACTTAGCACGTATCAGAAAATGTGGGAACCCAGCAGTTATGGCCTGGCGCCAGAGGGCCCTCATCACGGAGGAGAGGAGGCTACCAGCAGGCTCCAAATGCCACCAGAGGGCCGACGTCACCAAGGCAATGGGAGCAAGCCAGGCAGGAGTTACCTCACAGCAGAGGGCCCACCTCACAGAAGGGTGAGGAGCCCAAACAGGATCAGACTCTCACCAGAGGGCCCACATCACCAAGGTGATGGAAACCAGGCAGGAGTGTCCTCACACCAGTGGGGCCACATCAGCGAAAGGTGAGGAGCACAGCACATGTGGCCTCAAACAAGGGGACACACATCACGCAAGGGCTGGGAGTGAGGCATGCAGGAGGAGACTCACAACAGAGCGCCCATAGAATAAAAAAGGTGAGGAACCCCGCAGTTGGAAGCTCCAAGCAGGTGGCCCAGAGCACCGAGGCTATGGGATCCATGCCGGAGTGAACTCACAGCAGAGGGCCCACATTCTGACACTGTGAGCAACCCAGCCGTTGGGACCTCAGGGCAGAAAGCCCACATCCCCATGGGGATGGGACCCTGGCTGGAGTGTACTCGCACGACAGGGCGCACATCAGAAAATTTTGGGAGCCCATGAGTTAGGGCCTGACGCCAGAGGGCCCTCATTACCGAGGGGAGGAGACTCCCAGCAGGCACCAACTCCCAACTGAGGGACCACATCGCCAAGGTGACGTGTGCCAGCCAGGCAGGAGTGACCTCACAGCAGAGGGTCCACCTCCCAGAAGTGTGAGGAATCCAGACAGGATCAGACTCTCACCAGAGGGCCCCCATCACCAAGGGGATGGGAACCAGGCAGGAGTGTCCTCACACCAGTGGGGCCACATCAATAAAGGTGAGGAAACCGGTACATGTGGCCTTAAACCAGAGGACCTACATCACAAATGGGCTGGGAGTGAGTCAGGAAGTAGGAGCATGAAAACACAGGACCCAAAGAATAAAAAAGCTAAGGAATCCAGCAGTAGGAACCTCCCAGCAGGCCGCTCAGAGCACAGAGGCTATGGGATCTAGGCCTGGGTGAACTAACACCAGAGAGCCAACATCATGAAACGGTGAACAACACAGGTGTTGGGAACTTAGAGCAGAAGGCCCCCATGCCCATGGGGATGGGAACCTCGCAGGAGTGTCCTCGCACCACTTAGCACGTATCAGAAAATGTGGGTACCCAGCAGTTAGGGCCTGAGGCATGAGGGCCCCCATCACCGAGGGGAGGTTCCCAGCAGGCTCCAACTGCCACAAGAGGGCCGATGTTGCCCAGGTGGGGTGTGCCAGCCAGGCAGGAGTGACCTCACAGCAGAGGGCCCCCCTCACAGAAGGGTGAGGAACCCAGCCAGGATCAGACTCTCACCAGAGGGCCCACATCATCAAGGGGATAGGAACCAGGCAGGAGTGTCCTCACACCAGTGGGGCCACATCATTGAAAGGCGAGGGACCCAGCATACATGGCCTCAAACCAGAGGACACACATCACCAAGGGGCTGGGATTGAGGCAGGCTGGAGGAGTCTCAAAACAGAGGGCCCATAGAAGAAAAAAGGTGAGGAATCCCGCAGTTGTAACCTCCCAGCAGGTGGCCAGGAGCAGCGAGGCTATGGGATCCAGGCCGGAGAGAACTCACAGCAGAGGGCCCTCATCATGAAACTGAGCAACCCACGGTTGGGACCTCAGAGCAGAAGGCCCACATTCCCATGGGGTTGGGAACCTTGCAGGAGTGTACTCGAACCACAGGGCGCATATCAGAAAATATTGGGAGCCCAGGAGTTAGTGCCTGACGCCAGAGGGCCCTTTTACCAAGGGGAGGAGACACCCAGCAGGCACCAAATCCCACCAGAGAGCCGACGTCGCCAAGGCGGGGTGTGCCACCCAGGCAGGATTGACCTCAGAGAAGAGGGCCCACCTCACAGAAGTGTGAGGAACCCAACCAGGATCAGACTCTCACCGGAGGGCCCACATCACCAAGGGGATTGGAACCAGGCAGGGGTGTCCTCACACCAGTGAGGCCACATCAGCCAAAGGTGAGGAACCCAGCACATGTGGCCTCAAACCACAGGACACACATCACCAAGGGGCTAGGAGTGAGGCAGGTGTCTGGAGGGGCACATTTAACTCTAATTTCCCACCAGGAATTGGAATGAACCAAAGTCTCAGAGTGCCGTGCCGGACCCTGATTACGGCCTGAAGCAAACCTGCGGTTCTGTGGCCAGTTTTCAAGGAAACGAGTTAAGAAAGGAAATCACGGGCACTGTAATTCACAAACCTGCAGTGTTATAAATGACAGTTATTGGCAAAATTATATGGAAGTAAGTCTGCAAAGAGGACTTGAAAACGAGGCAGAATTGCAGGAATCATATTTCAGTAGGTAGATTGGAATTGCATTTAAAGCATGTGAAAAGCGGCAGATCTTTGACAGTGATGCACTTGGACAAGAGTGCGTAAACATTTTTTCCTGAATATATTCAGGAAAAAACACATATGCCCTTTTTGGCCAACCAAGCACTCGAGAAATGGAAATCCGCACTACAATGAAGTCTCATTTCCCATTCGTCAAAAGGGCCATCTGAAAAAAGTGTAAAAACCAGAAACACAGGACAGGCCATGGAGAACAGGGAGCCTTGTTATGCTGATGGGCGGGATGTAAATTGCCAACAGACACTCTGGAGATGTTTATGGTGTATCCTGAAACATCTGAAAAACAAAGCTACAGACCCTAGGGCACTTCCACTTTTGGCCCTATAGCTTAGGAAAATTAAAATCAACAAGACACAGCCAACACCAAATTTAGGGCTGCTGTGTTTACAAGAACCTTGAGTCCAGTACAAATTAAATATCCCAGAAAGAAAAAAATGGATAAAGGAGTTGTGCTACTTACGTACAACGGAATATCACTCAGCAATGAAATCAATGTCATCAGGCCTGTAGCAGCAAATTGAGTGGATTTAAGTATGATGATTCTAAGAGAAATAGGTCACACAGAGAAAGATAATTATCATGAGATATCACTAATAGAGAGAGTGTAAACTTGGCTACACATAAACTGAATTCCAAAACCGAACAGAGTCTCACATTTAGATAAAAACTTATGCTTGCTTAAGGGGAAAGTTGAGTTGGGGTGCTGTATAAAACCAGAGATTGAAATTAGCACACATACCGTTCCATAAGCCAAATATGTAATAGACAAGACCTACTCTTTGCTCAACGAAATAGACTCATCCATGGTGTATCACCTCACACCTGTTAGAATGGGCATCATCAGAAAATCTACAAACAACAAATGCTGGAAAGGGTGTGGAGATAAGGAACCCTCTTCCACTATTGTTGGGAATGTAAATTGATACAGTCACTGTGGAGAACATTATGGAGTTTCTTATAAAACTAAGAATAGAATTACCATATGATACAGCAATCCCACTACTGGGCATATACCCAGACAAAACCATAAATCAAAAAGAGACATTCACCGCAATGTTCATTGCATCACTATTTACAATATCCAGGTAATGGAAGCAACCTAAATGCCCACAGACAGACGAATGCATAAAGATGTGGTACATATATAAAATGGAATATTACTAAGCCATAAAAAGGAATGAAATTGGGTCATTTGTAGAGACGTTGATGGATCTAGAGACTGTCATACAGAGTGAAGTAAGTCAGAAAGAGAAAAACAAATCTTGTCTATTAATGCATATATGTGGAACCTAGAAAAATTGTACAGATGAACCGTTTTGCAAGGCAGAAATAGAGCAACAGATGTAGACAACAAACGTATGGACACCAAGGGGGGAAAGCTGTTGGGGGGTGGTGGTGGGAGGAGTTGAGAGATTGGGATTGGCATGTATACATTTATATGTATAAAATAGATAACCAAAAAGAACCTGCTGTATAAAAAAATAAAATAAAATTCAAATTACAAAAAGTAAAACAGAAAAAATATTCTTCCCTTCACATACATGTATTTATATGAATAAATTATTTCCATGCTTATATCTGTAAATACAAAAAAGAGGAATAAAATCTACCTTGAACCAAAAACGAAAAAAAGAAAAAAAAACAGAACCCACCAGTTACACAGAGGAAAACCGTATCAGGGCACTTGCTCCAGTTGTAAACAATTCTGAAGTTGGTCAGTGGTGGGGAATCATCTCCCATTCAGCCAGCAGGCCCCACGCAACAAGCGTCCTCATTGCAAAGCTGGGGGACCGTGCCGAGGCATCTGTGAGTAAACGTGGGCTGAGCCCCAGGCCAGCTGCTGCTGAAATGTTCCCACCCTTCCCAGGTAAAACACCTGAATATGTACAAGGACTTGAAAGCCTAGAGGAAGGGCCATGGAGCCACATGAGTGACAGCATGCCAGCCGACTTGGTGCCTGCAGGCCAGCCAGGATGGTCCTGGCCCTGGGTGCTCTTCTGGAAGCTTTCCATTTCCCTGCCTGAGATACCCCTGCTGTCCCGGTCCCCACTGCTTTCTTCCTCACTCACCTCTGCCCAGGGAGAAATTCCAGCGGCAGGTATGGGTGACACATCCTCTTCTTTAGCAGGTGGCATCTTGGCAACTGCTGCAGAAAGTCCAGCAGAGCCCCACTCACACTGGGCCACCCACAAAGCCGTGGCCTCTCACTCCCTCCCACCAGTCCAGCCCCAAGACTGCTGACAGGGCAGAGAAAATGGCGTCAGGCACAGCTGCAGGGGCTCTTGCTGCCTGGAGCGGTGTTTATATTGATCTGAACCCAGGCACACCTGGGGAGGGCTGGCCGGCACGGTCGGGCTTCCCAGGCCAGCCAATAATCACCCCTCAGGGGCTCACAGTTGCAGAAACTGGAACTTGCTGAATCGGCCAGGTCCAAGGAACAGGTGTGGGCTCCTGAGAGTCAGGATAGACAAGGGGCTGCAGCTCTGGCTTGTTTTCTAATTATATTATCTGGCCCATGAGTGGGAGACAACTTCAAGAAAACCCTCTCCTAATGAGAGGAACCCAGGAGTCAGGGAGAGGAGGGGTGGCTGGTGGGTGGAGACAGAGGCCTGGTGCCCCGGGTGCAGTGGAAGTCTCTGGAAGACCAGGTGGAGGGAGGCCACACAGAGTGATGCCCAGGGTCACAGACCTGTCGGAGCTGCTGTTTGTTAGTTCAAGTCCTGCTCTGAGGTGCTCTGTGTCAGATCTGAGTGACAGGTGAGCTGGGAGTGCTCTGCAATGAGGGCGATATGCACGGTTCCTGTGTTCCCAGCCCTGCCATGGTACCTGCAAGGGTAGCTCTGTATCCTGGGAGGGGCCTGACCACGAGAGCCCCATGGGCTGCAGGGGAACCTGCCCAGGGAACACCATATCCTGGGAGGGGCCTGAACACGAGAGCCCCATGGGCTGGGGTGGGGGTGGGGTACCTGCCCAGGTGAGCTCCATATCCTGGGATTGGCCTGACCTCGAGAGCCCCATGGGCTGCTGGAGTCCTGGTAAAGGATGTCAGGACAGTCAGTGAAGCCACCGAGGATATACCTCCAGTAGTTCCTAAATCCTATACCCTGCTGGTCATTCTACCAACCACCAGGACATGGTATTCTGTATTAGTCTTAAATGATGCCTTCTTTTGTATTCTATTAGTCCCCCCAGAGTCACAAGAAATTTTGGCTTGTGAGTGGCAGGACTCAACATACAACTAAAACAATACTTCCGGGCCGTGTTGCCCCAAGGGTTCAAAAATTCCCACACCATCTTTGGGGAAAGCTCAGCTAAAGAACTAAAAGTTCTACCTCTGGAAAAGGAAACACTCCTTCAATATGCAGACGACATTCTGATCGCCAGCCCTACTAAGGAGACCTCTGAACTACCAAGCCAATAAAGGATACAAGTTGTCCAAGAAAAAGCTCAAATATCACAGACTACGGTGACCTGCCTGGGCTTCATTCTCACAGAAGTTCGGCGAAGCCCATCCCAGGAAAGGGAAGAAACAATTTACAGCCTTACCCATTTCTGAAACTAGAAGACAGCTTAGGGGTTCCTGGGGAGGCCAGGGTTTGCTGCTTCTGGATCCCTAACTACAGTCTACTAGCTGGGCCTCTATATGAAACACTGAAAGGAAAAGATGATGATCCTTTTGAATAGAATGCAGAAGTGGCCTTTCAAGAATGGAAAGAGCAGTCAATTCAGACCCTTGCCCTGGAACTCCCTAATTTAGCTAAACCCTTTGACCTTTACATTCCTGGTGAACGGTGAATCGCCATTGGAGTATTAGTGCAAAACCTGGGACCACTTGAGATGGAACAATGCAAGAATGCGATCCAGGTAGGATAAACTGCGGTCACCAAGGGGCTTGGCCCACCGCCACATCTGACCAAGATACTGGCAGTATCTGAAAACCTGGAAATCAGCAGCCCAAAAGGCCACCTCCCTCCTAAGGGAAAAGGACCCCACGTGGTGATCCTAACACCCAACCATGCCCTGAAGTTGCAGGGTTGGTTCCGTGGGCACACTGACCTTGAGCGAGGAGGCCCTACAACTCCAACCTCCATAGAGATAACCGGGGCAAAGTGGCACCATGAAGACTCGTGTGAAGGTGTCTGCACGGGCAAATTTAATGCTCATTTCCCACCAGGAAGAGGAATTAACCAAAGGCTCAGCATGCCGTGCCGGAACAAGATTAGGGCCTGAAGCAATCCTGCGGGTTTGCGGCCAGCTCACAAGAAAGCGAGTTGAAGAAAGGAGCTCAGGGACACTGTAATTCACAAACCTGCAGTGTTATAAATGACAGCTATCACCCAAAAATATATTGAAGGAAGGCTGCGAAGAGGACTTGAAAGCGGGGCAGAATTGCAAGAAAACGATTTCAGGGGGTAGACTGGAATTGCATTTAAAGCATAGGAAAAGAGGCAGAACGTCGACAATGATGCACTTGGCCAAAAAGGGCGTATGCGTTTTTTCCTGAATATATTCAGGAAAAAACGCATACGCCCTTTTTGGCCAACCAAGCAAGCATGTTAAAGAAATCTGCACTACAATGAAGTCTCACTGCCCCCCGTTCAAAAGGGCCATCTGAGAAAAGTGTAAAATCCAGAAAGGCAGCACAGGCCATGGAGAACAGGGAGCCTTGTTATGCTGATGGGCGGGATGTAAATTGCCAACAGCCACTCTGGAGATGTGTATGGTGTTTCCTCAAAAACCTAAAAAACAAAGCAACGGAGCCTACGGCATTACCACTTATTTTCCTATAGCTTAGGGAAATTAAAATCAAAAACACACAGCCACCGCAAAGTTTCTGTTTACGGCTCTGTTTACAAGAACCTCGTCTACGGTACAAGTTAAATATCCCAGAAAGCGAAAAATGGATAAAGAATTGTGGTACGTACGTACAAAGGAATATCACTCACCAATGAAATCTATGTCATCAGGCCCGTCGCGGCATAATGAGTGGATTCAGGTACGATGATTCTAAGTGAAATAAGTCACACAGAAAATGAAACATCATAAGATATCACTAATACACGGAATGTAAACTTGGCTACACATGAACTGAATTACAAAACAGAACAGGGTCTCAAATTTAGAAAACCAACTTATGCTTGCTTAAGGGGAAAGGTGAGTTGTGGTGCTGCATAAAACCAGAGATAGAAATTAGCACAGATACCTTTCCATAAGCCAAATATGTAATAGTCAAGACCTAGCACTTGCTCAACGAAATGGACTAAACACCCCATATTCAACGCCTAGGATTACACATGACTAGTAAGAATCTTCAAACCCATGGATTTATATGTATCCGTAAGAGACTCAACTGTGTGTACAGCGGCATGAATGCAGCAGAGAAAATCAGATAAAACCCATTATCAAAATGAATTACACAAACAAACACAATGACAGTGAAATAGAGAGCAATTCTTAAATAATTCATTCAGGGCTTGTGATGCAACCTGGATTTACCACATCTACACCCAGAGCTGAGTGAGACATATGGCTGGACACTTCGGGCTGATAGCATTGGTGAGGTTTGATGAGCAAATGCAGACCCTTTGAAGTCATACTGCATGGTACCCATTCCATGGGTCCCAACTCTCCAGGTTTAAGGGATTCTTCCTTCAGCTAAAACATGCATGGGAAACCCACAGTACAGTGCACTGTGTGACCGGGAAACGTTTTCAAATGCATCTCAGTTTTCGTCCCCTTTTACTCGGGTTCACCATTCCAGACCGTTTACTAACACTCTCCCCACTTGGAGAGTCAGTGCCTTTAACCTCCTGTTGTGCACAGTTTGCAATTTCTGCGCAAGATGAACAGGAATAGGGAGAACCAATGAGAGACTAGCTGTAGGTGTCTGGACGGGCAAATGGAACGCTCATTTCCCACCAGGAAGAGGAATTAACCAAAGGCTCAGCATGCCGTGCCGGAACCAGATTAGGGCCTGAAGCATTCCTGCGGGTTTGCGGCCAGCTCACAAGAAAGCGAGTTGAAGAAAGGAGCTCAGGGGCACTGTAATTCACAAACCTGCAGAGTTATAAATGACAGCTATCGTCCAAAAATATATTGAAGGAAGGCTGCGAAGAGGACTGGAAAGCGGGGCAGAATTGCAGGAAAACGATTTCAGGGGGTAGACTGGAATTGCATTTAAAGCATAGGAAAAGAGGCAGAACATCGACAATGATGCACTTGGCCAAAAAGGGCGTATGCGTTTTTTCCTGAATATATTCAGGAAAAAACGCATACGCCCTTTTTGGCCAACCAAGCCAGCATGTTAAAGAAATCTGCACTACAAAGAAGTCTCACTGCCCCCAGGTCAAAAGGGCCATCTGAAAAAAGTGTAAAATCCAGAAAGACAGCACAGGCCATGGAGAACAGGGAGCCTTGTTATGCTGATGGGCGGGATGTAAATTGCCAACAGCCACTCTGGAGAAGTGTATGGTGTTTCCTGAAACACCTAAGAAACAAAGCAACGGAGACTACGGCACTTCCACTTATGGTCTTATAGATCACGGAAATTAAAATCAAAAACAGACAGCCACCCCAAAGTTTCAGACGGCTCTGTTTACAGGAATCTCGTCTACGGTACAAGTTAAATATCCCAGAATGTGAAAAATGGATAAAGAAGTTGTGGTACACACATTCAATGGAATATCACTCAGCAATGAAATCTATGTCATCAGGCCCATCGTGGCATAATGAGTGGATTCAGGTACGATGATTCTAAGTGAAATAAGTCACACAGAAAATGAAACATCATAAGATATCACTAATACACGGAATGTAAACTTGGCTACACATGAACTGAATTACAAAACAGAACAGGGTCTCAAATTTAGAAAACCACCTTATGCTTGCTTAAGGGGAAAAGTGAGTTGGGGTGCTGCATAAAACCAGAGATAGAAATTAGCACAGATACCTTTCCATAAGCCAAATATGTAATAGTCAAGACCTAGCCCTTGCTCAACGAAATGGACTAAACACCCCATATTCAACGCCTAGGAATACACCTGACTAGTAAGTATCTTCAAACCCATGGATTTATATGTCTCCATAAGAGACTCAAGTGTGTGTACAGCGGCATGAATTCAGCAGAGAAAATCCGATAAATCCCATTATCAAAATGAATTACAAAAACAAACACAATGACAGTGAAATAGAGAGCAATTCTTAAATAATTCATTCAGGGCTTGTGATGCAACCTGGATTTACCACATCTACAACCAGAGCTGAGTGAGACATAAGGCTGTACACTTCGGCCTGATAGCATTGGTGAGGTTCGTTGAGAAAATGCAGGCCCTTTGAAGTCATACTGCATGGTACCCATTCCATGGGTCCCAACTCTCCAGGTTTAAGGGATTCTTCCTTCAGCTAAAACATGCATGGGAAACCCACAGTATGGTGCACCGTGTGACCGGGAAACCTTTTCAAATGCATCTCAGTTTTCGTCCCCTTTTACTCGGGTTCACGATTGAAGACCCTTTACTAATACTCTCCCCACTTAGAGAGTCAGTGCCTTTAACCTCCTGTTTGGCACAGTTTGCAATTTCTGCGCAAGATGAACAAGAATAGGGAGAACCAATGAGAGACTAGCTCTAGGTGTCTGCACATTCAAATATAACACTCATTTCCCACCAGGAAGAGGAATTTACCAAAGGATCAGCATGCTGTGCCGGAACCAGATTAGGGCATGAAGCAATCCTGCGGGTTTGCGGCCAGCTCACAAGAAAGCGAGTAGAAGAAAGGAGCTCAGGCGCACTGTCATTCACAAACCTGCAGAGTTATAAATGTCAGCTATTGTCCAAAAATGTATTGAAGTAAGGCTGCGTAGAGGACTTGAAAGCGGGGCAGAATTGCAGGAAAACGAGTTCAGGGGCAGACTGGAATTGCATTTAAAGCATAAGGAAAGAGACAGAAAGTCGACAATGAGGCACTTGGTCAAAAAGGGCGTATGCGTTTTTTCCTGAATATATTCAAGAAAAAACACATACGCCCTTTTTGGCCAAACAAGCAAGCCTGTAAAGAAATCTGCATTACAATGAAGTCTCACTGCCCCCCTGTCAAAAGGGACATCTGAAAAAAGTGAAAAATCCAGAAAGGCAGGACAGGCCATGGAGAACAGGGAGCCTTGTTATGCTGATGGGCGGGATGTAACTTGCCAACAGCCACTCTGGAGAAGTGTATGGTGTTTCCTCAAACACCTAAAAAACTAAGCAACGGAGCCTACGGCACTTCAACTTATGGTTCTATAGCTTAGGGAAATTAAAATCAAAAAGACACAGCCACCCATAAATTTTGGACGGCTCTGCTTACAAGAACCTCATTTACGGTACAAGTGAAATATCCCAGAAAGCAAAAAATGGATAAAGAAGTTGTTGTACGTACGTACAATGGAATATCACTCAGCAATGAAATCTATGTCATGAGGCCCGTCGCGGCATAATGAGTGGATTCAGGTACGATCATTCTAAGTTAACTAAGTCACACAGAAAAAGAAACACCATAAGATATCTCAAATACACGGAATGCAAACATGGCTGCACATGAACTCAATTACAAAACAGAAAAGGGTCTCAAATTTAGAAAACCAACTTATGCTTGCTTAAGGGGAAAGGTGAGTTGTGGTGCTGCATAAAACCAGAGATTGAAATTAGCACAGATACCTTTCCATAAGCAAATATGTAATAGTCAGGACCTACTCCTTGCTCCACGAAATGGACTCAACACCCCATATTCAATGCCTAGGAATATACCTGACTAGTAAGAATCTGAAAACCCATGGATTTATATGTCTCCATAACAGAATCAAGCATGTGTACAGCGGCATAAACGCAGCAGTGAAAATCCGATAAATCCCATTATCAAAATAAATTACAAAAACAAAACACAATGACAGTGAAATAGAGAGTAATTCTTAAATAATTCATTCAGGGCTTGTGATGCAACGTGGATTTACCACATCTACACCCCGAGCTGAGGGAGACATAAGGCTGGACACTTCGGGCTGATAGCATTGGTGACATTCGGTGAGCAAAGGCAACCCTTTGAAGTCATACTGCGTGGTACCCATTCCATGGGTCCCAACTCTCCAGGTTGAAGGGATTCTTCCTTCAGGTAAAACATGCATGGGCAACCCAGAATATGGTCCACCGTGTGACCGGGAAAACTTTTTAAATGCGTCTCAGTTTTCGTCCCCTCGTACTCGGTTTTACCATTCCAGACGCTTTACTAACACTCTCCCCACTTGGAGAGTCAGTGCCTTTAACCTCCTGTTTGGCACAGTTTGGAATTTCTGCGCAAGATGAACAGGAATAGGGAGAACCAATGAGAGATTAGCTGTAGGTGTCTGCACGAACAAATTTAACGCTCATTTCCCACCAGGAAGAGGAATTAGCCAAAGGCTCAGCATGCCGTGTCGGAACCAGATTAGGGCCTGAAGCAATCCTGCGGTTTTGCGGCCAGCTCACAAGAAAGCGAGTTGAAGAAAGGAGCTCAGGGGCACTGTAATTCACAAACCTGCAGAGTTATAAATGACAGCTATCGTCCAAAAATATATTGAAGTAAGGCTGCAAAGAGGACTTGAACGCGGGGCAGAATTCCAGGAATACGATTTCAGGAGGTAGACGGGAAGTCCTCTGAAAGTATAGGAGAAGAGGCAGAACCTCGACAATGATGCACTTGGTCAAAAAGGGCATATGCGTTTCTTCCAGGGCCCTTATTAAAGAGGGTAGGAGGCTCCCAGCATGCTTCAGTGGCCAACAGAGGGCCTACGTCGCCAAGGCGACATGAGCCATCCAGGCAGGAGTGACCTCACATCAGAGGGCCCACCTCACAGAAGGGTAAGGAACCCAGTCAAGATCAGACTCTCACCAGAGTGCCCACATAAGCAAGGGGCTGGGAACCAGGCAGGAGTGTCCTCACACCCGTGGGGCCACATCATCGAAAGTTGAGGTACCCAGCACATGTGGCCTCAAACCAGAGGACCCACATCACCATGGGTCTCGGAGCGAGGAAGGCAGGATTAACCTCAAAACACATGGCCCATTGTATAAAAAAGGTGAGGAATCCAGCAGTTGGAACATCCCAGCAGGCGGCCCAGAGCACCGAGGCTATGGGATCCAGGCAGTGATGAACTCACAACAGAGGGCCCTCATCGTGATACTGTAAGCAACCCAGCCGTTGTAACCTCAGAGCACAAGGCCCACATCCCCATGGGGAAGGGAACCAAGCAAGAGTGTCATCGCACCAGTGGGCACACATCAGAAAAGGTGGGGAGCCCAGCAGTTAGGGCCGGACGCCAGAGGGCCCTCATCACTGAGGAGAGGAGGCTCCCAGCAAGCTCCAACTGCTACCAGAAGGCCGACGTCGCCAATGCAGGGTGTGCCAGCCAGGCAGGAGTGACCTCAGAGCAGAGGGCCAACCACAAAAAAGTGTGAGGAACCCAAAGAGGATCAGACTCTCACCGGAGGGCCCACATCACCAAGGGAATGGAAACCAGGCAGGAGTGTTCTCACACCAGTGTGGTCACATCACCGAAATGTGACGGACCCAGCACACGTGGCCTCAAACTACAGGACACACATCACCAAGGGGCTGGGAGTGAGGCAGGCAGGAGGAGCCTCCAAACAGAGGGCCCATAGCGTAAAAAAGGTGAGGGATCCCGCAGTTGGAACCTCCCAGCAGGTGGCCAGGAGCAGCGAGGCTATGGGATCCAGGCCTGACTGAACTCAAAACAGAGGGCCCTCATTATGAAACTGTGAGCAACCCAGCCGTTGGGACCTTAGAGCAGAAGGCCCACATTCCCATGGGGTTGGGATCCTGGCAGGAGTGTACTCGCACCACAGGGCGCACATCAGAAAATTTTGGGAGCCCAGGAGTTAGGGTCTGACGCCAGAGGGCCCTCATTACCGAGGGGAGGAGACTCCCAGCAGGCACCAACTCCCAACTGACGGCCCACGTCGCCAAGTTGACGTGTGCCAGCCAGGCAGGAGTGACCTCACAGCAGAGGGCCTACCTCACAGAAGGGTGAGGAACCCAGCCAGGATAAGACTCTCACCAGAGGGCCCACATCACCAAGGGGATCGGAACAAGGCAGGAGTGTCCTCACACCAGTGTGGCCACATTATAGAAAGGTGAGGAACCCAGCACATGTGGCCTAAACCAGAGGACCCACATTTCCAAGGTGCTCCGAGTGAGGCAGGCAGGAGTAGCCTAACAACACAGGGCCCACAGAATAAAAAATGTGAGGAATCCAGCAGTTTGAACCTCCCAGCAGGTGGCCCAGAGCATGGAGTCTATGGGATCCAGGCCACAGTGAACTCACAGCAGAGGGCCCACATCATGAAACTGTGAGCAACCCAGCCAGTGGGACCTCAGAGCAGAAGGCCCACATCCCCATGGGGATGGGAACCTCGCAGGAGTGTCCTCGCACAACTTAGCACGTATCAGAAAATGTGGGAACCCAGCAGTTATGGCCTGGCGCCAGAGGGCCCTCATCACGGAGGAGAGGAGGCTACCAGCAGGCTCCAAATGCCACCAGAGGGCCGACGTCACCAAGGCAATGGGAGCAAGCCAGGCAGGAGTTACCTCACAGCAGAGGGCCCACCTCACAGAAGTGTGAGGAGCCCAAACAGGATCAGACTCTAACCAGAGCGCCCACATCACCAAGGGGATGGAAACCAGGCAGGAGTGTCCTCACACCAGTGGGGTCACATCAGCGAAAGGTGAGGAGCACAGCACATGTGGCCTCAAACAAGGGGACACACATCACGAAAGGGCTGGGAGTGAGGCATGCAGGAGGAGACTCACAACAGAGCGCCCATAGAATAAAAAAGGTGAGGAACCCCGCAGTTGGAAGCTCCAAGCAGGTGGCCCAGAGCACCGAGGCTATGGGATCCATGCCAGAGTGAACTCACAGCAGAGGGCCCACATTCTGACACTGTGAGCAACCCAGCCGTTGGGACCTCAGGGCAGAAAGCCCACATCCCCATGGGGATGGGACCCTGGCTGGAGTGTACTCGCACGACAGGGCGCACATCAGAAAATTTTGGGAGCCCATGAGTTAGGGCCTGACGCCAGAGGGCCCTCATTACCGAGGGGAGGAGACTCCCAGCAGGCACCAACTCCCAACTGAGGGACCACATCGCCAAGGTGACGTGTGCCAGCCAGGCAGGAGTGACCTCACAGCAGAGGGCCCACCTCCCAGAAGTGTGAGGAATCCAGACAGGATCAGACTCTCACCAGAGGGCCCCCATCACCAAGGGGATGGGAAACAGGCAGGAGTGTCCTCACACCAGTGGGGCCACATCAATAAAGGTGAGGAAAGCGGTACATGTGGCCTTAAACCAGAGGACCTACATCACAAATTGGCTGGGAGTGAGTCAGGAAGTAGGAGCATGAAAACACAGGACCCAAAGAATAAAAAAGGTAAGGAATCCAGCAGTAGGAACCTCCCAGCAGGCCGCTCAGAGCACAGAGGCTATGGGATCTAGGCCTGGGGGAACTAACACCAGAGAGCCAACATCATGAAACGGTGAACAACACAGGTTTTGGGAACTTAGAGCAGAAGGCCCACATGCCCATGGGGATGGGAACCTCGCAGGAGTGTCCTCGCACCACTTAGCACGTATCAGAAAATGTGGGTACCCAGCAGTTAGGGCCTGAGGCAAGAGGGCCCCCATCACCGAGGGGAGGTTCCCAGCAGGCTCCAACTGCCACAAGAGGGCCGATGTTGCCCAGGTGGGGTGTGCCAGCCAGGCAGGAGTGACCTCACAGCAGAGGGCCCCCCTCACAGAAGGGTGAGGAACCCAGCCAGGATCAGACTCTCACCAGAGGGCCCACATCATCAAGGGGATAGGAACCAGGCAGGAGTGTCCTCACACCAGTGGGGCCACATCATCGAAAAGCGAGGGACCCAGCATACATGGCCTCAAACCAGAGGACACACATCACCAAGGGGCTGGGATTGAGGCAGGCAGGAGGAGTCTCAAAACAGAGGGCCCATAGAAGAAAAAAGGTGAGGAATCCCGCAGTTGTAACCTCCCAGCAGGTGGCCAGGAGCAGCGAGGCTATGGGATCCAGGCCGGAGAGAACTCACAGCAGAGGGCCCTCATCATGAAACTGAGCAACCCACGGTTGGGACCTCAGAGCAGAAGGCCCACATTCCCATGGGGTTGGGAACCTTGCAGGAGTGTACTCGAACCACAGGGCGCATATCAAAAAATATTGGGAGCCCAGGAGTTAGTGCCTGACGCCAGAGGGCCCTCATTACCAAGGGGAGGAGACACCCAGCAGGCACCAAATCCCACCAGAGAGCCGACGTCGCCAAGGCGGGGTGTGCCAGCCAGGCAGGAGTGACCTCAGAGAAGAGCGCCCACCTCACAGAAGTGTGAGGAACCCAACCAGGATCAGACTCTCACCGGAGGGCCCACATCACCAAGGGGATTGGAACCAGGCAGGGGTGTCCTCACACCAGTGAGGCCACATCAGCCAAAGGTGAGGAACCCAGCACATGTGGCCTCAAACCACAGGACACACATCACCAAGGGGCTAGGAGTGAGGCAGGTGTCTGGAGGGGCACATTTAACTCTAATTTCCCACCAGGATTTGGAATGAACCAAAGTCTCAGAGTGCCGTGCCGGACCCTGATTACGGCCTGAAGCAAACCTGCGGTTCTGTGGCCAGTTTTCAAGGAAACGAGTTAAGAAAGGAAATCACGGGCACTGTAATTCACAAACCTGCAGTGTTATAAATGACAGTTATTGGCAAAATTATATGGAAGTAAGTCTGCAAAGAGGACTTGAAAACGAGGCAGAATTGCAGGATTCATATTTCAGTAGGTAGATTGGAATTGCATTTAAAGCATGTGAAAAGCGGCAGATCTTTGACAGTGATGCACTTGGACAAGAGTGCGTAAACATTTTTTCCTGAATATATTCAGGAAAAAACACATATGCCCTTTTTGGCCAACCAAGCACTCGAGCAATGGAAATCCGCACTACAATGAAGTCTCATTTCCCATTCGTCAAAAGGGCCATCTGAAAAAAGTGTAAAAACCAGAAACACAGGACAGGCCATGGAGAACAGGGAGCCTTGTTATGCTGATGGGCGGGATGTAAATTGCCAACAGACACTCTGGAGATGTTTATGGTGTATCCTGAAACATCTGAAAAACAAAGCTACAGACCCTAGGGCACTTCCACTTTTGGCCCTATAGCTTAGGAAAATTAAAATCAACAAGACACAGCCAACACAAAATTTAGGGCTGCTGTGTTTACAAGAACCTTGAGTCCAGTACAAATTAAATATCCCAGAAAGAAAAAAATGGATAAAGGAGTTGTGCTACTTACGTACAACGGAATATCACTCAGCAATGAAATCAATGTCATCAAGCCTGTAGCAGCAAATTGAGTGGATTTAAGTATGATGATTCTAAGAGAAATAGGTCACACAGAGAAAGATAATTATCATAAGATATCACTAATAGAGAGAGTGTAAACTTGGCTACACATAAACTGAATTCCAAAACCGAACAGAGTCTCACATTTAGATAAAAACTTATGCTTGCTTAAGGGAAAGTTGAGTTGGGGTGCTGTATAAAACCAGAGATTGAAATTAGCACACATACCGTTCCATAAGCCAAATATGTAATAGACAAGACCTACTCTTTGCTCAACGAAATAGACTCATCCATGGTGTATCACCTCACACCTGTTAGAATGGGCATCATCAGAAAATCTACAAACAACAAATGCTGGAAAGGGTGTGGAGATAAGGAACCCTCTTCCACTATTGTTGGGAATGTAAATTGATACAGTCACTGTGGAGAACATTATGGAGTTTCTTATAAAACTAAGAATAGAATTACCATATGATACAGCAATCCCACTACTGGGCGTATACCCAGACAAAACCATAAATCAAAAAGAGATATTCACCGCAATGTTCATTGCATCACTATTTACAATATCCAGGTAATGGAAGCAACCTAAATGCCCACAGACAGACGAATGCATAAAGATGTGGTACATATATAAAATGGAATATTACTAAGCCATAAAAAGGAATGAAATTGGGTCATTTGTAGAGACGTTGATGGATCTAGAGACTGTCATACAGAGTGAAGTAAGTCAGAAAGAGAAAAACAAATCTTGTCTATTAATGCCTATATGTGGAACCTAGAAAAATTGTACAGATGAACCGTTTTGCCAGGCAGAAATAGAGCAACAGATGTAGACAACAAACGTATGGACACCAAGGGGGGAAAGCTGTTGGGGGGTGGTGGTGGGGGGAGTTGAGAGATTGGGATTGGCATATATACATTTATATGTATAAAATAGATAACCAAAAAGAACCTGCTGTATAAAAAAATAAAATAAAATTCAAATTACAAAAAGTAAAACAGAAAAAATATTCTTCCCTTCACATACATGTATTTATATGAATAAATTATTTCCATGCTTATATCTGTAAATACAAAAAAGAGGAATAAAATCTACCTTGAACCAAAAACGAAAAAAAGAAAAAAAAACAGAACCCACCAGTTACACACAGGAAAACCGTATCAGGGCACTTGCTCCAGTTGTAAACAATTCTGAAGTTGGTCAGTGGTGGGGAATCATCTCCCATTCAGCCAGCAGGCCCCACGCAACAAGCATCCTCATTGCAAAGCTGGGGGAGTGTGCCGAGGCATCTGTGAGTAAACGTGGGCTGAGCCCCAGGCCAGCTGCTGCTGAAATGTTCCCACCCTTCCCAGGTAAAACACCTGAATATGTACAAGGACTTGAAAGCCTAGAGGAAGGGCAATGGAGCCACATGAGTGACAGCATGCCAGCCGACTTGGTGCCTGCAGGCCAGCCAGGATGGTCCTGGCCCTGGGTGCTCTTCTGGAAGCTTTCCATTTCCCTGCCTGAGATACCCCTGCTGTCCCGGTCCCCACTGCTTTCTTCCTCACTCACCTCTGCCCAGGGAGAAATTCCAGCGGCAGGTATGGGTGACACATCCTCTTCTTTAGCAGGTGGCATCTTGGCAACTGCTGCAGAAAGTCCAGCAGAGCCCCACTCACACTGGGCCACCCACAAAGCCGTGGCCTCTCACTCCCTCCCACCAGTCCAGCCCCAAGACTGCTGACAGGGCAGAGAAAATGGCGTCAGGCACAGCTGAAGGGGCTCTTGCTGCCTGGAGCGGTGTTTATATTGATCTGAACCCAGGCACACCTGGGGAGGGCTGGCCGGCACGGTCGTGCTTCCCAGGCCAGCCAATAATCACCCCTCAGGGGCTCACAGTTGCAAAAACTGGAACTTGCTGAATCGGCCAGGTCCAAGGAACAGGTGTGGGCTCCTGAGAGTCAGGATAGACAAGGGGCTGCAGCTCTGGCTTGTTTTCTAATTATATTATCTGGCCCATGAGTGGGAGACAACTTCAAGAAAACCCTCTCCTAATGAGAGGAACCCAGGAGTCAGGGAGAGGAGGGGTGGCTGGTGGGTGGAGACAGAGGCCTGGTGCCCCGGGTGCAGTGGAAGTCTCTGGAAGACCAGGTGGAGGGAGGCCACACAGAGTGATGCCCAGGGTCACAGACCTGTCGGAGCTGCTGTTTGTTAGTTCAAGTCCTGCTCTGAGGTGCTCTGTGTCAGATCTGAGTGACAGGTGAGCTGGGAGTGCTCTGCAATGAGGGCGATATGCACGGTTCCTGTGTTCCCAGCCCTGCCATGGTACCTGCAAGGGTAGCTCTGTATCCTGGGAGGGGCCTGACCACGAGAGCCCCATGGGCTGCAGGGGAACCTGCCCAGGGAACACCGTATCCTGGGAGGGGCCTTAACACGAGAGCCCCGTGGGCTGGGGTGGGGGTGGGGTACCTGCCCAGGTGAGCTCCATATCCTGGGATTGGCCTGACCTCGAGAGCCCCATGGGCTGCTGGAGTCCTGGTAAAGGATGTCAGGACAGTCAGTGAAGCCACCGAGGATATACCTCCAGTAGTTCCTAAATCCTACACCCTGCTGGTCATTCTACCAACCACCAGGACATGGTATTCTTATTAGTCTTCAATGATGCCTTCTTTTGTATTCTATTAGTCCCCCCAGAGTCACAAGAAATTTTGGCTTGTGAGTGGCAGGACTCAACATACAACTAAAACAATACTTCCGGGCCGTGTTGCCCCAAGGGTTCAAAAATTCCCACACCATCTTTGGGGAAAGCTCAGCTAAAGAACTAAAAGTTCTACCTCTGGAAAAGGAAACACTCCTTCAATATGCAGACGACATTCTGATCGCCAGCCCTACTAAGGAGACCTCTGAACTACCAAGCCAATAAAGGATACAAGTTGTCCAAGAAAAAGCTCAAATATCACAGACTACGGTGACCTGCCTGGGCTTCATTCTCACAGAAGTTCGGCGAAGCCCATCCCAGGAAAGGGAAGAAACAATTTACAGCCTTACCCATTTCTGAAACTAGAAGACAGCTTAGGGGTTCCTGGGGAGGCCAGGGTTTGCTGCTTCTGGATCCCTAACTACAGTCTACTAGCTGGGCCTCTATATGAAACACTGAAAGGAAAAGATGATGATCCTTTTGAATAGAATGCAGAAGTGGCCTTTCAAGAATGGAAAGAGCAGTCAATTCAGACCCTTGCCCTGGAACTCCCTAATTTACCTAAACCCTTTGACCTTTACATTCCTGGTGAACGGTGAATCGCCATTGGAGTATTAGTGCAAAACCTGGGACCACTTGAGATGGAACAATGCAAGAATGCGATCCAGGTAGGATAAACTGCGGTCACCAAGGGGCTTGGCCCACCGCCACATCTGACCAAGATACTGGCAGTATCTGAAAACCTGGAAATCAGCAGCCCAAAAGGCCACCTCCCTCCTAAGGGAAAAGGACCCCACGTGGTGATCCTAACACCCAACCATGCCCTGAAGTTGCAGGGTTGGTTCCGTGGGCACACTGACCTTGAGCGAGGAGGCCCTACAACTCCAACCTCCATAGAGATAACCGGGGCAAAGTGGCACCATGAAGACTCGTGTGAAGGTGTCTGCACGGGCAAATTTAATGCTCATTTCCCACCAGGAAGAGGAATTAACCAAAGGCTCAGCATGCCGTGCCGGAACAAGATTAGGGCCTGAAGCAATCCTGCGGGTTTGCGGCCAGCTCACAAGAAAGCGAGTTGAAGAAAGGAGCTCAGGGACACTGTAATTCACAAACCTGCAGTGTTATAAATGACAGCTATCACCCAAAAATATATTGAAGGAAGGCTGCGAAGAGGACTTGAAAGCGGGGCAGAATTGCAAGAAAACGATTTCAGGGGGTAGACTGGAATTGCATTTAAAGCATAGGAAAAGAGGCAGAACGTCGACAATGATGCACTTGGCCAAAAAGGGCGTATGCGTTTTTTCCTGAATATATTCAGGAAAAAACGCATACGCCCTTTTTGGCCAACCAAGCAAGCATGTTAAAGAAATCTGCACTACAATGAAGTCTCACTGCCCCCCGTTCAAAAGGGCCATCTGAAAAAAGTGTAAAATCCAGAAAGGCAGCACAGGCCATGGAGAACAGAGAGCCTTGTTATGCTGATGGGCGGGATGTAAATTGCCAACAGCCACTCTGGAGATGTGTATGGTGTTTCCTCAAAAACCTAAAAAACAAAGCAACGGAGCCTACGGCATTACCACTTATTTTCCTATAGCTTAGGGAAATTAAAATCAAAAACACACAGCCACCCCAAAGTTTCTGTTTACGGCTCTGTTTACAAGAACCTCGTCTATGGTACAAGTTAAATATCCCAGAAAGCGAAAAATGGATAAAGAAGTGTGGTACGTACGTACAAAGGAATATCACTCACCAATGAAATCTATGTCATCAGGCCCGTCGCGGCATAATGAGTGGATTCAGGTACGATGATTCTAAGTGAAATAAGTCACACAGAAAATGAAACATCATAAGATATCACTAATACACGGAATGTAAACTTGGCTACACATGAACTGAATTACAAAACAGAACAGGGTCTCAAATTTAGAAAACCAACTTATGCTTGCTTAAGGGGAAAGGTGAGTTGTGGTGCTGCATAAAACCAGAGATAGAAATTAGCACAGATACCTTTCCATAAGCCAAATATGTAATAGTCAAGACCTAGCACTTGCTCAACGAAATGGACTAAACACCCCATATTCAACGCCTAGGATTACACATGACTAGTAAGAATCTTCAAACCCATGGATTTATATGTCTCCGTAAGAGACTCAACTGTGTGTACAGCGGCATGAATGCAGCAGAGAAAATCAGATAAAACCCATTATCAAAATGAATTACACAAACAAACACAATGACAGTGAAATAGAGAGCAATTCTTAAATAATTCATTCAGGGCTTGTGATGCAACCTGGATTTACCACATCTACACCCAGAGCTGAGTGAGACATAAGGCTGGACACTTCGGGCTGATAGCATTGGTGAGGTTCGATGAGCAAATGCAGACCCTTTGAAGTCATACTGCATGGTACCCATTCCATGGGTCCCAACTCTCCAGGTTTAAGGGATTCTTCCTTCAGCTAAAACATGCATGGGAAACCCACAGTACAGTGCACTGTGTGACCGGGAAACGTTTTCAAATGCATCTCAGTTTTCGTCCCCTTTTACTCGGGTTCACCATTCCAGACAGTTTACTAACACTCTCCCCACTTGGAGAGTCAGTGCCTTTAACCTCCTGTTTGGCACAGTTTGCAATTTCTGCGCAAGATGAACAGGAATAGGGAGAACCAATGAGAGACTAGCTGTAGGTGTCTGGACGGGCAAATGGAACGCTCATTTCCCACCAGGAAGAGGAATTAACCAAAGGCTCAGCATGCCGTGCCGGAACCAGATTAGGGCCTGAAGCATTCCTGCGGGTTTGCGGCCAGCTCACAAGAAAGCGAGTTGAAGAAAGGAGCTCAGGGACACTGTAATTCACAAACCTGCAGAGTTATAAATGACAGCTATCGTCCAAAAATATATTGAAGGAAGGCTGCGAAGAGGACTGGAAAGCGGGGCAGAATTGCAGGAAAACGATTTCAGGGGGTAGACTGGAATTGCATTTAAAGCATAGGAAAAGAGGCAGAACGTCGACAATGATGCACTTGGCCAAAAAGGGCGTATGCGTTTTTTCCTGAATATATTCAGGAAAAAACGCATACGCCCTTTTTGGCCAACCAAGCCAGCATGTTAAAGAAATCTGCACTACAAAGAAGTCTCACTGCCCCCAGGTCAAAAGGGCCATCTGAAAAAAGTGTAAAATCCAGAAAGACAGCACAGGCCATGGAGAACAGGGAGCCTTGTTATGCTGATGGGCGGGATGTAAATTGCCAACAGCCACTCTGGAGAAGTGTATGGTGTTTCCTGAAACACCTAAGAAACAAAGCAACGGAGACTACGGCACTTCCACTTATGGTCTTATAGATCACGGAAATTAAAATCAAAAACAGACAGCCACCCCAAAGTTTCAGACGGCTCTGTTTACAGGAATCTCGTCTACGGTACAAGTTAAATATCCCAGAATGTGAAAAATGGATAAAGAAGTTGTGGTACACACATTCAATGGAATATCACTCAGCAATGAAATCTATGTCATCAGGCCCATCGTGGCATAATGAGTGGATTCAGGTACGATGATTCTAAGTGAAATAAGTCACACAGAAAATGAAACATCATAAGATATCACTAATACACGGAATGTAAACTTGGCTACACATGAACTGAATTACAAAACAGAACAGGGTCTCAAATTTAGAAAACCACCTTATGCTTGCTTAAGGGGAAAAGTGAGTTGGGGTGCTGCATAAAACCAGAGATAGAAATTAGCACAGATACCTTTCCATAAGCCAAATATGTAATAGTCAAGACCTAGCCCTTGCTCAACGAAATGGACTAAACACCCCATATTCAACGCCTAGGAATACACCTGACTAGTAAGTATCTTCAAACCCATGGATTTATATGTCTCCATAAGAGACTCAAGTGTGTGTACAGCGGCATGAATGCAGCAGAGAAAATCCGATAAATCCCATTATCAAAATGAATTACAAAAACAAACACAATGACAGTGAAATAGAGAGCAATTCTTAAATAATTCATTCAGGGCTTGTGATGCAACCTGGATTTACCACATCTACAACCAGAGCTGAGTGAGACATAAGGCTGTACACTTCGGCCTGATAGCATTGGTGAGGTTCGTTGAGAAAATGCAGGCCCTTTGAAGTCATACTGCATGGTACCCATTCCATGGGTCCCAACTCTCCAGGTTTAAGGGATTCTTCCTTCAGCTAAAACATGCATGGGAAACCCACAGTATGGTGCACCGTGTGACCGGGAAACCTTTTCAAATGCATCTCAGTTTTCGTCCCCTTTTACTCGGGTTCACGATTGAAGACCCTTTACTAATACTCTCCCCACTTAGAGAGTCAGTGCCTTTAACCTCCTGTTTGGCACAGTTTGCAATTTCTGCGCAAGATGAACAAGAATAGGGAGAACCAATGAGAGACTAGCTCTAGGTGTCTGCACATTCAAATATAACACTCATTTCCCACCAGGAAGAGGAATTTACCAAAGGATCAGCATGCTGTGCCGGAACCAGATTAGGGCATGAAGCAATCCTGCGGGTTTGCGGCCAGCTCACAAGAAAGCGAGTAGAAGAAAGGAGCTCAGGCGCACTGTCATTCACAAACCTGCAGAGTTATAAATGTCAGCTATTGTCCAAAAATGTATTGAAGTAAGGCTGCGTAGAGGACTTGAAAGCGGGGCAGAATTGCAGGAAAACGAGTTCAGGGGAAGACTGGAATTGCATTTAAAGCATAAGGAAAGAGACAGAAAGTCGACAATGATGCACTTGGTCAAAAAGGGCGTATGCGTTTTTTCCTGAATATATTCAAGAAAAAACACATACGCCCTTTTTGGCCAAACAAGCAAGCCTGTAAAGAAATCTGCATTACAATGAAGTCTCACTGCCCCCCTGTCAAAAGGGAGATCTGAAAAAAGTGAAAAATCCAGAAAGGCAGGACAGGCCATGGAGAACACGGAGCCTTGTTATGCTGATGGGCGGGATGTAACTTGCCAACAGCCACTCTGGAGAAGTGTATGGTGTTTCCTCAAACACCTAAAAAACTAAGCAACGGAGCCTACGGCACTTCAACTTATGGTTCTATAGCTTAGGGAAATTAAAATCAAAAAGACACAGCCACCCATAAATTTTGGACGGCTCTGCTTACAAGAACCTCATTTACGGTACAAGTGAAATATCCCAGAAAGCAAAAAATGGATAAAGAAGTTGTTGTACGTACGTACAATGGAATATCACTCAGCAATGAAATCTATGTCATGAGGCCCGTCGCGGCATAATGAGTGGATTCAGGTACGATCATTCTAAGTTAACTAAGTCACACAGAAAAAGAAACACCATAAGATATCTCAAATACACGGAATGCAAACATGGCTGCACATGAACTCAATTACAAAACAGAAAAGGGTCTCAAATTTAGAAAACCAACTTATGCTTGCTTAAGGGGAAAGGTGAGTTGTGGTGCTGCATAAAACCAGAGATTGAAATTAGCACAGATACCTTTCCATAAGCAAATATGTAATAGTCAGGACCTACTCCTTGCTCCACGAAATGGACTCAACACCCCATATTCAATGCCTAGGAATATACCTGACTAGTAAGAATCTGAAAACCCATGGATTTATATGTCTCCATAAGAGAATCAAGCATGTGTACAGCGGCATAAACGCAGCAGTGAAAATCCGATAAATCCCATTATCAAAATAAATTACAAAAACAAAACACAATGACAGTGAAATAGAGAGCAATTCTTAAATAATTCATTCAGGGCTTGTGATGCAACGTGGATTTACCACATCTACACCCCGAGCTGAGGGAGACATAAGGCTGGACACTTCGGGCTGATAGCATTGGTGACGTTCGGTGAGCAAAGGCAACCCTTTGAAGTCATACTGCGTGGTACCCATTCCATGGGTCCCAACTCTCCAGGTTGAAGGGATTCTTCCTTCAGGTAAAACATGCATGGGCAACCCAGAATATGGTCCACCGTGTGACCGGGAAAACTTTTTAAATGCGTCTCAGTTTTCGTCCCCTCGTACTCGGTTTTACCATTCCAGACGCTTTACTAACACTCTCCCCACTTGGAGAGTCAGTGCCTTTAACCTCCTGTTTGGCACAGTTTGGAATTTCTGCGCAAGATGAACAGGAATAGGGAGAACCAATGAGAGATTAGCTGTAGGTGTCTGCACGAACAAATTTAATGCTCATTTCCCACCAGGAAGAGGAATTAGCCAAAGGCTCAGCATGCCGTGTCGGAACCAGATTAGGGCCTGAAGCAATCCTGCGGTTTTGCGGCCAGCTCACAAGAAAGCGAGTTGAAGAAAGGAGCTCAGGGGCACTGTAATTCACAAACCTGCAGAGTTATAAATGACAGCTATCGTCCAAAAATATATTGAAGTAAGGCTGCAAAGAGGACTTGAACGCGGGGCAGAATTCCAGGAATACGATTTCAGGAGGTAGACGGGAAGTCCTCTGAAAGTATAGGAGAAGAGGCAGAACCTCGACAATGATGCACTTGGTCAAAAAGGGCATATGCGTTTCTTCCAGGGCCCTTATTAAAGAGGGTAGGAGGCTCCCAGCATGCTTCAGTGGCCAACAGAGGGCCTACGTTGCCAAGGCGACATGAGCCATCCAGGCAGGAGTGACCTCACATCAGAGGGCCCACCTCACAGAAGGGTAAGGAACCCAGTCAAGATCAGACTCTCACCAGAGTGCCCACATAAGCAAGGGGCTGGGAACCAGGCAGGAGTGTCCTCACACCCGTGGGGCCACATCATCGAAAGTTGAGGTACCCAGCACATGTGGCCTCAAACCAGAGGACCCACATCACCATGGGTCTCGGAGCGAGGAAGGCAGGATTAACCTCAAAACCCATGGCCCATTGTATAAAAAAGGTGAGGAATCCAGCAGTTGGAACATCCCAGCAGGCGGCCCAGAGCACCGAGGCTATGGGATCCAGGCAGTGATGAACTCACAACAGAGGGCCCTCATCGTGATACTGTAAGCAACCCAGCCGTTGTAACCTCAGAGCACAAGGCCCACATCCCCATGGGGAAGGGAACCAAGCAAGAGTGTCATCGCACCAGTGGGCACACATCAGAAAAGATGGGGAGCCCAGCAGTTAGGGCCGGACGCCAGAGGGCCCTCATCACTGAGGAGAGGAGGCTCCCAGCAAGCTCCAACTGCTACCAGAAGGCCGACGTCGCCAATGCAGGGTGTGCCAGCCAGGCAGGAGTGACCTCAGAGCAGAGGGCCAACCACACAAAAGTGTGAGGAACCCAAAGAGGATCAGACTCTCACCGGAGGGCCCACATCACCAAGGGAATGGAAACCAGGCAGGAGTGTTCTCACACCAGTGTGGTCACATCACCGAAATGTGACGGACCCAGCACACGTGGCCTCAAACTACAGGACACACATCACCAAGGGGCTGGGAGTGAGGCAGGCAGGAGGAGCCTCCAAACAGAGGGCCCATAGCGTAAAAAAGGTGAGGAATCCCGCAGTTAGAACCTCCCAGCAGGTGGCCAGGAGCAGCGAGGCTATGGGATCCAGGCCTGACTGAACTCAAAACAGAGGGCCCTCATTATGAAACTGTGAGCAACCCAGCCGGTGGGACCTTAGAGCAGAAGGCCCACATTCCCATGGGGTTGGGATCCTGGCAGGAGTGTACTCGCACCACAGGGCGCACATCAGAAAATTTTGGGAGCCCAGGAGTTAGGGTCTGACGCCAGAGGGCCCTCATTACCGAGGGGAGGAGACTCCCAGCAGGCACCAACTCCCAACTGAGGGCCCACATCGCCAAGTTGACGTGTGCCAGCCAGGCAGGAGTGACCTCACAGCAGAGGGCCTACCGCACAGAAGGGTGAGGAACCCAGCCAGGATAAGACTCTCACCAGAGGGCCCACATCACCAAGGGGATCGGAACAAGGCAGGAGTGTCCTCACACCAGTGTGGTCACATTATAGAAAGGTGAGGAACCCAGCACATGTGGCCTAAACCAGAGGACCCACATTTCCAAGGTGCTCCGAGTGAGGCAGGCAGGAGTAGCCTAACAACACAGGGCCCACAGAATAAAAAATGTGAAGAATCCAGCAGTTTGAACCTCCCAGCAGGTGGCCCAGAACATGGAGTCTATGGGATCCAGGCCACAGTGAACTGACAGCAGAGGGCCCACATCATGAAACTGTGAGCAACCCAGCCAGTGGGACCTCAGAGCAGAAGGCCCACATCCCCATGGGGATGGGAACCTCGCAGGAGTGTCCTCGCACAACTTAGCACGTATCAGAATATGTGGGAACCCAGCAGTTATGGCCTGATGCCAGAGGGCCCTCATCACGGAGGAGAGGAGGCTACCAGCAGGTTCCAAATGCCACCAGAGGGCCGACGTCACCAAGGCAATGGGAGCAAGCCAGGCAGGAGTTACCTCACAGCAGAGGGCCCACCTCACAGAAGTGTGAGGAGCCCAAACAGGATCAGACTCTAACCAGAGCGCCCACATCACCAAGGGGATGGAAACCAGGCAGGAGTGTCCTCACACCAGTGGGACCACATCAGCGAAAGGTGAGGAACACAGCACATGTGGCCTCAAACAAGGGGACACACATCACGAAAGGGCTGGGAGTGATGCATGCAGGAGGAGACTCACAACAGAGCGCCCATAGAATAAAAAAGGTGAGGAACCCCGCAGTTGGAAGCTCCAAGCAGGTGGCCCAGAGCACCGAGGCTATGGGATCCATGCCGGAGTGAACTCACAGCAGAGGGCCCACATTCTGACACTGTGAGCAACCCAGCCGTTGGGACCTCAGAGCAGAAAGCCCACATCCCCATGGGGATGGGACCCTGGCTGGAGTGTACTCGCACGACAGGGCGCACATCAGAAAATTTTGGGAGCCCATGAGTTAGGGCCTGACGCCAGAGGGCCCTCATTACCGAGGGGAGGAGACTCCCAGCAGGCACCAACTCCCAACTGAGGGCCCACATCGCCAAGGTGACGTGTGCCAGCCAGGCAGGAGTGACCTCACAGCAGAGGGCCCACCTCCCAGAAGTGTGAGGAATCCAGACAGGATCAGACTCTCACCAGAGGGCCCCCATCACCAAGGGGATGGGAACCAGGCAGGAGTGTCCTCACACCAGTGGGGCCACATCAATAAAGGTGAGGAAACCGGTACATGTGGCCTTAAACCAGAGGACCTACATCACAAATGGGCTGGGAGTGAGTCAGGAAGTAGGAGCATGAAAACACAGGACCCAAAGAATAAAAAAGGTAAGGAATCCAGCAGTAGGAACCTCCCAGCAGGCCGCTCAGAGCACAGAGTCTATGGGATCTAGGCCTGGGTGAACTAACACCAGAGAGCCAACATCATGAAACGGTGAACAACACAGGTGTTGGGACCTTAGAGCAGAAGGCCCACATGCCCATGGGGATGGGAACCTCGCAGGAGTGTCCTCGCACCACTTAGCACGTATCAGAAAATGTGGGTACCCAGCAGTTAGGGCCTGAGGCAAGAGGGCCCCCATCACCGAGGGGAGGTTCCCAGCAGGCTCCAACTGCCACAAGAGGGCCGATGTTGCCCAGGTGGGGTGTGCCAGCCAGGCAGGAGTGACCTCACAGCAGAGGGCCCCCCTCACAGAAGGGTGAGGAACCCAGCCAGGATCAGACTCTCACCAGAGGGCCCACATCATCAAGGGGATAGGAACCAGGCAGGAGTGTCCCCACACCAGTGGGGCCACATCATCGAAAGGCGAGGGACCCAGCATACGTGGCCTCAAACCAGAGGACACACATCACCAAGGGGCTGGGAGTGAGGCAGGCAGGAGGACTCTCAAAACAGAGGGCCCATAGAAGAAAAAAGGTGAGGAATCCCGCAGTTGTAACCTCCCAGCAGGTGGCCAGGAGCAGCGAGGCTATGGGATCCAGGCCGGAGAGAACTCACAGCAGAGGGCCCTCATCATGAAACTGAGCAACCCACGGTTGGGACCTCAGAGCAGAAGGCCCACATTCCCATGGGGTTGGGAACCTGGCAGGAGTGTACTCGAACTACAGGGCGCATATCAGAAAATATTGGGAGCCCAGGAGTTAGGGCCTGACGCCAGAGGGCCCTCATTACCGAGGGGAGGAGACACCCAGCAGGCACCAAATCCCACCAGAGGGCCGACGTCGCCAAGGCGGGGTGTGCCAGCCAGGCAGGAGTGACCTCAGTGAAGAGGGCCCACCTCACAGAAGTGTGAGGAACCCAACCAGGATCAGACTCTCACCGGAGGGCCCACATCACCAAGGGGATGGGAACCAGGCAGGAGTGTCCTCACACCAGTGGGGCCACATCAGCCAAAGGTGAGGAACCCAGCACATGTGGCCTCAAACCACAGGACACACATCACCAAGGGGCTTGGAGTGAGGCAGGTGTCTGGAGGGGCACATTTAACTCTAATTTCCCACCAGGAAGTGGAATGAACCAAAGTCTCAGAGTGCCGTGCCGGACCCTGATTACGGCCTGAAGCAAACCTGCGGTTCTGTGGCCAGTTTTCAAGGAAACGAGTTAAGAAAGGAAATCACGGGCACTGTAATTCACAAACCTGCAGAGTTATAAATGACAGCTATTGGCAAAAATATATGGAAGTAAGTCTGCAAAGAGGACTTGAAAACGAGGCAGAATTGCAGGAATCATATTTCAGGAGGTAGATTGGAATTGCATTTAAAGCATGTGAAAAGCGGCAGATCTTTGACAGTGATGCACTTGGACAAAAGTGCGTAAACATTTTTTCCTGAGTATATTCAGGAAAAAACACATATGCCCTTTTTGGCCAACCAAGCACTCGAGAAATGGAAATCCGCACTACAATGAAGTCTCATTTCCCATTTGTCAAAAGGCCATCTGAAAAAAGTGTAAAAACCAGAAACACAGGACAGGCCATGGAGAACAGGGAGCCTTGTTATGCTGATGGGCGGGATGTAAACTGCCAACAGACACTCTGGAGATGTGTATGGTGTATCCTGAAACATGTGAAAAACAAAGCTACAGACCCTAGGGCACTTCCACTTTTGGCCCTATAGCTTAGGAAAATTAAATCAACAAGACACAGCCAACACAAAATTTAGGGCTGCTGTGTTTACAAGAACTTTGACTCCAGTACAAATTAAATATCCCAGAAAGAAAAAAATGGATAAAGGAGTTGTGCTACTTACGTACAACAGAATATCACTCAGCAATGAAATCAATGTCATCAGGCCTGTAGCAGCAAATTGAGTGGATTTAAGTATGATGATTCTAAGAGAAATAGGTCACACAGAGAAAGATAATTATCATAAGATATCACTAATAGAGAGAGTGTAAACTTGGCTACACATAAACTGAATTCCAAAACCGAACAGAGTCTCACATTTAGATAAAAACTTATGCTTGCTTAAGGGGAACGTTGAGTTGGGGTGCTGTATAAAACCAGAGATTGAAATTAGCACACATACCGTTCCATAAGCCAAATATGTAATAGACAAGACCTACTCTTTGCTCAACGAAATAGACTCATCCATGGTGTATCACCTCACACCTGTTAGAATGGGCATCATCAGAAAATCTACAAACAACAAATGCTGGAAAGGGTGTGGAGATAAGGAACCCTCTTCCACTATTGTTGGGAATGTAAATTGATAGAGTCACTGTGGAGAACATTATGGAGTTTCTTATAAAACTAAGAATAGAATTACCATATGATACAGCAATCCCACTACTGGGCATATACCCAGACAAAACCATAAATCAAAAAGAGACATTCACCGCAATGTTCATTGCATCACTATTTACAATATCCAGGTAATGGAAGCAACCTAAATGCCCACAGACAGACGAATGCATAAAGATGTGGTACATATATAAAATGGAATATTACTAAGCCATAAAAAGGAATGAAATTGGGTCATTTGTAGAGACGTTGATGGATCTAGAGACTGTCATACAGAGTGAAGTAAGTCAGAAAGAGAAAAACAAATCTTGTCTATTAATGCATATATGTGGAACCTAGAAAAATTGTACAGATGAACCGTTTTGCCAGGCAGAAATAGAGCAACAGATGTAGACAACAAACGTATGGACACCAAGGGGGGAAAGCTGTTGGGGGGTGGTGGTGGGAGGAGTTGAGAGATTGGGATTGGCATGTATACATTTATATGTATAAAATAGATAACCAAAAAGAACCTGCTGTATAAAAAAATAAAATAAAATTCAAATTACAAAAAGTAAAACAGAAAAAATATTCTTCCCTTCACATACATGTATTTATATGAATAAATTATTTCCATGCTTATATCTGTAAATACAAAAAAGAGGAATAAAATCTACCTTGAACCAAAAACGAAAAAAAGAACAAAAACAGAACCCACCAGTTACACAGAGGAAAACCGTATCAGGGCACTTGCTCCAGTTGTAAACAATTCTGAAGTTGGTCAGTGGTGGGGAATCATCTCCCATTCAGCCAGCAGGCCCCACGCAACAAGCGTCCTCATTGCAAAGCTGGGGGACCGTGCCGAGGCATCTGTGAGTAAACGTGGGCTGAGCCCCAGGCCAGCTGCTGCTGAAATGTTCCCACCCTTCCCAGGTAAAACACCTGAATATGTACAAGGACTTGAAAGCCTAGAAGAAGGGCCATGGAGCCACATGAGTGACAGCATGCCAGCCGACTTGGTGCCTGCAGGCCAGCCAGGATGGTCCTGGCCCTGGGTGCTCTTCTGGAAGTTTTCCATTTCCCTGCCTGAGATACCCCTGCTGTCCCGGCCCCCACTGCTTTCTTCCTCACTCACCTCTGCCCAGGGAGAAATTCCAGCGGCAGGTATGGGTGACACATCCTCTTCTTTAGCAGGTGGCATCTTGGCAACTGCTGCAGAAAGTCCAGCAGAGCCCCACTCACACTGGAACACCCACAAAGCCGTGGCCTCTCACTCCCTCCCACCAGTCCAGCCCCAAGACTGCTGACAGGGCAGAGAAAATGGCGTCAGGCACAGCTGAAGGGGCTCTTGCTGCCTGGAGCGGTGTTTATATTGATCTGAACCCAGGCACACCTGGGGAGGTCTGGCCGGCACGGTCGGGCTTCCCAGGCCAGCCAATAATCACCCCTCAGGGGCTCACAGTTGCAGAAACTGGAACTTGCTGAATCGGCCAGGTCCAAGGAACAGGTGTGGGCTCCTGAGAGTCAGGATAGACAAGGGGCTGCAGCTCTGGCTTGTTTTCTAATTATATTATCTGGCCCATGAGTGGGAGACAACTTCAAGAAAACCCTCTCCTAATGAGAGGAACCCAGGAGTCAGGGAGAGGAGGGGTGGCTGGTGGGTGGAGACAGAGGCCTGGTGCCCCGGGTGCAGTGGAAGTCTCTGGAAGACCAGGTGGAGGGAGGCCACACAGAGTGATGCCCAGGGTCACAGACCTGTCGGAGCTGCTGTTTGTTAGTTCAAGTCCTGCTCTGAGGTGCTCTGTGTCAGATCTGAGTGACAGGTGAGCTGGGAGTGCTCTGCAATGAGGGCGATATGCACGGTTCCTGTGTTCCCAGCCCTGCCATGGTACCTGCAAGGGTAGCTCTGTATCCTGGGAGGGGCCTGACCACGAGAGCCCCATGGGCTGCAGGGGGACCTGCCCAGGGAACACCATATCCTGGGAGGGTCCTGAACACGAGAGCCCCGTGGGCTGGGTTGGGGTACCTGCCCAGGTGAGCTCCATATCCTGGGATTGGCCTGACCTCGAGAGCGCCATGGGCTGCTGGAGTCCTGGTAAAGGATGTCAGGACAGTCAGTTGAGCCACTGAGGATATACCTCCAGTAGTTCCTAAACCCTACACCCTGCTGGTCATTCTACCAACCACCAGGACATGGTATTCTGTATTAGTCTTCAATGATGCCTTCTTTTGTATTCTATTAGTCCCAGAGTCACAAGAAATTTTGGCTTGTGAGTGGCAGGACTCAACATACAACTAAAACAATACTTCCGGGCCGTGTTGCCCCAAGGGTTCAAAAATTCCCACACCATCTTTGGGGAAAGCTCAGCTAAAGACCTAAAAGTTCTACCTCTGGAAAAGGAAACACTCATTCAATATGCAGACGACATTCTGATCGCCAGCCCTACTAAGGAGACCTCTGAACTACGAAGCCAATAAAGGATACAAGTTGTCCAAGAAAAAGCTCAAATATCACAGACTACGGTGACCTGCCTGGGCTTCATTCTCACAGAAGGTCGGAGAAGCCCATCCCAGGAAAGGGAAGAAACAATTTACAGCCTTACCCATTTCTAAAACTAGAAGACAGCTTAGGGGTTCCTGGGGAGGCCAGGGTTTGCTGCTTCTGGATCCCTAACTACAGTCTACTAGCTGGGCCTCTATATGAAACACTGAAAGGAAAAGATGATGATCCTTTTGAATAGAATGCAGAAGAGGCCTTTCAAGAATGGAAAGAGCAGTCAATTCAGACCCTTGCCCTGGAACTCCCTAATTTAGCTAAACCCTTTGACCTTTACATTCCTGGTGAACGGTGAATCGCCATTGGAGTATTAGTGCAAAACCTGGGACCACTTGAAATGGAACAATGCAAGAATGCGATCCAGGTAGGATAAACTACGGTCACCAAGGGGCTTGGCCCACCGCCACATCTGGCCAAGATACTGGCAGTATCTGAAAACCTGGAAATCAGCAGCCCAAAAGGCCACCTCCCTCCTAAGGGAAAAGGACCCCACGTGGTGATCCTAACACCCAACCATGCCCTGAAGTTGCAGGGTTGGCTCCATGGGCACACTGACCTTGAGCGAGGAGGCCCTCCAACTCCAACCTCCATAGAGATAACCGGGGCAAAGTGGCACCATGACGACTCGTGTGAAGGTGTCTGCACGGGCAAATTTAACGCTCATTTCCCACCAGGAAGAGGAATTAACCAAAGGCTCAGCATGCCGTGCCGGAACCAGATTAGGGCCTGAAGCAATCCTGCGGGTTTGCGGCCAGCTCACAAGAAAGCGAGTTGAATAAAGGAGCTCAGGGACACTGTAATTCACAAACCTGCAGAGTTATAAATGACAGCTATCACCCAAAATGATATTGAAGGAAGGCTGCGAAAAGGACTTGAAAGCGGGGCAGAATTGCAACAAAACGATTTCAGGGGGTAGACTGGAATTGCATTTAAAGCATAGGAAAAGAGGCAGAACGTCGACAATGATGCACTTGGCCAAAAAGGGCGTATGCGTTTTTTCCTGAATATATTCAGGAAAAAACGCATACGCCCTTTTTGGCCAACCAAGCAAGCATGTTAAAGAAATCTGCACTACAATGAAGTCTCACTGCCCCCCGTTCAAAAGGGCCATCTGAAAAAAGTGTAAAATCCAGAAAGGCAGCACAGGCCATGGAGAACAGAGAGCCTTGTTATGCTGATGGGCGGGATGTAAATTGCCAACAGCCACTCTGGAGATGTGTATGGTGTTTCCTCAAAAACCTAAAAAACAAAGCAACGGAGCCTACGGCATTACCACTTATTTTCCTATAGCTTAGGGAAATTAAAATCAAAAACACACAGCCACCCCAAAGTTTCTGTTTACGGCTCTGTTTACAAGAACCTCGTCTACGGTACAAGTTAAATATCCCAGAAAGCGAAAAATGGATAAAGAAGTGTGGTACGTACGTACAAAGGAATATCACTCACCAATGAAATCTATGTCATCAGGCCCGTCGCGGCATAATGAGTGGATTCAGGTACGATGATTCTAAGTGAAATAAGTCACACAGAAAATGAAACATAATAAGATATCACTAATACATGGAATGTAAACTTGGCTACACATGAACTGAATTACAAAACAGAACAGGGTCTCAAATTTAGAAAACCAACTTATGCTTGCTTAAGGGGAAAGGTGAGTTGTGGTGCTGCATAAAACCAGAGATAGAAATTAGCACAGATACCTTTCCATAAGCCAAATATGTCATAGTCAAGACCTAGCCCTTGCTCAACGAAATGGACTAAACACCCCATATTCAACGCCTAGGATTACACATGACTAGTAAGAACCTTCAAACCCATGGATTTATATGTCTCCGTAAGAGACTCAAGTGTGTGTACAGCGGCATGAATGCAGCAGAGAAAATCCGATAAAACCCATTATCAAAATGAATTACAAAAACAAACACAATAACAGTGAAATAGAGAGCAATTCTTAAATAATTCATTCAGGGCTTGTGATGCGACCTGGATTTACCACATCTACACCCAGAGCTGAGTGAGACATAAGGCTGGACACTTCGGGCTGATAGCATTGGTGAGGTTCGATGAGCAAATGCAGACCCTTTGAAGTCATACTGCATGGTACCCATTCCATGGATCCCAACTCTCCAGGTTTAAGGGATTCTTCCTTCAGCTTAAACATGCATGGGAAACCCACAGTACAGTGCACTGTGTGACCGGGAAACGTTTTCAAATGCATCTCAGTTTTCGTCCCCTTTTACTCGGGTTCACCATTCCAGACCGTTTACTAACACTCTCCCCACTTGGAGAGTCAGTGCCTTTAACCTCCTGTTTGGCACAGTTTGCAATTTCTGCGCAAGATGAACAGGAATAGGGAGAACCAATGAGAGACTAGCTGTAGGTGTCTGGACGGGCAAATGGAACGCTCATTTCCCCCCAGGAAGAGGAATTAACCAAAGGCTCAGCATGCCGTGCCGGAACCAGATTAGGGCCTGAAGCATTCCTGCGGGTTTGCGGCCAGCTCACAAGAAAGCGAGTTGAAGAAAGGAGCTCAGGCGCACTGTAATTCACAAACCTGCAGAGTTATAAATGACACCTATCGTCCAAAATTATATTGAAGGAAGGCTGCGAAGAGGACTGGAAAGCGGGGCAGAATTGCAGGAAAACGATTTCAGGGGGTAGACTGGAATTGCATTTAAAGCATAGGAAAAGAGGCAGAACGTCGACAATGATGCACTTGGCCAAAAAGGGCGTATGCGTTTTTTCCTGAATATATTCAGGAAAAAACGCATACGCCCTTTTTGGCCAACCAAGCCAGCATGTTAAAGAAATCTGCACTACAAAGAAGTCTCACTGCCCCCAGGTCAAAAGGGCCATCTGAAAAAAGTGTAAAATCCAGAAAGACAGCACAGGCCATGGAGAACAGGGAGCCTTGTTATGCTGATGGGCGGGATGTAAATTGCCAACAGCCACTCTGGAGAAGTGTATGGTGTTTCCTGAAACACCTAAGAAACAAAGCAACGGAGACTACGGCACTTCCACTTATGGTCTTATAGATCACGGAAATTAAAATCAAAAACAGACAGCCACCCCAAAGTTTCAGACGGCTCTGTTTACAGGAATCTCGTCTACGGTACAAGTTAAATATCCCAGAATGTGAAAAATGGATAAAGAAGTTGTGGTACACACATTCAATGGAATATCACTCAGCAATGAAATCTATGTCATCAGGCCCATCGTGGCATAATGAGTGGATTCAGGTACGATGATTCTAAGTGAAATAAGTCACACAGAAAATGAAACATCATAAGATATCACTAATACACGGAATGTAAACTTGGCTACACATGAACTGAATTACAAAACAGAACAGGGTCTCAAATTTAGAAAACCACCTTATGCTTGCTTAAGGGGAAAAGTGAGTTGGGGTGCTGCATAAAACCAGAGATAGAAATTAGCACAGATACCTTTCCATAAGCCAAATATGTAATAGTCAAGACCTAGCCCTTGCTCAACGAAATGGACTAAACACCCCATATTCAACGCCTAGGAATACACCTGACTAGTAAGTATCTTCAAACCCATGGATTTATATGTCTCCATAAGAGACTCAAGTGTGTGTACAGCGGCATGAATGCAGCAGAGAAAATCCGATAAATCCCATTATCAAAATGAATTACAAAAACAAACACAATGACAGTGAAATAGAGAGCAATTCTTAAATAATTTATTCAGGGCTTGTGATGCAACCTGGATTTACCACATCTACAACCAGAGCTGAGTGAGACATAAGGCTGTACACTTCAGCCTGATAGCATTGGTGAGGTTCGTTGAGAAAATGCAGGCCCTTTGAAGTCATACTGCATGGTACCCATTCCATGGGTCCCAACTCTCCAGGTTTAAGGGATTCTTCCTTCAGCTAAAACATGCATGGGAAACCCACAGTATGGTGCACCGTGTGACCGGGAAACCTTTTCAAATGCATCTCAGTTTTCGTCCCCTTTTACTCGGGTTCACGATTGAAGACCCTTTACTAATACTCTCCCCACTTAGAGAGTCAGTGCCTTTAACCTCCTGTTTGGCACAGTTTGCAATTTCTGCGCAAGATGAACAAGAATAGGGAGAACCAATGAGAGACTAGCTCTAGGTGTCTGCACGTTCAAATATAACACTCATTTCCCACCAGGAAGAGGAATTTACCAAAGGATCAGCATGCTGTGCCGGAACCAGATTAGGGCATGAAGCAATCCTGCGGGTTTGCGGCCAGCTCACAAGAAAGCGAGTAGAAGAAAGGAGCTCAGGCGCACTGTCATTCACAAACCTGCAGAGTTATAAATGTCAGCTATTGTCCAAAAATGTATTGAAGTAAGGCTGTGTAGAGGACTTGAAAGCGGGGCAGAATTGCAGGAAAACGAGTTCAGGGGCAGACTGGAATTGCATTTAAAGCATAAGGAAAGAGACAGAAAGTCGACAATGATGCACTTGGTCAAAAAGGGCGTATGCGTTTTTTCCTGAATATATTCAAGAAAAAACACATACGCCCTTTTTGGCCAAACAAGCAAGCCTGTAAAGAAATCTGCATTACAATGAAGTCTCACTGCCCCCCTGTCAAAAGGGACATCTGAAAAAAGTGAAAAATCCAGAAAGGCAGGACAGGCCATGGAGAACAGGGAGCCTTGTTATGCTGATGGGCGGGATGTAACTTGCCAACAGCCACTCTGGAGAAGTGTATGGTGTTTCCTCAAACACCTAAAAAACTAAGCAACGGAGCCTACGGCACTTCAACTTATGGTTCTATAACTTAGGGAAATTAAAATCAAAAAGACACAGCCACCCATAAATTTTGGACGGCTCTGCTTACAAGAACCTCATTTACGGTACAAGTGAAATATCCCAGAAAGCAAAAAATGGATAAAGAAGTTGTTGTACGTACGTACAATGGAATATCACTCAGCAATGAAATCTATGTCATGAGGCCCGTCGCGGCATAATGAGTGGATTCAGGTACGATCATTCTAAGTTAACTAAGTCACACAGAAAAAGAAACACCATAAGATATCTCAAATACACGGAATGCAAACATGGCTGCACATGAACTCAATTACAAAACAGAAAAGGGTCTCAAATTTAGAAAACCAACTTATGCTTGCTTAAGGGGAAAGGTGAGTTGTGGTGCTGCATAAAACCAGAGATTGAAATTAGCACAGATACCTTTCCATAAGCAAATATGTAATAGTCAGGACCTACTCCTTGCTCCACGAAATGGACTCAACACCCCATATTCAATGCCTAGGAATATACCTGACTAGTAAGAATCTGAAAACCCATGGATTTATATGTCTCCATAAGAGAATCAAGCATGTGTACAGCGGCATAAACGCAGCAGTGAAAATACGATAAATCCCATTATCAAAATAAATTACAAAAACAAAACACAATGACAGTGAAATAGAGAGCAATTCTTAAATAATTCATTCAGGGCTTGTGATGCAACGTGGATTTACCACATCTACACCCCGAGCTGAGTGAGACATAAGGCTGGACACTTCGGGCTGATAGCATTGCTGACGTTCGGTGAGCAAAGGCAACCCTTTGAAGTCATACTGCGTGATACCCATTCCATGGGTCCCAACTCTCCAGGTTGAAGGGATTCTTCCTTCAGGTAAAACATGCATGGGCAACCCAGAATATGGTCTACCGTGTGACCGGGAAAACTTTTTAAATGCGTCTCAGTTTTCGTCCCCTTGTACTCGGTTTTACCATTCCAGACGCTTTACTAACACTCTCCCCACTTGGAGAGTCAGTGCCTTTAACCTCCTGTTTGGCACAGTTTGGAATTTCTGCGCAAGATGAACAGGAATAGGGAGAACCAATGAGAGATTAGCTGTAGGTGTCTGCACGAACAAATTTAACGCTCATTTCCCACCAGGAAGAGGAATTAGCCAAAGGCTCAGCATGCCGTGTCGGAACCAGATTAGGGCCTGAAGCAATCCTGCGGTTTTGCGGCCAGCTCACAAGAAAGCGAGTTGAAGAAAGGAGCTCAGGGGCACTGTAATTCACAAACCTGCAGAGTTATAAATGACAGCTATCGTCCAAAAATATATTGAAGTAAGGCTGCAAAGAGGACTTGAACGCGGGGCAGAATTCCAGGAATACGATTTCAGGAGGTAGACGGGAAGTCCTCTGAAAGTATAGGAGAAGAGGCAGAACCTCGACAATGATGCACTTGGTCAAAAAGGGCATATGCGTTTCTTCCAGGGCCCTCATTAAAGAGGGTAGGAGGCTCCCAGCATGCTTCAGTGGCCAACAGAGGGCCTACGTCGCCAAGGCGACATGAGCCATCCAGGCAGGAGTGACCTCACATCAGAGGGCCCACCTCACAGAAGGGTAAGGAACCCAGTCAAGATCAGACTCTCACCAGAGTGCCCACATAAGCAAGGGGCTGGGAACCAGGCAGGAGTGTCCTCACACCCGTGGGGCCACATCATCGAAAGTTGAGGTACCCAGCACATGTGGCCTCAAACCAGAGGACCCACATCACCATGGGTCTCGGAGCGAGGCAGGCAGGATTAACCTCAAAACACATGGCCCATTGTATAAAAAAGGTGAGGAATCCAGCAGTTGGAACATCCCAGCAGGCGGCCCAGAGCACCGAGGCTATGGGATCCAGGCAGTGATGAACTCACAACAGAGGGCCCTCATCGTGATACTGTAAGCAACCCAGCCGTTGTAACCTCAGAGCACAAGGCCCACATCCCCATGGGGAAGGGAACCAAGCAGGAGTGTCATCGCACCAGTGGGCAAACATCAGAAAAGGTGGGGAGCCCAGCAGTTAGGGCCGGACGCCAGAGGGCCCTCATCACTGAGGAGAGGAGGCTCCCAGCAAGCTCCAACTGCTACCAGAAGGCCGACGTCGCCAATGCAGGGTGTGCCAGCCAGGCAGGAGTGACCTCAGAGCAGAGGGCCAACCACACAAAAGTGTGAGGAACCCAAAGAGGATCAGACTCTCACCGGAGGGCCCACATCACCAAGGGAATGGAAACCAGGCAGGAGTGTTCTCACACCAGTGTGGTCACATCACCGAAATGTGACGGACCCAGCACACGTGGCCTCAAACTACAGGACACACATCACCAAGGGGCTGGGAGTGAGGCAGGCAGGAGGAGCCTCCAAACAGAGGGCCCATAGCGTAAAAAAGGTGAGGGATCCCGCAGTTGGAACCTCCCAGCAGGTGGCCAGGAGCAGCGAGGCTATGGGATCCAGGCCTGACTGAACTCAAAACAGAGGGCCCTCATTATGAAACTGTGAGCAACCCAGCCGTTGGGACCTTAGAGCAGAAGGCCCACATCTCCATGGGGTTGGGATCCTGGCAGGAGTGTACTCGCACCACAGGGCGCACATCAGAAAATTTTGGGAGCCCAGGAGTTAGGGTCTGACGCCAGAGGGCCCTCATTACCGAGGGGAGGAGACTCCCAGCAGGCACCAACTCCCAACTGAGGGCCCACGTCGCCACGTTGACGTGTGCCAGCCAGGCAGGAGTGACCTCACAGCAGAAGGCCTACCTCACAGAAGGGTGAGGAACCCAGCCAGGATAAGACTCTCACCAGAGGGCCCACATCACCAAGGGGATCGGAACAAGGCAGGAGTGTCCTCACACCAGTGTGGCCACATTATAGAAAGGTGAGGAACCCAGCACATGTGGCCTAAACCAGAGGACCCACATTTCCAAGGTGCTCCGAGTGAGGCAGGCAGGAGTAGCCTAACAACACAGGGCCCACAGAATAAAAAATGTGAGGAATCCAGCAGTTTGAACCTCCCAGCAGGTGGTCCAGAGCATGGAGTCTATGGGATCCAGGCCACAGTGAACTCACAGCAGAGGGCCCACATCATGAAACTGTGAGCAACCCAGCCAGTGGGACCTCAGAGCAGAAGGCCCACATCCCCATGGGGATGGGAACCTCGCAGGAGTGTCCTCGCACAACTTAGCACGTATCAGAAAATGTGGGAACCCAGCAGTTATGGCCTGACGCCAGAGGGCCCTCATCACGGAGGAGAGGAGGCTACCAGCAGGCTCCAAATTCCAACAGAGGGCCGACGTCACCAAGGCAATGGGAGCAAGCCAGGCAGGAGTTACCTCACAGCAGAGGGCCCACCTCACAGAAGTGTGAGGAGCCCAAACAGGATCAGACTCTAACCAGAGCGCCCACATCACCAAGGGGATGGAAACCAGGCAGGAGTGTCCTCACACCAGTGGCGCCACATCAGCGAAAGGTGAGGAACACAAAACATGTGGCCTCAAACAAGGGGACACACATCACGAAAGGGCTGGGAGTGAGGCATGCAGGAGGAGACTCACAACAGAGCGCCCATAGAATAAAAAAGGTGAGGAACCCCGCAGTTGGAAGCTCCAAGCAGGTGGCCCAGAGCACCGAGGCTATGGGATCCATGCCGGAGTGAACTCACAGCAGAGGGCCCACATTCTGACACTGTGAGCAACCCAGCCGTTGGGACCTCAGGGCAGAAAGCCCACATCCCCATGGGGATGGGACCCTGGCTGGAGTGTACTCGCACGACAGGGCGCACATCAGAAAATTTTGGGAGCCCATGAGTTAGGGCCTGACGCCAGAGGGCCCTCATTACTGAGGGGAGGAGACTCCCAGCAGGCACCAACTCCCAACTGAGGGTCCACATCGCCAAGGTGACGTGTGCCAGCCAGGCAGGAGTGACCTCACAGCAGAGGGCCCACCTCACAGAAGTGTGAGGAATCCAGACAGGATCAGACTCTCACCAGAGGGCCCACATCACCAAGGGGATGGGAACCAGGCAGGAGTGTCCTCACACCAGTGGGGCCACATCAATAAAGGTGAGGAAACTGGTACATGTGGCCTTAAACAAGAGGACCTACATCACAAATGGGCTGGGAGTGAGTCAGGAAGTAGGAGCATGAAAACACAGGACCCAAAGAATAAAAAAGGTAAGGAATCCAGCAGTAGGAACCTCCCAGCAGGCCGCTCAGAGCACAGAGGCTATGGGATCTAGGCCTGGGTGAACTAACACCAGAGAGCCAACATCATGAAACGGTGAACAACACAGGTGTTGGGACCTTAGAGCAGAAGGCCCACATGCCCATGGGGATGGGAACCTCGCAGGAGTGTCCTCGCACCACTTAGCACGTATCAGAAAATGTGGGTACCCAGCAGTTAGGGCCTGAGGCAAGAGGGCCCCCATCACCGAGGGGAGGTTCCCAGCAGGCTCCAACTGCCACAAGAGGGCCGATGTTGCCCAGGTGGGGTGTGCCAGCCAGGCAGGAGTGACCTCACAGCAGAGGGCCCCCCTCACAGAAGGGTGAGGAACCCAGCCAGGATCAGACTCTCACCAGAGGGCCCACATCATCAAGGGGATAGGAACCAGGCAGGAGTGTCCTCACACCAGTGGGGCCACATCATCGAAAGGCGAGGGACCCAGCATACGTGGCCTCAAACCAGAGGACACACATCACCAAGGGGCTGGGAGTGAGGCAGGCAGGAGGAGTCTCAAAACAGAGGGCCCATAGAAGAAAAAAGGTGAGGAATCCCGCAGTTGTAACTTCCCAGCAGGTGGCCAGGAGCAGCGAGGCTATGGGATCCAGGCCGGAGAGAACTCACAGCAGAGGGCCCTCATCATGAAACTGAGCAACCCATGGTTGGGACCTCAGAGCAGAAGGCCCACATTCCCATGGGGTTGGGAACCTGGCAGGAGTGTACTCGAACCACAGGGCGCATATCAGAAAATATTGGGAGCCCAGGAGTTAGGGTCTGACGCCAGAGGGCCCTCATTACCGAGGGGAGGAGACACCCAGCAGGCACCAAATCCCACCAGAGGGCCGACGTCGCCAAGGCGGGGTGTGCCAGCCAGGCAGGAGTGACCTCAGAGAAGAGGGCCCACCTCACAGAAGTGTGAGGAACCCAACCAGGATCAGACTCTCACCGGAGGGCCCACATCACCAAGGGGATGGGAACCAGGCAGGAGTGTCCTCACACCAGTGGGGCCACATCAGCCAAAGGTGAGGAACCCAGCACATGTGGCCTCAAACCACAGGACACACATCACCAAGGGGCTTGGAGTGAGGCAGGTGTCTGGAGGGGCACATTTAACTCTAATTTCCCACCAGGAAGTGGAATGAACCAAAGTCTCAGAGTGCCGTGCAGGACCCTGATTACGGCCTGAAGCAAACCTGCGGTTCTGTGGCCAGTTTTCAAGGAAACGAGTTAAGAAAGGAAATCACGGGCACTGTAATTCACAAACCTGCAGTGTTATAAATGACAGTTATTGGCAAAATTATATGGAAGTAAGTCTGCAAAGAGGACTTGAAAACGAGGCAGAATTGCAGGAATCATATTTCAGGAGGTAGATTGGAATTGCATTTAAAGCATGTGAAAAGCGGCAGATCTTTGACAGTGATGCACTTGGACAAAAGTGCGTAAACATTTTTTCCTGAATATATTCAGGAAAAAACACATATGCCCTTTTTGGCCAACCAAGCACTCGAGAAATGGAAATCCGCACTACAATGAAGTCTCATTTCCCATTCGTCAAAAGGGCCATCTGAAAAAAGTGTAAAAACCAGAAACACAGGACAGGCCATGGAGAACAGGGAGCCTTGTTATGCTGATGGGCGGGATGTAAATTGCCAACAGACACTCTGGAGATGTTTATGGTGTATCCTGAAACATCTGAAAAACAAAGCTACAGACCCTAGGGCACTTCCACTTTTGGCCCTATAGCTTAGGAAAATTAAAATCAACAAGACACAGCCAACACAAAATTTAGGGCTGCTGTGTTTACAAGAACCTTGAGTCCAGTACAAATTAAATATCCCAGAAAGAAAAAAATGGATAAAGGAGTTGTGCTACTTACGTACAACGGAATATCACTCAGCAATGAAATCAATGTCATCAGGCCTGTAGCAGCAAATTGAGTGGATTTAAGTATGATGATTCTAAGAGAAATAGGTCACACAGAGAAAGATAATTATCATAAGATATCACTAATAGAGAGAGTGTAAACTTGGCTACACATAAACTGAATTCCAAAACCGAACAGAGTCTCACATTTAGATAAAAACTTATGCTTGCTTAAGGGGAAAGTTGAGTTGGGGTGCTGTATAAAACCAGAGATTGAAATTAGCACACATACCGTTCCATAAGCCAAATATGTAATAGACAAGACCTACTCTTTGCTCAACGAAATAGACTCATCCATGGTGTATCACCTCACACCTGTTAGAATGGGCATCATCAGAAAATCTACAAACAACAAATGCTGGAAAGGGTGTGGAGATAAGGAACCCTCTTCCACTATTGTTGGGAATGTAAATTGATACAGTCACTGTGGAGAACATTATGGAGTTTCTTATAAAACTAAGAATAGAATTACCATATGATACAGCAATCCCACTACTGGGCATATACCCAGACAAAACCATAAATCAAAAAGAGACATTCACCGCAATGTTCATTGCATCACTATTTACAATATCCAGGTAATGGAAGCAACCTAAATGCCCACAGACAGACGAATGCATAAAGATGTGGTACATATATAAAATGGAATATTACTAAGCCATAAAAAGGAATGAAATTGGGTCATTTGTAGAGACGTTGATGGATCTAGAGACTGTCATACAGAGTGAAGTAAGTCAGAAAGAGAAAAACAAATCTTGTCTATTAATGCCTATATGTGGAACCTAGAAAAATTGTACAGATGAACCGTTTTGCCAGGCAGAAATAGAGCAACAGATGTAGACAACAAACGTATGGACACCAAGGGGGGAAAGCTGTTGGGGGGTGGTGGTGGGGGGAGTTGAGAGATTGGGATTGGCATGTATACATTTATATGTATAAAATAGATAACCAAAAAGAACCTGCTGTATAAAAAAATAAAATAAAATTCAAATTACAAAAAGTAAAACAGAAAAAATATTCTTCCCTTCACATACATGTATTTATATGAATAAATTATTTCCATGCTTATATCTGTAAATACAAAAAAGAGGAATAAAATCTACCTTGAACCAAAAACGAAAAAAAGAAAAAAAAACAGAACCCACCAGTTACACAGAGGAAAACCGTATCAGGGCACTTGCTCCAGTTGTAAACAATTCTGAAGTTGGTCAGTGGTGGGGAATCATCTCCCATTCAGCCAGCAGGCCCCACGCAACAAGCGTCCTCATTGCAAAGCTGGGGGACCGTGCCGAGGCATCTGTGAGTAAACGTGGGCTGAGCCCCAGGCCAGCTGCTGCTGAAATGTTCCCACCCTTCCCAGGTAAAACACCTGAATATGTACAAGGACTTGAAAGCCTAGAGGAAGGGCCATGGAGCCACATGAGTGACAGCATGCCAGCCGACTTGGTGCCTGCAGGCCAGCCAGGATGGTCCTGGCCCTGGGTGCTCTTCTGGAAGCTTTCCATTTCCCTGCCTGAGATACCCCTGCTGTCCCGGCCCCCACTGCTTTCTTCCTCACTCACCTCTGCCCAGGGAGAAATTCCAGCGGCAGGTATGGGTGACACATCCTCTTCTTTAGCAGGTGGCATCTTGGCAACTGCTGCAGAAAGTCCAGCAGAGCCCCACTCACACTGGGCCACCCACAAAGCCGTGGCCTCTCACTCCCTCCCACCAGTCCAGCCCCAAGACTGCTGACAGGGCAGAGAAAATGGCGTCAGGCACAGCTGCAGGGGCTCTTGCTGCCTGGAGCGGTGTTTATATTGATCTGAACCCAGGCACACCTGGGGAGGTCTGGCCGGCACGGTCGGGCTTCCCAGGCCAGCCAATAATCACCCCTCAGGGGCTCACAGTTGCAGAAACTGGAACTTGCTGAATCGGCCAGGTCCAAGGAACAGGTGTGGGCTCCTGAGAGTCAGGATAGACAAGGGGCTGCAGCTCTGGCTTGTTTTCTAATTATATTATCTGGCCCATGAGTGGGAGACAACTTCAAGAAAACCCTCTCCTAATGAGAGGAACCCAGGAGTCAGGGAGAGGAGGGGTGGCTGGTGGGTGGAGACAGAGGCCTGGTGTCCCAGGTGCAGTGGAAGTCTCTGGAAGACCAGGTGGAGGGAGGCCACACAGAGTGATGCCCAGGGTCACAGACCTGTCGGAGCTGCTGTTTGTTAGTTCAAGTCCTGCTCTGAGGTGCTCTGTGTCAGATCTGAGTGACAGGTGAGCTGGGAGTGCTCTGCAATGAGGGCGATATGCACGGTTCCTGTGTTCCCAGCCCTGCCATGGTACCCGCAAGGGTAGCTCTGTATCCTGGGAGGGGCCTGACCACGAGAGCCCCATGGGCTGCAGGGGAACCTGCCCAGGGAACCCCATATCCTGGGAGGGGCCTGAACACGAGAGCCCCATGGGCTGGGGTGGGGGTGGGGTACCTGCCCAGGTGAGCTCCATATCCTGGGATTGGCCTGACCTCGAGAGCCCCATGGGCTGCTGGAGTCCTGGTAAAGGATGTCAGGACAGTCAGTGAAGCCACCGAGGATATACCTCCAGTAGTTCCTAAATCCTACACCCTGCTTGTCATTCTACCAACCACCAGGACATGGTATTCTGTATTAGTCTTCAATGATGCCTTCTTTTGTATTCTATTAGTCCCAGAGTCACAAGAAATTTTGGCTTGTGAGTGGCAGGACTCAACATACAACTAAAACAATACTTCCGGGCCGTGTTGCCCCAAGGGTTCAAAAATTCCCACACCATCTTTGGGGAAAGCTCAGCTAAAGAACTAAAAGTTCTACCTCTGGAAAAAGAAACACACCTTCAATATGCAGACGACATTCTGATCGCCAGCCCTACTAAGGAGACCTCTGAACTACCAAGCCAATAAAGGATACAAGTTGTCCAAGACAAAGCTCAAATATCACAGACTACGGTGACCTGCCTGGGCTTCATTCTCACAGAAGGTCGGAGAAGCCCATCCCAGGAAAGGGAAGAAACAATTTACAGCCTTACCCATTTCTGAAACTAGAAGACAGCTTAGGGGTTCCTGGGGAGGCCAGGGTTTGCTGCTTCTGGATCCCTAACTACAGTCTACTAGCTGGGCCTCTATATGAAACACTGAAAGGAAAAGATGATGATCCTTTTGAATAGAATGGAGAAGTGGCCTTTCAAGAATGGAAAGAGCAGTCAATTCAGACCCTTGCCCTGGAACTCCCTAATTTAGCTAAACCCTTTGACCTTTACATTCCTGGTGAACGGTGAATCGCCATTGGAGTATTAGTGCAAAACCTGGGACCACTTGAAATGGAACAATGCAAGAATGCGATCCAGGTAGGATAAACTACGGTCACCAAGGGGCTTGGCCCACCGCCACATCTGGCCAAGATACTGGCAGTATCTGAAAACCTGGAAATCAGCAGCCCAAAAGGCCACCTCCCTCCGAAGGGAAAAGGACCCCACGTGGTGATCCTAACACCCAACCATGCCCTGAAGTTGCAGGGTTGGCTCCATGGGCACACTGACCTTGAGCGAGGAGGCCCTCCAACTCCAACCTCCATAGAGATAACCGGGGCAAAGTGGCACCATGAAGACTCGTGTGAAGGTGTCTGCACGGGCAAATTTAACGCTCATTTCCCACCAGGAAGAGGAATTAACCAAAGGCTCAGCATGCCGTGCCGGAACCAGATTAGGGCCTGAAGCAATCCTGCGGGTTTGCGGCCAGCTCACAAGAAAGCGAGTTGAAGAAAGGAGCTCAGGGACACTGTAATTCACAAACCTGCAGAGTTATAAATGACAGCTATCACCCAAAAATATATTGAAGGAAGGCTGCGAAGAGGACTTGAAAGCGGGGCAGAATTGCAAGAAAACGATTTCAGGGGGTAGACTGGAATTGCATTTAAAGCATAGGAAACGAGGCAGAACGTCGACAATGATGCACTTGGCCAAAAAGGGCGTATGCGTTTTTTCCTGAATATATTCAGGAAAAAACGCATACGCCCTTTTTGGCCAACCAAGCAAGCATGTTAAAGAAATCTGCACTACAATGAAGTCTCACTGCCCCCCGTTCAAAAGGGCCATCTGAGAAAAGTGTAAAATCCAGAAAGGCAGCACAGGCCATGGAGAACAGGGAGCCTTGTTATGCTGATGGGCGGGATGTAAATTGCCAACAGCCACTCTGGAGATGTGTATGGTGTTTCCTCAAAAACCTAAAAAACAAAGCAACGGAGCCTACGGCATTACCACTTATTTTCCTATAGCTTAGGGAAATTAAAATCAAAAACACACAGCCACCGCAAAGTTTCTGTTTACGGGTCTGTTTACAAGAACCTCGTCTACGGTACAAGTTAAATATCCCAGAAAGCGAAAAATGGATAAAGAAGTGTGGTACGTACGTACAAAGGAATATCACTCACCAATGAAATCTATGTCATAAGGCCCGTCGCGGCATAATGAGTCGATTCAGGTACGATGATTCTAAGTGAAATAAGTCACACAGAAAATGAAACATCATAAGATATCACTAATACACGGAATGTAAACTTGGCTACACATGAACTGAATTACAAAACAGAACAGGGTCTCAAATTTAGAAAACCAACTTATGCTTGCTTAAGGGGAAAGGTGAGTTGTGGTGCTGCATAAAACCAGAGATAGAAATTAGCACAGATACCTTTCCATAAGCCAAATATGTAATAGTCAAGACCTAGCCCTTGCTCAACGAAATGGACTAAACACCCCATATTCAACGCCTAGGATTACACATGACTAGTAAGAACCTTCAAACCCATGGATTTATATGTCTCCGTAAGAGACTCAAGTGTGTGTACAGCGGCATGAATGCAGCAGAGAAAATCCGATAAAACCCATTATCAAAATGAATTACAAAAACAAACACAATGACAGTGAAATAGAGAGCAATTCTTAAATAATTCATTCAGGGCTTGTGATGCAACCTGGATTTACCACATCTACACCCAGAGCTGAGTGAGACATAAGGCTGGACACTTCGGGCTGATAGCATTGGTGAGGTTCGATGAGCAAATGCAGACCCTTTGAAGTCATACTGCATGGTACCCATTCCATGGGTCCCAACTCTCCAGGATTAAGGGATTCTTCCTTCAGCTAAAACATGCATGGGAAACCCACAGTACGGTGCACTGTGTGACCGGGAAACGTTTTCAAATGCATCTCAGTTTTCGTCCCCTTTTACTCGGGTTCACCATTCCAGACCGTTTACTAACACTCTCCCCACTTGGAGAGTCAGTGCCTTTAACCTCCTGTTTGGCACAGTTTGCAATTTCTGCGCAAGATGAACAGGAATAGGGAGAACCAATGAGAGACTAGCTGTAGGTGTCTGGACGGGCAAATGGAACGCTCATTTCCCACCAGGAAGAGGAATTAACCAAAGGCTCAGCATGCCGTGCCGGAACCAGATTAGGGCCTGAAGCATTCCTGCGGGTTTGCGGCCAGCTCACAAGAAAGCGAGTTGAAGAAAGGAGCTCAGGGGCACTGTAATTCACAAACCTGCAGAGTTATAAATGACAGCTATCGTCCAAAAATATATTGAAGGAAGGCTGCGAAGAGGACTGGAAAGCGGGGCAGAATTGCAGGAAAACGATTTCAGGGGGTAGACTGGAATTGCATTTAAAGCATAGGAAAAGAGGCAGAACGTCGACAATGATGCACTTGGCCAAAAAGGGCGTATGCGTTTTTTCCTGAATATATTCAGGAAAAAACGCATACGCCCTTTTTGGCCAACCAAGCCAGCATGTTAAGGAAATCTGCACTACAAAGAAGTCTCACTGCCCCCCGTTCAAAAGGGCCATCTGAAAAAAGTGTAAAATCCAGAAAGACAGCACAGGCCATGGAGAACAGGGAGCCTTGTTATGCTGATGGGCGGGATGTAAATTGCCAACAGCCACTCTGGAGAAATGTATGGTGTTTCCTCAAACACCTAAAAAACTAAGCAACGGAGCCTACGGCACTTCAACTTATGGTTCTATAGCTTAGGGAAATTAAAATCAAAAAGACGCAGCCACCCATAAATTTTGGACGGCTCTGCTTACAAGAACCTCATTTACGGTACAAGTGAAATATCCCAGAAAGCAAAAAATGGATAAAGAAGTTGTTGTACGTACGTACAATGGAATATCACTCAGCAATGAAATCTATGTCATGAGGCCCGTCGCGGCATAATGAGTGGATTCAGGTACGATCATTCTAAGTTAACTAAGTCACACAGAAAAAGAAACACCATAAGATATCTCAAATACACGGAATGCAAACATGGCTGCACATGAACTCAATTACAAAACAGAAAAGGGTCTCAAATTTAGAAAACCAACTTATGCTTGCTTAAGGGGAAAGGTGAGTTGTGGTGCTGCATAAAACCAGAGATTGAAATTAGCACAGATACCTTTCCATAAGCAAATATGTAATAGTCAGGACCTACTCCTTGCTCCACGAAATGGACTCAACACCCCATATTCAATGCCTAGGAATATACCTGACTAGTAAGAATCTGAAAACCCATGGATTTATATGTCTCCATAAGAGAATCAAGCATGTGTACAGCGGCATAAACGCAGCAGTGAAAATACGATAAATCCCATTATCAAAATAAATTACAAAAACAGAACACAATGACAGTGAAATAGAGAGCAATTCTTAAATAATTCATTCAGGGCTTGTGATGCAACGTGGATTTACCACATCTACACCCCGAGCTGAGTGAGACATAAGGCTGGACACTTCGGGCTGATAGCATTGGTGACGTTCGGTGAGCAAAGGCAACCCTTTGAAGTCATACTGCGTGGTACCCATTCCATGGGTCCCAACTCTCCAGGTTTAAGGGATTCTTCCTTCAGGTAAAACATGCATGGGCAACCCAGAATATGGTCCACCATGTGACCGGGAAAACTTTTTAAATGCGTCTCAGTTTTCGTCCCCTCGTACTCGGTTTTACCATTCCAGACGCTTTACTAACACTCTCCCCACTTGGAGAGTCAGTGCCTTTAACCTCCTGTTTGGCACAGTTTGGAATTTCTGCGCAAGATGAACAGGAATAGGGAGAACCAATGAGAGATTAGCTGTAGGTGTCTGCACGAAAAAATTTAACGCTCATTTCCCACCAGGAAGAGGAATTAGCCAAAGGCTCAGCATGCCGTGTCAGAACCAGATTAGGGCCTGAAGCAATCCTGCGGTTTTGCGGCCAGCTCACAAGAAAGCGAGTTGAAGAAAGGAGCTCAGGGGCACTGTAATTCACAAACCTGCAGAGTTATAAATGACAGCTATCGTCCAAAAATATATTGAAGTAAGGCTGCAAAGAGGACTTGAACGCGGGGCAGAATTCCAGGAACACGATTTCAGGAGGTAGACGGGAAGTCCTCTGAAAGTATAGGAGAAGAGGCAGAACCTCGACAATGATGCACTTGGTCAAAAAGGGCATATGCGTTTCTTGCAGGGCCCTTATTAAAGAGGGTAGGAGGCTCCCAGCATGCTTCAGTGGCCAACAGAGGGCCTACGTCGCCAAGGCGACATGAGCCATCCAGGCAGGAGTGACCTCACATCAGAGGGCCCACCTCACAGAAGGGTAAGGAACCCAGTCAAGATCAGACTCTCACCAGAGTGCCCACATAAGCAAGGGGCTGGGAACCAGGCAGGAGTGTCCTCACACCCGTGGGGCCACATCATCGAAAGTTGAGGTACCCAGCACATGTGGCCTCAAACCAGAGGACCCACATCACCATGGGTCTCGGAGCGAGGCAGGCAGGATTAACCTCAAAACACATGGCCCATTGTATAAAAAAGGTGAGGAATCCAGCAGTTGGAACATCCCAGCAGGTGGCCCAGAGCACCGAGGCTATGGGATCCAGGCAGTGATGAACTCACAACAGAGGGCCCTCATCGTGATACTGTAAGCAACCCAGCCGTTGTAACCTCAGAGCACAAGGCCCACATCCCCATGGGGAAGGGAACCAAGCAGGAGTGTCATCGCACCAGTGGGCACACATCAGAAAAGGTGGGGAGCCCAGCAGTTAGGGCCGGACGCCAGAGGGCCCTCATCACTGAGGAGAGGTGGCTCCCAGCAAGCTCCAACTGCTACCAGAAGGCCGACGTCACCAATGCAGGGTGTGCCAGCCAGGCAGGAGTGACCTCAGAGCAGAGGGCCAACCACACAAAAGTGTGAGGAACCCAAAGAGGATCAGACTCTCACCGGAGGGCCCACATCACCAAGGGAATGGAAACCAGGCAGGAGTGTTCTCACACCAGTGTGGTCACATCACCGAAATGTGACGGACCCAGCACACGTGGCCTCAAACTACAGGACACACATCACCAAGGGGCTGGGAGTGAGGCAGGCAGGAGGAGTCTCAAAACAGAGGGCCCATAGAAGGAAAAAGGTGAGGAATCCCGCAGTTGGAACCTCCCCGCAGGTGGCCAGGAGCAGCGAGCCTATGGGGTCCATGCCGGAGTGAACTCACACCAGAGGGCCCTCATCATGAAACTGAACAACGTACCATTGGGACCTCAGAGCAGAAGACACACATTCCCATGGGGTTGGGATCCTGGCAGGAGTGTACTTGCACCACAGGGCGCACATCAGAAAATTTTGGGAGCCCAGGAGTTAGGGTCTGACGCCAGAGGGCCCTCATTACCGAGGGGAGGAGACTCCCAGCAGGCACCAACTCCCAACTGAGGGCCCACATCGCCAAGTTGACGTGTGCCAGCCAGGCAGGAGTGACCTCACAGCAGAGGGCCTACCGCACAGAAGGGTGAGGAACCCAGCCAGGATAAGACTCTCACCAGAGGGCCCACATCACCAAGGGGATCGGAACAAGGCAGGAGTGTCCTCACACCAGTGTGGCCACATTATAGAAAGGTGAGGAACCCAGCACATGTGGCCTAAACCAGAGGACCCACATTTCCAAGGTGCTCCGAGTGAGGCAGGCAGGAGTAGCCTAACAACACAGGGCCCACAGAATAAAAAATGTGAGGAATCCAGCAGTTTGAACCTCCCAGCAGGTGGCCCAGAGCATGGAGTCTATGGGATCCAGGCCACAGTGAACTCACAGCAGAGGGCCCACATCATGAAACTGTGAGCAACCCAGCCAGTGGGACCTCAGAGCAGAAGGCCCACATCCCCATGGGGATGGGAACCTCGCAGGAGTGTCCTCGCACAACTTAGCACGTATCAGAAAATGTGGGAACCCAGCAGTTATGGCCTGGCGCCAGAGGGCCCTCATCACGGAGGAGAGGAGGCTACCAGCAGGCTCCAAATGCCACCAGAGGGCCGACGTCACCAAGGCAATGGGAGCAAGCCAGGCAGGAGTTACCTCACAGCAGAGGGCCCACCTCACAGAAGTGTGAGGAATCCAGACAGGATCAGACTCTCACCAGAGGGCCCACATCACCAAGGGGATGGGAACCAGGCAGGAGTGTCCTCACACCAGTGGGGCCACATCAATAAAGGTGAGGAAACTGGTACATGTGGCCTTAAACAAGAGGACCTACATCACAAATGGGCTGGGAGTGAGTCAGGAAGTAGGAGCATGAAAACACAGGACCCAAAGAATAAAAAAGGTAAGGAATCCAGCAGTAGGAACCTCCCAGCAGGCCGCTCAGAGCACAGAGGCTATGGGATCTAGGCCTGGGTGAACTAACACCAGAGAGCCAACATCATGAAACGGTGAACAACACAGGTGTTGGGACCTTAGAGCAGAAGGCCCACATGTCCATGGGGATGGGAACCTCGCAGGAGTGTCCTCGCACCACTTAGCACGTATCAGAAAATGTGGGTACCCAGCAGTTAGGGCCTGAGGCAAGAGGGCCCCCATCACCGAGGGGAGGTTCCCAGCAGGCTCCAACTGCCACAAGAGGGCCGATGTTGCCCAGGTGGGGTGTGCCAGCCAGGCAGGAGTGACCTCACAGCAGAGGGCCCCCCTCACAGAAGGGTGAGGAACCCAGCCAGGATCAGACTCTCACCAGAGGGCCCACATCATCAAGGGGATAGGAACCAGGCAGGAGTGTCCTCACACCAGTGGGGCCACATCATCGAAAGGCGAGGGACCCAGCATACGTGGCCTCAAACCAGAGGACACACATCACCAAGGGGCTGGGAGTGAGGCAGGCCGGAGGAGTCTCAAAACAGAGGGTCCATAGAAGAAAAAAGGTGAGGAATCCCGCAGTTGTAACCTCCCAGCAGGTGGCCAGGAGCAGCGAGGCTATGGGATCCAGGCCGGAGAGAACTCACAGCAGAGGGCCCTCATCATGAAACTGAGCAACCCACGGTTGGGACCTCAGAGCAGAAGGCCCACATTCCCATGGGGTTGGGAACCTGGCAGGAGTGTACTCGAACCACAGGGCGCATATCAGAAAATATTGGGAGCCCAGGAGTTAGGGTCTGACGCCAGAGTGCCCTCATTACCGAGGGGAGGAGACACCCAGCAGGCACCAAATCCCACCAGAGGGCCGACGTCGCCAAGGCGGGGTGTGCCAGCCAGGCAGGAGTGACCTCAGAGAAGAGGGCCCACCTCACAGAAGTGTGAGGAACCCAACCAGGATCAGACTCTCACCGGAGGGCCCACATCACCAAGGGGATGGGAACCAGGCAGGAGTGTCCTCACACCAGTGGGGCCACATCAGCCAAAGGTGAGGAACCCAGCACATGTGGCCTCAAACCACAGGACACACATCACCAAGGGGCTAGGAGTGAGGCAGGTGTCTGGAGGGGCACATTTAACTCTAATTTCCCACCAGGAAGTGGAATGAACCAAAGTCTCAGAGTGCCGTGCCGGACCCTGATTACGGCCTGAAGCAAACCTGCGGTTCTGTGGCCAGTTTTCAAGGAAACGAGTTAAGAAAGGAAATCACGGGCACTGTAATTCACAAACCTGCAGTGTTATAAATGACAGCTATTGGCAAAATTATATGGAAGTAAGTCTGCAAAGAGGACTTGAAAACGAGGCAGAATTGCAGGAATCATATTTCAGGAGGTAGATTGGAATTGCATTTAAAGCATGTGAAAAGCGGCAGATCTTTGACAGTGATGCACTTGGACAAAAGTGCGTAAACATTTTTTCCTGAATATATTCAGGAAAAAACACATATGCCCTTTTTGGCCAACCAAGCACTCGAGAAATGGAAATCCGCACTACAATGAAGTCTCATTTCCCATTCGTCAAAAGGGCCATCTGAAAAAAGTGTAAAAACCAGAAACACAGGACAGGCCATGGAGAACAGGGAGCCTTGTTATGCTGATGGGCGGGATGTAAATTGCCAACAGACACTCTGGAGATGTTTATGGTGTATCCTGAAACATCTGAAAAACAAAGCTACAGACCCTAGGGCACTTCCACTTTTGGCCCTATAGCTTAGGAAAATTAAAATCAACAAGACACAGCCAACACAAAATTTAGGGCTGCTGTGTTTACAAGAACCTTGAGTCCAGTACAAATTAAATATCCCAGAAAGAAAAAAATGGATAAAGGAGTTGTGCTACTTACGTACAACGGAATATCACTCAGCAATGAAATCAATGTCATCAGGCCTGTAGCAGCAAATTGAGTGGATTTAAGTATGATGATTCTAAGAGAAATAGGTCACACAGAGAAAGAGAATTATCATAAGATATCACTAATAGAGAGAGTGTAAACTTGGCTACACATAAACTGAATTCCAAAACCGAACAGAGTCTCACATTTAGATAAAAACTTATGCTTGCTTAAGGGGAAAGTTGAGTTGGGGTGCTGTATAAAACCAGAGATTGAAATTAGCACACATACCGTTCCATAAGCCAAATATGTAATAGACAAGACCTACTCTTTGCTCAACGAAATAGACTCATCCATGGTGTATCACCTCACACCTGTTAGAATGGGCATCATCAGAAAATCTACAAACAACAAATGCTGGAAAGGGTGTGGAGATAAGGAACCCTCTTCCACTATTGTTGGGAATGTAAATTGATACAGTCACTGTGGAGAACATTATGGAGTTTCTTATAAAACTAAGAATAGAATTACCATATGATACAGCAATCCCACTACTGGGCATATACCCAGACAAAACCATAAATCAAAAAGAGACATTCACCGCAATGTTCATTGCATCACTATTTACAATATCCAGGTAATGGAAGCAACCTAAATGCCCACAGACAGACGAATGCATAAAGATGTGGTACATATATAAAATGGAATATTACTAAGCCATAAAAAGGAATGAAATTGGGTCATTTGTAGAGACGTTGATGGATCTAGAGACTGTCATACAGAGTGAAGTAAGTCAGAAAGAGAAAAACAAATCTTGTCTATTAATGCCTATATGTGGAACCTAGAAAAATTGTACAGATGAACCGTTTTGCCAGGCAGAAATAGAGCAACAGATGTAGACAACAAACGTATGGACACCAAGGGGGGAAAGCTGTTGGGGGGTGGTGGTGGGGGGAGTTGAGAGATTGGGATTGGCATGTATACATTTATATGTATAAAATAGATAACCAAAAAGAACCTGCTGTATAAAAAAATAAAATAAAATTCAAATTACAAAAAGTAAAACAGAAAAAATATTCTTCCCTTCACATACATGTATTTATATGAATAAATTATTTCCATGCTTATATCTGTAAATACAAAAAAGAGGAATAAAATCTACCTTGAACCAAAAACGAAAAAAAGAAAAAAAAACAGAACCCACCAGTTACACAGAGGAAAACCGTATCAGGGCACTTGCTCCAGTTGTAAACAATTCTGAAGTTGGTCAGTGGTGGGGAATCATCTCCCATTCAGCCAGCAGGCCCCACGCAACAAGCGTCCTCATTGCAAAGCTGGGGGACCGTGCCGAGGCATCTGTGAGTAAACGTGGGCTGAGCCCCAGGCCAGCTGCTGCTGAAATGTTCCCACCCTTCCCAGGTAAAACACCTGAATATGTACAAGGACTTGAAAGCCTAGAGGAAGGGCCATGGAGCCACATGAGTGACAGCATGCCAGCCGACTTGGTGCCTGCAGGCCAGCCAGGATGGTCCTGGCCCTGGGTGCTCTTCTGGAAGCTTTCCATTTCCCTGCCTGAGATACCCCTGCTGTCCCGGCCCCCACTGCTTTCTTCCTCACTCACCTCTGCCCAGGGAGAAATTCCAGCGGCAGGTATGGGTGACACATCCTCTTCTTTAGCAGGTGGCATCTTGGCAACTGCTGCAGAAAGTCCAGCAGAGCCCCACTCACACTGGGCCACCCACAAAGCCGTGGCCTCTCACTCCCTCCCACCAGTCCAGCCCCAAGACTGCTGACAGGGCAGAGAAAATGGCGTCAGGCACAGCTGCAGGGGCTCTTGCTGCCTGGAGCGGTGTTTATATTGATCTGAACCCAGGCACACCTGGGGAGGTCTGGCCGGCACGGACGGGCTTCCCAGGCCAGCCAATAATCACCCCTCAGGGGCTCACAGTTGCAGAAACTGGAACTTGCTGAATCGGCCAGGTCCAAGGAACAGGTGTGGGCTCCTGAGAGTCAGGATAGACAAGGGGCTGCAGCTCTGGCTTGTTTTCTAATTATATTATCTGGCCCATGAGTGGGAGACAACTTCAAGAAAACCCTCTCCTAATGAGAGGAACCCAGGAGTCAGGGAGAGGAGGGGTGGCTGGTGGGTGGAGACAGAGGCCTGGTGTCCCAGGTGCAGTGGAAGTCTCTGGAAGACCAGGTGGAGGGAGGCCACACAGAGTGATGCCCAGGGTCACAGACCTGTCGGAGCTGCTGTTTGTTAGTTCAAGTCCTGCTCTGAGGTGCTCTGTGTCAGATCTGAGTGACAGGTGAGCTGGGAGTGCTCTGCAATGAGGGCGATATGCACGGTTCCTGTGTTCCCAGCCCTGCCATGGTACCCGCAAGAGTAGCTCTGTATCCTGGGAGGGGCCTGACCACGAGAGCCCCATGGGCTGCAGGGGAACCTGCCCAGGGAACCCCATATCCTGGGAGGGGCCTGAACTCGAGAGACCCATGGGCTGGGGTGGGGGTGGGGTACCTGCCCAGGTGAGCTCCATATCCTGGGATTGGCCTGACCTCGAGAGCCCCATGGGCTGCTGGAGTCCTGGTAAAGGATGTCAGGACAGTCAGTGAAGCCACCGAGGATATACCTCCAGTAGTTCCTAAATCCTACACCCTGCTGGTCATTCTACCAACCACCAGGACATGGTATTCTGTATTAGTCTTCAATGATGCCTTCTTTTGTATTCTATTAGTCCCAGAGTCACAAGAAATTTTGGCTTGTGAGTGGCAGGACTCAACATACAACTAAAACAATACTTCCGGGCCGTGTTGCCCCAAGGGTTCAAAAATTCCCACACCATCTTTGGGGAAAGCTCAGCTAAAGAACTAAAAGTTCTACCTCTGGAAAAAGAAACACACCTTCAATATGCAGACGACATTCTGATCGCCAGCCCTACTAAGGAGACCTCTGAACTACCAAGCCAATAAAGGATACAAGTTGTCCAAGACAAAGCTCAAATATCACAGACTACGGTGACCTGCCTGGGCTTCATTCTCACAGAAGGTCGGAGAAGCCCATCCCAGGAAAGGGAAGAAACAATTTACAGCCTTACCCATTTCTGAAACTAGAAGACAGCTTAGGGGTTCCTGGGGAGGCCAGGGTTTGCTGCTTCTGGATCCCTAACTACAGTCTACTAGCTGGGCCTCTATATGAAACACTGAAAGGAAAAGATGATGATCCTTTTGAATAGAATGCAGAAGTGGCCTTTCAAGAATGGAAAGAGCAGTCAATTCAGACCCTTGCCCTGGAACTCCCTAATTTAGCTAAACCCTTTGACCTTTACATTCCTGGTGAACGGTGAATCGCCATTGGAGTATTAGTGCAAAACCTGGGACCACTTGAAATGGAACAATGCAAGAATGCGATCCAGGTAGGATAAACTACGGTCACCAAGGGGCTTGGCCCACCGCCACATCTGGCCAAGATACTGGCAGTATCTGAAAACCTGGAAATCAGCAGCCCAAAAGGCCACCTCCCTCCGAAGGGAAAAGGACCCCACGTGGTGATCCTAACACCCAACCATGCCCTGAAGTTGCAGGGTTGGCTCCATGGGCACACTGACCTTGAGCGAGGAGGCCCTCCAACTCCAACCTCCATAGAGATAACCGGGGCAAAGTGGCACCATGAAGACTCGTGTGAAGGTGTCTGCACGGGCAAATTTAACGCTCATTTCCCACCAGGAAGAGGAATTAACCAAAGGCTCAGCATGCCGTGCCGGAACCAGATTAGGGCCTGAAGCAATCCTGCGGGTTTGCGGCCAGCTCACAAGAAAGCGAGTTGAAGAAAGGAGCTCAGGGACACTGTAATTCACAAACCTGCAGAGTTATAAATGACAGCTATCACCCAAAAATATATTGAAGGAAGGCTGCGAAGAGGACTTGAAAGCGGGGCAGAATTGCAAGAAAACGATTTCAGGGGGTAGACTGGAATTGCATTTAAAGCATAGGAAACGAGGCAGAACGTCGACAATGATGCACTTGGCCAAAAAGGGCGTATGCGTTTTTTCCTGAATATATTCAGGAAAAAACGCATACGCCCTTTTTGGCCAACCAAGCAAGCATGTTAAAGAAATCTGCACTACAATGAAGTCTCACTGCCCCCCGTTCAAAAGGGCCATCTGAGAAAAGTGTAAAATCCAGAAAGGCAGCACAGGCCATGGAGAACAGGGAGCCTTGTTATGCTGATGGGCGGGATGTAAATTGCCAACAGCCACTCTGGAGATGTGTATGGTGTTTCCTCAAAAACCTAAAAAACAAAGCAACGGAGCCTACGGCATTACCACTTATTTTCCTATAGCTTAGGGAAATTAAAATCAAAAACACACAGCCACCGCAAAGTTTCTGTTTACGGGTCTGTTTACAAGAACCTCGTCTACGGTACAAGTTAAATATCCCAGAAAGCGAAAAATGGATAAAGAAGTGTGGTACGTACGTACAAAGGAATATCACTCACCAATGAAATCTATGTCATAAGGCCCGTCGCGGCATAATGAGTCGATTCAGGTACGATGATTCTAAGTGAAATAAGTCACACAGAAAATGAAACATCATAAGATATCACTAATACACGGAATGTAAACTTGGCTACACATGAACTGAATTACAAAACAGAACAGGGTCTCAAATTTAGAAAACCAACTTATGCTTGCTTAAGGGGAAAGGTGAGTTGTGGTGCTGCATAAAACCAGAGATAGAAATTAGCACAGATACCTTTCCATAAGCCAAATATGTAATAGTCAAGACCTAGCCCTTGCTCAACGAAATGGACTAAACACCCCATATTCAACGCCTAGGATTACACATGACTAGTAAGAACCTTCAAACCCATGGATTTATATGTCTCCGTAAGAGACTCAAGTGTGTGTACAGCGGCATGAATGCAGCAGAGAAAATCCGATAAAACCCATTATCAAAATGAATTACAAAAACAAACACAATGACAGTGAAATAGAGAGCAATTCTTAAATAATTCATTCAGGGCTTGTGATGCAACCTGGATTTACCACATCTACACCCAGAGCTGAGTGAGACATAAGGCTGGACACTTCGGGCTGATAGCATTGGTGAGGTTCGATGAGCAAATGCAGACCCTTTGAAGTCATACTGCATGGTACCCATTCCATGGGTCCCAACTCTCCAGGATTAAGGGATTCTTCCTTCAGCTAAAACATGCATGGGAAACCCACAGTACGGTGCACTGTGTGACCGGGAAACGTTTTCAAATGCATCTCAGTTTTCGTCCCCTTTTACTCGGGTTCACCATTCCAGACCGTTTACTAACACTCTCCCCACTTGGAGAGTCAGTGCCTTTAACCTCCTGTTTGGCACAGTTTGCAATTTCTGCGCAAGATGAACAGGAATAGGGAGAACCAATGAGAGACTAGCTGTAGGTGTCTGGACGGGCAAATGGAACGCTCATTTCCCACCAGGAAGAGGAATTAACCAAAGGCTCAGCATGCCGTGCCGGAACCAGATTAGGGCCTGAAGCATTCCTGCGGGTTTGCGGCCAGCTCACAAGAAAGCGAGTTGAAGAAAGGAGCTCAGGGGCACTGTAATTCACAAACCTGCAGAGTTATAAATGACAGCTATCGTCCAAAAATATATTGAAGGAAGGCTGCGAAGAGGACTGGAAAGCGGGGCAGAATTGCAGGAAAACGATTTCAGGGGGTAGACTGGAATTGCATTTAAAGCATAGGAAAAGAGGCAGAACGTCGACAATGATGCACTTGGCCAAAAAGGGCGTATGCGTTTTTTCCTGAATATATTCAGGAAAAAACGCATACGCCCTTTTTGGCCAACCAAGCCAGCATGTTAAGGAAATCTGCACTACAAAGAAGTCTCACTGCCCCCCGTTCAAAAGGGCCATCTGAAAAAAGTGTAAAATCCAGAAAGACAGCACAGGCCATGGAGAACAGGGAGCCTTGTTATGCTGATGGGCGGGATGTAAATTGCCAACAGCCACTCTGGAGAAATGTATGGTGTTTCCTCAAACACCTAAAAAACTAAGCAACGGAGCCTACGGCACTTCAACTTATGGTTCTATAGCTTAGGGAAATTAAAATCAAAAAGACGCAGCCACCCATAAATTTTGGACGGCTCTGCTTACAAGAACCTCATTTACGGTACAAGTGAAATATCCCAGAAAGCAAAAAATGGATAAAGAAGTTGTTGTACGTACGTACAATGGAATATCACTCAGCAATGAAATCTATGTCATGAGGCCCGTCGCGGCATAATGAGTGGATTCAGGTACGATCATTCTAAGTTAACTAAGTCACACAGAAAAAGAAACACCATAAGATATCTCAAATACACGGAATGCAAACATGGCTGCACATGAACTCAATTACAAAACAGAAAAGGGTCTCAAATTTAGAAAACCAACTTATGCTTGCTTAAGGGGAAAGGTGAGTTGTGGTGCTGCATAAAACCAGAGATTGAAATTAGCACAGATACCTTTCCATAAGCAAATATGTAATAGTCAGGACCTACTCCTTGCTCCACGAAATGGACTCAACACCCCATATTCAATGCCTAGGAATATACCTGACTAGTAAGAATCTGAAAACCCATGGATTTATATGTCTCCATAAGAGAATCAAGCATGTGTACAGCGGCATAAACGCAGCAGTGAAAATACGATAAATCCCATTATCAAAATAAATTACAAAAACAGAACACAATGACAGTGAAATAGAGAGCAATTCTTAAATAATTCATTCAGGGCTTGTGATGCAACGTGGATTTACCACATCTACACCCCGAGCTGAGTGAGACATAAGGCTGGACACTTCGGGCTGATAGCATTGGTGACGTTCGGTGAGCAAAGGCAACCCTTTGAAGTCATACTGCGTGGTACCCATTCCATGGGTCCCAACTCTCCAGGTTTAAGGGATTCTTCCTTCAGGTAAAACATGCATGGGCAACCCAGAATATGGTCCACCATGTGACCGGGAAAACTTTTTAAATGCGTCTCAGTTTTCGTCCCCTCGTACTCGGTTTTACCATTCCAGACGCTTTACTAACACTCTCCCCACTTGGAGAGTCAGTGCCTTTAACCTCCTGTTTGGCACAGTTTGGAATTTCTGCGCAAGATGAACAGGAATAGGGAGAACCAATGAGAGATTAGCTGTAGGTGTCTGCACGAAAAAATTTAACGCTCATTTCCCACCAGGAAGAGGAATTAGCCAAAGGCTCAGCATGCCGTGTCGGAACCAGATTAGGGCCTGAAGCAATCCTGCGGTTTTGCGGCCAGCTCACAAGAAAGCGAGTTGAAGAAAGGAGCTCAGGGGCACTGTAATTCACAAACCTGCAGAGTTATAAATGACAGCTATCGTCCAAAAATATATTGAAGTAAGGCTGCAAAGAGGACTTGAACGCGGGGCAGAATTCCAGGAACACGATTTCAGGAGGTAGACGGGAAGTCCTCTGAAAGTATAGGAGAAGAGGCAGAACCTCGACAATGATGCACTTGGTCAAAAAGGGCATATGCGTTTCTTGCAGGGCCCTTATTAAAGAGGGTAGGAGGCTCCCAGCATGCTTCAGTGGCCAACAGAGGGCCTACGTCGCCAAGGCGACATGAGCCATCCAGGCAGGAGTGACCTCACATCAGAGGGCCCACCTCACAGAAGGGTAAGGAACCCAGTCAAGATCAGACTCTCACCAGAGTGCCCACATAAGCAAGGGGCTGGGAACCAGGCAGGAGTGTCCTCACACCCGTGGGGCCACATCATCGAAAGTTGAGGTACCCAGCACATGTGGCCTCAAACCAGAGGACCCACATCACCATGGGTCTCGGAGCGAGGCAGGCAGGATTAACCTCAAAACACATGGCCCATTGTATAAAAAAGGTGAGGAATCCAGCAGTTGGAACATCCCAGCAGGTGGCCCAGAGCACCGAGGCTATGGGATCCAGGCAGTGATGAACTCACAACAGAGGGCCCTCATCGTGATACTGTAAGCAACCCAGCCGTTGTAACCTCAGAGCACAAGGCCCACATCCCCATGGGGAAGGGAACCAAGCAGGAGTGTCATCGCACCAGTGGGCACACATCAGAAAAGGTGGGGAGCCCAGCAGTTAGGGCCGGACGCCAGAGGGCCCTCATCACTGAGGAGAGGAGGCTCCCAGCAAGCTCCAACTGCTACCAGAAGGCCGACGTCACCAATGCAGGGTGTGCCAGCCAGGCAGGAGTGACCTCAGAGCAGAGGGCCAACCACACAAAAGTGTGAGGAACCCAAAGAGGATCAGACTCTCACCGGAGGGCCCACATCACCAAGGGAATGGAAACCAGGCAGGAGTGTTCTCACACCAGTGTGGTCACATCACCGAAATGTGACGGACCCAGCACACGTGGCCTCAAACTACAGGACACACATCACCAAGGGGCTGGGAGTGAGGCAGGCAGGAGGAGTCTCAAAACAGAGGGCCCATAGAAGGAAAAAGGTGAGGAATCCCGCAGTTGGAACCTCCCCGCAGGTGGCCAGGAGCAGCGAGCCTATGGGGTCCATGCCGGAGTGAACTCACACCAGAGGGCCCTCATCATGAAACTGAACAACGTACCATTGGGACCTCAGAGCAGAAGACACACATTCCCATGGGGTTGGGATCCTGGCAGGAGTGTACTTGCACCACAGGGCGCACATCAGAAAATTTTGGGAGCCCAGGAGTTAGGGTCTGACGCCAGAGGGCCCTCATTACCGAGGGGAGGATACTCCCAGCAGGCACCAACTCCCAACTGAGGGCCCACATCGCCAAGTTGACGTGTGCCAGCCAGGCAGGAGTGACCTCACAGCAGAGGGCCTACCGCACAGAAGGGTGAGGAACCCAGCCAGGATAAGACTCTCACCAGAGGGCCCACATCACCAAGGGGATCGGAACAAGGCAGGAGTGTCCTCACACCAGTGTGGCCACATTATAGAAAGGTGAGGAACCCAGCACATGTGGCCTAAACCAGAGGACCCACATTTCCAAGGTGCTCCGAGTGAGGCAGGCAGGAGTAGCCTAACAACACAGGGCCCACAGAATAAAAAATGTGAGGAATCCAGCAGTTTGAACCTCCCAGCAGGTGGCCCAGAGCATGGAGTCTATGGGATCCAGGCCACAGTGAACTCACAGCAGAGGGCCCACATCATGAAACTGTGAGCAACCCAGCCAGTGGGACCTCAGAGCAGAAGGCCCACATCCCCATGGGGATGGGAACCTCGCAGGAGTGTCCTCGCACAACTTAGCACGTATCAGAAAATGTGGGAACCCAGCAGTTATGGCCTGGCGCCAGAGGGCCCTCATCACGGAGGAGAGGAGGCTACCAGCAGGCTCCAAATGCCACCAGAGGGCCGACGTCACCAAGGCAATGGGAGCAAGCCAGGCAGGAGTTACCTCACAGCAGAGGGCCCACCTCACAGAAGTGTGAGGAATCCAGACAGGATCAGACTCTCACCAGAGGGCCCACATCACCAAGGGGATGGGAACCAGGCAGGAGTGTCCTCACACCAGTGGGGCCACATCAATAAAGGTGAGGAAACTGGTACATGTGGCCTTAAACAAGAGGACCTACATCACAAATGGGCTGGGAGTGAGTCAGGAAGTAGGAGCATGAAAACACAGGACCCAAAGAATAAAAAAGGTAAGGAATCCAGCAGTAGGAACCTCCCAGCAGGCCGCTCAGAGCACAGAGGCTATGGGATCTAGGCCTGGGTGAACTAACACCAGAGAGCCAACATCATGAAACGGTGAACAACACAGGTGTTGGGACCTTAGAGCAGAAGGCCCACATGTCCATGGGGATGGGAACCTCGCAGGAGTGTCCTCGCACCACTTAGCACGTATCAGAAAATGTGGGTACCCAGCAGTTAGGGCCTGAGGCAAGAGGGCCCCCATCACCGAGGGGAGGTTCCCAGCAGGCTCCAACTGCCACAAGAGGGCCGATGTTGCCCAGGTGGGGTGTGCCAGCCAGGCAGGAGTGACCTCACAGCAGAGGGCCCCCCTCACAGAAGGGTGAGGAACCCAGCCAGGATCAGACTCTCACCAGAGGGCCCACATCATCAAGGGGATAGGAACCAGGCAGGAGTGTCCTCACACCAGTGGGGCCACATCATCGAAAGGCGAGGGACCCAGCATACGTGGCCTCAAACCAGAGGACACACATCACCAAGGGGCTGGGAGTGAGGCAGGCCGGAGGAGTCTCAAAACAGAGGGTCCATAGAAGAAAAAAGGTGAGGAATCCCGCAGTTGTAACCTCCCAGCAGGTGGCCAGGAGCAGCGAGGCTATGGGATCCAGGCCGGAGAGAACTCACAGCAGAGGGCCCTCATCATGAAACTGAGCAACCCACGGTTGGGACCTCAGAGCAGAAGGCCCACATTCCCATGGGGTTGGGAACCTGGCAGGAGTGTACTCGAACCACAGGGCGCATATCAGAAAATATTGGGAGCCCAGGAGTTAGGGTCTGACGCCAGAGTGCCCTCATTACCGAGGGGAGGAGACACCCAGCAGGCACCAAATCCCACCAGAGGGCCGACGTCGCCAAGGCGGGGTGTGCCAGCCAGGCAGGAGTGACCTCAGAGAAGAGGGCCCACCTCACAGAAGTGTGAGGAACCCAACCAGGATCAGACTCTCACCGGAGGGCCCACATCACCAAGGGGATGGGAACCAGGCAGGAGTGTCCTCACACCAGTGGGGCCACATCAGCCAAAGGTGAGGAACCCAGCACATGTGGCCTCAAACCACAGGACACACATCACCAAGGGGCTAGGAGTGAGGCAGGTGTCTGGAGGGGCACATTTAACTCTAATTTCCCACCAGGAAGTGGAATGAACCAAAGTCTCAGAGTGCCGTGCCGGACCCTGATTACGGCCTGAAGCAAACCTGCGGTTCTGTGGCCAGTTTTCAAGGAAACGAGTTAAGAAAGGAAATCACGGGCACTGTAATTCACAAACCTGCAGTGTTATAAATGACAGCTATTGGCAAAATTATATGGAAGTAAGTCTGCAAAGACGACTTGAAAACGAGGCAGAATTGCAGGAATCATATTTCAGGAGGTAGATTGGAATTGCATTTAAAGCATGTGAAAAGCGGCAGATCTTTGACAGTGATGCACTTGGACAAAAGTGCGTAAACATTTTTTCCTGAATATATTCAGGAAAAAACACATATGCCCTTTTTGGCCAACCAAGCACTCGAGAAATGGAAATCCGCACTACAATGAAGTCTCATTTCCCATTCGTCAAAAGGGCCATCTGAAAAAAGTGTAAAAACCAGAAACACAGGACAGGCCATGGAGAACAGGGAGCCTTGTTATGCTGATGGGCGGGATGTAAATTGCCAACAGACACTCTGGAGATGTTTATGGTGTATCCTGAAACATCTGAAAAACAAAGCTACAGACCCTAGGGCACTTCCACTTTTGGCCCTATAGCTTAGGAAAATTAAAATCAACAAGACACAGCCAACACAAAATTTAGGGCTGCTGTGTTTACAAGAACCTTGAGTCCAGTACAAATTAAATATCCCAGAAAGAAAAAAATGGATAAAGGAGTTGTGCTACTTACGTACAACGGAATATCACTCAGCAATGAAATCAATGTCATCAGGCCTATAGCAGCAAATTGAGTGGATTTAAGTATGATGATTCTAAGAGAAATAGGTCACACAGAGAAAGATAATTATCATAAGATATCACTAATAGAGAGAGTGTAAACTTGGCTACACATAAACTGAATTCCAAAACCGAACAGAGTCTCACATTTAGATAAAAACTTATGCTTGCTTAAGGGGAACGTTGAGTTGGGGTGCTGTATAAAACCAGAGATTGAAATTAGCACACATACCGTTCCATAAGCCAAATATGTAATAGACAAGACCTACTCTTTGCTCAACGAAATAGACTCATCCATGGTGTATCACCTCACACCTGTTAGAATGGGCATCATCAGAAAATCTACAAACAACAAATGCTGGAAAGGGTGTGGAGATAAGGAACCCTCTTCCACTATTGTTGGGAATGTAAATTGATACAGTCACTGTGGAGAACATTATGGAGTTTCTTATAAAACTAAGAATAGAATTACCATATGATACAGCAATCCCACTACTGGGCATATACCCAGACAAAACCATAAATCAAAAAGAGACATTCACCGCAATGTTCATTGCATCACTATTTACAATATCCAGGTAATGGAAGCAACCTAAATGCCCACAGACAGACGAATGCATAAAGATGTGGTACATATATAAAATGGAATATTACTAAGCCATAAAAAGGAATGAAATTGGGTCATTTGTAGAGACGTTGATGGATCTAGAGACTGTCATACAGAGTGAAGTAAGTCAGAAAGAGAAAAACAAATCTTGTCTATTAATGCCTATATGTGGAACCTAGAAAAATTGTACAGATGAACCGTTTTGCCAGGCAGAAATAGAGCAACAGATGTAGACAACAAACGTATGGACACCAAGGGGGGAAAGCTGTTGGGGGGTGGTGGTGGGGGGAGTTGAGAGATTGGGATTGGCATGTATACATTTATATGTATAAAATAGATAACCAAAAAGAACCTGCTGTATAAAAAAATAAAATAAAATTCAAATTACAAAAAGTAAAACAGAAAAAATATTCTTCCCTTCACATACATGTATTTATATGAATAAATTATTTCCATGCTTATATCTGTAAATACAAAAAAGAGGAATAAAATCTACCTTGAACCAAAAACGAAAAAAAGAAAAAAAAACAGAACCCACCAGTTACACAGAGGAAAACCGTATCAGGGCACTTGCTCCAGTTGTAAACAATTCTGAAGTTGGTCAGTGGTGGGGAATCATCTCCCATTCAGCCAGCAGGCCCCACGCAACAAGCGTCCTCATTGCAAAGCTGGGGGACCGTGCCGAGGCATCTGTGAGTAAACGTGGGCTGAGCCCCAGGCCAGCTGCTGCTGAAATGTTCCCACCCTTCCCAGGTAAAACACCTGAATATGTACAAGGACTTGAAAGCCTAGAGGAAGGGCCATGGAGCCACATGAGTGACAGCATGCCAGCCGACTTGGTGCCTGCAGGCCAGCCAGGATGGTCCTGGCCCTGGGTGCTCTTCTGGAAGCTTTCCATTTCCCTGCCTGAGATACCCCTGCTGTCCCGGCCCCCACTGCTTTCTTCCTCACTCACCTCTGCCCAGGGAGAAATTCCAGCGGCAGGTATGGGTGACACATCCTCTTCTTTAGCAGGTGGCATCTTGGCAACTGCTGCAGAAAGTCCAGCAGAGCCCCACTCACACTGGGCCACCCACAAAGCCGTGGCCTCTCACTCCCTCCCACCAGTCCAGCCCCAAGACTGCTGACAGGGCAGAGAAAATGGCGTCAGGCACAGCTGCAGGGGCTCTTGCTGCCTGGAGCGGTGTTTATATTGATCTGAACCCAGGCACACCTGGGGAGGTCTGGCCGGCACGGTCGGGCTTCCCAGGCCAGCCAATAATCACCCCTCAGGGGCTCACAGTTGCAGAAACTGGAACTTGCTGAATCGGCCAGGTCCAAGGAACAGGTGTGGGCTCCTGAGAGTCAGGATAGACAAGGGGCTGCAGCTCTGGCTTGTTTTCTAATTATATTATCTGGCCCATGAGTGGGAGACAACTTCAAGAAAACCCTCTCCTAATGAGAGGAACCCAGGAGTCAGGGAGAGGAGGGGTGGCTGGTGGGTGGAGACAGAGGCCTGGTGTCCCAGGTGCAGTGGAAGTCTCTGGAAGACCAGGTGGAGGGAGGCCACACAGAGTGATGCCCAGGGTCACAGACCTGTCGGAGCTGCTGTTTGTTAGTTCAAGTCCTGCTCTGAGGTGCTCTGTGTCAGATCTGAGTGACAGGTGAGCTGGGAGTGCTCTGCAATGAGGGCGATATGCAGGGTTCCTGTGTTCCCAGCCCTGCCATGGTACCTGCAAGGGTAGCTCTGTATCCTGGGAGGGGCCTGACCACGAGAGCCCCATGGGCTGCAGGGGAACCTGCCCAGGGAACCCCATATCCTGGGAGGGGCCTGAACACGAGAGACCCATGGGCTGGGGTGGGGGTGGGGTACCTGCCCAGGTGAGCTCCATATCCTGGGATTGGCCTGACCTCGAGAGCCCCATGGGCTGCTGGAGTCCTGGTAAAGGATGTCAGGACAGTCAGTGAAGCCACCGAGGATATACCTCCAGTAGTTCCTAAATCCTACACCCTGCTGGTCATTCTACCAACCACCAGGACATGGTATTCTGTATTAGTCTTCAATGATGCCTTCTTTTGTATTCTATTAGTCCCAGAGTCACAAGAAATTTTGGCTTGTGAGTGGCAGGACTCAACATACAACTAAAACAATACTTCCGGGCCGTGTTGCCCCAAGGGTTCAAAAATTCCCACACCATCTTTGGGGAAAGCTCAGCTAAAGAACTAAAAGTTCTACCTCTGGAAAAAGAAACACACCTTCAATATGCAGACGACATTCTGATCGCCAGCCCTACTAAGGAGACCTCTGAACTACCAAGCCAATAAAGGATACAAGTTGTCCAAGAAAAAGCTCAAATATCACAGACTACGGTGACCTGCCTGGGCTTCATTCTCACAGAAGGTCGGAGAAGCCCATCCCAGGAAAGGGAAGAAACAATTTACAGCCTTACCCATTTCTGAAACTAGAAGACAGCTTAGGGGTTCCTGGGGAGGCCAGGGTTTGCTGCTTCTGGATCCCTAACTACAGTCTACTAGCTGGGCCTCTATATGAAACACTGAAAGGAAAAGATGATGATCCTTTTGAATAGAATGCAGAAGTGGCCTTTCAAGAATGGAAAGAGCAGTCAATTCAGACCCTTGCCCTGGAACTCCCTAATTTAGCTAAACCCTTTGACCTTTACATTCCTGGTGAACGGTGAATCGCCATTGGAGTATTAGTGCAAAACCTGGGACCACTTGAAATGGAACAATGCAAGAATGCGATCCAGGTAGGATAAACTACGGTCACCAAGGGGCTTGGCCCACCGCCACATCTGGCCAAGATACTGGCAGTATCTGAAAACCTGGAAATCAGCAGCCCAAAAGGCCACCTCCCTCCGAAGGGAAAAGGACCCCACGTGGTGATCCTAACACCCAACCATGCCCTGAAGTTGCAGGGTTGGCTCCATGGGCACACTGACCTTGAGCGAGGAGGCCCTCCAACTCCAACCTCCATAGAGATAACCGGGGCAAAGTGGCACCATGAAGACTCGTGTGAAGGTGTCTGCACGGGCAAATTTAACGCTCATTTCCCACCAGGAAGAGGAATTAACCAAAGGCTCAGCATGCCGTGCCGGAACCAGATTAGGGCCTGAAGCAATCCTGCGGGTTTGCGGCCAGCTCACAAGAAAGCGAGTTGAAGAAAGGAGCTCAGGGACACTGTAATTCACAAACCTGCAGAGTTATAAATGACAGCTATCACCCAAAAATATATTGAAGGAAGGCTGCGAAGAGGACTTGAAAGCGGGGCAGAATTGCAAGAAAACGATTTCAGGGGGTAGACTGGAATTGCATTTAAAGCATAGGAAAAGAGGCAGAACGTCGACAATGATGCACTTGGCCAAAAAGGGCGTATGCGTTTTTTCCTGAATATATTCAGGAAAAAACGCATACGCCCTTTTTGGCCAACCAAGCAAGCATGTTAAAGAAATCTGCACTACAATGAAGTCTCACTGCCCCCCGTTCAAAAGGGCCATCTGAAAAAAGTGTAAAATCCAGAAAGGCAGCACAGGCCATGGAGAACAGGGAGCCTTGTTATGCTGATGGGCGGGATGTAAATTGCCAACAGCCACTCTGGAGATGTGTATGGTGTTTCCTCAAAAACCTAAAAAACAAAGCAACGGAGCCTACGGCATTACCACTTATTTTCCTATAGCTTAGGGAAATTAAAATCAAAAACACACAGCCACCGCAAAGTTTCTGTTTACGGGTCTGTTTACAAGAACCTCGTCTACGGTACAAGTTAAATATCCCAGAAAGCGAAAAATGGATAAAGAAGTGTGGTACGTACGTACAAAGGAATATCACTCACCAATGAAATCTATGTCATAAGGCCCGTCGCGGCATAATGAGTCGATTCAGGTACGATGATTCTAAGTGAAATAAGTCACACAGAAAATGAAACATCATAAGATATCACTAATACACGGAATGTAAACTTGGCTACACATGAACTGAATTACAAAACAGAACAGGGTCTCAAATTTAGAAAACCAACTTATGCTTGCTTAAGGGGAAAGGTGAGTTGTGGTGCTGCATAAAACCAGAGATAGAAATTAGCACAGATACCTTTCCATAAGCCAAATATGTAATAGTCAAGACCTAGCCCTTGCTCAACGAAATGGACTAAACACCCCATATTCAACGCCTAGGATTACACATGACTAGTAAGAACCTTCAAACCCATGGATTTATATGTCTCCGTAAGAGACTCAAGTGTGTGTACAGCGGCATGAATGCAGCAGAGAAAATCCGATAAAACCCATTATCAAAATGAATTACAAAAACAAACACAATGACAGTGAAATAGAGAGCAATTCTTAAATAATTCATTCAGGGCTTGTGATGCAACCTGGATTTACCACATCTACACCCAGAGCTGAGTGAGACATAAGGCTGGACACTTCGGGCTGATAGCATTGGTGAGGTTCGATGAGCAAATGCAGACCCTTTGAAGTCATACTGCATGGTACCCATTCCATGGGTCCCAACTCTCCAGGATTAAGGGATTCTTCCTTCAGCTAAAACATGCATGGGAAACCCACAGTACGGTGCACTGTGTGACCGGGAAACGTTTTCAAATGCATCTCAGTTTTCGTCCCCTTTTACTCGGGTTCACCATTCCAGACCGTTTACTAACACTCTCCCCACTTGGAGAGTCAGTGCCTTTAACCTCCTGTTTGGCACAGTTTGCAATTTCTGCGCAAGATGAACAGGAATAGGGAGAACCAATGAGAGACTAGCTGTAGGTGTCTGGACGGGCAAATGGAACGCTCATTTCCCACCAGGAAGAGGAATTAACCAAAGGCTCAGCATGCCGTGCCGGAACCAGATTAGGGCCTGAAGCATTCCTGCGGGTTTGCGGCCAGCTCACAAGAAAGCGAGTTGAAGAAAGGAGCTCAGGGGCACTGTAATTCACAAACCTGCAGAGTTATAAATGACAGCTATCGTCCAAAAATATATTGAAGGAAGGCTGCGAAGAGGACTGGAAAGCGGGGCAGAATTGCAGGAAAACGATTTCAGGGGGTAGACTGGAATTGCATTTAAAGCATAGGAAAAGAGGCAGAACGTCGACAATGATGCACTTGGCCAAAAAGGGCGTATGCGTTTTTTCCTGAATATATTCAGGAAAAAACGCATACGCCCTTTTTGGCCAACCAAGCCAGCATGTTAAGGAAATCTGCACTACAAAGAAGTCTCACTGCCCCCAGTTCAAAAGGGCCATCTGAAAAAAGTGTAAAATCCAGAAAGACAGCACAGGCCATGGAGAACAGGGAGCCTTGTTATGCTGATGGGCGGGATGTAAATTGCCAACAGCCACTCTGGAGAAATGTATGGTGTTTCCTCAAACACCTAAAAAACTAAGCAACGGAGCCTACGGCACTTCAACTTATGGTTCTATAGCTTAGGGAAATTAAAATCAAAAAGACGCAGCCACCCATAAATTTTGGACGGCTCTGCTTACAAGAACCTCATTTACGGTACAAGTGAAATATCCCAGAAAGCAAAAAATGGATAAAGAAGTTGTTGTACGTACGTACAATGGAATATCACTCAGCAATGAAATCTATGTCATGAGGCCCGTCGCGGCATAATGAGTGGATTCAGGTACGATCATTCTAAGTTAACTAAGTCACACAGAAAAAGAAACACCATAAGATATCTCAAATACACGGAATGCAAACATGGCTGCACATGAACTCAATTACAAAACAGAAAAGGGTCTCAAATTTAGAAAACCAACTTATGCTTGCTTAAGGGGAAAGGTGAGTTGTGGTGCTGCATAAAACCAGAGATTGAAATTAGCACAGATACCTTTCCATAAGCAAATATGTAATAGTCAGGACCTACTCCTTGCTCCACGAAATGGACTCAACACCCCATATTCAATGCCTAGGAATATACCTGACTAGTAAGAATCTGAAAACCCATGGATTTATATGTCTCCATAAGAGAATCAAGCATGTGTACAGCGGCATAAACGCAGCAGTGAAAATACGATAAATCCCATTATCAAAATAAATTACAAAAACAGAACACAATGACAGTGAAATAGAGAGCAATTCTTAAATAATTCATTCAGGGCTTGTGATGCAACGTGGATTTACCACATCTACACCCCGAGCTGAGTGAGACATAAGGCTGGACACTTCGGGCTGATAGCATTGGTGACGTTCGGTGAGCAAAGGCAACCCTTTGAAGTCATACTGCGTGGTACCCATTCCATGGGTCCCAACTCTCCAGGTTTAAGGGATTCTTCCTTCAGGTAAAACATGCATGGGCAACCCAGAATATGGTCCACCATGTGACCGGGAAAACTTTTTAAATGCGTCTCAGTTTTCGTCCCCTCGTACTCGGTTTTACCATTCCAGACGCTTTACTAACACTCTCCCCACTTGGAGAGTCAGTGCCTTTAACCTCCTGTTTGGCACAGTTTGGAATTTCTGCGCAAGATGAACAGGAATAGGGAGAACCAATGAGAGATTAGCTGTAGGTGTCTGCACGAAAAAATTTAACGCTCATTTCCCACCAGGAAGAGGAATTAGCCAAAGGCTCAGCATGCCGTGTCGGAACCAGATTAGGGCCTGAAGCAATCCTGCGGTTTTGCGGCCAGCTCACAAGAAAGCGAGTTGAAGAAAGGAGCTCAGGGGCACTGTAATTCACAAACCTGCAGAGTTATAAATGACAGCTATCGTCCAAAAATATATTGAAGTAAGGCTGCAAAGAGGACTTGAACGCGGGGCAGAATTCCAGGAACACGATTTCAGGAGGTAGACGGGAAGTCCTCTGAAAGTATAGGAGAAGAGGCAGAACCTCGACAATGATGCACTTGGTCAAAAAGGGCATATGCGTTTCTTGCAGGGCCCTTATTAAAGAGGGTAGGAGGCTCCCAGCATGCTTCAGTGGCCAACAGAGGGCCTACGTCGCCAAGGCGACATGAGCCATCCAGGCAGGAGTGACCTCACATCAGAGGGCCCACCTCACAGAAGGGTAAGGAACCCAGTCAAGATCAGACTCTCACCAGAGTGCCCACATAAGCAAGGGGCTGGGAACCAGGCAGGAGTGTCCTCACACCCGTGGGGCCACATCATCGAAAGTTGAGGTACCCAGCACATGTGGCCTCAAACCAGAGGACCCACATCACCATGGGTCTCGGAGCGAGGCAGGCAGGATTAACCTCAAAACACATGGCCCATTGTATAAAAAAGGTGAGGAATCCAGCAGTTGGAACATCCCAGCAGGTGGCCCAGAGCACCGAGGCTATGGGATCCAGGCAGTGATGAACTCACAACAGAGGGCCCTCATCGTGATACTGTAAGCAACCCAGCCGTTGTAACCTCAGAGCACAAGGCCCACATCCCCATGGGGAAGGGAACCAAGCAGGAGTGTCATCGCACCAGTGGGCACACATCAGAAAAGGTGGGGAGCCCAGCAGTTAGGGCCGGACGCCAGAGGGCCCTCATCACTGAGGAGAGGAGGCTCCCAGCAAGCTCCAACTGCTACCAGAAGGCCGACGTCACCAATGCAGGGTGTGCCAGCCAGGCAGGAGTGACCTCAGAGCAGAGGGCCAACCACACAAAAGTGTGAGGAACCCAAAGAGGATCAGACTCTCACCGGAGGGCCCACATCACCAAGGGAATGGAAACCAGGCAGGAGTGTTCTCACACCAGTGTGGTCACATCACCGAAATGTGACGGACCCAGCACACGTGGCCTCAAACTACAGGACACACATCACCAAGGGGCTGGGAGTGAGGCAGGCAGGAGGAGTCTCAAAACAGAGGGCCCATAGAAGGAAAAAGGTGAGGAATCCCGCAGTTGGAACCTCCCCGCAGGTGGCCAGGAGCAGCGAGCCTATGGGGTCCATGCCGGAGTGAACTCACACCAGAGGGCCCTCATCATGAAACTGAACAACGTACCATTGGGACCTCAGAGCAGAAGACACACATTCCCATGGGGTTGGGATCCTGGCAGGAGTGTACTTGCACCACAGGGCGCACATCAGAAAATTTTGGGAGCCCAGGAGTTAGGGTCTGACGCCAGAGGGCCCTCATTACCGAGGGGAGGAGACTCCCAGCAGGCACCAACTCCCAACTGAGGGCCCACATCGCCAAGTTGACGTGTGCCAGCCAGGCAGGAGTGACCTCACAGCAGAGGGCCTACCGCACAGAAGGGTGAGGAACCCAGCCAGGATAAGACTCTCACCAGAGGGCCCACATCACCAAGGGGATCGGAACAAGGCAGGAGTGTCCTCACACCAGTGTGGCCACATTATAGAAAGGTGAGGAACCCAGCACATGTGGCCTAAACCAGAGGACCCACATTTCCAAGGTGCTCCGAGTGAGGCAGGCAGGAGTAGCCTAACAACACAGGGCCCACAGAATAAAAAATGTGAGGAATCCAGCAGTTTGAACCTCCCAGCAGGTGGCCCAGAGCATGGAGTCTATGGGATCCAGGCCACAGTGAACTCACAGCAGAGGGCCCACATCATGAAACTGTGAGCAACCCAGCCAGTGGGACCTCAGAGCAGAAGGCCCACATCCCCATGGGGATGGGAACCTCGCAGGAGTGTCCTCGCACAACTTAGCACGTATCAGAAAATGTGGGAACCCAGCAGTTATGGCCTGGCGCCAGAGGGCCCTCATCACGGAGGAGAGGAGGCTACCAGCAGGCTCCAAATGCCACCAGAGGGCCGACGTCACCAAGGCAATGGGAGCAAGCCAGGCAGGAGTTACCTCACAGCAGAGGGCCCACCTCACAGAAGTGTGAGGAATCCAGACAGGATCAGACTCTCACCAGAGGGCCCACATCACCAAGGGGATGGGAACCAGGCAGGAGTGTCCTCACACCAGTGGGGCCACATCAATAAAGGTGAGGAAACTGGTACATGTGGCCTTAAACAAGAGGACCTACATCACAAATGGGCTGGGAGTGAGTCAGGAAGTAGGAGCATGAAAACACAGGACCCAAAGAATAAAAAAGGTAAGGAATCCAGCAGTAGGAACCTCCCAGCAGGCCGCTCAGAGCACAGAGGCTATGGGATCTAGGCCTGGGTGAACTAACACCAGAGAGCCAACATCATGAAACGGTGAACAACACAGGTGTTGGGACCTTAGAGCAGAAGGCCCACATGTCCATGGGGATGGGAACCTCGCAGGAGTGTCCTCGCACCACTTAGCACGTATCAGAAAATGTGGGTACCCAGCAGTTAGGGCCTGAGGCAAGAGGGCCCCCATCACCGAGGGGAGGTTCCCAGCAGGCTCCAACTGCCACAAGAGGGCCGATGTTGCCCAGGTGGGGTGTGCCAGCCAGGCAGGAGTGACCTCACAGCAGAGGGCCCACCTCACAGAAGGGTGAGGAACCCAGCCAGGATCAGACTCTCACCAGAGGGCCCACATCATCAAGGGGATAGGAACCAGGCAGGAGTGTCCTCACACCAGTGGGGCCACATCATCGAAAGGCGAGGGACCCAGCATACGTGGCCTCAAACCAGAGGACACACATCACCAAGGGGCTGGGAGTGAGGCAGGCAGGAGGAGTCTCAAAACAGAGGGCCCATAGAAGAAAAAAGGTGAGGAATCCCGCAGTTGTAACCTCCCAGCAGGTGGCCAGGAGCAGCGAGGCTATGGGATCCAGGCCGGAGAGAACTCACAGCAGAGGGCCCTCATCATGAAACTGAGCAACCCACGGTTGGGACCTCAGAGCAGAAGGCCCACATTCCCATGGGGTTGGGAACCTGGCAGGAGTGTACTCGAACCACAGGGCGCATATCAGAAAATATTGGGAGCCCAGGAGTTAGGGTCTGACGCCAGAGGGCCCTCATTACCGAGGGGAGGAGACACCCAGCAGGCACCAAATCCCACCAGAGGGCCGACGTCGCCAAGGCGGGGTGTGCCAGCCAGGCAGGAGTGACCTCAGAGAAGAGGGCCCACCTCACAGAAGTGTGAGGAACCCAACCAGGATCAGACTCTCACCGGAGGGCCCACATCACCAAGGGGATGGGAACCAGGCAGGAGTGTCCTCACACCAGTGGGGCCACATCAGCCAAAGGTGAGGAACCCAGCACATGTGGCCTCAAACCACAGGACACACATCACCAAGGGGCTAGGAGTGAGGCAGGTGTCTGGAGGGGCACATTTAACTCTAATTTCCCACCAGGAAGTGGAATGAACCAAAGTCTCAGAGTGCCGTGCCGGACCCTGATTACGGCCTGAAGCAAACCTGCGGTTCTGTGGCCAGTTTTCAAGGAAACGAGTTAAGAAAGGAAATCACGGGCACTGTAATTCACAAACCTGCAGTGTTATAAATGACAGCTATTGGCAAAATTATATGGAAGTAAGTCTGCAAAGAGGACTTGAAAACGAGGCAGAATTGCAGGAATCATATTTCAGGAGGTAGATTGGAATTGCATTTAAAGCATGTGAAAAGCGGCAGATCTTTGACAGTGATGCACTTGGACAAAAGTGCGTAAACATTTTTTCCTGAATATATTCAGGAAAAAACACATATGCCCTTTTTGGCCAACCAAGCACTCGAGAAATGGAAATCCGCACTACAATGAAGTCTCATTTCCCATTCGTCAAAAGGGCCATCTGAAAAAAGTGTAAAAACCAGAAACACAGGACAGGCCATGGAGAACAGGGAGCCTTGTTATGCTGATGGGCGGGATGTAAATTGCCAACAGACACTCTGGAGATGTTTATGGTGTATCCTGAAACATCTGAAAAACAAAGCTACAGACCCTAGGGCACTTCCACTTTTGGCCCTATAGCTTAGGAAAATTAAAATCAACAAGACACAGCCAACACAAAATTTAGGGCTGCTGTGTTTACAAGAACCTTGAGTCCAGTACAAATTAAATATCCCAGAAAGAAAAAAATGGATAAAGGAGTTGTGCTACTTACGTACAACGGAATATCACTCAGCAATGAAATCAATGTCATCAGGCCTGTAGCAGCAAATTGAGTGGATTTAAGTATGATGATTCTAAGAGAAATAGGTCACACAGAGAAAGATAATTATCATAAGATATCACTAATAGAGAGAGTGTAAACTTGGCTACACATAAACTGAATTCCAAAACCGAACAGAGTCTCACATTTAGATAAAAACTTATGCTTGCTTAAGGGGAAAGTTGAGTTGGGGTGCTGTATAAAACCAGAGATTGAAATTAGCACACATACCGTTCCATAAGCCAAATATGTAATAGACAAGACCTACTCTTTGCTCAACGAAATAGACTCATCCATGGTGTATCACCTCACACCTGTTAGAATGGGCATCATCAGAAAATCTACAAACAACAAATGCTGGAAAGGGTGTGGAGATAAGGAACCCTCTTCCACTATTGTTGGGAATGTAAATTGATACAGTCACTGTGGAGAACATTATGGAGTTTCTTATAAAACTAAGAATAGAATTACCATATGATACAGCAATCCCACTACTGGGCATATACCCAGACAAAACCATAAATCAAAAAGAGACATTCACCGCAATGTTCATTGCATCACTATTTACAATATCCAGGTAATGGAAGCAACCTAAATGCCCACAGACAGACGAATGCATAAAGATGTGGTACATATATAAAATGGAATATTACTAAGCCATAAAAAGGAATGAAATTGGGTCATTTGTAGAGACGTTGATGGATCTAGAGACTGTCATACAGAGTGAAGTAAGTCAGAAAGAGAAAAACAAATCTTGTCTATTAATGCATATATGTGGAACCTAGAAAAATTGTACAGATGAACCGTTTTGCCAGGCAGAAATAGAGCAACAGATGTAGACAACAAACGTATGGACACCAAGGGGGGAAAGCTGTTGGGGGGTGGTGGTGGGGGGAGTTGAGAGATTGGGATTGGCATGTATACATTTATATGTATAAAATAGATAACCAAAAAGAACCTGCTGTATAAAAAAATAAAATAAAATTCAAATTACAAAAAGTAAAACAGAAAAAATATTCTTCCCTTCACATACATGTATTTATATGAATAAATTATTTCCATGCTTATATCTGTAAATACAAAAAAGAGGAATAAAATCTACCTTGAACCAAAAACGAAAAAAAGAAAAAAAAACAGAACCCACCAGTTACACAGAGGAAAACCGTATCAGGGCACTTGCTCCAGTTGTAAACAATTCTGAAGTTGGTCAGTGGTGGGGAATCATCTCCCATTCAGCCAGCAGGCCCCACGCAACAAGCGTCCTCATTGCAAAGCTGGGGGACCGTGCCGAGGCATCTGTGAGTAAACGTGGGCTGAGCCCCAGGCCAGCTGCTGCTGAAATGTTCCCACCCTTCCCAGGTAAAACACCTGAATATGTACAAGGACTTGAAAGCCTAGAGGAAGGGCCATGGAGCCACATGAGTGACAGCATGCCAGCCGACTTGGTGCCTGCAGGCCAGCCAGGATGGTCCTGGCCCTGGGTGCTCTTCTGGAAGCTTTCCATTTCCCTGCCTGAGATACCCCTGCTGTCCCGGCCCCCACTGCTTTCTTCCTCACTCACCTCTGCCCAGGGAGAAATTCCAGCGGCAGGTATGGGTGACACATCCTCTTCTTTAGCAGGTGGCATCTTGGCAACTGCTGCAGAAAGTCCAGCAGAGCCCCACTCACACTGGGCCACCCACAAAGCCGTGGCCTCTCACTCCCTCCCACCAGTCCAGCCCCAAGACTGCTGACAGGGCAGAGAAAATGGCGTCAGGCACAGCTGCAGGGGCTCTTGCTGCCTGGAGCGGTGTTTATATTGATCTGAACCCAGGCACACCTGGGGAGGTCTGGCCGGCACGGTCGGGCTTCCCAGGCCAGCCAATAATCACCCCTCAGGGGCTCACAGTTGCAGAAACTGGAACTTGCTGAATCGGCCAGGTCCAAGGAACAGGTGTGGGCTCCTGAGAGTCAGGATAGACAAGGGGCTGCAGCTCTGGCTTGTTTTCTAATTATATTATCTGGCCCATGAGTGGGAGACAACTTCAAGAAAACCCTCTCCTAATGAGAGGAACCCAGGAGTCAGGGAGAGGAGGGGTGGCTGGTGGGTGGAGACAGAGGCCTGGTGTCCCAGGTGCAGTGGAAGTCTCTGGAAGACCAGGTGGAGGGAGGCCACACAGAGTGATGCCCAGGGTCACAGACCTGTCGGAGCTGCTGTTTGTTAGTTCAAGTCCTGCTCTGAGGTGCTCTGTGTCAGATCTGAGTGACAGGTGAGCTGGGAGTGCTCTGCAATGAGGGCGATATGCACGGTTCCTGTGTTCCCAGCCCTGCCATGGTACCCGCAAGGGTAGCTCTGTATCCTGGGAGGGGCCTGACCACGAGAGCCCCATGGGCTGCAGGGGAACCTGCCCAGGGAACCCCATATCCTGGGAGGGGCCTGAACACGAGAGACCCATGGGCTGGGGTGGGGGTGGGGTACCTGCCCAGGTGAGCTCCATATCCTGGGATTGGCCTGACCTCGAGAGCCCCATGGGCTGCTGGAGTCCTGGTAAAGGATGTCAGGACAGTCAGTGAAGCCACCGAGGATATACCTCCAGTAGTTCCTAAATCCTACACCCTGCTGGTCATTCTACCAACCACCAGGACATGGTATTCTGTATTAGTCTTCAATGATGCCTTCTTTTGTATTCTATTAGTCCCAGAGTCACAAGAAATTTTGGCTTGTGAGTGGCAGGACTCAACATACAACTAAAACAATACTTCCGGGCCGTGTTGCCCCAAGGGTTCAAAAATTCCCACACCATCTTTGGGGAAAGCTCAGCTAAAGAACTAAAAGTTCTACCTCTGGAAAAAGAAACACACCTTCAATATGCAGACGACATTCTGATCGCCAGCCCTACTAAGGAGACCTCTGAACTACCAAGCCAATAAAGGATACAAGTTGTCCAAGACAAAGCTCAAATATCACAGACTACGGTGACCTGCCTGGGCTTCATTCTCACAGAAGGTCGGAGAAGCCCATCCCAGGAAAGGGAAGAAACAATTTACAGCCTTACCCATTTCTGAAACTAGAAGACAGCTTAGGGGTTCCTGGGGAGGCCAGGGTTTGCTGCTTCTGGATCCCTAACTACAGTCTACTAGCTGGGCCTCTATATGAAACACTGAAAGGAAAAGATGATGATCCTTTTGAATAGAATGGAGAAGTGGCCTTTCAAGAATGGAAAGAGCAGTCAATTCAGACCCTTGCCCTGGAACTCCCTAATTTAGCTAAACCCTTTGACCTTTACATTCCTGGTGAACGGTGAATCGCCATTGGAGTATTAGTGCAAAACCTGGGACCACTTGAAATGGAACAATGCAAGAATGCGATCCAGGTAGGATAAACTACGGTCACCAAGGGGCTTGGCCCACCGCCACATCTGGCCAAGATACTGGCAGTATCTGAAAACCTGGAAATCAGCAGCCCAAAAGGCCACCTCCCTCCGAAGGGAAAAGGACCCCACGTGGTGATCCTAACACCCAACCATGCCCTGAAGTTGCAGGGTTGGCTCCATGGGCACACTGACCTTGAGCGAGGAGGCCCTCCAACTCCAACCTCCATAGAGATAACCGGGGCAAAGTGGCACCATGAAGACTCGTGTGAAGGTGTCTGCACGGGCAAATTTAACGCTCATTTCCCACCAGGAAGAGGAATTAACCAAAGGCTCAGCATGCCGTGCCGGAACCAGATTAGGGCCTGAAGCAATCCTGCGGGTTTGCGGCCAGCTCACAAGAAAGCGAGTTGAAGAAAGGAGCTCAGGGACACTGTAATTCACAAACCTGCAGAGTTATAAATGACAGCTATCACCCAAAAATATATTGAAGGAAGGCTGCGAAGAGGACTTGAAAGCGGGGCAGAATTGCAAGAAAACGATTTCAGGGGGTAGACTGGAATTGCATTTAAAGCATAGGAAAAGAGGCAGAACGTCGACAATGATGCACTTGGCCAAAAAGGGCGTATGCGTTTTTTCCTGAATATATTCAGGAAAAAACGCATACGCCCTTTTTGGCCAACCAAGCAAGCATGTTAAAGAAATCTGCACTACAATGAAGTCTCACTGCCCCCCGTTCAAAAGGGCCATCTGAAAAAAGTGTAAAATCCAGAAAGGCAGCACAGGCCATGGAGAACAGGGAGCCTTGTTATGCTGATGGGCGGGATGTAAATTGCCAACAGCCACTCTGGAGATGTGTATGGTGTTTCCTCAAAAACCTAAAAAACAAAGCAACGGAGCCTACGGCATTACCACTTATTTTCCTATAGCTTAGGGAAATTAAAATCAAAAACACACAGCCACCGCAAAGTTTCTGTTTACGGGTCTGTTTACAAGAACCTCGTCTACGGTACAAGTTAAATATCCCAGAAAGCGAAAAATGGATAAAGAAGTGTGGTACGTACGTACAAAGGAATATCACTCACCAATGAAATCTATGTCATAAGGCCCGTCGCGGCATAATGAGTCGATTCAGGTACGATGATTCTAAGTGAAATAAGTCACACAGAAAATGAAACATCATAAGATATCACTAATACACGGAATGTAAACTTGGCTACACATGAACTGAATTACAAAACAGAACAGGGTCTCAAATTTAGAAAACCAACTTATGCTTGCTTAAGGGGAAAGGTGAGTTGTGGTGCTGCATAAAACCAGAGATAGAAATTAGCACAGATACCTTTCCATAAGCCAAATATGTAATAGTCAAGACCTAGCCCTTGCTCAACGAAATGGACTAAACACCCCATATTCAACGCCTAGGATTACACATGACTAGTAAGAACCTTCAAACCCATGGATTTATATGTCTCCGTAAGAGACTCAAGTGTGTGTACAGCGGCATGAATGCAGCAGAGAAAATCCGATAAAACCCATTATCAAAATGAATTACAAAAACAAACACAATGACAGTGAAATAGAGAGCAATTCTTAAATAATTCATTCAGGGCTTGTGATGCAACCTGGATTTACCACATCTACACCCAGAGCTGAGTGAGACATAAGGCTGGACACTTCGGGCTGATAGCATTGGTGAGGTTCGATGAGCAAATGCAGACCCTTTGAAGTCATACTGCATGGTACCCATTCCATGGGTCCCAACTCTCCAGGATTAAGGGATTCTTCCTTCAGCTAAAACATGCATGGGAAACCCACAGTACGGTGCACTGTGTGACCGGGAAACGTTTTCAAATGCATCTCAGTTTTCGTCCCCTTTTACTCGGGTTCACCATTCCAGACCGTTTACTAACACTCTCCCCACTTGGAGAGTCAGTGCCTTTAACCTCCTGTTTGGCACAGTTTGCAATTTCTGCGCAAGATGAACAGGAATAGGGAGAACCAATGAGAGACTAGCTGTAGGTGTCTGGACGGGCAAATGGAACGCTCATTTCCCACCAGGAAGAGGAATTAACCAAAGGCTCAGCATGCCGTGCCGGAACCAGATTAGGGCCTGAAGCATTCCTGCGGGTTTGCGGCCAGCTCACAAGAAAGCGAGTTGAAGAAAGGAGCTCAGGGGCACTGTAATTCACAAACCTGCAGAGTTATAAATGACAGCTATCGTCCAAAAATATATTGAAGGAAGGCTGCGAAGAGGACTGGAAAGCGGGGCAGAATTGCAGGAAAACGATTTCAGGGGGTAGACTGGAATTGCATTTAAAGCATAGGAAAAGAGGCAGAACGTCGACAATGATGCACTTGGCCAAAAAGGGCGTATGCGTTTTTTCCTGAATATATTCAGGAAAAAACGCATACGCCCTTTTTGGCCAACCAAGCCAGCATGTTAAGGAAATCTGCACTACAAAGAAGTCTCACTGCCCCCAGGTCAAAAGGGCCATCTGAAAAAAGTGTAAAATCCAGAAAGACAGCACAGGCCATGGAGAACAGGGAGCCTTGTTATGCTGATGGGCGGGATGTAAATTGCCAACAGCCACTCTGGAGAAATGTATGGTGTTTCCTCAAACACCTAAAAAACTAAGCAACGGAGCCTACGGCACTTCAACTTATGGTTCTATAGCTTAGGGAAATTAAAATCAAAAAGACGCAGCCACCCATAAATTTTGGACAGCTCTGCTTACAAGAACCTCATTTACGGTACAAGTGAAATATCCCAGAAAGCAAAAAATGGATAAAGAAGTTGTTGTACGTACGTACAATGGAATATCACTCAGCAATGAAATCTATGTCATGAGGCCCGTCGCGGCATAATGAGTGGATTCAGGTACGATCATTCTAAGTTAACTAAGTCACACAGAAAAAGAAACACCATAAGATATCTCAAATACACGGAATGCAAACATGGCTGCACATGAACTCAATTACAAAACAGAAAAGGGTCTCAAATTTAGAAAACCAACTTATGCTTGCTTAAGGGGAAAGGTGAGTTGTGGTGCTGCATAAAACCAGAGATTGAAATTAGCACAGATACCTTTCCATAAGCAAATATGTAATAGTCAGGACCTACTCCTTGCTCCACGAAATGGACTCAACACCCCATATTCAATGCCTAGGAATATACCTGACTAGTAAGAATCTGAAAACCCATGGATTTATATGTCTCCATAAGAGAATCAAGCATGTGTACAGCGGCATAAACGCAGCAGTGAAAATACGATAAATCCCATTATCAAAATAAATTACAAAAACAGAACACAATGACAGTGAAATAGAGAGCAATTCTTAAATAATTCATTCAGGGCTTGTGATGCAACGTGGATTTACCACATCTACACCCCGAGCTGAGTGAGACATAAGGCTGGACACTTCGGGCTGATAGCATTGGTGACGTTCGGTGAGCAAAGGCAACCCTTTGAAGTCATACTGCGTGGTACCCATTCCATGGGTCCCAACTCTCCAGGTTTAAGGGATTCTTCCTTCAGGTAAAACATGCATGGGCAACCCAGAATATGGTCCACCATGTGACCGGGAAAACTTTTTAAATGCGTCTCAGTTTTCGTCCCCTCGTACTCGGTTTTACCATTCCAGACGCTTTACTAACACTCTCCCCACTTGGAGAGTCAGTGCCTTTAACCTCCTGTTTGGCACAGTTTGGAATTTCTGCGCAAGATGAACAGGAATAGGGAGAACCAATGAGAGATTAGCTGTAGGTGTCTGCACGAAAAAATTTAACGCTCATTTCCCACCAGGAAGAGGAATTAGCCAAAGGCTCAGCATGCCGTGTCGGAACCAGATTAGGGCCTGAAGCAATCCTGCGGTTTTGCGGCCAGCTCACAAGAAAGCGAGTTGAAGAAAGGAGCTCAGGGGCACTGTAATTCACAAACCTGCAGAGTTATAAATGACAGCTATCGTCCAAAAATATATTGAAGTAAGGCTGCAAAGAGGACTTGAACGCGGGGCAGAATTCCAGGAACACGATTTCAGGAGGTAGACGGGAAGTCCTCTGAAAGTATAGGAGAAGAGGCAGAACCTCGACAATGATGCACTTGGTCAAAAAGGGCATATGCGTTTCTTGCAGGGCCCTTATTAAAGAGGGTAGGAGGCTCCCAGCATGCTTCAGTGGCCAACAGAGGGCCTACGTCGCCAAGGCGACATGAGCCATCCAGGCAGGAGTGACCTCACATCAGAGGGCCCACCTCACAGAAGGGTAAGGAACCCAGTCAAGATCAGACTCTCACCAGAGTGCCCACATAAGCAAGGGGCTGGGAACCAGGCAGGAGTGTCCTCACACCCGTGGGGCCACATCATCGAAAGTTGAGGTACCCAGCACATGTGGCCTCAAACCAGAGGACCCACATCACCATGGGTCTCGGAGCGAGGCAGGCAGGATTAACCTCAAAACACATGGCCCATTGTATAAAAAAGGTGAGGAATCCAGCAGTTGGAACATCCCAGCAGGTGGCCCAGAGCACCGAGGCTATGGGATCCAGGCAGTGATGAACTCACAACAGAGGGCCCTCATCGTGATACTGTAAGCAACCCAGCCGTTGTAACCTCAGAGCACAAGGCCCACATCCCCATGGGGAAGGGAACCAAGCAGGAGTGTCATCGCACCAGTGGGCACACATCAGAAAAGGTGGGGAGCCCAGCAGTTAGGGCCGGACGCCAGAGGGCCCTCATCACTGAGGAGAGGAGGCTCCCAGCAAGCTCCAACTGCTACCAGAAGGCCGACGTCACCAATGCAGGGTGTGCCAGCCAGGCAGGAGTGACCTCAGAGCAGAGGGCCAACCACACAAAAGTGTGAGGAACCCAAAGAGGATCAGACTCTCACCGGAGGGCCCACATCACCAAGGGAATGGAAACCAGGCAGGAGTGTTCTCACACCAGTGTGGTCACATCACCGAAATGTGACGGACCCAGCACACGTGGCCTCAAACTACAGGACACACATCACCAAGGGGCTGGGAGTGAGGCAGGCAGGAGGAGTCTCAAAACAGAGGGCCCATAGAAGGAAAAAGGTGAGGAATCCCGCAGTTGGAACCTCCCAGCAGGTGGCCAGGAGCAGCGAGGCTATGGGGTCCAGGCCGGAGTGAACTCACACCAGAGGGCCCTCATTATGAAACTGTAGCAACCCAGCCATTGGGACCTTAGAGCAGAAGGCCCACATTCCCATGGGGTTGGGATCCTGGCAGGAGTGTACTTGCACCACAGGGCGCACATCAGAAAATTTTGGGAGCCCAGGAGTTAGGGTCTGACGCCAGAGGGCCCTCATTACCGAGGGGAGGAGACTCCCAGCAGGCACCAACTCCCAACTGAGGGCCCACATCGCCAAGTTGACGTGTGCCAGCCAGGCAGGAGTGACCTCACAGCAGAGGGCCTACCGCACAGAAGGGTGAGGAACCCAGCCAGGATAAGACTCTCACCAGAGGGCCCACATCACCAAGGGGATCGGAACAAGGCAGGAGTGTCCTCACACCAGTGTGGCCACATTATAGAAAGGTGAGGAACCCAGCACATGTGGCCTAAACCAGAGGACCCACATTTCCAAGGTGCTCCGAGTGAGGCAGGCAGGAGTAGCCTAACAACACAGGGCCCACAGAATAAAAAATGTGAGGAATCCAGCAGTTTGAACCTCCCAGCAGGTGGCCCAGAGCATGGAGTCTATGGGATCCAGGCCACAGTGAACTCACAGCAGAGGGCCCACATCATGAAACTGTGAGCAACCCAGCCAGTGGGACCTCAGAGCAGAAGGCCCACATCCCCATGGGGATGGGAACCTCGCAGGAGTGTCCTCGCACAACTTAGCACGTATCAGAAAATGTGGGAACCCAGCAGTTATGGCCTGGCGCCAGAGGGCCCTCATCACGGAGGAGAGGAGGCTACCAGCAGGCTCCAAATGCCACCAGAGGGCCGACGTCACCAAGGCAATGGGAGCAAGCCAGGCAGGAGTTACCTCACAGCAGAGGGCCCACCTCACAGAAGTGTGAGGAATCCAGACAGGATCAGACTCTCACCAGAGGGCCCACATCACCAAGGGGATGGGAACCAGGCAGGAGTGTCCTCACACCAGTGGGGCCACATCAATAAAGGTGAGGAAACTGGTACATGTGGCCTTAAACAAGAGGACCTACATCACAAATGGGCTGGGAGTGAGTCAGGAAGTAGGAGCATGAAAACACAGGACCCAAAGAATAAAAAAGGTAAGGAATCCAGCAGTAGGAACCTCCCAGCAGGCCGCTCAGAGCACAGAGGCTATGGGATCTAGGCCTGGGTGAACTAACACCAGAGAGCCAACATCATGAAACGGTGAACAACACAGGTGTTGGGACCTTAGAGCAGAAGGCCCACATGTCCATGGGGATGGGAACCTCGCAGGAGTGTCCTCGCACCACTTAGCACGTATCAGAAAATGTGGGTACCCAGCAGTTAGGGCCTGAGGCAAGAGGGCCCCCATCACCGAGGGGAGGTTCCCAGCAGGCTCCAACTGCCACAAGAGGGCCGATGTTGCCCAGGTGGGGTGTGCCAGCCAGGCAGGAGTGACCTCACAGCAGAGGGCCCACCTCACAGAAGGGTGAGGAACCCAGCCAGGATCAGACTCTCACCAGAGGGCCCACATCATCAAGGGGATAGGAACCAGGCAGGAGTGTCCTCACACCAGTGGGGCCACATCATCGAAAGGCGAGGGACCCAGCATACGTGGCCTCAAACCAGAGGACACACATCACCAAGGGGCTGGGAGTGAGGCAGGCAGGAGGAGTCTCAAAACAGAGGGCCCATAGAAGAAAAAAGGTGAGGAATCCCGCAGTTGTAACCTCCCAGCAGGTGGCCAGGAGCAGCGAGGCTATGGGATCCAGGCCGGAGAGAACTCACAGCAGAGGGCCCTCATCATGAAACTGAGCAACCCACGGTTGGGACCTCAGAGCAGAAGGCCCACATTCCCATGGGGTTGGGAACCTGGCAGGAGTGTACTCGAACCACAGGGCGCATATCAGAAAATATTGGGAGCCCAGGAGTTAGGGTCTGACGCCAGAGGGCCCTCATTACCGAGGGGAGGAGACACCCAGCAGGCACCAAATCCCACCAGAGGGCCGACGTCACCAAGGCGGGGTGTGCCAGCCAGGCAGGAGTGACCTCAGAGAAGAGGGCCCACCTCACAGAAGTGTGAGGAACCCAACCAGGATCAGACTCTCACCGGAGGGCCCACATCACCAAGGGGATGGGAACCAGGCAGGAGTGTCCTCACACCAGTGGGGCCACATCAGCCAAAGGTGAGGAACCCAGCACATGTGGCCTCAAACCACAGGACACACATCACCAAGGGCCTAGGAGTGAGGCAGGTGTCTGGAGGGGCACATTTAACTCTAATTTCCCACCAGGAAGTGGAATGAACCAAAGTCTCAGAGTGCCGTGCCGGACCCTGATTACGGCCTGAAGCAAACCTGCGGTTCTGTGGCCAGTTTTCAAGGAAACGAGTTAAGAAAGGAAATCACGGGCACTGTAATTCACAAACCTGCAGTGTTATAAATGACAGCTATTGGCAAAATTATATGGAAGTAAGTCTGCAAAGAGGACTTGAAAACGAGGCAGAATTGCAGGAATCATATTTCAGGAGGTAGATTGGAATTGCATTTAAAGCATGTGAAAAGCGGCAGATCTTTGACAGTGATGCACTTGGACAAAAGTGCGTAAACATTTTTTCCTGAATATATTCAGGAAAAAACACATATGCCCTTTTTGGCCAACCAAGCACTCGAGAAATGGAAATCCGCACTACAATGAAGTCTCATTTCCCATTCGTCAAAAGGGCCATCTGAAAAAAGTGTAAAAACCAGAAACACAGGACAGGCCATGGAGAACAGGGAGCCTTGTTATGCTGATGGGCGGGATGTAAATGGCCAACAGACACTCTGGAGATGTTTATGGTGTATCCTGAAACATCTGAAAAACAAAGCTACAGACCCTAGGGCACTTCCACTTTTGGCCCTATAGCTTAGGAAAATTAAAATCAACAAGACCTAGCCAACAAAAAATTTAGGGCTGCTGTGTTTACAAGAACCTTGAGTCCAGTACAAATTAAATATCCCAGAAAGAAAAAAATGGATAAAGGAGTTGTGCTACTTACGTACAACGGAATATCACTCAGCAATGAAATCAATGTCATCAGGCCTGTAGCAGCAAATTGAGTGGATTTAAGTATGATGATTCTAAGAGAAATAGGTCACACAGAGAAAGAGAATTATCATAAGATATCACTAATAGAGAGAGTGTAAACTTGGCTACACATAAACTGAATTCCAAAACCGAACAGAGTCTCACATTTAGATAAAAACTTATGCTTGCTTAAGGGGAAAGTTGAGTTGGGGTGCTGTATAAAACCAGAGATTGAAATTAGCACACATACCGTTCCATAAGCCAAATATGTAATAGACAAGACCTACTCTTTGCTCAACGAAATAGACTCATCCATGGTGTATCACCTCACACCTGTTAGAATGGGCATCATCAGAAAATCTACAAACAACAAATGCTGGAAAGGGTGTGGAGATAAGGAACCCTCTTCCACTATTGTTGGGAATGTAAATTGATACAGTCACTGTGGAGAACATTATGGAGTTTCTTATAAAACTAAGAATAGAATTACCATATGATACAGCAATCCCACTACTGGGCATATACCCAGACAAAACCATAAATCAAAAAGAGACATTCACCGCAATGTTCATTGCATCACTATTTACAATATCCAGGTAATGGAAGCAACCTAAATGCCCACAGACAGACGAATGCATAAAGATGTGGTACATATATAAAATGGAATATTACTAAGCCATAAAAAGGAATGAAATTGGGTCATTTGTAGAGACGTTGATGGATCTAGAGACTGTCATACAGAGTGAAGTAAGTCAGAAAGAGAAAAACAAATCTTGTCTATTAATGCCTATATGTGGAACCTAGAAAAATTGTACAGATGAACCGTTTTGCCAGGCAGAAATAGAGCAACAGATGTAGACAACAAACGTATGGACACCAAGGGGGGAAAGCTGTTGGGGGGTGGTGGTGGGAGGAGTTGAGAGATTGGGATTGGCATGTATACATTTATATGTATAAAATAGATAACCAAAAAGAACCTGCTGTATAAAAAAATAAAATAAAATTCAAATTACAAAAAGTAAAACAGAAAAAATATTCTTCCCTTCACATACATGTATTTATATGAATAAATTATTTCCATGCTTATATCTGTAAATACAAAAAAGAGGAATAAAATCTACCTTGAACCAAAAACGAAAAAAAGAAAAAAAAACAGAACCCACCAGTTACACAGAGGAAAACCGTATCAGGGCACTTGCTCCAGTTGTAAACAATTCTGAAGTTGGTCAGTGGTGGGGAATCATCTCCCATTCAGCCAGCAGGCCCCACGCAACAAGCGTCCTCATTGCAAAGCTGGGGGACCGTGCCGAGGCATCTGTGAGTAAACGTGGGCTGAGCCCCAGGCCAGCTGCTGCTGAAATGTTCCCACCCTTCCCAGGTAAAACACCTGAATATGTACAAGGACTTGAAAGCCTAGAGGAAGGGCCATGGAGCCACATGAGTGACAGCATGCCAGCCGACTTGGTGCCTGCAGGCCAGCCAGGATGGTCCTGGCCCTGGGTGCTCTTCTGGAAGCTTTCCATTTCCCTGCCTGAGATACCCCTGCTGTCCCGGCCCCCACTGCTTTCTTCCTCACTCACCTCTGCCCAGGGAGAAATTCCAGCGGCAGGTATGGGTGACACATCCTCTTCTTTAGCAGGTGGCATCTTGGCAACTGCTGCAGAAAGTCCAGCAGAGCCCCACTCACACTGGGCCACCCACAAAGCCGTGGCCTCTCACTCCCTCCCACCAGTCCAGCCCCAAGACTGCTGACAGGGCAGAGAAAATGGCGTCAGGCACAGCTGCAGGGGCTCTTGCTGCCTGGAGCGGTGTTTATATTGATCTGAACCCAGGCACACCTGGGGAGGGCTGGCCGGCACGGTCGGGCTTCCCAGGCCAGCCAATAATCACCCCTCAGGGGCTCACAGTTGCAGAAACTGGAACTTGCTGAATCGGCCAGGTCCAAGGAACAGGTGTGGGCTCCTGAGAGTCAGGATAGACAAGGGGCTGCAGCTCTGGCTTGTTTTCTAATTATATTATCTGGCCCATGAGTGGGAGACAACTTCAAGAAAACCCTCTCCTAATGAGAGGAACCCAGGAGTCAGGGAGAGGAGGGGTGGCTGGTGGGTGGAGACAGAGGCCTGGTGCCCCGGGTGCAGTGGAAGTCTCTGGAAGACCAGGTGGAGGGAGGCCACACAGAGTGATGCCCAGGGTCACAGACCTGTCGGAGCTGCTGTTTGTTAGTTCAAGTCCTGCTCTGAGGTGCTCTGTGTCAGATCTGAGTGACAGGTGAGCTGGGAGTGCTCTGCAATGAGGGCGATATGCACGGTTCCTGTGTTCCCAGCCCTGCCATGGTACCTGCAAGGGTAGCTCTGTATCCTGGGAGGGGCCTGACCACGAGAGCCCCATGGGCTGCAGGGGAACCTGCCCAGGGAACCCCATATCCTGGGAGGGGCCTGAACACGAGAGCCCCATGGGCTGGGGTGGGGGTGGGGTACCTGCCCAGGTGAGCTCCATATCCTGGGATTGGCCTGACCTCGAGAGCCCCATGGGCTGCTGGAGTCCTGGTAAAGGATGTCAGGACAGTCAGTGAAGCCACCGAGGATATACCTCCAGTAGTTCCTAAATCCTACACCCTGCTGGTCATTCTACCAACCACCAGGACATGGTATTCTGTATTAGTCTTCAATGATGCCTTCTTTTGTATTCTATTAGTCCCAGAGTCACAAGAAATTTTGGCTTGTGAGTGGCAGGACTCAACATACAACTAAAACAATACTTCCGGGCCGTGTTGCCCCAAGGGTTCAAAAATTCCCACACCATCTTTGGGGAAAGCTCAGCTAAAGAACTAAAAGTTCTACCTCTGGAAAAGGAAACACTCCTTCAATATGCAGACGACATTCTGATCGCCAGCCCTACTAAGGAGACCTCTGAACTACCAAGCCAATAAAGGATACAAGTTGTCCAAGAAAAAGCTCAAATATCACAGACTACGGTGACCTGCCTGGGCTTCATTCTCACAGAAGGTCGGAGAAGCCCATCCCAGGAAAGGGAAGAAACAATTTACAGCCTTACCCATTTCTGAAACTAGAAGACAGCTTAGGGGTTCCTGGGGAGGCCAGGGTTTGCTGCTTCTGGATCCCTAACTACAATCTACTAGCTCGGCCTCTATATGAAACACTGAAAGGAAAAGATGATGATCCTTTTGAATAGAATGCAGAAGTGGCCTTTCAAGAATGGAAAGAGCAGTCAATTCAGACCCTTGCCCTGGAACTCCCTAATTTAGCTAAACCCTTTGACCTTTACATTCCTGGTGAACGGTGAATCGCCATTGGAGTATTAGTGCAAAACCTGGGACCACTTGAAATGGAACAATGCAAGAATGCGCTCCAGGTAGGATAAACTACGGTCACCAAGGGGCTTGGCCCACCGCCACATCTGGCCAAGATACTGGCAGTATCTGAAAACCTGGAAATCAGCAGCCCAAAAGGCCACCTCCCTCCGAAGGGAAAAGGACCCCACGTGGTGATCCTAACACCCAACCATGCCCTGAAGTTGCAGGGTTGGCTCCATGGGCACACTGACCTTGAGCGAGGAGGCCCTCCAACTCCAACCTCCATAGAGATAACCGGGGCAAAGTGGCACCATGAAGACTCGTGTGAAGGTGTCTGCACGGGCAAATTTAACGCTCATTTCCCACCAGGAAGAGGAATTAACCAAAGGCTCAGCATGCCGTGCCGGAACCAGATTAGGGCCTGAAGCAATCCTGCGGGTTTGCGGCCAGCTCACAAGAAAGCGAGTTGAAGAAAGGAGCTCAGGGACACTGTAATTCACAAACCTGCAGAGTTATAAATGACAGCTATCACCCAAAAATATATTGAAGGAAGGCTGCGAAGAGGACTTGAAAGCGGGGCAGAATTGCAAGAAAACGATTTCAGGGGGTAGACTGGAATTGCATTTAAAGCATAGGAAAAGAGGCAGAACGTCGACAATGATGCACTTGGCCAAAAAGGGCGTATGCGTTTTTTCCTGAATATATTCAGGAAAAAACGCATACGCCCTTTTTGGCCAACCAAGCAAGCATGTTAAAGAAATCTGCACTACAATGAAGTCTCACTGCTCCCCATTCAAAAGGGCCATCTGAAAAAAGTGTAAAATCCAGAAAGGCAGCACAGGCCATGGAGAACAGGGAGCCTTGTTATGCTGATGGGCGGGATGTAAATTGCCAACAGCCACTCTGGAGATGTGTATGGTGTTTCCTCAAAAACCTAAAAAACAAAGCAACGGAGCCTATGGCATTACCACTTATTTTCCTATAGCTTAGGGAAATTAAAATCAAAAACACACAGCCACCGCAAAGTTTCTGTTTACGGGTCTGTTTACAACAACCTCGTCTACGGTACAAGTTAAATATCCCAGAAAGCGAAAAATGGATAAAGAAGTGTGGTACGTACGTACAAAGGAATATCACTCACCAATGAAATCTATGTCATCAGGCCCGTCGCGGCATAATGAGTGGATTCACGTACGATGATTCTAAGTGAAATAAGTCACACAGAAAATGAAACATCATAAGATATCAGTAATACACGGAATGTAAACTTGGCTACACATGAACTGAATTACAAAACAGAACAGGGTCTCAAATTTAGAAAACCTACTTATGCTTGCTTAAGGGGAAAGGTGAGTTGTGGTGCTGCATAAAACCAGAGATAGAAATTAGCACAGATACCTTTCCATAAGCCAAATATGTAATAGTCAAGACCTAAACCTTGCTCAATGAAATGGAATAAACACCCCATATTCAACGCCTAGGATTACACATGAGTAGTAAGAACCTTCAAACCCATGGATTTATATGTCTCCGTAAGAGACTCAAGTGTGTGTACAGCGGCATGAATGCAGCAGAGAAAATCTGATAAAACCCATTATCAAAATGAATTACAAAAACAAACACAATGACAGTGAAATAGAAAGCAATTCTTAAATAATTCATTCAGGGCTTGTGATGCGAGCTGGATTTACCACATCTACACCCAGAGCTGAGTGAGACATAAGGCTGGACACTTCGGGCTGATAGCATTGGTGAGGTTCGATGAGCAAATGCAGACCCTTTGAAGTCATACTGCATGGTACCCATTCCATCGGTCCCAACTCTCCAGGTTTAAGGGATTCTTCCTTCAGCTAAAACATGCATGGGAAACCCACAGTACAGTGCACTGTGTGACCGGGAAACGTTTTCAAATGCATCTCAGTTTTCGTCCCCTTTTACTCGGGTTCACCATTCCAGACCGTTTACTAACACTCTCCCCACTTGGAGAGTCAGTGCCTTTAACCTCCTGTTTGGCACAGTTTGCAATTTCTGCGCAAGATGAACAGGAATAGGGAGAACCAATGAGAGACTAGCTGTAGGTGTCTGGACGGGCAAATGGAACGCTCATTTCCCACCAGGAAGAGGAATTAACCAAAGGCTCAGCATGCCATGCCGGAACCAGATTAGGGCCTGAAGCATTCCTGCGGGTTTGCGGCCAGCTCACAAGAAAGCGAGTTGAAGAAAGGAGCTCAGGGGCACTGTAATTCACAAATCTGCAGAGTTATAAATGACAGCTATCGTCCAAAAATATATTGAAGGAAGGCTGCGAAGAGGACTGGAAAGCGGGGCAGAATTGCAGGAAAACGATTTCAGGGGGTAGACTGGAATTGCATTTAAAGCATAGGAAAAGAGGCAGAACGTCGACAATGATGCACTTGGCCAAAAAGGGCGTATGCGTTTTTTCCTGAATATATTCAGGAAAAAACGCATACGCCCTTTTTGGCCAACCAAGCCAGCATGTTATAGAAATCTGCACTACAAAGAAGTCTCACTGCCCCCAGGTCAAAAGGGCCATCTGAAAAAAGTGTAAAATCCAGAAAGACAGCACAGGCCATGGAGAACAGGGAGCCTTGTTATGCTGATGGGCGGGATGTAAATTGCCAACAGCCACTCTGGAGAAGTGTATGGTGTTTCCTGAAACACCTAAGAAACAAAGCAACGGAGACTACGGCACTTCCACTTATGGTCTTATAGATCACGGAAATTAAAATCAAAAACAGACAGCCACCCCAAAGTTTCAGACGGCTCTGTTTACAGGAATCTCGTCTACGGTACAAGTTAAATATCCCAGAATGTGAAAAATGGATAAAGAAGTTGTGGTACACACATTCAATGGAATATCACTCAGCAATGAAATCTATGTCATCAGGCCCATCGTGGCATAATGAGTGGATTCAGGTACGATGATTCTAAGTGAAATAAGTCACACAGAAAATGAAACATCATAAGATATCACTAATACACGGAATGTAAACTTGGCTACACATGAACTGAATTACAAAACAGAACAGGGTCTCAAATTTAGAAAACCACCTTATGCTTGCTTAAGGGGAAAAGTGAGTTGGGGTGCTGCATAAAACCAGAGATAGAAATTAGCACAGATACCTTTCCATAAGCCAAATATGTAATAGTCAAGACCTAGCCCTTGCTCAACGAAATGGACTAAACACCCCATATTCAACGCCTAGGAATACACCTGACTAGTAAGTATCTTCAAACCCATGGATTTATATGTCTCCATAAGAGACTCAAGTGTGTGTACAGCGGCATGAATGCAGCAGAGAAAATCCGATAAATCCCATTATCAAAATGAATTACAAAAACAAACACAATGACAGTGAAATAGAGAGCAATTCTTAAATAATTCATTCAGGGCTTGTGATGCAACCTGGATTTACCACATCTACAACCAGAGCTGAGTGAGACATAAGGCTGTACACTTCGGCCTGATAGCATTGGTGAGGTTCGTTGCGAAAATGCAGGCCCTTTGGAGTCATACTGCATGGTACCCATTCCATGGGTCCCAACTCTCCAGGTTTAAGGGATTCTTCCTTCAGCTAAAACATGCATGGGAAACCCACAGTATGGTGCACCGTGTGACCGGGAAACCTTTTCAAATGCATCTCAGTTTTCGTCCCCTTTTACTCGGGTTCACGATTCAAGACCCTTTATTAATACTCTCCCCACTTAGAGAGTCAGTGCCTTTAACCTCCTGTTTGGCACAGTTTGCAATTTCTGCGCAAGATGAACAAGAATAGGGAGAACCAATGAGAGACTAGCTCTAGGTGTCTGCACGTTCAAATATAACACTCATTTCCCACCAGGAAGAGGAATTTACCAAAGGATCAGCATGCTGTGCCGGAACCAGATTAGGGCATGAAGAAATGCTGCGGGTTTGCGGCCAGCTCACAAGAAAGCGAGTAGAAGAAAGGAGCTCAGGCGCACTGTCATTCACAAACCTGCAGAGATATGAATGACAGCTATCGTCCAAAATGTACTGAAGTAAGTCTTCGAAGAGGACTTGAAAGCGGGGCAGAATTTCAGGAACACGATTTCAGGGGGTAGACAGGAATTGCGCTTAAAGCATAGGAACAGAGGCAGAATGTCGACAATGATGCACTTGGCTAAAAAGGGCATATGCGTTTTTTCCTGAATATATTCAGGAAAAAACGCATACGCCCTTTTTGGCCAACCAAGCAAGCGTGTAAATGAAATCGTCACTACAATGAAGTCTCATTGCCCCGTGGTCAAAAGGGCCATCTGAAAAAAGTGTAAAATCCAGAAAGGCAGGACAGGTCATGGAGAACAGGGAGCCTTGTTATGCGGATGGGCGGGATGTAAATTGCCAACAGCCACTCTGGAGAAGTGTATGGTGTTTCCTGAAACACGTAGGAAACAAAGCAACACAGCCTATGGCACTTCCACTTATGGTCCTATAGCTTAGGGAAATTAAAATCAAAAACACACAGCCACCCCAAAGTTTGGGATGGCTCTGTTTACAAGAACCTTGCCTACGGTACAAGTTAAATATCCAAGAAAGCAAAAAATGCATAAAGAAGTTGTGGTACGCACGTACAGTGGAATATCACTCAGCAATGAAATCTACGTCATCAGGTCCTATCGGCATAATGAGTGGATTCAGGTACGATGATTCTACGAGAAATAAGTCACACAGAAAAAGAAACATCATAAGATATCGCTAATACACGGAATGTCACCTTGGCTACACATGAACTGAATTACAAAACAGAACAGGGTCTCAAATTTAGAAAACCAACTTATGCTTGCTTATGGGGAAAAGTGAGTTGAGGTGCTGCATAATACCAGAGATTGAAATTAGCACAGATACCGTTCCATAAGCCAAATATATAATTGACAAGACCTACTCCTTGCTCAACGAAATATACTCAACACCCCATATTCAACGCCTGGGAAGATACCTGACAAGTAAGAATCTTAAAACCCATGGATTTATATGTCTCCATAAGGAAATCAAGCGTGTGTACAGCGGCCTAAACGCAGCAGTGAACATCCGATAAATCCCATTATCAAAATGAATTTCAAAAACAAAACACAATGACAGTGAAATAGAGAGCAATTCTTAAATAATTCATTCAGGGCTTGTGATGCCACCTGGATTTACCACATCTACACCCAGAGCTGGGTGAGACATAAGGCTGGACACTTCGGGCTGATAGCATTGGTGAGGTTCGGTGAGCAAATGCAGACCCTTTGAAGTCATACTGCATGGTACCCATTCCAAGGGTCCCAACTCTCCAGGTTTAAGGGATACTTCCTTCAGCTAAAACATGCATGGGAAACCCACAGTACAGTGCACTGTGTGACCGGGAAACATTTTCAAATGCATCTCAGGTTTCGTCCCCTGGTACTCGGGTTCACCATTCCAGACGCTTTACTAACACTCTTCCCACTTGGAGAGTCAGTGCCTTTAAACTACTGTTTGGTACAGTTTGCAATTTCTGCGCAAGATGAACAGGCATAGGGAGAACCAATGAGAGACTAGCTGTAGGTGCCTGCATGGGCAAATGGAACGCTCATTTCCCGCCAGGATGAGGAATTAACCAAATGCTCAGCGTGCCCGGCCGGAAACAGATTAGGGCCGGAAGCAATCCTGCGGTTTTGCGGCCAGCTCACAAGAAAGCGAGTTGAAGAAAGGAGCTCAGGGGCACTGTAATTCACAAACCTGCAGAGTTATGAATGACAGCTATCGTCCAAAAATGTTCTGAAGTAAGTCTTCCAAGAGGACTTGAATGCGGGGCAGAATTTCAGAGAAACGATTTCAGGGGATAGACTGGAATTGCACTTAAAGCATAGGAAAAGAGGCAGAATGTCGACAATGATGCACTTGGCCAAAAAGGGCGTATGCGTTTTTTCCTGAATATATTCAGGAAAAAACGCATACGCCCTTTTTGGCCAACCAAGCAAGCGTGTAAAGGAAATCTGCACTACAATGAAGTCTCACTGCACCCCGGTCAAAAGGGCCATCTGAAAAAAGTGTAAAATCCAGAAAGGCAGGACAGGTCATGGAGAACAGAGAGCCTGGTTACGCTGATGGGCGGGATATAAATTGCCAACAGCCCATCTGGAGAAGTGTATGGTGTTTCGTGAAACACGAAGGAAACAAAGCAACACAGCCTATGGCACTTCCACTTATGGTCCTATAGCTTAGGGAAATTAAAATCAAAAACACACAGCCACCCCAAAGTTTGGGACGGCTCTGTTTACAAGAACCTCGTCTACGGTACATGTTAAATATCCGAAAAAGCAAAAACTGGATAAAGAAGTTGTGGTATGCACGTACAATGGAATATCACTCAGCAATGAAATCTACGTCTTCAGGTCCGTAGCGGCATAATGAGTGGATTCAGGTACGATGATTCTACGAGAAATAAGTCACACAAAAAAAGAAACATCATAAGATACCACTAATACACGGAATGTAAACTTGGCTACACATAAACTGAATTACAAAACAGAACAGGGTCTCAAATTTAGAAAACCAACTTATGCTTGCTTATGGGGAAAGGTGAGTTGGGGTGCTGCATAAAACCAGAGATTGAAATTAGCACAGATACCGTTCCATAAGCCAAATATATAATAGACAAGACCTACTCCTTGCTCAACGAAATGGACTCAACACCCCATATTCAACGCCTGGGAAGATACCTGACAAGTAAGAATCTTAAAACCCATGGATTATATGTCTCCATAAGGAAATCAAGCGTGTGTACAGCGGCCTAAACGCAGCAGTGAAAATCCGATAAATCCCATTATCAAAATAAATTTCAAAAACAAAACACATGACAGTGAAATAGAGAGCAATTCTTAAATAATTCATTCAGGGCTTGTGATGCAACCTGGATTTACCACATCTACACCCAGAGCTGGGTGAGACATAAGGCTGGACACTTCGGGCTGATAGCATTGGTGAGGTTCGGTGAGCAAACGCAGACCCTTTGAAGTCATACTGCATGGTACCCATTCCATGGGTTCCAACTCTCCAGGTTTAAGGGATTCTTCCTTCAGCTAAAACATGCATGGGAAACCCAGACTATCGTCCGCCGTGTGATTGGGAAACGTTTTCAAATGCATCTCAGTTTTCGTCCCCTGGTACTCGGGTTCACCATTCCAGACGCTTTACTAACACTCTCCCCACTTGGAGAGTCAGTGCCTTTAACCTCTTGTTTGGCACAGTTTGCAATTTCTGCGCAAGATGAACAGGAATAGGGAGAACCAAAGAGAGACTAGCTGTTGGTGCCTGCACGGGCAAATTGAACGCTCATTTCCCACCAGGAAGAGGAATTAACCAAAGGCTCAGCGTGCCCGGCCGGAAACAGATTAGGGCCTGAAGCAATCCTGCGGTTTTGCGGCCAGCTCACAAGAAAGCGAGTTGAAGAAAGGAGCTCAGGGTCAGTGTAATTCAGAAACATGCAGAGTTATGAATGACAGCTATCGTCCAAAAATGTACTGAAGTAAGTCTTCCAAGAGGACTTGAAAGCGGGGCAGAATTTCAGGAAAACGATTTCAGGTGGTAGACTGGAATTGCACTTAAAGCATAGGAAAAGAGGCAGAATGTCGACAATGATGCACTTGGCCAAAAAGGGCGTATGCGTTTTTTCCTGAATATATTCAGGAAAAAACGCATACGCCCTTTTTGGCCAACCAAGCAAGCGTGTAAAGGAAATCTGCACTACAATGAAGTCTCACTGCCCCCCGGTCAAAAGGGCCATCTGAAAAAAGTTTAAAATCCAGAAAGGCAGGACAGGTCTTGGAGAACAGGGAGCCTTGTTATGCTGATGGTCGGGATGTAAATTGCCAACAGCCACTCTGGAGAAATGTATGGTGTATCCTGAAACACGTAGGAAACAATGCAACACAGCCTATGTCACTTCCACTTATGGTCCTATAGATTAGGGAAATTAAAATCACAAACACACAGCCACCCCAAAGTTTGGGATGGCTCTGTTTACAAGAACCTTGTCTACGGTACAAGTTAAATATCCGAGAAAGGAAAAAATGGATAAAGAAGTTTTGGTACGCACGTACAATGGAATATCACTCAGCAATGAAATCTACGTCTTCAGGCCCGTAGCGGCATAATGAGTGGATTCAGGTACGATGATTCTACGAGAAATAAGTCACACAGAAAAAGAAACAACATAATATATCAGTAATACACGGAATGTAAACTTGGCTACACATAAACTGAATTACAAAACAGAACAGGGTCTCAAATTTAGAAAACCAACTTATGCTTGCTTTTGGGGAAAGGTGAGTTGGGGTGCTGCATAAAACCAGAGATTGAAATTAGCACAGATACCGTTCCATAAGCCAAATATATAATAGACCAGCCCTACTCCTTGCTCAACGAAATGGACTCAACACCCCATATTCAACGCCTGGCAAGATACCTGACAAGTAAGAATCTTAAAACCCATGGATTTATATGTCTCCATAAGGAAATCAAGCATGTGTACAGCGGCCTAAAGGCAGCAGTGAAAATCTGATAAATCCCATTATCAAAATAAATTTCAAAAACAAAACACAATGACAGTGAAATAGAGAGCAATTCTTAAATAATTCATTCAGGGCTTGTGATGCCACCTGGATTTACCACATCTACACCCAGAGCTGGGTGAGACATAAGGCTGGGCACTTCGGGCTGATAGCATTGGTGAGGTTCGGTGAGCAAACGCAGACCCTTTGAAGTCATACTGCATGGTACCCATTCCATGGTCCCAACTCTCCAGGTTTAAGGGATTCTTCCTTCAGCTAAAACATGCATGGGAAACCCAGACTATCGTCCGCCGTGTGATTGGGAAACGTTGTCAAATGCATCTCAGTTTTCGTCCCCTGGTACTCGGGTTCACCTTTCCAGACGCTTTACTAACACTCTCCCCTCTTGGAGAGTCAGTGCATTTAACCTCCTGTTTGGGACACTTTGCAATTTCTGCGCAAGATGAACAGGAATAGGGAGAAGCAATGAGAGACTAGCTGTAGGTGTCTGCACGGGCAAATTGAACGCTCATTTCCCACCAGGAAGAGGAATTAACCAAACGCTCAGCGTGCCCTGCCGGAAAGAGATTAGGGCCTGAAGCAATCCTGCGGTTTTGCGGCCAGCTCACAAGAAAGCGAGTTGAAGAAAGGAGCTCAGGGGCACTGTAATTCACAAACCTGCAGAGTTATGAATGACAGCTATCGTCCAAAAATGTATTGAAGTAAGTCTTCGAAGAGGACTTGAAAGCGGGGCAGAATTTCAGGAAAACGATTTCAGGGGGTAGACTGGAATTGCACTTAAAGCATAGGAAAAGAGGCAGAATGTCGACAATGATGCACTTGGCCAAAAAGGGCGTATGCGTTTTTTCCTGAATATATTCAGGAAAAAACGCATACGCCCTTTTTGGCCAACCAAGCAAGCGTGTAAAGGAAATCTGCACTACAATGAAGTCTCACTGCCCCCCAGTCAAAAGGGCCATCTGAAAAAAGTGTAAAATCCAGAAAGGCAGGACAGGTCATGGAGAACAGGGAGCCTTGTTATGCTGATGGGCGGATTTAAATTGCCAACAGCCACTCTGGAAAAGTGTATGGTGTTTCCTGAAACACGTAGAAAACAAAGCAACACAGCCTATGGCACTTCCACTTATGGTGCTATAGCTTAGGGAAATTAAAATCAAAAACACACAGCCACCCCAAAGTTTGGGATGGCTCTGTTTACAAGAACCTCATCTACGGTAGAAGTTAAATATCCGAGAAAGCATAAAATGGATAAAGAAGTTGTGGTACGCACGTACAATGGAATATCACTCAGCAATGAAATCTATGTCATCAGGTCCGTAGCGGCATAATGAGTGGATTCAGGAACGATGATTCCACGAGAAATAAGTCACACAGAAAAAGAAACATCATAAGATATCACTAATACACGGAATGTAAACTTGGCTACACATGAACTGAATTACAAAACAGAATAGGGTCTCAAATTTAGAAAACCAAATTATGCTTGCTTATGGGGAAAGGTGAGTTGGGGTGCTACATCAAACCAGAGATTGAAATTAGCACAGATACCATTCCATAAGCCAAATATATAATAGACAAGACCTACTCCTTGCTCAATGAAATGTACTCAACACCCCATATTCAACGCCTGGGAACATACCTGACAAGTAAGAATCTTAAAACCCATGGATTAAATGTCTCCATAAGGAAATCAAGCGTGTGTACAGCGGCCTAAACGCAGCAGTGGAAATCCGATAAATCCCATTATCAAAATAAATTTTGAAAACAAAACACAATGACAGTGAAATAAAGAGCAATTCTTAAATAATTCACTCAGGGCTTGTGATGCAACCTGGATTTACCACATCTACACCGAGAGCTGGGTGAGACATAAGGCTGGACACTTCGGGCTGATAGCATTGGTGAGGTTCGGTGAGCAAACGCAGACCCTTTGAGGTTATACTGCATGGTACCCATTCCATGGGTCCCAACTCTCCGGGTTTAAGGGATTCTTCCTTCAGCTAAAACATGCATGGGAAACCCAGAGTATGGTCCACCGTGTGATTGGGAAACGTTTTCAAATGCATCTCAGTTTTCGGACCCTGGTACTCGGGTTCACCATTCCAGACACTTTACTAACACTCTCCCCACTTGGAGAGTCACTGCCTTTAAACTCCTGTTTGGCACAGTTTGCAATTTCTGCGCAAGATGAACAGGAATAGGGAGAACCAATGAGAGACTAGCTGTAGGTGTCTGCACGGGCAAATGGAACGCTCATTTCCCACCAGGAGGAGGAATTAACCAAAGGCTCAGCGTGCCCTGCCAGAAACAGATTAGCACCTTAAGCAATCCTGCGGTTTTGCAGCCAGCTCACAAGAAAGTGAGTTGAAGAAAAGAGCTCATGGCCACTGAAATTCACAAACCTGCAGAGTTATGAATGACAGCTATCGTCCAAAAATGTATTGAAGTAAGTCTTCGAAGAGGACTTGAAAGCGGGGCAGAATTTCAGGAAAACGATTTCAGGGGATAGGCTGGAATTGCACTTAAAGCATAGGAAAAGAGGCAGAATGTCGACAATGATGCACTTGGCCAAAAAGGGCGTATGCGTTTTTTCCTGAATATTCAGGAAAAAACGCATACGCCCTTTTTGGCCAACCAAGCAAGCGTGTAAAGGAAATCTGCACTACAATGAAGTCTCACTGCCCCCCGGTCAAAAGGGCCATCTGAAAAAAGTTTAAAATCCAGAAAGACAGGACAGGTCTTGGAGAACAGGGAGCCTTGTTATGCTGATGGTCGGGATGTAAATTGCCAACAGCCACTCTGGAGAAATGTATAGTGTTTCCTGAAACACGTAGGAAACAAAGCAACACAGCCTATGGCTCTTCCACTTATGGTCCTATAGCATAGGGAAATTAAAATCAAAAACACACAGCCACCCCAAAATTTGGGACGGCTCTGTTTACAAGAACCTCGTCTACGGTACAAGTTAAATATCCGAGAAAGCAAAAAATGGATAAAGAAGTTGTGGTACGCACGTACAATGGAATATCACTCAGCAATGAAATCTACGTCATCAGGCCCGTAGATCATAACGAGTGGATCCAAGTACGATGATTCTACGAGAAATAAGTCACACAGAAAAAGAAACATCATAAGGTATCAGTAATACACGGAATGTAAACTTGGCTACACATGAATTGAATTACAAAACAGAACAGGGTCTCAAATTTAGAAAACCAACTTATGCTTGCATATGGGGAAAGGTGAGTTGGGGTGCTGCATCAAACCAGAGATTGAAATTAGCACAGATACCGTTCCATAAGCCAAATATATAATAGACAAGACCTATTCCTTGATCAACGAAACGGACTCAACGAGTGGGAAGATACCTGACATGTAAGAATCTTAAAACACATGGATTTATATGTCTCCATAAGGAAATCATGCGTGTGTACAGCGGCCTAAACGCAGCAGTGAAAATCCGATAAATCCCATTATCAAAATAAATTTCAAAAACAAAACACAATGACAGTGAAATAGAGAGCAATTCTTAAATAATTCATTCAGGGCTTGTGATGCAACCTATATTTACCACATCTACACCCAGAGCTGGGTGAGACATAAGGTAGGACACTTCGGGCTAATAGCATTGGTGAGGTTCGGTGAGCAAAGGCAGACCCTTTGAAGTCATACTGCATGGTACCCATTCCATGGGTCCCAACTCTCCAGGTTTAAGGGATTCTTCCTTCAGCTAAAACATGCATGGGAAACCCAGAGTATGGTCCACCATGTGATTGGGAAACGTTTTCAAATGCATCTCAGTTTTCGAAACCTGGTACTCGGGTTCACCATTCCAGACGCTTTACTAACACTCTCCCCACTCGGAGAGTCAGTACCTTTAACCTCCTGTTTAGCACAGTTTGCAATTTCTGCGCAAGATTAACAGGAATAGGGAGAACCAATGAGAGACTAGATGTAGGTGTCTGCACGGGCAAATGGAACGTTCATTTCCCACCAGGAAGAGGAATTAACCAAAGGCTCAGCGTGCCCTGCCGGAAACAGATTAGGGCCTGAAGCAATCCTGCGGTTTTGCGGCCAGCTCACAAGAACGCGAGTTGAAGAATGGAGTTAAGGGGCACTGTAATTCACAAACCTGCAGAGTTATGAATGACAGCTATCGTCCAAAAATGTATTGAAGTAAGTCTTTGAAGAGGACTTGAAAGCGGGGCAGAATTTCAGGAAAACGATTTCAGGGGGTAGACTGGAATTGCACTTAAAGCATAGGAAAAGAGGCAGAATGTCGACAATGATGCACTTGGCCAAAAAGGGCGTATGCAGTTTTTCCTGAATATATTCAGGTAAAAACGCATACGCCCTTTTTGGCCAACCAAGCAAGTGTGTAAAGGAAATCTGCACTACAATGAAGTCTCACTGCCCCCCGGTCAAAAGGGCCATCTGAAAAATGTGTAAAATCCAGAAAGGCACGACAGGTCATGGAGAACAGGGAGCCTTGTAATGCTGATGGGCGGGATATAAATTGCCAACAGCCACTCTGGAGAAGTTTATGGTGTTCCCTGAAACAGGTAGGAAACAAAACAAAACAGCCTATGGCACTTCCACTTATGGTCCTATAGCTTAGGGAAATTAAAATCAAAAAGATACAGCCACACCAAAATTTGGAACGGCTCTGTTTACAAGAACCTCATCTACGGTACAAGTTAAATATCCGAGAAAGCAAAAAATGGATAAAGAAGTTGTGGTACGCACGTACAATGGAATATCACTCAGCAATGAAATCTACGTCATCAGGTCCCTAGAAGCATAATGACTGGATTCAGGTACGATGATTCTACGAGAAATAAATCACACAGAGAAAGAAACATCATAAGATATCACTAATACACGGAATGTAAACTTGGCTACACATGAACTGAATTACAAAACAGAACAGGGTCTCAAATTTAGAAAACCAACTTATGCTTGCTTATTGGGAAAGGTGAGTTGGGGTGCTGCATAAAACCAGAGATTGAAATTAGCACAGATACCGTTCCATAAGCCAAATATATAATAGACAAGACCTACTCCTTGCTCAACGACATGGACTCAACACCCCATATTCAACGCCTGGGAATATACCTGACAAGTAAGAATCTTAAAACTCATGGATATATATGTCTCCATAAGGAAATCAAGCATGTGTACAGCGGCCTAAACGCAGCAGTGAAAATCCGATAAATCCCATTACCAAAATAAATTTCAAAACAAAACACAATGACAGTGAAATAGAGAGCAATTCTTAAATCATTCATTCAGGGCTTGTGATGCAACCTGGATCTCCCACATCTACACCGAGAGCTGGGTGAGACATAAGGCTGGACATTTGGGGCTGATAGCATTGGTGAGGTTCGGTGAGCAAACACAGACCCTTTGAAGTCATACTGCCTGGTACCCATTCCATGGGTCCCAACTCTCTAGGTTTAAGGGATTCTTCCTTCAGCTAAAACATGCATGGGAAACCCAGAGTATGGTCCACCGTGTGACCGGGAAACGTTTTCAAATGCATCTCAGTTTTCGAACCCTGTTACTCGGGTTCACCATTCCAGACGCTTTACTAACACTCTCCCCACTTGGAGAGTCAGTGCCTTTAACATCCTGTTTGGCACAGTTTGCAATTTCTGCGCAAGATTAACAGGAATAGGGAGAACAAATGAGAGACTAGCTGTAGGTGTCTGCACGGGCAAATGGAACGCTCATTTCCCACCAGGAAGAGGAATTAACCAAAGGCTCAGCGTGCCCTGCAGGAAACAGATTAGGGCCTAAGGCAATCCTGCGGTTTTGCGGCCATCTCACAAAAAAGCGAATTGAAAAAAGGAGCTGAGGGGCACTGTAATTCACAAAACTGCAGAGTTATGAATGACAGCTATCGTCCAAAATTGTATTGAAGTAAGTCTTCGAAGAGGACTTGAAAGCGGGGCCGAATTTCAGGAACACGATTTCAGGGGGTAGACTGGAATTGCACTTAAAGCATAGGAAAAGAGGCAGAATGTCGACAATGATGCACTTGGCCAAAAAGGGCGTATGCGTTTTTTCCTGAATATATTCAGGAAAAAACGCATACGCCCTTTTTGGCCAACCAAGCAAGCGTGTAAAGGAAATGTGCACTACAATGAAGTCTCAATGCCCCCCGGTCAAAAGGGCCATCTGAAAAAAGTGTAAAATCCAGAAAGGCAGGACAGGTCATGGAGAACAGGGAGCCTTGTTATGCTGATGGGCGGGATGTAAATTTCCAACAGCCACTCTGGAAAAGTGTATGGTGTTTCCTGAAACACATAGGAAACAAAGCAACACAGCCTATGGCACTTCCACTTATGGTCCTATAGCATAGGGAAATTAAAAACAAAAACACACAGCCACCCCAAACTTTGGGACGGCTCTGTTTACAAGAACCTCGTCTACGGTACAAGTTAAATATCCCAGAAAGCAAAAAATTCATAAAGAAGTTGTGGTACGCACGTACAATGGAATATCACTCAGCAATGAAATCTACGTCATCAGGCCCGTAGCGGCATAATGAGTGGATTCAGGTACGATGATTTTACGAGAAATAAGTCACACAGAAAAAGAAATATCATAAGATATCACTAATACACGGAATGTAAACTTGGCTACACATGAACTGAATTACAAAACAGAACAGGGTCTCAAATTTAGAAAACCAACTTATGCTTGCATATGGGGAAAGGTGAGTTGGGGTGCTGCATAAAACCAGAGATTGAAATTAGCACAGATACCTTTCCATAAGCTAAATATATAATAGACAAGACCTACTCCTTGCTCAACGAAATGGACTCAACACCCCATATTCAACGCCTGGGAAGATACCTGACAAGTAAGAATCTTAAAACCCATGGATTTATATGTCTCCATAAGGAAATCAAGCGTGTGTACAGCGGCCTAAACGCAGCAGTGAAAATCCGATAAATCCCATTATCAAAATAAATTTCAAAAACAAAACACAATGACAGTGAAATAGAGAGCAATTCTTAAATAATTCATTCAGGGCTTGTGATGCAACCTGGATTTACCACATCTACACCCAGAGCTGGGTGAGACATAAGGCTGGACACTTCGGGCTGATAGCATTGGTGAGGTTCGGTGAGCAAACGCAGACCCTTTGAAGTCATACTGCATGGTACCCATTCCATGGGTCCCAACTCTCCACGTTTAAGGGATTCTTCCTTCAGCTAAAACATGCATGGGAAACCCAGAGTATGGTCCACCGTGTGATTGGGAAACGTTCTCAAATGCATCTCAGTTTTCGAACCCTGGTGCTCGGGTTCACCATTCCAGACGCTTTACTAACACTCTCCCCACTTGTAGAGTCAGGGACTTTAAACTCCTGTTTGGCACAGTTTGCAATTTCTGCGCAAGATGAACAGGAATTGGGAGAACCAATGAGAGACTAGCTGTAGGTGTCTGCACTGGCAAATGGAACGCTCATTTCCCACCAGGAAGAGGAATTAACCAAAGGCTCAGCGTGCCCTGCCGGAAACAGATTAGGGCCTGAAGCAATCCTGTGGTTTTGCGGCCAGCTCACAAGAAAGCGTGTTGAGGAAAGGAGCTCAGGGGCAATGTAATTCACAAACCTGCAGAGTTATGAATGACAGCTATCGTCCAAAAATGTACTGAAGTAAGTCTTCAAAGAGGACTTGAAAGCGGGGCAGAATTTCAGGAAAACGATTTCAGGGGGAAGACTGGAATTGCACTTAAAGCATAGGAAAAGAGGCAGAATGTCGACAATGATGCACTTGGCCAAAAAGGGCGTATGCGTTTTATCCTGAATATATTCAGGAAAAAACGCATACGCCCTTTTTGGCCAACCAAGCAAGCGTGTAAAGGAAATCTGCACTACAATGAAGTCTCAATGCCCCCCGGTCAAAAGGGCCATCTGAAAAAAGTGCAAGATCCAGAAAGGCAGGACAGGTCATGGAGAACAGGGAGCCTTGTTATGCTGATGGGCTCGATGTAAATTGCCAACAGCCACTCTGGAGAAGTGTATGGTGTATCCTGAATCACGAAGGAAACAAAGCAACACAGCCTATGGCACTTCCACTTATGGTCCTATAGCTTAGGGAAATTAAAATCAAAAACACACAGCCACCCCAAAGTTTGGGACGGCTCTGTTTACAAGAACCTCGTCTACGGTACAAGTTAAATATCCGAGAAAGCAAAAAATGGATAAAGAAGTTGTGGTACGCACGTAAAATGGAATATCACTCAGCAATGAAATCTACGTCATCAGGCCCGTAGCGGCATAATGAGTGGATTCAGGTACGATGATTCTTCGAGAAATAAGTCACACAGAAAAAGAAACATCATTAGATATCCCTAATACACGGAATGTAAACTTGGCTACACATGAACTGAATTACAAAACAGAACAGGGTCTCAAATTTAGAAAACCAACTTATGCTTGCTTATGGGGAAAGGTGAGTTGGGGTGCTGCATAAAACCAGAGATTGAAATTAGCACAGATACTGTTCCATAAGCCAAATATATAATAGACAAGACCTACTCCTTGCTCAACGAAATGGACTCAACACCCCATATTCAACGCCTGGGAAGATACCTGACAAGTAAGAATCTTAAAACCCATGGATTTATATGTCTCCATAAGGAAATCAAGCGTGTGTACAGCGGCCTAAACGCAGCAGTGAACATCCGATAAATCCCATTACCAAAATAAATTTCAAAAACAAAACACAATGACAGTGAAATAGAGAGCAATTCTTAAATAATTCATTCAGGGCTTGTGATGCAACCTGGATTTACCACATCTACACCCAGAGCTGGGTGAGACATAAGGCTGGACACTTCGGGCTGATAGCATTGGTGAGGTTCGGTGAGCAAACGCAGACCCTTTGAAGTCATACTGCATGGTACCCATTCCATGGGTCCCAACTCTCCAGGTTTAAGGGATTCTTACTTCAGCTAAAACATGCATGGGAAACCCACAGAATGGTCCACCATGTGATTGGGAAACGTTTTCAAATGCATCTCAGTTTTCGAACCCTGGTACTCGGGTTCACCATTCCAGACGCTTTACTAACACTCTCCCCACTTGGAGAGTCAGTGCCTTTAACATCCTGTTTGGCACAGTTTGCAATTTCTGCGCAAGATTAACAGGAATAGGGAGAACAAATGAGAGACTAGCTGTAGGTGTCTGCACGGGCAAATGGAACGCTCATTTCCCACCAGGAAGAGGAATTAACCAAAGGCTCAGCGTGCCCTGCCAGAAACAGATTAGGGCCTAAAGCAATCCTGCGGTTTTGCGGCCATCTCACAAAAAAGCGAGTTGAAAAAAGGAGCTCAGGGGCACTGTAATTCACAAAACTGCAGAGTTATGAATGACAGCTATCGTCCAAAAATGTATTGAAGTAAGTCTTCAAAGACGACTTGAAAGCGGGGCAGAATTTCAGGAAAACGATTTCAGGGGGTAGACTGGAATTGCACTTAAAGCATAGGACTAGAGGCAGAATGTCGACAATGATGCACTTGGCCAAAAAGGGCGTATGCGTTTTTTCCTGAATATATTCAGGAAAAAACGCATACGCCCTTTTTGGCCAACCAAGCAAGCGTGTAAAGGAAATCTGCACTACAATGAAGTCTCACTGCCCCCCGGTCAAAAGGGCCATCTGAAAAAAGTGTAAAATCCAGAAAGGCAGGACAGGTCATGGAGAACAGGGAGCCTTGTTATGCTGATGGGCGGGATGTAAATTGCCAACAACCACTCTGGAGAAGTGTATGGTGTTTCCTGAAACACGTAGGAAACAAAGCAACACAGCCTATGGCACTTCCACTTATGGTCCTATAGCTTAGGGAAATTAAAATCAAAAACACACAGCCACCCCAAAGTTTGGGACGGCTCTGTATACAAGAACCTCGTCTACGGTACAAGTTAAATATCCCAGAAAGCAAAAAGTGCATAAAGATTTTGTGGTACGCACGTACAATGGAATATCACTCAGCAATTAAATCTACGTCTTCAGGCCCGTAGGGGCATAATGAGTGGATTCAGGTACGATGATTCTACGAGAAATAAGTCACACAGAAAAAGAAACATCATAATATATCAGTAATACACGGAATGTAAACTTGGCTACACATAAACTGAATTACAAAACAGAACAGGGTCTCAAATTTAGAAAACCAACTTATGCTTGCTTATGGGGAAAGGTGAGTTGGGGTGCTGCATAAAACCAGAGATTAAATTAGCACAGGTACCGTTCCATAAGCCAAACATATAATAGACAAGACCTACTCCTTGCTCAACGAAATGGACTCAACACCCCATATTCAACGCCTGGCAAGATACCTGACAAGTAAGAATCTTAAAACCCATGGATTTATATGTCTCCTTAAGGAAATCAAGCGTGTGTACAGCGGCCTAAACCTAGCAGTGAAAATCCGATAAATCCCATTATCAAAATAAATTTCAAAAACAAAACACAATGACAGTGAAATAGAGAGCAATTCTTAAATCATTCATTCAGGGCTTGTGATGCAACCTGGATTTCCCACATCTACACCCAGACCTGGGTGAGACATAAGGCCGGACACTTCGGGCTGATAGCATTGGTGAGGTTCGGTGAGCAACGCAGACCCTTTGAAGTCATACTGCATGGTACCCATTCTATGGGTCCCAACTCTCCAGGTTTAAGGGATTCTTCCTTCAGTTAAAACATGCATGGGAAACCCAGACTATCGTCCGCCGTGTGATTGGGAAACGTTTTCAAATGCATCTCAGTTTTCGCCCCTGGTACTCGGGTTCACCATTCCAGACGCTTTACTAACACTCTCCCCACTTGGAGAGTCAGTGCCTTTAACCTCCTGTTTGGCACAGTTTGCAATTTCTGCGCAAGATGAACAGGAATAGGGAGAACCAATGAGAGACTAGATGTAGGTGTCTGCACGTGCAAATGGAACGCTCATTTCCCACCAGGAAGAGGAATTAACCAAAGGTTCAGCGTGCCCTGCCAGAAAGAGATTATGGCGTGAAGCAATCCTGCGGTTTTGCGGCGAGCTCACAAGAAAGCGAGTTGAAGAAAGGAGCTCAGGGGCAGTGTAATTCAGAAACCTGCAGAGTTATGAATGACAGCTATCGTCCAAAAATGTATTGAAGTAAGTCTTCGAAGAGGACTTGAAAGCGGGGCAGAATTTCAGGAACACGATTTCAGGGGGTAGACTGGAATTGCACTTAAAGCATAGGAAAAGAGGCAGAATGTCGACAACGATGCACTTGGACAAAAAGGGCGTATGCGTTTTTTCCTGAATATATTCAGGAAAAAACGCATACGCCCTTTTTGGCCAACCAAGCAAGCGTGTAAAGGAAATCTGCACTACAATGAAGTCTCACTGCCCCCCGGTCAAAAGGGCCATCTGAAAAAAGTGTAAAATCCAGAAAGGCAGGAGAGGTCATGGAGAACAGGGAGCCTTGTTATGCTGATGGGCGGGATGTAAATAGCCAACAGCCACTCTGGAGATGTGTATGGTGTTTCCTGAAACACGTAGGAAACAAAGCAACACAGCCTATGGCACTTCCACTTATGGCCCTATAGCTTAGGGAAATTAAAATCAAAAACACACAGCTACCCCAAATTTGGGACGGCTCTGTTTACAAGAACTTTGTCTACGGTACAAGTTAAATATCTGAGAAAGCAAAAAATGGATAAAGAAGTTGTGGTATGTACGTACAATGGAATATCACTCAGCAATGTAATCTACGTCATCAGGCCCGTAGCGGCATAATGAGTGGATTCAGGTACGATGATTCTACGAGAAATAAGTCACACAGAAAAAGAAACATCATAAGATATCACTAATACACGGAATGTAAACTTGGCTACACATGAACTGAATTACAAAACAGAACAGGGTCTCAAATTTAGAAAACCAACTTATGCTTGCTTATGGGGAAAGGTGAGTTGCAGTGCTGCATAAAACCAGAGATTGAAATTAGCACACAAACCATTCCATAAGCCAAATATATAATAGACAAAACCTACTCCTTGCTCAAAGAAATCGACTCAACACCGCATATTCAATGCCTGGCAAGATACTTGACAAGTAAGAATCTTAAAACCCATGGATTTATATGTCTCCATAAGGAAATCAAGCGTGTGTACAGCGGCCTAAACGCAGCAGTGAACATCCGATAAATCCCATTATCAAAATAAATTTCAAAAACAAAACACAATGACAGTGAAATAGAGAGCAATTCTTAAATAATTCATTCAGGGCTTGTGATGCAACCTGTATTTACCACATCTACACCCAGAGCTGGATGAGACATAAGACTGGACACTTCAGCCTGATAGCATTGGTGAGGTTCGGTGAGCAAACGCAGACCCTTTGAAGTCATACTGCATGGTACCCATTCCATGGGTCCCAACTCTCCAGGTTTAAGGGATTCTTCCTTCAGCTAAAACATGCATGGGAAACCCAGAGTATGGTCCACCGTGTGATTGGGAAACGTTTTAAAATGCATCTCAGTTTTCGTCCCCTGGTACTCGGGTTCAACATTTGAACGCTTTACTAACACTCTCCCCACTTGGAGAGTCAGTGCCATTAACCTCCTGTTTGGCACAGTTTTCAATTTCTGCGCAAGATGAACAGGAATAGGGAGAAGCAATGAGAGACTAGCTGTAGGTGTCTGCACGGGCAAATGGAACGCTCATTTCCCACCAGGAAGAGGAATTAACCAAAGGCTCAGCGTGCCCTGCCGGAAACAGATTAGGGCCTGAAGCAATCCTGCGGTTTTGCAGCCAGCTCACAAGAAAGCGAGTTGAAGAAATGAGCTCAGGGGCACAATAATTCACAAACCTGCAGAGTTATGAATGACAGCTATCGTCCAAAAATGTATTGAAGTAAGTCTTCGAAGAGGACTTGAAAGCGGGGCAGAATTTCAGAAAAACGATTTCAGGGGGTAGACTGGAATTGTACTAAAAGCATAGGAAAAGAGGCAGAATGTCGACAATGATGCACTTGGCCAAAAAGGGCGTATGCGTTTTTTCCTGAATATATTCAGGAAAAAACGCATACGCCCTTTTTGGCCAACCAAGCAAGCGTGTAATGGAAATCTACACTACAATGAAGTCTCACTGCCCCCCGGTCAAAAGGGCCATCTGAAAAAAATGTAAAATCCAGAAAGTCAGGACAGGTCATGGAGAACAGGGAGCCTTGTCATGCTGATGGGCGGGATGTAAATTGCCAACAACCACTCTGGAGAAGTGTATGGTGTTTCCAGAAACACGTAGGAAACAAAGCAACACAGCCTATGTCACTTCCACTTATGGTCCTATAGCTTAGGGAAATTAAAATCAAAAACACACAGCCACCCCAGAGTTTGTGACGGCTCTGTTTACAAGAACCTCGTCTACGGTACAAGTAAAATATCCCAGAAAGCAAAAAATGGATAAAGAAGTTGTGGTACGCACGTACAATGGAATATCACTCAGCAATGAAATCTACGTCATCAGGCCCGTAGCGGCCTAATGAGTGGATTCAGGGACGATGATTCTACGAGAAATAAGTCACACAGAAAAAGAAACATCATAAGATATCACTAATACACGGAATGTAAAGTTGGCTACACAGGAACTGAATTACAAAACAGAACAGGGTCTCAAATTTAGAAAACCAACTTATGCTTGCTTATGGGGAAAGGTGAGTTGGGGTGCTGCATAAAACCAGAGATTGAAATTAGCACAGATACCGTTCCATAAGCCAAATATATAATAGACAAGACCTACTCCTTGCTCAACGAAATGGACTCAACACCCCATATTCAACGCCTGGCAAGATACCTGACAAGTAAGAATCTTAAAACCCATGGATTTATATGTCTCCATAAGGAAATCAAGCGTGTGTACAGCGGCCTAAACGCAGCAGTGAAAATCCGATAAATCCCATTATCAAAATAAATTTCAAAAACAAAACACAATGACAGTGAAATAGAGAGCAATTCTTAAATAATTCATTCAGGGTTTGTGATGCAACCTGGATTTACCACATCTACACCCAGAGCCTGGTGAGACATAAGGCTGGGCACTTCGGGCTGATAGCATTGGTGAGGTTCGGTGAGCAAACGCAGACCCTTTGAAGTCATACTGCATGGTACCCATTCCATGGGTCCCAACTCTCCAGGTTTAAGGGATTCTTCCTTCAGCTAAAACATGAATGGGAAACCCAGACTATCGTCCGCCGTGTGATTGGGAAACGTTTTCAAATGCATCTCAGTTTTCGTCCCCTGGTACTCGGGTTCACCATTCCAGACGCTTTACTAACACTCTCCCCACTTGGAGCGTCACTGCCTTTAACCTCCTGTTTGGCACAGTTTGCAATTTCTGCGCAAGATGAACAGGCATAGGGAGAACCAATGAGAGACTAGCTGTTGGTGTCTGCACGGGCAAATTGAACGATCATTTCCCACCAGGAAGTGGAATTAACCAAAGGCTCAGCGTGCCCGGCCGGAAACATATTACGGCCTGAAGCAATCCTGCGGTTTTGCGGGCAGCTCACAAGAAAAGGAGTTGAAGAAAGGAGCTCAGGGGCACTGTAATTCACAAACCTGCAGAGTTATGAATGACAGCTATCGTCCAAAAATGTACTGAAGTAAGTCTTCAAAGAGGACTTGAAAGCGGGGCAGAATTTCAGGAAAACGATTTCAGGGGGTAGACTGGAATTGCACTTAAAGCATAGGAAAAGAGGCAGAATGTCGACAATGATGCACTTGGCCAAAAAGGGCGTATGCGTTTTTTCCTGAATATATTCAGGAAAAAACGCATACGCACTTTTTGGCCAACCAAGCAAGCGTGTAAAGGAAATCTGCACTACAATGAAGTCTCACTGCCCCCCAGTCAAAAGGGCCATCTGAAAAAAGTGTAAAATCCAAAAAGGCAGGACAGGTCTTGGAGAACAGGGAGCCTTGTTATGCTGATGGGCGGGATGTAAATTGCCAACAGCCACTCTGGAGAAATGTATGGTGTATCCTGAAACACGTAGGAAACAAAGCAAGACAGCCTATGTCACTTCCACTATGGTCCTATAGCTTAGGGTAATTAAAATCACAAACACACAGCCACCCTAAAGTTTGGGATGGCTCTGTTTACAAGAACCTTGTCTACGGTACAAGTTAAATATCCGAGAAAGGAAAAAATGGATAAAGAAATTCTGGTACGCACGTACAATGGAATATCACTCAGCAATGAAATCTACGTCTTCAGGCCCGTAGCGGCATAATGAGTGGATTCAAGTATGATGATTTTACGAGAAATAAGTCACACAGAAAAAGAAACATCATAAGATATGACTAATACACGGAATGTAAACTTGGCTACCCATGAACTGAATTACAAAACAGAACAGGGTCTCAAATTTAGAAAACCAACTTATGCTTGCTTATGGGGAAAGGTGAGTTGGGGTGCTGCATAAAACCAGAGATTGAAATTAGCACAGATACCGTTCCATAAGCCAAATATATAATAGACAAGACCTACTCCTTGCTCAACGAAACGGACTCAAAGCCTGGGAATATACCTGACAAGTAAGAATCTTAAAACCCATGGATTTATATGTCTCCATAAGGAAATCAAGCGTGTGTACAGCAGCCTAAACGCAGCAGTGAAAATCCGATAAATCCCATTATCAAAATAAAGTTCAAAACCAACACACATTGACAGTGTAATAGAGAGCAATTCTTAAATAATTCATTCAGGGCTTGTGATGCAACCTGGATTTACCACATCTACACCCAGAGCTGGGTGAGATATACGGCTGGACACTTCGGGCTGATAGCATTTGTGAGGTTCGGTGAGCAAACGCAGACCCTTTGTAGTCATACTGCATGGTACCCATTCCATGGTTCCCAGCTCTCCAGGTTTAAGGGATTTTTCCTTCAGCTAAGACATGCATGGGAAACCCAGAGTATTGTCCACCGTCTGATTGGGAAACGTTTTCAAATATATCTCAGTTTTCGAACCCTGGTACTCGGGTTCACCATTCCAGACACTTTACTAACATTCTCCCCACTTGGAGAGTCAGTGCCTTTAACCTCCTGTTTGGCACAGTTTGCAATTTCTACGCAAGATTAACAGGAATAGGGAGAAACAATGAGAGACTAGCTGTAGGTGTCTGCACGGGCAAATGGAACGCTCATTTCCCACCAGGAAGAGGAATTCACCAAAGGCTCAGTGTGCCCTGACGGAAACAGATTAGGGCCTGCAGCAATCCTGCGGTTTTGCGGCCAGCTCACAAGAAAGCGAGTTGAGGAAACGAGCTCAGGGGCACTGTAATTCACAAACCTGCAGAGTTATGAATGACAGCTATCGTCCAAAAATGTATTGAAGTAAGTCTTCGAAGAGGACTTGAAAGCGGGGCAGAATTTCAGGAAAACGATTTCAGGGGGTAGACTGGAATTGCACTTAAAGCATAGGAATAGAGGCAGAATGTCGACAATGATGCACTGGCCAAAAAGTGCGTATGCGTTTTTTCCTGAATATATTCAGGAAAAAAAGCATACGCCATTTTTGGCCAAGCAAGCAAGCAGGTAAATGAAATCTGCACTACAATGAAGTCTCACTGCCCCCCGGTCAAAAGGGGCATCTGAAAAAGTGTAAAATCCAGAAAGGCAGGACAGGTCATGGAGAACAGGGAGACTTGTTATGCTGATGGGGGGGATGTAAATTGCAAACAGCCACTCTGGAGAAGTTTATGGGGTTTCCTGAAACACGTAGGAAACAAAGCAACAGAGCCTATGTCACTTCCACTTATGGTCCTATAGCTTACGGAAATTAAAATCAAAAACACACAGCCACCCCAAAGTTTGGGACAGCTCTGTTTACAAGAACGTCGTCTACGGTCCAAGTTAAATATCCCAGAATGTGAAAAATGGTTAAAGAAGTTGTGGTACGCACGTACAATGGAATATCACTCACCAATGAAATCTATGTCATCAGGCCCGTCGCGGCATATTGAGTGGATCCAGGTACGATGATTCTAAGTGAAATAAGTCACACAGAAAATGAAACATCATAAGATATCACTAATACACGGAATGTAAACTTGGCTACACATGAACTGAATTACAAAACAGAACAGGGTCTCAAATTTAGAACACCAACTTATGCTTGCTTATGGGGAAAGGTGAGGTGGGGTGCTGCATAAAACCAGAGATAGAAATTAGCACACATACCTTTCCATAAGCCAAATATGTAATAGTCAAGACTTACACCTTGCTCAACAAAATGGACTAAACACACCATATTCAACTCCTAGGATTACACATGACTAGTAAGAATCTTCAAACCCATGGATTTATATGTCTCCGTAAGAGAATCAAGTGTGTGTACAGCTGCATGAAGGCAGCAGAGAAAATCCGATAAATCCCATTATCAAAATAAACTACAAAAACAAACACAATGACAGTGAAATAGAGAGCAATTCTTAAATAATTCATTCAGGGCTTGTGATGCAACCTGGATTTACCACATCTACACCTAGAGCTGAGTGAGACATAAGGTTCGACACTTTGGGCTGATAGCATTGGTGAGGTTCGGTGAGAAAATGCAGGCCATTTGAAGTCATACTGCATGGTACCCATTGCATGGGTCCCACCTCTCCAGGTTTAAGGGATTCTTCCTTCAGGTAAAACACGCATGGGAAACCCAGAATATGGTCCACCGTGTGACCGGGAAACCTTTTTAAATGCATCTCAGTTTTCTTCCCCTCATACTCGGTTTTACCATTCCAGACGCTTTACTAACTCTTTCCCCAATTGGAGAGTCAGTGCCTTTAACCTCCTGTTTGGCACAGTTTGGAATTTCTGAGCAAGATGAACAGGAATAGGGAGAACCAATGAGAGATTAGCTGTAGGTGTCTGCACGAGCAAATTTAACGCTCATTTCCCATCAGGAAGAGGAATTAGCCAAAGGCTCAACATGCCGTGCCGGAACCAGATTAGGGCCTGAAGCAATCCTGCGGTTTTGCGGCCAGCTCACAAGAAAGCGAGTTGAAGAATGGAGCTCAGGGGCACTGTAATTCACAAACCTGCAGAGTTATAAATGACAGCTATCGTCCAAAAATATATTGAAGTAAGGCTGCAAAGAGGACTTGAACGCGGGGCAGAATTCCAGGAATACGATTTCAGGAGGTAGATGGGAAGTCCTCTGAAAGTATAGGAGAAGAGGCAGAACTTCGACAATGATGCACTTGGTCAAAAAGGGCATATGCGTTTCTTCCAGGGCCCTCGTTAAAGAGGGTAGGAGGCTCCCAGCATGCTTCAGTGGCCAACAGAGGGCCTACGTCGCCAAGGCGACGTGAGCCATCCAGGCAGGAGTGACCTCACATCAGAGCGCCCACCTCACAGAAGGGTAAGGAACCCAGTCATGATCAGACTCTCACCAGAGTGCCCACATAAGCAAGGGGCTGGGAATCAGGCACGAGTGTCCTCACACCCGTGGGGCCACATCATCGAAAGTTGAGGTACCCAGCACATGTGGCCTCAAACCAGAAGACCCACATCACCATGGGTCTCAGAGCGAGGCAGGCAGGATTAACCTCAAAACACATGGCCCATTGTATAAAAAGGTGAGGAATCCAGCAGTTGGAACATCCCAGCAGGCGGCCCAGAGCACCGAGGCTATGGGATCCAGGCAGTGATGAACTCACAACAGAGGGCCCTCATCGTGATACTGTAAGCAACCCAGCCGTTGTGACCTCAGAGCACAAGGCCCACATCCCCATGGGGAAGGGAACCAAGCAGGAGTGTCATCGCACCAGTGGGCACACAACAGAAAATGTGGGGAGCCCAGCAGTTAGGGCCGGACGCCAGAGGGCCCTCATCACTGAGGAGAGGAGGCTCCCAGCAAGCTCCAACTGCTACCAGAGGGCCGACGTCGCCAATGCGGGGTGTGCCAGCCAGGCAGGAGTGACCTCAGAGCAGAGGGCCAACCACACAAAAGTGTGAGGAACCCAAAGAGGATCAGACTCTCACCAGAGGGCCCACATCACCAAGGGAATGGAAACCAGGCAGGAGTGTCCTCACACCAGTGGGGCCACATCCCCGAAATGTGACGGACCCAGCACACGTGGCCTCAAACTACAGGACACACATCACCAAGGGGCTGGGAGTGAGGCAGGCAGGAGGAGCCTCAAAACAGAGGGCCCATTGCGTAAAAAAGGTGAGGAATCCCGCAGTTGGAACCTCCCAGCAGGCGGCCAGGAGCAGCGAGGCTATGGGATCCAGGCCTGACTGAACTCAAAACAGAGGGCCCACATTCTGACACTGTGAGCAACCCAGCCGTTGGGACCACAGAGCAGAAAGCCCACATCCCCTAGGGAAGGGACCCTGGCTGGAGTGTACTCACACGACAGGGCGCACATCAGAAAATTTTGGGAGCCCATGAGTTAGGGCCTGACGCCAGAGGGCCCTCATTACTGAGGGGAGGAGACTCCCAGCAGGCACCAACTCCCAACTGAGGGCCCACATCGCCAACGTGACGTGTGCCAGCCAGGCAGGAGTGACCTCAAAGCAGAGGGCCCACCTCCCAGAAGTGTGAGGAATCCAGACAGGATCAGACTCTCACAAGAGGGCCCCAATCACCAAGGGGATGGGAACCAGGCAGGAGTGTCCTCACACCAGTGGGGCCACATCAATAAAGGTGAGGAAACCGGTACATGTGGCCTTAAACCAGAGGACCTACATCACAAAGGGGCTGGGAGTGAGTCAGGAAGTAGGAGCATAAAAACACAGGACCCAAAGAATAAAAAAGGTAAGGAATCCAGCAGTAGGAACCTCTCAGCAGTCGGCTCAGAGCACAGAGTCTATGGGATCTAGGCCTGAGTGAACTAACACCAGAGAGACAACATCATGAAACGGTGAACAACACAGGTGTTGGGACCTTAGAGCAGAAGGCCCACATGCCCATGGGGATGGGAACCTCGCAGGAGTGTCCTCGCACCACTTAGCACGTATCAGAAAATGTGGGTACCCAGCAGTTAGGGCCTGACGCTAGAGGGCCCCCATCACCGAGGGGAGGAGGCTCCCAGCAGGCTCCAAGTGCCACAAGAGGGCCGATGTTGCCCAGGTGGGGTGTGCCAGCCAGGCAGGAGTGACCTCACAGCAGAGGGCCCACCTCACAGAAGGGTGAGGAACCCAGCCAGGATCAGACTCTCACCAGAGGGCCCACATCATCAAGGGGATAGGAAGCAGGCAGGAGTGTCCTCACACCAGTGTGGCCACATCATCCAAAGGCGAGGGACCCAGCACACGTGGCCTCACACCAGAGGACACACATCACCAAGGGACTGGGAGTGAGGCAGGCAGGAGGAGTCTCAAAACAGAGGGTCCATAGAAGAAAAATGTGAGGAATCCCGCAGTTGGAACCTCCCAGCAGGTGGCCAGGAGCAGCGAGGCTATGGGATCCAGGCCGGAGAGAACTCGCAGCAGAGGGCCCTCATCATGAAACTGAGCAACCCACGGTTGGGACCTCAGAGCAGAAGGCCCACATTCCCATGGGGTTGGGAACCTGGCAGGAGTGTACTCGAACCACAGGGTGCATATCAGAAAATATTGGGAGCCCAGGAATTAGGGCCTGACGCCAGAGGGCCCTCATTACCGAGGGCAGGAGACACCCAGCAGGCACCAAATCCCACCAGAGGGCCGACTTCGCCAAGGCGGGGTGTGCCAGCCAGGCAGGAGTGACGTCAGAGAAGAGGGCCCACCTCACAGAAGTGTGAGGAACCCAACCAGGATCAGACTCTCACCGGATGGCCCACATCACCAAGGGGATGGGAACCAGGCAGGAGTGTCCTCACACCAGTGGGGCCACATCAGCCAAAGGTGAGGAACCCAGCACATGTGGCCTCAAACCACAGGACACACATCACCAAGGGGCTGGGAGTGAGGCAGGTGTCCGGAGGGGCACATTTAACTCTAATTTCCCACCAGGAAGAGGAATTAACCAAAGGCTCAGAGTGCCGTGCCAGACCCTGATTATGGCCTAAAGCAAACCTGCGGTTCTGTGGCCAGCTTTCAAGGAAACGAGTTAAGAAAGGAAATCACAGGCACTGTAATTCACAAACCTGCAGAGTTATAAATGACAGCTATTGGCAAAAATATACTGAAGTAAGTCTGCAAAGAGGACTTCAAAACGAGGCAGAATTGCAGGAATCATATTTCAGGAGGTAGATTGGAATTGCGTTTAAAGCATGTGAAAAGCGGCAGATCTTTGACAGTGATGCACTTGGACAAAAGTGCGTAAACATTTTTTCCTGAATATATTCAGGAAAAAACACATATGCCCTTTTTGGCCAACCAAGCACTCGAGCAATGGAAATCCGCACTACAATGAAGTCTCATTTCCCATTCGTCAAAAGGGCCATCTGAAAAAAGTGTAAAAACCAGAAACACAGGACAGGCCATGGAGAACAGGGAGCCTTGTTATGCTGATGGGCGGGATGTAAATTGCCAACAGACACTCTGGAGATGTTTATGGTGTATCCTGAAACATCTGAAAAACAAAGCTACAGACCCTAGGGCACTTCCACTTTTGGCCCTATAGCTTAGGAAAATTAAAATCAACAAGACACAGCCAACACCAAATTTAGGGCTGCTGTGTTTACAAGAACCTTGAGTCCAGTACAAATTAAATATCCCAGAAAGAAAAATATGGATAAAGGAGTTGTGCTACTTACGTACAATGGAATATCACTCAGCAATGAAATCAATGTCATCAGGCCTGTAGCAGCAAATTGAGTGGATTTAAGTATGATGATTCTAAGAGAAATATGTCACACAGAGAAAGGTAATTATCATAAGATATCACTAATAGAGAGAGTGTAAACTTGGCTACACATAAACTGAATTCCAAAACCGAACAGAGTCTCACATTTAGATAAAAACTTATGCTTGCTTAAGGGGAAAGTTGAGTTGCGGTGCTGTATAAAACCAGAGATTGAAATTAGCACACATACCGTTCCATAAGCCAAATATGTAATAGACAAGACCTACTCTTTGCTCAACGAAATAGACTCATCCATGGTGTATCACCTCACACCTGTTAGAATGGGCATCATCAGAAAATCTACAAACAACAAATGCTGGAAAGGGTGTGGAGATAAGGAACCCTCTTCCGCTATTGTTGGGAATGAAATTGATACAGTCACTGTGGAGAAAGTTATGGAGTTTCTTATAAAACTAAGAATAGAATTACCATATGATACAGCAGTCCCACTACTGGGCATATACCCAGACAAAACCATAAATCAAAAAGAGACATTCACCGCAATGTTCATTGCATCACTATTTACAATATCCAGGTAATGGAAGCAACCTAAATGCCCACAGACAGACGAATGCATAAAGATGTGGTACATATATAAAATGGAATATTACTAAGCCATAAAAAGGAATGAAATTGGGTCATTTGTAGAGACGTTGATGGATCTAGAGACTGTCATACAGAGTGAAGTAAGTCAGAAAGAGAAAAAGAAATCTTGTCTATTAATGGCTATATGTGGAACCTAGACAAATTGTACAGATGAACCGTTTTGCAAGGCAGAAATAGAGCAACAGATGTAGACAACAAACGTATGGACACCAAGGGGGGAAAGCTGTTGGGGGGTGGTGGTGGGAGGAGTTGAGAGATTGGGATTGGCATGTATACATTTATATGTATAAAATAGATAACCAAAAAGAACCTGCTGTATAAAAAAATAAAATAAAATTCAAATTACAAAAAGTAAAACAGAAAAAATATTCTTCCCTTCACATACATGTATTTATATGAATAAATTATTTCCATGCTTATATCTGTAAATACAAAAAAGAGGAATAAAATCTACCTTGAACCAAAAAAGAAAAAAAAACAGAACCCACCAGCTACACAGAGGAAAACCGTATCAGGGCACTTGCTCCAGTTGTAAACAATTCTGAAGTTGGTCGGTGGTGGGGAATCATCTCCCATTCAGCCAGCAGGCCCCACGCAACAAGCGTCCTCATTGCAAAGCTGGGGGACAGTGCCGAGGCATCTGTGAGTAAACGTGGGCTGAGCCCCAGGCCAGCTGCTGCTGAAATGTTCCCACCCTTCCCAGGTAAAACACCTGAATATGTACAAGGACTTGAAAGCCTAGAGGAAGGGCCATGGAGCCACATGAGCGACAGCATGCCAGCCGACTTGGTGCCTGCAGGCCAGCCAGGATGGTCCTGGTCCTGGGTGCTCTTCTGGAAGCTTTCCATTTCCCTGCCTGAGATACCCCTGCTGTCCCGGCCCCCACTGCTTTCTTCCTCACTCACCTCTGCCCAGGGAGAAATTCCAGCGGCAGGTATGGGTGACACATCCTCTTCTTTAGCAGGTGGCATCTTGGCAACTGCTGCAGAAAGTCCAGCAGAGCCCCACTCACACTGGGCCACCCACAAAGCCGTGGCCTCTCACTCCCTCCCACCAGTCCAGCCCCAAGACTGCTGACAGGGCAGAGAAAATGGCGTCAGGCACAGCTGCAGGGGCTCTTGCTGCCTGGAGCGGTGTTTATATTGATCTGAACCCAGGCACACCTGGGGAGGGCTGGCCGGCACGGTCAGGCTTCCCAGGCCAGCCAATAATCACCCCTCAGGGGCTCACAGTTGCAGAAACTGGAACTTGCTGAATCGGCCAGGTCCAAGGAACAGGTGTGGGCTCCTGAGAGTCAGGATAGACAAGGGGCTGCAGCTCTGGCTTGTTTTCTAATTATATTATCTGGCCCATGAGTGGGAGACAACTTCAAGAAAACCCTCTCCTAATGAGAGGAACCCAGGAGTCAGGGAGAGGAGGGGTGGCTGGTGGGTGGAGACAGAGGCCTGGTGCCCCGGGTGCAGTGGAAGTCTCTGGAACACCAGGTGGAGGGAGGCCACACAGAGTGATGTCCAGGGTCACAGACCTGTCGGAGCTGCTGTTTGTTAGTTCAAGTCCTGCTCTGAGGTGCTCTGTGTCAGATCTGAGTGACAGGTGAGCTGGGAGTGCTCTGCAATGAGGGCGAAATGCACGGTTCCTGTGTTCCCAGCCCTGCCATGGTACCTGCAAGGGTAGCTCTGTATCCTGGGAGGGGCCTGACCACGAGAGCCTCGTGGGCTGGGGTGGGGTACCTGCCCAGGTGAGCTCCATATCCTGGGATTGGCCTGACCTCGAGAGCCCCATGGGCTGCTGGAGTCCTGGTAAAGGATGTCAGGACAGTCAGTGAAGCCACCGAGGATATACCTCCAGTAGTTCCTAAATCCTACACCCTGCTGGTCATTCTACCAACCACCAGGACATGGTATTCTGTATTAGTCTTCAATGATGCCTTCTTTTGTATTCTATTAGTCCCAGAGTCACAAGAAATTTTGGCTTGTGAGTGGCAGGACTCAACATACAGCTAAAACAATACTTCCGGGCCGTGTTGCCCCAAGGGTTCAAAAATTCCCACACCATCTTTGGGGAAAGCTCAGCTAAAGACCTAAAAGTTCTACCTCTGGAAAAGGAAACACTCCTTCAATATGCAGACGACATTCTGATCGCCAGCCCTACTAAGGAGACCTCTGAACTACGAAGCCAATAAAGGATACAAGTTGTCCAAGAAAAAGCTCAAATATCACAGACTACGGTGACCTGCCTGGGCTTCATTCTCACAGAAGGTCGGAGAAGCCCATCCCAGGAAAGGGAAGAAACAATTTACAGCCTTACCCATTTCTGAAACTAGAAGACAGCTTAGGGGTTCCTGGGGAGGCCAGGGTTTGCTGCTTCTGGATCCCTAACTACAGTCTACTAGCTCGGCCTCTATATGAAACACTGAAAGGAAAAGGTGATGATCCTTTTGAATAGAATGCAGAAGTGGCCTTTCAAGAATGGAAAGAGCAGTCAATTCAGACCCTTGCCCTGGAACTCCCTAATTTAGCTAAACCCTTTGACCTTTACATTCCTGGTGAACGGTGAATTGCCATTGGAGTATTAGTGCAAAACCTGGGACCACTTGAAATGGAACAATGCAAGAATGCGATCCAGGTAGG